>NW_012267217.1:622413-648072 GCF_000151885.1 Dipodomys ordii
AAGAATGACATTGCCCCATTTGTTAGGAAATGGAAAAACTTGGAAAAAATTATATTAAGTGAAGTAAGCCAGGCCCAAAGAAACATAGGTCCCATTGTTTCCCTTATTTGCAATATCTAGGATATGTATGAGTCAAGCAGAAAAGGTCAGAAGATGTGATGTTAGGAAAATGAACCCTTAGATATGTATTTTAATGTTTTTGTTTCTTTCATGCATTTGTTTCTAATACATTTATAAGATTATCTCTTTGTTGCTTTGTATGTCCCTCCCCTACAATATAACCCCTGCTTTCACTATATTTGATGTCAGTATAACTTGTGGAGGAGATGGGGAAAAACAAGTCATTTAAGGATACAGGTGGACCCTTTACAACAATGAGAAGTACAAGTTGTCATGTCGAAAACGAGCTTTACAAGGTTGGTCTGTGGCGTGGGGGAGGGGGGAGTATAAGGTGGGAGGGAGGCTGGGAAGGAATGTGAAGGGTAAACAAAGGAGGAGGCTGCAATGCTTGATAAGGAATGTATGCATTATCCTGCCCATGTAATTGTAACCCATCTGTACAATATGTTCACAAAAAATAAAATTAAATTAAATTTAAAAAATAGCTAGTAAGTGAATGAATTATTACAAGACTAACATGATATCTATCTCATGCATTCAATAATTATTATTGCTATACATCAAGCAAAGTCCTGCACGTCATGCAATGTTCAGAATAAGACACAGCTGTTGTGCTGTTAATTTAATTTCTATTTACCTAATAATTCATGCATATTATATTTTAAAGATCACACCACATTTTAAATTTTGCAAGTGCCATTGAAATGGTGGGGCTCACATTATTCCTGGAATCTATTTTTCATTACCAGAAGAAGGAAGAGCCTTTGTGGGCATTGTCATGAAACCTTCAGTCATAGAGCTATTAATGTGTGAGCTTGGGTTCTGAATGCTGCTGTTTCCTGTAGGAATCACATCTCTCTATCCATGTGTCCCCAGGAAACTTCAACAGACTCAGCCATGTGTGAACAATAGGGAAAGTGCCAAAGACATTCAAGCTCTTGATAAAAGTAGTCATTGTTTTGAGATTATTTGTTAAATGAAAGAATACTAAAATTGCTACATAATTTTATGCTTCATTTATGGAGAAAGTAAGACTGTTCTGCCTACAAAATGATATGTCTTGCACTCTTAGATTCCTATTTCCTGAAAAAAATTGGCTTCAGGAATACATCTGAAAAATAAGTTACATATTTTTTTTCATGGAGTGTTACCTGATTTTACTCTTGAAATCGTTTTTTGGTATTCTGGTCTAAAATATTTTTTTAAGGATGAAAAAGTCCCCTTTCAATAAAGCATTCCATAAGAATATACAGATGGAAATCTGTTCCCTCCCCCAAACCACAGTGAATGTATTTAAATTACCCACAAGAATAAACTTATATAAAGGAGGCAAACTATATTATAAAGTGAAAGGCATCATGAGATGCTTCGTACAATAATGTATGTCCTCATCTCCAATTATCTCACTAAATGAGTGTGTCTGAGTCCAACCACTTCTGTTTAGTTACTTCGTTGAATCTAACTTATTTGTGTACATGTAAGCTTCTGTATGCATGCATGCATATAAACACACAGAAACACACACAACATATACTCATACACTTAATTAACACACAGGCTATATTTCCTCTTTCTCCTGCCCCTTTTATGTTACTAAGTATTAGAAATATAGTATTGTGTTACTCTGCATGTTATTTCCTTCATTCATTGTAGGCATTTTTATTTTTGGGCTTTAGTTTTTTAATTTTTCATTTTTATTATCAAGGTGATGTACAGAAGAGTTATAGTTACATAAGTCAAGTAATGCGTACATGTCTTTTTGGACAGTGTGATCACCCCTTCCTTCACTTTCTCCCAGTTTTTCCCTCCTACCCCACACTGACAAGTCATATAGTTCATTTTCATGTCCAGTGAGTTCCATTGTCGCATTTTTCACCCTTTGTCCTTCCATTTCTGTGACTCCCCTTACACTCCCAAAGACATATAAACAAAAACACAACAAAAAAATTGAAAAGAACAAAAAAGAAAAAAATATCTTGTTTTCATTTCCTGGAGTTCATTTTGATAAATACTATTTTTTATGATCAGATGAACATAGACCTCGTGCCTTTCTGTCCTCTCTTAAGAGTATCCTCCTTTGGTCTCACTGTACCTGAATGTCTAGAGACCTGCATAAGAGATTATGTCCAGGTGTTTGGGGTTTTTTTTCCTACCTTTATTTTTTCTCTGGTTCAATGTTCTGTTCCTCTTGTCATTTTAAAAATCATATATATGTATATTTATTTCCCCCTTTGGTTAATGGTTTATATGTTTTCTAAGTTATTTTGTTTTTATTTTTTCCAAATTCTTTATTGTGATTGATTACATAATTTCCCAAATTTCACAGTATTGTGGCATAGTGATGCTTAGTTAAAGTCACAAACCCATTCTAACTTTCATGGGGCAAATTGTCCATCATGGTCTATAACATTTATGAGTTCTATGAGCTTTGCAATAGTTATTTCTTCCACAATGGGTTATATGTATATTTCTTTTGTTTTGCATAGCATTAGCTGTTCCCTCTTTCCCACTTGTTCCCTCCCTCCCATCGCTGCCATTGAGTTGCTTAGTTCATTTTGATCAATGTCCAGTGCAGCTGATGGGTCCCACTGTTGAATGTTTTCCCTGATTCCCTCTAGTTCTGTGTTGTCCTCCTGGTTTCCCTCCCATGTGCATATATATACCATATATGTGATCAGAAGCATGGGGTTATTTGTGTGTGTGTGTGTGTGTGTGTGTGTGTGTGTGTGTGTGTGCACGTGTGCATTTGCTCAAAAGAAACTTTGTAGTGTTGGGTCTTCGTCCGTCTTTGGACGGACGGGGTCGAGGAGAGGTAAGTGCGAAGTGAAGTGCAGCCGCTTGCCCTTTCCCCAGCCTCCCTTAGCCTGTCGGGTCTTCGTCCCCCACAAAAGATGGACAGGGTCCGAGGAAAGGTAAGTGCGGCGCTCGCCCGTTCCCTAGCCTCCCTCAGCCCAGGAGACAATCAGACACAGCAGGGAGCCAAATCCAGCAGGTAGAAAACTCATTTATTAACAGAGAGCAGCCCCTTTTAAAGACAAAAAGGGTGGGTGGTATGGTAAGGGAGGAAGAGGAACCAATCACTGTCAAGGTCACACCCTATCATTCACCTGAGCCTTCACGGGCTGGTTAGGTACTGATCAGAAGATCAATTGGGGTCTGCCCACTCTACTCTCTCCCAGAGCCATCTTGGCTGGCCATGTGCTCTACAGTAAATTAGGCTCTGCCCACTCAACCCCCTTCCAGCGCCATCTTTGCTGCCCATGTGCTCCACATTAGCCCAGGAGACAATCAGACGCAGTGGGAAGTCAAGTAAAGCAGGAACTCGTTTATTAACAGGGAGCATCCCCTTTTTAAAGCAAAAGACTGCGTGGGAGGGGAGGAAATGGAAACAACCAATCACTGAAAGGCCATACCTTATGCACCTAAACTTCCTTGAGTTGTTTACACACTGAACCTAAACAAATCCAGCTCTGCCCACTCAAGTTCCTCTCAGGGCCATCTTTGCTACCTGTGTTCCCCACAGATTTCCCCACATATTCACCCTTTTTGTTTTAATGGCAGATCCACCTCCCAGTTAGTTATCTCTTTCCCCTCCTCCATAAAGGTTATTTTAACAGGATTACATTTGGCCACACAGGGTGTTGGAGGCAAGTCTGGGGGGAAGGAGGGCCCTTATGCATAAGAGCCCGTCCCAGTTGCCTCTCATCCCCACCTAGCACAATAATAAACATCAGCCCCACCACAGTTAGAGTTTGAAATGTCCCAAACAGTAAAATTTAAAACAAACTGTGCAGACATAGCAAAGCAATCCTGGGCACCTGATGTCTTTCAAGTAAGCCAGTTCCTTGTACGTGCCATCAAATGAGCACAGGGGTCGAGATGACCTTTAAGCTTTACTGTCAGCTCCCAACACCCCGTCTCTGTTTAAAGAAGCGAACCCACCTGTCTTAGGTTGGGTAGATCACCTTGTCTGTCTTACCTGTCATCGGGAACTTCTTCAGAGCAAAGCTGAAGGCCCTGTCTTAGGTTGGTCAGACTGGCACCCCCTCTTACCCATCTCTGGCTGCGGTTCCTCTCGGGGGAAATTTATTCATTTGGAGCTTGATCTTATGTAACTGGCTGTTCATAAGAGTTTTGCAGTGCACGTATAATGCAAGGAAGGCATAGAAAAAGCATCAACAAAAGCATTCCCAGGCTAAGCAATGTCATTAGCCCTTTAACTTTAGGAATGGGATAGCAGTCTTTGCAGTCCAGAGCTGGGGCTTGTTCTAGAGCAGGTTTTAGACATATTTACAGGACACATAACAAAAGGTGGTTGTACAAGCAATTAGTAAAAGAACAATTAGAGCAGGTAACATTAAAATAGCTCCTACAAAAATATGTTTTAAACAGTCCATACGTAATGACACAGAGTGGTGATTAAAATGAAGGTCAGGCCACCAGGTTGAAGGGACAGCTTCTCTTGTGATGCTATTGATGATTTTTGCATTGCCAGTGCTGATCACTGCCCAGGTCACCCGTTGAGGTTGATGTGGATTTCGTAGCCATTGCTGGGACTGGGAAGGTCAGGACAGCCATCAGCTAGAGTATCACCATCTGCAATTGTTAAAGAACACAAGAGCTTCTCAAGGGCTGGTTGCCCTTGGGGATGGTTAGTTTATCCTTGGGCATCCTCCTGTATAGAGGAAATGGATTAAAACTTAAGGTTTCTAGCAGGAATCCAAATGGGGGCTATCTCCCCTATGGGAAAAATGCATCCAAATCCCCTGCCCATGGTAACTAGGGGGTCAGGTCCTCTCCATTGTTGTGTCAGGGGGTCCTTCCACCTGACTTTCACTCAGGGCTTAGGGTTTAGTTGTCCCCAGTCAGTTGCCCCTTTTGAAAAATTGAAAATGTTAACTGTATATAGGGGGCTAATTCCCCCTTTTTGTTTTAATTGCTCCTTAAGACATTGGTGATTTCTTTTTATGATTGCTTGGCCTTGGGGATTAGAGGGAATTCCTGTACTATGATTAATATGCCATTTGTCAAAAAACTCTGACATTGCTTTACTGACAAAACAGGGTCCATTATAGGTTTTAACTTGTGCTAGTAGACCCAAGATGGCAAAGCATTGAAGAAAATGTGCTTGTGAATGTTTAGTCCTTTCTCCTGTATGTGCTGTGGCCCAGGGAGAGTTAGGGCCATCCGCCACTGCCTGGCGGAGCTCTTTAAGATCCTTAGCTTCCCATGGATACCATTCCAAGGGCCTGTTAGCCCCTGATGCCACATTGACCAGATACGCTTGGGGAAGCGAATCCTGTGGCCGAGAGTCTGGGCTCTTGGGTGGCCCTTCCTTTCCAGAGGAGGTCTCCGAGTAGGTTACTTCCCCAGCCCTCGGTCCCTCCATGGGGTAGGGGTCTGGGTTTTGCAAGTCCCTCTTGCAGGTCTCGTAGGCCGCCGTACCTCCCTTCCAATCGGGGGAATAAGGAAGGGGCCTAGGACCATCCAGGGCACCTGAGTAGCTGCCTCTGCCCCTGCATGCACAGATAGTGCGTTCCCGGTCGAATTTGACCTTTTCCTTTTCCTTTTCACTTTCCAAGTCTTCCTGTACTCTTTCTAGGCCTAATGTTGCCTCCTCCTCCTCCTTCTTCTGTGAGATAGCATTACCCATACTTAGGGTTTCACTTACCCCGAAAGACCGCTTAGCCCCACGTTGGGCACCAGATGTTGGGTCTTCGTCGTCTTTGGATGGACGGGGTCCGAGGAGAGGTAAGTGCGAAGTGAAGTGCAGCCGCTCTCCCGGTCCCCAGCCTCCTTTAGCCCAGGAGACAATCAGATGCAGCGGGGAGTCAAGTCAAGCAGGAACTCGTTTATTAACAGTTCCTGTTAATAAACGTGTGAGGGGAAGAAATGTAACCAACCAATCACTGAAAGGCCATACCTTATCATGCGCCTAAACTTCCATGAGTTGTTTACACACTGAACCTAAACAAATTCAGCTCTGCCCACTCAACTTCCTCTCAGGGCCATCTTTGCTACCTGTGTTCCCCACGGATTTCCCCACATTGTAGAAATAATTAATTAAAATAGAGAAATTCTTTTAACACTAAGACCAATGTTCAGAAGTCAGATATGTCCATACCAACTCGGCTGTTGACTTATATATGACTCAGACACCAAAAAATCTTACTGTCCATTCAAGGCACAACTGAGTTCACGAAGCATTCACCTTAATGAGTGTCAGCAATAGCATTTTCTTTTCTCAAGGATGATATTCCACCATTTGAGCCACATCTCCACTTCCAGCTTTTTTGATGGTTAATTGGAGATGAAAGTTTTGTGGATTTCCTAGCTTAGGATGACTTCGAATTGCTATCCTCAGATCGATTACAAGCTTAAGCCACTAGTGCACAGCTTTAGTTCTACTCTTTTATTTGTCAAATTCCAAGACATCCTATTGCACTAAAATGAAAATGTACACAGGAATAGAGTGCATCATAAGTTTTGGTATTTAATATGATCTTTCTTTATATTATTTCTATTAAAATTATGGTTATAAGTTATGGTGAACTAACAATGATAAGAGTGGCTGCTTATAAACATTTCCCCTGGAGTGTCAATAAAATTTAATATCTAAATTATATTGGGGATTTGCTAAGAATCAATTTGCTAGTTTGCAATAGGGAAAGATATTATCACCAAGTGACTTTTCTTAATTCGCAATGATTCTAAATCAAATGTCAGCCTCTGTGCCTCTTCCTGCAAAGAAAACTTTAATTGTTCTTTCATTTATAGCTGTCATCTAAGAAACAGTAAAAAGACATTTCAGCAGAAATAAATGGTAATGAGAGTAGAGTGTGTCCCTTGGAATTCTATCCAAAAAGATCCTGGTGTAGACATCAAAGCCTTCCCTTGCTCATTTCAATTCAAGGACACAAGGATACTCATAATTTAATAAACTTGGAATGACAAAGTAAGCTTCCAATAAAACTGACCCACTAGTAATTTTTCTCCATTATATTCTCTATTGTCCTAAATTCTGTGTCCAGTACAATCGTGTGCATGTGGAATCTGGCAAAGGCTGCCTGCAGGCAGAAGTGTGACTTTGCCCCTCACTTTCACACACTTTGCATATAATCATCTAATTACTGCTTGGAACGAGAACAAATGATTCAGGATAACTCATAGGAAAATCTATGCCTCCATTCATATGCCCAGATATGGAAAATGACAGGGCTTTGGAGATTCTTTTTCCAAAGATACCCAAGTAGATTTGCCTATGTTGTTTCACATTCTGCCTTTAGAATGTCTTTGACAACGGAAATTAGAATTATCTCTCATTTGTTAATTTTGTCTTACATCATTTAGATTCTAGACTTTGAGTTGTATATTTGTAACACACACATATAATTTTATAGGTGACATTTAGAAGCGTAGGGAATTCACTAAACTAATGGCAATCAGCCAATGAATTCCCAAGAGGAATTTACCCTTGACAACATTCTAGGAGTATGTTAAGTGTGTTTCATATAAACTGGAGACTATTTTGTACATCCTCCAAAGGAGGGAGTGGAACCCTGGCACCAACTAATGCATCCTCTGAACCAGCCTGATGTGTGTCTTCTCAGTTCTACACTCAACAAGGGAACCTTTGCTTGTTACGGTTGTCCATGCTTTCAATATTTACATCACAGAAATATCAAAATGCTTGACATCAGCTTTAGAAAATAGTGTTGATCACTAACAGCAGATCAATGGAGAAATTTTCAGCTAAAACCATTAGCCCTATAAGTTTTTGAATTTTAAATCTGTATGTTCCTGTAATACTTTTGAAGAAAAATTAAAGCTAGTGGTTTTAGTGAATCTATGTATTTAAAGTAGGCTAGCTCTCTGCTGATTTCCTATGATGTGAACATAGAATTAATTGAATCAAACTCAAACTTTAAATTATTTATGAAAATTTACAAAATTCAGTTTGGATTTTTAATGATGTGATTGTTATCTTTGTTTTTTTTACTCCTTTTTTGTTTTATTGTGAGAATACCGTACAGAGGAGTTTCAACTACATGGGCAAGATAACAAGTACATTTCTTATCAAGCATTGTTGCCTCCTCGTTGTTTCTCCTTCCAATCCCTTCCCATATGCTTTATTGAATTTATTTTTCACCCTATATTGACTTGTTACGCTGCTTAGAAGATCTTGTTATTAAAATATAATAGGATCAATACTACATACTGAATTAGGAAGTCAAACCAATGGCAGAGAAATCTGCATTTTAAACTTGAATAAATTCTCAAAAGTATGCTTGCTAAATATTGGTGTGGTTTAATTATGATATACTTAAAACTGAACCACAAAGTACACATAATTTTTACAATGGAAGAATTGTTAAATGAAATAATTTAGCATTTTTATTTCCTCAGTTTGGAAACAATGAAACCCAATTCATCTGAAATTTTAGAAATTTAAAAAAAGTGAAAAAAGACGCTTCCACTGATTAAATAAACTAAATTTAAGCAATGAGGGACAATTTAATAATTAAATGCTTAAGAAGCATCCTTGGTAATACAGAAGCTCTGATAATCACAAGTCAGCATGAGTCCAGTGTTTCTTCTAAGAATATGTGAAGAATGAGTCTACAAAGTAAAACGTGTATAATGGACAGGCATTTACCTTCATTTCTAATATAATAAAGTTAAGTGAAATGTGACTATTTCAGAAGGCAGCCATAAATGTCATCTTCAATAGAGTTAGAATACAGATTAGGAGCGATTTTAACCAGCTAGAAAAGCTAATGGAAAGGTCATACTACTTACCCACCATGAGGCTTTCAATTTTCCTGACATTTCCTCTAGAGAAGGGAAGTGCACAATCTCCAAAAGAACATTTAGGTTCTACCTCAAAGAACTAGAAGACATTTTTTTCAGTCTAAGGCCAACAAAAAGACAAGTCCTAGGCAGTAGAGCAAACATAATAAATTACTTTGGCATTGCTTACTTTGGAAAGCCTACAATTTCTTCAGAGCTAGGTAATCTGGAGGCTATAATGGTGCTAAAACAATAAGCCTAAAAGAGACTCATTAAGTGGCCAGAATGAATGCTGAGAAACAAATGAGAATTTCAGGTTAAAGTGGAAATTGTCAGCCACTTTATTTACTTATTTTCTAAAAGCAGGTGATTTAATTTCTTAGCTTTGGAATTTTCATATTCAGTACATAAATTAGATATTTATTTGGTGTCTAGTCACTACATTTTTAAAACTTTGGAAAACATAGCCCAAAACATACAATGTTTTTTATGATTTAGATAAGTAATTTGGAGATGAAATGCATAATAGAAACAAAGTAACTATATCAATCTCCCACTGACATGTACAAAGTGAAAAAGTGAATAATTTTTAACATACTCAGATCCAAAAACTGGATTTAAAATACCTGAATATTTTAAACAAGTGTTATCATCTTATTTGTTGAAACAATATACTTTACAAGGCCTTCTATTTCTGCAATTTGATTGAGTAGGCAAAACACATTGTGTGGAATTTTTTCCCCTAAAATGTAGTCATTTGATATTCTATATGTCCGCTTTGGCCTTTAATAAGTAGTAAAAACTTTGGAATGAAGTTAGTAAACTGGCAATAGTATTTTTGTATTTCTATAGAAAAAGGGAAATTAAAATTCATATAACATTTTATTTTCTTTAAATTATGCAAAGAAAAGTTGAAAAATTTTCTCCTGTGAGAGCACAATATCTTAGGTCAAAATGTTTTATTTGATAAAGCTTAAACATGTCTATTTTCTTTTTTGCCCAAACCAGCAAGTAATTGTACAAAGAGCTCCAATTCAATGTGTCAGTTTATAAGAACAATGTACCTTGATTAATGTCCTCCTTCCATCAACTAAACTTTATTATAGTATTAGATAAATTTTTGTAGATACTTTCCCATTAAGAATTATTTTCCTTGTTTATTTATGCATTCCAGGTACTGAACAATTGAAATGATATATTTGACTCAGGCAGAGCAAAGGAAGAATAGTTCCCTTGTTAGTTTGTTCTGTGTTACTATTTGTTATAGTTTATAGGCCTGGAACATTTGTCACACTGGGGAAGTTCTCCATTATTTCTTGTTATAAAGTTTAGTATTGCTGTCTTATCACTAAATCTATTGTTTGTTTTATGTATCATGCTTTCTGCATCTATATTTTATTCTTTATAGGCAAAGAGGGGAGATGATATATGTTCTACATAAAAGAATATTCCCTTATGATAAACTAGCAAAATAAACAACAAAGGACCAAGATGTTTGGAAGCTATAAATATCATACAAATATTGTTAAGACAACTTCACTAAAATTGGAGAAAGAAAGGAAAAAAGCTCTCTCTCAGTTTCGAAGTCTCTAACTTCAGGATTGCATCCTGAAGAGGACACATTTAGCAAGCTACTTTGAGAAACCTCCAGAGGAAAGAGTTCTGGATGCTGAACCTCCAGAAGGTTGTATTAAACTATCTCTAGAAGTTGCTTAGGCTCCTTTGATCTTGATTCTGATACAAGTAATAAAGACTGGGACATCCGAATGCATCTCAATATAATTTAGGACACAAGAAATCAATATTAAAAGTTGAACTTGGACTGTTTCTAGATCCTTTGGTGATTACAAACATGTCAAGTATATTACTACATGCACTTATAGGAGTAGAACCCCTTTATACAAATGTTAAATATTATACTAAGTCATTTCTTACAGTATCCTATTTATAGAGTTCAACCTGTAGCATGTGAAAATGCCATATTTTATTTTAACTGTAGAAAGAGGGAAATCTATTCAACCCATCTGACAAATACAGTATAAATATTTAAACTGTTTACCACCAAGGAAATTCTTTAGATTTTGTATGTTATTCTGCCATCTACAGGAGACCTGAGAGTCTGACAGCCAGTTAGAAGAAAAGTTAAGTTACAAAGAACCCTTGATGCTTAGCATGCAAAACTATGGTAAATAAGAAGCATAATGGCACCACAGTTAGGTCTCTCACTAAGCTTGTTAGTGTACATAACAGAAACAATAATGATAAAAAAAAAAAGGACAGCCTTTAAGAAAAAGAATGGATGTTTACACAGGCATAGGGCCAAAGAACACAAAGATAAAATGTGTCTATGTTGATCTTTGCTTCTTTTTCTTATAAAAGTGGTAACAAATGTTTAAATAATTTGCACCTGAAAACTGTTTACTTGATTTATGCTTTATATAATGCTTTGGCTGCAAGTCTAGGTGTTGGGATACAGTATTTAATTGCTGATGCCTTTTCTTTGTAAGTGACCTAAGTTTTATGTTCAGTAACATGAGAATATTAGGACTTTACCTGGCACATTGCACACATTCTTATCTAACCAGGAGCAAAGAATACTGCATTTTCAGGTCAACTTTCATGGAAAGTTTGATTCATTTAAATATTTCTAGTTCACTATTGCCTCTCTTAATGGAAGTGAAAGTGATATGACATCATTTTTCAGGGATTATCAACATGATTCATATATTGACTAATTATATATTTCAATCGTATCATTGAACTTTGTTCTTATCATTATTATTGCTTATGTTTTCCCAGCTTAGTTCAACTGGAATGTATTTCAGTTGGATGATTATTTATAATGTGCAATTTCAGGCAAGAACATAAAAGAAGATACAATAAAGAGTTACCCTTATATTTGAGTCAAATTCTGTCAGAGATCAAAGAAATACTTGGTCTTTTGCACCAGACTTCTGTTGTCTTCTTCTGGTTTTTGATGCAAACTAATTAGTTTTGTATTAGTTACATTATAAATAGAAATAACCTAATGAGTATGAATATATATATACATATATAGTTTATACACAAAGTAAGTGTCAAATATATCTAGTTTGTTAAATTTAATATTCTATTAAATGGTAATATATACTATATATTTCACACTTAACTTACATATCATTCATATATAAAGTATGAAATACATATATATCTTATTTATGAATCTAATATTTAATTGGATGATAAAATATGCCATAACTCAATTCTGGAGAAATCTAAACATTTGAAATGACAACCTCTAGAAAACAAAACAAAGTAAGTAGTAAATAAAATGATCAGGCAATGGAATCTATACAGATATCATATAAATGACTTCTTGGAAACACTCAGCAATAAGGAGTATGAGACCACTGTGATTCTGCTCACATGAAGAACCCATTCCATCCTATTAGAAAGGCTTTTGTTTCTTCTTGTGGACCTGGGGGTTGACCGCAGGCCTTGACATTACAAGCACTCTCTCAACTGAGCCACATCCTTTTTACTCTAGGTGTTTTTGCTTATTTGTTTGTTTATCCAGATAAACTCTCAATGTAAACTATTCTGGAATGAACTCTAATCATAATTCTCTTACTTTTGCCTCACACATTGGAATTGTGAACATGCAACACTAAATTCAGCTTGCTTTTCAGTCTCAGTAATGTTTCCTGCCAAACTGGCTTATAATTTTGATCAATTTATCTCTGCTTCCTGATGAGTAGCTGGGATTATAGGTGTGTGCCAGCATGACCTGTTCAGAAGGGGTTTTTAAATGAAAAGAAGAACACAGATTCAGAAAAGTAAAAAGAGCACATATAAAAATTAAATATTTAATGTAAGTTTCAAAAAGCAAACACACAGAAAGACACACAGACCACACACATGCACTCAAGGAAAATAAGACAGAAAACAAAGAAGCCTCTTCGGGGCTCAAATTTAATCTCAAAATTAGCCAGTTTTGACCTGACACTAACAACTTCCTCGCATATCATACTACTTCTACGAGTCAAGTGTAATTTTTAACCAACAGTCTGGTCATATTCATTGTTTAAATCACTTCTTCTAGTAAGCAATTTTATTCTGTCTTTTCCATTTCTTCATGGCATCTGTTGAAAATGGCAGGACATTTGACTCAGAGTTTTCTATTGATTTTGTAATTGCAAGTTTAGGAGGTTCTCTTGTTTCCATATTTTTTGGCAAATTATCAATTAGATCCAGATTTGTCTTGGACTCCCATTCAATTTATTTTTCATGCTTATAGACTGTATACTTTTCAACAGGATATACATAATTTTGCTTGTTTTGCATGGTATTTTCAGAGAGTATTCTTCAATGACTTAATCAATTGTCACTCAATGGGTAGCAAAATGATGATAGTCAAACTCAAGGTAAAGTTGTGGCTCAAACACAATCTGAGTCCTATATCAATCTGGGCTCCTATATCAAATATCCATAGGCCACATGGTTTATAGGAAATAAAAATTCGTTTTCACATCTTTGTATTGAGGATAAGGCAATTTAACAACTGCTGAATGTCTGTTGTCTTGCTCATGGATAATACCTTCTTATGTCCTACCATAACTGAAGGGATCAGAGATGTCTCCCTTAAATGACCTCTTTCATAACAGCATTAATTCCAAGATGAGAGTGATACCCTCATGAAAACTCCCAAAGAATCTACATCTTAAAATCATCACTATGGGATGAAGATTTCAAAATGTAAATTTTGTATGGATAAGAACAAATCATGACAATTACTATTTTGAGTTTAGTGGTACAGTTCATTTGTAAGGGTTAGATGAATATTATATATGGTTGACTGATTATAATTACTATAATTGCTATTATCATATTATGAAAAATGGAGTCATGTTTGATTTAAAGTGGTCTTACATGGAATCTCATTTAAGCTCAACTGCATCATCCTTAGCCAGTGGTACACCTGACTCCTCCTAATATGACTTATAACCTTAAAAAGGACATATTCACTATTAAGCACAAATATTGTTTACCCTAATTATTATGCAAATACATAAAATTGGTAGAATTCAAAATAATGTTATACACACAGAACAAATAGTTTCCATTCAATGAATGAGGTCATCAACAGACAAGCTCTATAGGTCTCAGATATTGGAATTAGTCAAAAATAAACATTTGTATAAGTTAAAGGATATAGTAGGAAAGGTATTCAAATACACAAAAGACAGATATGAAATATCAATGTGCAGGATGAATAGTACGAAGTTATTCATAGAAATTTAAATAAATGATAAAGAATATCTTTATTGGGTTATCAGTAGTCTGAACAAAATGGAAATTACTGAACTTATAGATAGGTAGCTAAAAGTTATTCTAATTGAAATAAGAAAGAAAAAAGAATAAAACCTGGCATTGGTGGCTCACACCTGTAATCCTAGCTACTCAGAAAGCTGAGATCTGAGGACCTGTATATCGAAGATCTTAGAATCGAAGCCAGCTTGGGCAGAAAATTCCCCATGAGACTCTTATTTCCAATTAACCACTCAACACCAGAAGCCACACCGTGGCTCAAGTAGTAGAGTGCTAACCTTGATCACAAAAGAATCTCAGGGACAGAGCCCAGGCCATGAGTTCAAGCCCCACACCTGAAAAAAAAAAAAGAATAGGAAAGAAAACAAATAAATAATTGAGAAAAATTAAATGAAAACTTATTCCATACAAAAATTTGTACATAAATGTTTATTACAAGCCATGTTTGTAATATCACAAAACTCAAAACAATGTGGTAGGGTTCAAGACAGACTACCCAAACATGGCACTCTTGTCATTTAACATCAACATAAAGATCAGACTTACTTCCTGAAGCAGGTTATGAACCTTCACTCAGAAATAGTTTTTCTTTGCTCAGAGGAAGAGCAACCTTATCCTTGACCACACAGAAACAGGAAGATTGAAAATACACAGCCTTGACAAGTTCATTCATTTTCTGACCTCTATATTTTCCCCCTCTGTCCAATCACACTGGTGCAAATCCATATGCTCCTTCTCAGATTTGGTTTAAAATTTTGTAATGTTCCTTGTTTTTAAGTTTCACATTTGAAGGTTTCCATGCCAAATAAACCTCATGTTGAATAAGTTTACATCATTTTCTTTTACCCATCTGACTTTTCCTACAACATTTTGTTGAATAACTTTGAGACAGATTAGGAAGAGAGATGATTTTTCTCTTCTGTATAAACGTAAATGGACTTCAATAGATATATAGTTAAAAAGAATTACACTTAATCTCATGGGTACCAATAACAACAGCCTTCTGAAAACGTTATATGATTTTAATTTATATAATATGTTCAAGATATAGTCATAGAAGCCTTATTACTTGTTGACAGGGATGGAAAAGATGGAAAGAAATTGTAAAATGACAGCATAAGGTATTTTCTTTCCATACCAACTTTTTACTTATGTAGTTTACACAGTAGTGCATGTATATTGGTTTCATCTTAGAAATACCAGTGTTCTATTATTACTCCCACTTGGTGAAGGCTTTGTATTTTTTAATCCCCTCAGAAATATTTTCGTACATTATGCTATTCCTTTTATAGACTTCTTTAATTGAAATTTTTCTTCAATTATTGTCCCCACTTTATTTGAGCAATAAATTCTTTGACTTTTCCTCTGTGGATTTTCCTAGATTAACTGCACATATTCTAATGTTTGGATATCCTTATTACCACTTTCAATATATTTTGAAATTGTGTTTTTTTAACTTTGAGAAGTCGTATAATAGTCTGCTTTCTTGTTTACCTATTATTGGAAATATATGGTATTTTTCATTTTGTTTCAGAGATAATTGTTTTTTCATTTTTATACATTTTTAAATTTTAAACTGAATTTATCTGAAGTAGATTATCAAAATTATGCTTTATTTGTGTGACAAGTTATATTCTCTATTATGTATGCATATAAATATATACATTCAAGTTAAAAAAGAGTAAGCTACTGTTTCTCCTTTAGAAACATTGGAGGTGATATTTCTTTATTGACAATGTTATATAGTGTTCAGTTGTATGAATGAGTTAAAAAATTATATTTCCATTTTGTTGGTAGTCAGTAAATTTCTCTTTTTGCACTACAATAAACAGAGATGCTATCAACAACTCAGTTAATACCACTAAGAGATGATGGTTATGCTGGTATAATCTTCGAATGAATTTGGGGATCCTGAAGTGTTCACATATTCATCTTATCAGATATTGAAAAAGACATATTGAAAGTGCTTGTAACATTGTGTGAAGTTCTGATGGCCAGATCTCTATGTCAGTATTTGGTATTTTAACTTTCACAATAATGAGTATATATTATTTTCTCCTTTAAAATACCGTTCTTTTGTCATTTTTTTCTGTTTTAAAAATGATTTATAGTACATTTTGCTTATGTATTTGCTACTTTGATACAGCTTTAATAATGCATTGTTGAATAGTGCTATTATGTATGTGTTTGCTCATATTTTAAGGCATAGATTTTTTTAATGTAATGAAGTCTAATTTAACAGGTAGCCTTGTGTTTTCAGTGCCCAGCATAGAGATTTATATCTTTTTCTAAATATATAGAAAATATTTCTATGTATTCATCTAAAAACTTTCGTTGTATGTCTACAATTTTGATCTACAATCCATATGAATTGATTTTGTTTATAGTAGAAATTAAGAATCAAGAGAAACTTACTTCATAGGCTTCTAGTTCACCCAGCATTACCTGGGAAACTGATCAATCTTTTCCTATTGTATATTTGAGCGTGCAATTTCAAACATAATGTACTTAAAAAAGTCAATGGACTTCATTGTTGAAGACAGAGAGAAAGAGAGAGAGAGAGGGAGGGAAAGAAAGAGAGAGAGAGAGAGATCAGAGAGCCTCTATGTACTCCTTCACTTAACACCCTCTGCACAGTTTCTGCTATAATTCACATCTTAAAATGGTGTGATACATTTGCTAAATGTGATGGTCAAATATTGACACATTCTTATGGTCTACATTCCATAGTACATCAGGATTCACTCCGTGTGTACATCCTATGGGCTTCCATAATCTGTCATCTGTGTGATGGCCATGATGTTCTCCTACTCGTATTCCTGCTCTTATTTCCCAAGCTCCCAGGAGACACCTGGTAACCACTGATCTTTTTTTTCTCTCTAGTCTTTTCCCAGGTGACAAAGAAGTGCAATCAATCTGGTGTTCAAACCTTTCAAATTAGCTGCTCATATCTCCCTGTCTGCTTGTGATCAGATACTTCATTTCTTTTAATCTTGGAATCATATTGTATTGTAAGATTACCAGTGTCTATTCACATAATATTTTAACTGCTTCTAAATTGTGCCAATTAAGAATAAACTTGCTATTAACATCCATGCACAAGTTTGTGTAAGGACCAGCATTATGGATAAATAACAACTCACTTGTATAAATACTGAAGAGGATGATTAATAGATCTCATCATAAGACTTGATTTAGTCTGCTATTTTAAGTAATTGTGAATTGTCTTCCAAGGTAGTTGTATCACTTTCCTCAAGGAATGACTAAGTTTATCTGGTCCTATATTCCATTCTCATGTTATATTAGGATTTCTAATCTTCATAAAATTAGAACTTAATCAAGCAATGGTTTAATTCCTCCCCCTGGAATGGGCAAAAAACCTATTTCAATGATGAAAATAACAAATTAAGATGGGTAAATGACATGTTTTATGACAGAATTTAACATCCCCCTTTATTCCTACTATGGCATGAAGTAGATTAAACAATATTTCCAGTGTAAAAACTCTGTGAATTATATGCTTTCAAACTGCTTCACGAACAGAGTTAAATTTCCTTCTCACAGATGTGGCACAAGTGTGTACCCTGGATGGAGATACATAAAACATCTCTTTTCACTGCTCCTGCAGATGCTCACAGACATCTGGCCTGACACCTGGATAAGCTATGGCAGCTTAAATTGAGGTCATGAAGCAGCCAGAAAATGTCCCCATGCACAATTTTCAGGGCATTTAATTAACCATTTATATAATATTTGTAATTTACTTTTTCAAAATAGATCCCATAATGATTTGAATAGCATTTAAATTCATTAGTATTCTAATAAATAATATGGCATGGCTACTACTGAGTCTACAATATACATTTACTAACACACAAAATAAGTTGCTTGCATTGTTCTTATGTGCTTATATTATACTTATGAATAATATGAGATACTATAGCATTCCACACCTATACAGCTGCTTATACATTAATGAGTTTTCATGTGGAATTTAGATTGAACACATGTATATATGCATTAAAATCCAAATATAATTTGTGTTATGCATACATCTCATATGTTTGAATATCGATGCTTGTAAGCAATAATTTATATTTGGAATACAGTCGTATTTTTCTTGTATTGAAATAAACACATATCAAAACACTGTACACACTAGTAGTTAGTATATGTTCTTCAGAAAAATTCAAAGGAAATAACAATGTGTTCTGTCAATAGCAATAGAAGAAATTGGTGAATGAATGATTTATTTTACTAATCTAAATTTTACTAGAATAAGTAGAATTGTCCATCGTTTCCCTTTCAAGATTACAATACAATAACTTCAAATAAATATTTGCTTGCCATTATAATCATTTCCATGTTCTTGGAATTTCAATTCAATTAATATTAATTTAATTAATATAACTTTACCAGGGCGACACAATTAATAGGTATGGATTGGTTGGTGGGTAACACATCCTAGACACCTAAATACTTCCCACACACATCATACTGACTAACTTTTCTCATTGCAGAAGATCCTTTCCTTATAATAATAAGAACTAGAATCTGGGGAAATTTAAGTATTCACAATTACCTAAAGAAAGGAAAGTTAAAACATCTCAAAGTTCACAGGAAACCTCTGCCTTGATCAATGAATATCTGACCAGACAGGAATGACAAATAACTCAATGAAAACTAACTAGAGAGAAAGAGCCAAGATTCACCAACAGGAGAAGGAGAGACTCTCCATAGGTCAGGGGAGGGTGCCAGAGTGCCATCATTTATACTTGGCCTACTTCCAATAAATTTGGAATCTCGGAGTTCAATGAAATTATTCCCACTTACTCTCTACACTAATAAAACATTTTCTTCTTTAAGATTCTATTTAGTCTCTATAAATCTAATTTTTTGGTGTCATCTATTGCTGAAAGCAGTGGTGATATATTGATATGTTGATTTAATCCCTGGCATTAAATCCATAATAAAGCTAGGGGCACAGTGATCAAGGGCAAGAAAATTAGGAATATAGTCCACATTGATTTTCTTTCTAACTCCACCAGATACTGCATCCATTCACATTGCTGATTTTCAAATATGCAGAAGGAAGACTTGTAGAATTGTTTTATAACCTATGATTACAGTTTCAGTATAGAGCATTTTGTCATGATAAAAATATTTAATAACATTGAAAATTACACATCTCTTTTCCATGAGCTAGTTAACAATAAACCACCCCCTTATTTCCAGTTTACATAAAGACTTAATGAAATAAATGATGAATAATGTTGGTAAAATAGATTGTATACAAATGGAGAGTGTGGATGCACACATGTGTGTTCATGTGTACACATGCATGTGTATGCTGAATGAATACTATCATTCTTTTATTGGGCATAATTAGAACATTTGATTGGATATATATTATCTATTTTATAAAACCTTATGGCTAAAATGATTCTCTGAAGCACATCTATCTTCTCTACTTTCATGGAACAATTATAGTAGAAAGTAATCAGGAATTATTCTGCTTTTGTTTTATTTTATTTGTCCGGTATTCTTTTTTATCTTCTTTTAATTATGTTCATATTTTTATTATCTTTAAGTAGCTATATAAAGGAGTTGCCATTCAGCAAAGCAGTTTATAAATGCAATTCATCTTGATCAAAGTCACTTCTTTCATCATTGCCAGTATATTCATTAGAAAAGAGTTTAGCAGTGCTTGAACTCCTAGTTGAGTTACAGTGTTAGCACAGGGTTTTGCACTGTCTTCATAAATACTTGCAGTTTTGACCATATGCTATAATACTACAAATTAGGTTGTTCATGTCTTTTTCATGAGCTTCAATATCTTATATCGAAACAATTGACACACAATTGAATCAACTGGTTTAAATAATTAAAACAATAAAGATATTCTTATTTTTAGAAGGCATGTCATACTTTTGTAAAACCTGCTTCCTTAATTTTCTATGCATTAAAGTAATTATATATATAATTTTAAAAGCCTTTAAGCTTTGATATGCTCAGAGTGTGTTTAAAAATATTTAACCAAAGGTCAAAAATAAGAAAAGTTGTATTAAAAAATGTTTAATCTCTTTTTCAATATACCATTTGCATCTTTCTTTCTTTGATCTTAATATATTTCTATAGGTTTAAAGATTACAATCTGATGATTATAATTAGTGTAATTACATAATCTTGTAAATGTCAGGCAGATGCTGGTGAAATTCACTTTGCTTCAATTGATTTATTGAATTGCTTGTTTTATAGGGGAAAATGAGGAATTTAGAATTCTTGGTAATCCAAGTTTTTATTATTTAAATATGTCTCAGACATACCTGAGAGGGTTATAACTGTTTTTCACATAATGAGTTATTTTCTTGATAGAATTGTGGCTTTACTTACAGTTTAATTTCTAACATTCAGCTATTATGGAGTAGGAAGAATACATTTGTATTTCTATAAATTCTACAAATTGTATTTCTATGTAGAAATTTTCCTACCCTACCAATCAAAGTCTAGAATTCAGTTTTGGAAATCAAACACCTGTAACAGGTAGCACTATTTTTGCACTTAACCTGTGGCCAATGATTCACAAGGAAGATCTATCTATAGCTGAACCACAGTATTTGGTCACAGCTACTTTGACAGGACTATTTGTCACTCTTGCTAGAGTTTCATCGTGTAAGCCATATTACCTGAAGAATACCAATACTAAGCTTCAATCTCAATTAGAAAGTTGTAGTAATAAAAACTGCTTGTCACAAGACTAGGCCCAGGAACAATGGAATAGAATAGAAGACCCAGAAATGAACCCACAGACCTATACCACCTACTCTTTGATAAGGAAGCCAAAACCATAGGATGGAAGAAAGACAGCCTCTTCAACTAATGGTGCCAGAAGAATTGGCTTTATACACACAGAATCCTACACAAGAATCAACTCTAAATAGATCAAAGATCTCAATGTAAGACCAGATACCCTGATAATATTACAGGAAGGGATAGAGGAAACACTAGGGCTCCCTGGCAAAGGTCAAAACTTGTAGATTTATATGAACATTCTAAGTACTACAAATGAAAAATCCAGAATCACAACAAATCAAAGAAAGTCCAGCTAAATGAAATTGCATCAAACTGAAGAGTTCCTGCATGGCAAAGGACATAGCTTGCAAGATAAATATAATGCTCAAAGACTGGGAGATCTTTACTAGCTATGCATCAGACAAGGGCCTGATATCTAAAATATACTCAAAATATACTCAAAAAAATTAAGCCTCCCAAAAACAAATCCTCAGAGAAACAACAACCTAGTTAGTATATGGGCTAAAGACTTAAAGAGTGACCACTCCGAAGAAGAATTAAGAATGGCCAATAGACACATGAAGTAATAATGTTCAACATCTCTGCCCATAAAAGAAATGCAAATTAAAACAACATTGAGATTCCACCTAGTCATGGTTAGAATGGCCATAATTAAGAAAAATAACAATAACGGATGCTATGGGGATGTGGCCAAAAGGGAATGCTACTACACTGTTGGTGAGAATGTAATCCTGTTCAACCACTCTGGAAAGGAGTATGGAGATTCTTCAAAAGACTCAACATAGAGCTTCCCTTTAACCCAGCAATCCCTCTCCTGGGCATCTATCCAATTGACCACAAACCACGTTACAGCAGCGCAGAAATGTTCATTGCAGCCTAGCCAAGATAGGGAATCAATCCAGATGCCCATCGATAGAGCAATGGATGAAAAGAATATGCTATACACAACGAAATTCAATGTTTCCATCAGAAAGAATGGCATTGCCCCATTTGTGAGGAAATGGAAAGACTTGGAAAAATTATATATTTTTGGGGGGTCCGGTTGTGGGGCCTGAACTCTGGGCCTGGGCACTGTCCCTCAGCTCTTCAGCTCAAGGCTAGCGCTCTACCACTTGAGCCACAGCACCACTTCCGGCTTTTTTCTTTTTGCTTATGTGGTGCCGAGGAATCAAACCCAGGGCCTCAGGCATGCAACGCAAGCACTCTACCACTGAGCCACCTTCCCAGCCCCTGGAAAAATTATATTGAGCAAAGTTAGCCAAAAGAAACATGGTTGACCCTGTTTTCACTGTATTTAATGTAGGTATAATTTGGGGAGCCAAAAGGAAAAAAACAAATTGTTTAAATAGGGATACAGATTGACCCATTGCAACAATGAGATGTACAAGATGCTATGTCGAAAAACGAACTTTATATTTTAGGCGGGGAAGGGGAGGAGATGTAGATGTGTAGATGGGAGGGAAGGTATGGTAGGGGGAAAACAAAGGAGGAAGCAATAATGCTTGATAAGAAATGTACTCATTACCTTGCTCATGTGATTGTAAACCCTCTGTACAGTATTTTCACAATAAAAATCTTATTAAAAAACAAACATAGTTGAATGGTTTCTTTCATTTGTAATAATTAGAATGTTCATATAAATCTACAGGTAAACTCAATGGATAATAAAAGGTGAATAATTATTTTGGTTAATTAAACAGCAGTCTAAGCATTCACCCAGTGAGAACAAAGTATATTCTTAGGAGAGAATCACAAGGGCTCAATAGCTATGTGAATATGATCATCTAAAATGATTATTACTGAAATAAACTCCAAGAAATTTAAGCAAGAGGTTTTGTATGTACTATTTGTAGTTCTTTTCGTCTTTGTTTTTTTTTCCTTTTGGTCAATGTTTTTGATTTCTGTCCCTTTTGTCATGAACATAAATTTATCTGATTCGAGGAAGGAGAGGGGAAACACAGAAGCAGTGGGGAAAGGGGTGAACTTATTCAACAGTGATATTCATGAGACACTGTGTTGAAAATGAACTGTACAAACTTGGGGGGTAGTTAGTCAGGAGGGGAAAATCTGGGAGAGAATCAGGGAAGGATGACACTGTTCAAAACGAAAGGTACACATTACCTGATTCATGGAACTGTAGCCCATCTGTACACCACCCTTACAATTAATTTTTTTAAAGGATTACAGAATTGTTTTGACTAAAAAATATTCGCAGTTGATTTTTTACCTTACTCACTTCTAACTCTAGGACCCTATCAGGAAACTTTTAGTATCTCCTTTTGCATTAAATTGTTTATACAATATATAATTTTAGGAGAAAAATTTTGCCATTTTGACATTAGATATCACAATTTTAGGGCTCTTAGAACTAACTTTAAAACTCAAAAATAAATGCAATCTCTTTAGGAGAGCAATTTAGTAGTTTTTTAAATTTCTTGTCAGATAACACAAAATTTCATATACCTATACATACTCAGTTATTTTTCTATTCAATTCACCTGATACACGGTGGGTTATTTTGCTATGAATACATGTATCATCTTTCATCTGAAAGAAAGTTTCTTCAATTAACTCAATTGCAGCTTTTCTTTTTATCGCCCAAATTCTTGAGTTTCTAATTCACATACAATGCACCACATCTATTCTCTACTTCACTCCTATTGTAATGACTATTCTACTTTTTTAAAAATCAGCAGTTTCTTCCAAATTTAGGAATAATTTCCTAACCTAAATGTCTATTTGATCTTGTTGTTATTGTGCCATCAACAGTAATTAATGGTAGTATGATATTCTTGTTTCTCATTTGAAAGCATATTCGCTGAAGTCAATGTGTTCTCTTCATACTAAATACATCTCTTTTCAAGTGTTATAGGCAATAATGCATTCATAGACCATAAAAGATACAAAGTCCTATACATGTGAATATTTTTTCAGTTAGCACAATTCTTTTTTAGCCACTGAGTTATTTGGTGTGTCTAATGATAATTAATGTATTTTCTCTTTCAACAAACAGTATAAGTTTGCATATATCCTGCCAGATACTTCTTTAAGCAATTAAATTGAAGATAAAAGGGAAAAGGAAGACATTTTTCCTTCTCTCTTTTCAGTTTGCTGCTTCGGTTTGCCATAATATATGAATGCTAGGATAACCATAAGGGCAGGTGCTAACTAGGCACTCTTTTCGTCAAACAGCTGCTCCAGGCATGAACTATGGAACATTTAGGGGACACTTTTTCCCTTTTCACTACCACACCTGCTACACAGCATCTTTAGCTCCTGCCAAATTGAAATTTAACAGGGATCTTGCCAAATCAGAATTCTGCTGGGATAGCCTGCCAGGTAGGGCACAGTAATTAGGGAATCAGACACCACTGCTTAAAGTTTTGCTTCTCTCTGTTTTGGTACTATCTCAGGGAATTAGTATATAGTTTTCCATTTCTAAAGGATATAACTGCCCTTTTATAAATGCACTACAATGACTCCATGTTATTCAGCTGCACTTCATGCCACATAAGGCTGGCAGATGAGCTTTGATATACTATTGTTGCTTGAATCAGCAATCCCATTACTTCATCTTGATGCCAGCTGCTGAGAAACAAACCTACCTACAAGTTTTCTAAAGCTGTCTTTGATATTCTCATTTACTTTTTCCTATGAAGGTCTCTTTTTTCAAACATAACAAAATATATAAGCACATGAAATAATTTCCTTAATTATGTTGTTTGCCTTGACAATCAATTCTCATTTTAAATCCTAAATGTCTCATAAGCCACACTCCATAAGGACAAAAATGACTTTTTCTTTCTTGAAAGCTCAGGGACAGTTCCCAGGCCCTGACTTCAAGCACTATGGCAAGGTTTAAAAGAAATGATAAAAATGTGACACGTGTTCTTACTGGAGATTGTGGATCTAGGAAGAGGAGAGAAGACCAATGGAGAGGGTGAATTCATGGGCATATGGTCAGTGTTTCCACATACATGTATGAAAATACATTTTTTTGAAAACCAACTCTCTGTTTTGGTGATTCTTTCTATGTTTTTTTAAATTCTAATTCGTTTAATTCTGATTTAATTTTAATTATTTCTTTCCATCTACTGGATTGGGGTTTAGCTTGCTGCTCTTTTTCAAGAAGGTTCAGAAATCCCCCAACAACATATCCTCAAAGAAACAACCACCCAAAAAATAAGCGGGCTAAAGGCTTAAAAAGAAACTTCCCTGAAGAGGAAAGAAGGATGACCAATAGACACATGAAGAAAGCTCAACCTCTACATCCATAAAAGAAATGCAAATCAGAGCAACATTGAGAAACCACCTCACCCCAGTTAGAATGGCTATAATCAAGAACTCTAATAACAACAGATGCTGGAGGGGATACGGACAGAAGGGAACCCTACTGCATTGTTGTTGGGAGTGTAAACTTGTTCAATCACTTTGGAAAGTAGTAGGGCGGTTCCTCAAAAGACTCCACATAGAGCTCCCCTATCACCCAGCAATCCCACTTTTGGACATTTACCCAAATGTTTACAAACAAGACCATACTAAGGCTACCAGGACAACTATGTTTATTGCAGCATTATTTACCATAGCTAAGATATGGAACCAACCCAGATGCCCCTCAGTAGATGAATG
>NW_012267217.1:648547-655664 GCF_000151885.1 Dipodomys ordii
GAGGTAGGGAAGGGATGTGAAGGGTAAACAAAGGAGGAGGCTGCAATGCTTGATAAGAAATTTATGCATTATCCTGCCCTCTGTACAGTATGTTCACAAAAAAATAAAATTAAATTTAAAAAAATAAAAAATAAAATAAAATAAAAAAGAAACATAATCTGTTGATTTGCATATCACATATTTTGACTCATCTAGTTTATTTAATCTTTTCTCCTTATATAGAGAATTTGTGTTCTGACTTCTCAGTTTGCACATGTTTATTAACATACACTAATGAAAGTCTAAAAGATGACATTAGAATATCAACAGTTTTCATGTTTTATGTTGAAACTTGTAAGACCAAATTGTTCACATGACATGTAGTAGATTGAAATAGTAGTTTTTTTGTAGATCTTTTTTCTCATTTTAATGAGGTTAATGATAGATCCAAAAATTAAGAACAGTGGTTAAATAAAGGAAAATAACTATGGCCAATATAATAGACATAATATGAATAATAAATTGATTTATGGTTTTTAGCTAGGAAGACCTTGAACTATATATAAAGTATGATCCTTCTTTGAAATAAAGAAACAAAAAATACAGCAAAAAAACAAATCAGTTTCTGTGCAATGTTATTCTATTTATAAGTTTGTATTTATAGTCACATAAAAATATTCCTAAAGGTAATAGCAACTACACAATTGTTGAAACTAAGTCTGTGGAACTGGAAGTCAGTGTAGAGAGCTCTTCATTTTAGATTTTATACTATTCTGAGATAGCTTTATATGAAAAGTGTGTATTTATGTATTGTATAAAATTTTAAAGAGCAAGAAGGACATAAACGAAGAGGAAGGGAAAAGAAAGGACAAGGAAGAAAAGGAGTGAAAAACTGAATCAAGTCAGATTCTAAAATTGCAGAGTAGGGTCAGAAAATTCAGATTTTATTCAGCTGACTTAATTCATTCACTGCTCCTGGCTTTTTGGTAAAGATATTTGAGCATATCCTCCAACTATTTTCCTTGTTTTTCAGCTTCTTTTTTCAGTGATCTATTTTATCAGAGTTTTACCATAGTGTGGCTTTTCCTTGAGTTCTGATTTTTATCACTTTTCCTACCATTAAAACCAAAAAAGGAATCATAGTACAATCATTATAATAACTGTGTTCTCTCATATACTTACATTCCCTGTCAATTTCTGCACATGTATGTTTTTGTGTGTGTGCGTGCACTCGTGTTTCTCTGTAAATGTGCATGCTTCCCACTATACAAAGTTGTAGATATCTCTGTCTCAATAAAATTTAAATGAATAGTTTATCCTGGATAAACCACTATCTCATGATAGTGGTTTCTGGAATATGATGTGCTTTCTGTTAGCCAATTAGAGTGACAAGTATATCAATAAATGAAACAAAATCAATGATCTAAATCATTTCCTATATATTGAATAATTCTATTTAATTCAAACCATTGCCGTTAAAAAAATTTTAAGGGACAGAATATTGAGAATGGGTGATTTTGGGAACTTTTTTCTTTTCTTTTTTTGCCAGTCTTAGGGCTTGAACTCTGGGTCTGGGCACTGTTCCTGAACTTCTTTTGCTGAAGGCTAGCACTCTACCACTTGAGCCACAACACCACTTCCAGCTTCTTCTGTTTATGTGGTACTGAGGAATTGAACCTAGGATTCACACATGCTAGGCAAGCACTCTACCACTGAGCCACATTCCCAGCCCCTGGAACTTACCAAATTTTACATTTGAAACTCTTATGAAATAAAATGTAATCTTAATCTCACTAACACATTCATAAACATAAATTAATCCTTATATAGTATATTTTATATTATGACTTTCTTCTTAGTGAAGGATCAGGGATTTTTAAAACATTTTTGTGTGATTATTTCTGCTAATATATTATGAAAAATATTAATATCCTCTAATATAGTTAAATGAATTTGATGTGGATTGTTTCAGTAGTCCTAGAAAAAGTTCTTCATTATCTTAGTTACTAAAAGCTGACATCTACATTTAAAATGTTCATCCTAGGTTAAACTTCTTTGATTTTCCATCTGATCATTCCTCTTTGTGAAGAATGTGCCTCTTTACCTTCAGCATTCAGTACATTAACGGCATAATACTGTTTTGCAATTGATAAAAACCTCATCTAAACTGGCTGAAACAAGATGAAAATTTACCACTGTAAAACTGAAATATCCAGATGCTGACTGTTTCTAAAAGAGATGGACAGAAATATTCTTGTGGCTAGTAGACATTTTATTAATATTGTTTATTTTTTACTTTTTATTTCACCATGGAACTACAAAGAAAACAAGAAAGCTCATGAAATCAATGAACCATGAGTGGCATTAGTAAAGTTTCTAACCATTATATAAACATTATGAAAAGAGGAATTTAGATCGCTTTATTCCTAGGTATACACCAGTGACTAGAACCATCCAAAACACAGTCTGTACTCAATAACTATTTCATAAGTGACTAAAAAGTTGATTTTTGGATGTTTATCAGCTCATAAAGCATAAAAATACAAATGCTAAAATACTTGACTATATACTATTTTTTACAGCTTTTTCCTTTGTATTTTGTGATAAAGAGGAGACAAAATATTTTATGAGCCTAGCTAATCTATTTTGTACTGTTCTATAAATATATATGCAAATATATGTAACTATATGTGTGATGTTATGCATATCTCTAGAATCTCATCTTTAGTACTTCAGAATTTTTTTAAGGTAATTTCAATGATTTTGTTGTGGTTGTTGTTGTTGTTGTTGTTTATCATGGGTCTTGAACTCAGGGATTTACACTGTCCCTGAGCTTTCTTGCTCAAGGCCAGTGCTCTACCACCTTGGGCCATAGTGCCATTTCTAGTTGTCTTGTGGTTCATTGTAGATAAGCTTCTCACAGACTTTCCTGCCTTGGGCTGGCTTCAAGCCATGATCCTCAGATTTCAGCCTCCTGAATATCTAGGATTACAGGGACCAGCTCAATGATTTTTTGAAACAATTTTTTCTGAAAATGTATTGTAAATTTGCTAGGTATTTCTTCTTTCTCAGACAAATACCCCATCTCTATCAACATATTCCTATAAACTATGTCATTCTTATAAAAGAAAACTCATTCACTGTGTCCATGACTTTCCACAGGGGAAGGATAGAGATAGCTATTGTTCCTCTCTATCCTCTAGCCCTGTGTATTTAGAATACAGAACAGTGAAAATTTCCTAATGGATTTTTATTACAGAGGTGCTTGGAATTGAGTATCTTGCCTTGAGAACCATTTTCCTAAAGAATCCATTTACTTTTTATGTCTACTACCATAGTAGATATAAGGTCACTTTGAATTGATTCTCTACATTGTAGAGAAATCTGTCTATTTGAAAGAGGCATAGATAGGAATTTTTGCAAATGGAAAAGATCCCCATGATATAGCATGAGACAGAAAAATCAACTCTCAGGCTTTCCAGAGGAAAAATCTGTTACTTAGCAATGAACAATGTCTATTATTTCAGAAAATGCTAAGATATAATCACATGCTCTGAAGATTTTTTGCACATGGTTGACTGTAATGATTTAATGTACTTCATAATCTTCAGATATTTGTATTCAATGGCATTCATCTAAAGGTCCTGCAAAGTTGTGTTCAACAGTTTTCATAATCATCCTATATCAGTCAAATGTGAACCTTCAGGAATCTATCATTAACTAATATCCCCCATCCTAAATAGTCTAGATTTCATTACATTTAGTAATGAAATTGGTAATGAAGCCCTACCTGCTGAAAACATTCATATTATACTCTTAGCTAAAGTTAGTCTGTCACAAGTTAAAATTTCTTCCTGGCCATTGAAACAACTTCAGGCAATGGATATATAGTGAAGTTATGTATTGTTGAAATTTTATTTGTCATAGGGAGTATTAGGATGTTCTTGCTCTCTTCCAAACCTGAAGTCTGATGTTCAAACAGTAATTTGCATTTCAGACTCTGTGGGAAATTCCTTTTACTTATGGTAAAGAGCATAAATTGCCAGAGATCATGAAAACAACATATTAAAAGTTTTATACAGCAAAACACTCTTTATTCTGTGAAAAGGGAGCAATCGCTTTACAATGAAAGCTTGTAAAAAAAACCCTAGGAATACAAGGAATAGAAGAATGTTTATACCTTAACACAATAAGAGGATGCATGACAAATTTCATATCCAATACTGTATTAAAGAGGGAAAAACTGAAAGATGTTCCTCTCTAATCAGAAACTTGTCAGTAGTGTCCACTCTCTATTTAATACAGTGCTTGAATTCTTAGTAAGAGTAATGAGAAAATAGAAAGCAAGAGAGAGGATATAAATAAGACATAAAGAAGTCAAATCAGATCCATTTATAAACTACCTGATTATATAATTTAAAAAGAATCCTAAAGACTTTACCACAAACCTCTTAAGTCCTAAAAAATACTTTCAGCAAGTAGCAATATATAAAATCAATATACAAAATATGTCAATTTTCTATATACCCACAGCTTTGCTATATCTTCATAATGAGTAGTCTGAGAAAGAATTTTTTTAAAAATTCACATAAATTTAACTAAACATGTGAAAGACTTCCACGATGAAAGCTACAAAACCTTCCATAGGGAAACTGAGGAAGACATTTAGAAGACATAGGAAGACTTCCCAAGTGCATGAGTCAACAAAAGCAACATTGTCACAATGGCTGAACTATTGGTAGAAATCTAGAGATGCAGTGCAATGCCATCAATACTGTTCTTCATAGAAACCAAAAATCAATCCAAGCATTAATATGGAAGCATAAAACACCCTGAATAGCCAAATGACACTATTGCTTTATTCAAGATAAGTAAGATCTATTGCATCTTTAGAAATTTATTGAAATCAGTACTAAGATGGATGTTTGACCAAACTGGGCACTGCTGCCCCAGCCAAAGTGATACTTAAAATTATCACAGAAATTAACAAAACAGCATAGACATGATGTTACTGTGGATTATTGGAGACAGAGAATTCAAGGGAAGGAAAAATAAGAAATGGGAAAACATATATTAAATGTTGAGCTGAGAACATTTTTTAGAGATTTTGTTATTATTTGCAATGCAGTTGTCACTTCAGGCATTATTTAACCCATTTGGTCACTTCTTACTTTACAAACTTGTTCTCTGATTCATTTCCTGGATTCCTTTATAACCTACTGACTTCTTGCTATCTGTTGATTGTTTTGCTCTCTAGATGATGGATGGGGTAAAGTTCAGGTTTAATCCTGAATTGCCTCTCCATCAACATTCCCCCCTTCTACTAAAACAACTTGGTTTTACATAACATCTGCACGCTGACAACTCACACATTTCTGGAGTCAGCTCTGACTCATAATTTCAGCAGAAGATATTTCTAGGACTATCTTGACAGAGCTACTTAAATAGCCACTCTATATTTTCGATGTCATGTAGTCAAAGGGAAATGTTTAGTTTCTACCTTTGGGAACCTTGTATTTTCCCAAGTGATCATGCCCTTTAATCACATATCTTATAAAAGGTTTAGTAGTTCTTAAGTTTTCTGTTAATCATTACCTTTCTTACCAGTTGAATTCATTAGCAAGTTCTATCAGCACAAATTTTGAAAAATCTGTTGAATCCATGTACTCCTGAGGTCTGCTTCTCCTCATTTGACTAACTGCCTCCAGCTTCATGAATTTCAAGTCTCCTTGTGTGCCTACCTGTCCCCACTTCTACCAACTCAATCCATCCCTCATTCAGAGCACTAAGAATTTTCAAAAATACCTACTATTTTACAATTATCCCACTTAACATTAATGCCTAAAAGTAACTTGAATCATCTGTTTTGCTGTTTAAAATTTCCAATTCCTTTTCCTCCTTCCACAAGTTTATCATGCTTTCTTGTTCCATTTCCATGTATGTTTATTAAGTGTTATCATTACATTCACTCTCTTTCCCTCTTCTCATTCCCTCCCACAAGTACCAGTCTCTAATTGAGACATATTTCAGCTTCCTAATATTCTCTTATTCATAGAAGTTCAAGTTACTAAAAGTAGGTTTTTAATATTAGTTTAATTGCTGTTTACTAATATAGTGTTTTCATTCCATAAGTCTGTTGTTAAATTTACTCTAAAAAAATGTGTTGTCCCTGTGTTAAGCTGGAGACAAGGAAATTAGACAATCCACCTAACTCAAAAAAAGTATTGTGCCAGGCATTGGTGGCTCATGCCTGTAATCCTAGCTACTCAGGAGGCTGAAATTTGAGGATAGAGGTTCAAAGCCAGCCCAGGCATGAAAGTCCATGAAATTCTTATCTCCAATAAGCCACCAGAAAACCTAAAGTCGCACTGTGGCTAAAGTGGTAGAGCACTAGCCTTGAGCTGAAGAGCTGAGAGACAGCGCCCAGGCCCAGAGTTTAAGCCAAATGACAGACAAAAAAAAAAAGTATTGTTTCTATATAAAAGTCTACAACAGACAATAATGTACAATTAATGATCCACAATACGAAATGATGTACAACATACAATTTCATTGTTATGTATAGAATGAGGAAGCCACAGGGCACACCGTGCAGATGGGAATCTGACAGGGAGAATACATTCATTACATGGCACCTACAATGTGTTAAATAATACACACCCTTAACTTGTCATTTTTCATCAAGTGGCTTGAGGCAGAATAGTGATAAATGAAACATGTTCAGAAAGAATCTTAAGAAGTAGCAGATAATGGTTGTGTAGGCTATAAGTAAGCTATGCAGGAGGTGGAGACTGGGAGGATCATGGCTAGAGGCCTGCTTGGGCAAAATCTTCATGAAACCTCATCTCAACAAACAAGCTGGATGCAGTGTTTTGATACACATTTCTACTCCCAGCTATGTGGAAGGAGTAAGACTATGGTCTGAGGTAAAAGTAAGCAGAAAAATAGTCTGACAATCTAGACTTTATCTGACTATCTAAAGCAAAAAGGACTAGAGGTGTGGTTTAAGGGGTAGACAGATTGCCTAGAAAAGGCAAGACCCTGATTTCAAACTGAACAAAACAGAAGAAAGGAAGGAAGGAAGGAAGGAAGGAAGGAAGGAAGGAAGGAAGGAAGGAAGGAAGGAAGGGAGGGAGGG
>NW_012267217.1:655714-667703 GCF_000151885.1 Dipodomys ordii
GGAAGGAGGGAGAGAGGGAGGGAGGGAGGGAGGGAGGCAAAGAAAGAAGAAAAATGCAAAATGGATGAGACTATTCTGCATAGACAATTTTAAATATCAGAGTATATTATAGTGTATTCACCATTTGGGAAAGCTTAGATTAGAATCTTAGCTTAGATTCACCTTTTTGGAACTTAAGACAAATACATGAGGAGAAAAAGAGAATGACTATGTTTCTGGTAGATGTATCTATCGAGCCTATCACTAATTTGGAAATGAAGTAGAAGAATTTCTTAAGAAAAGAGACCCCCTTCCTTAACAAATATATAGAAAGTATAAACAAGATACACAAAGGTTTGGTCTGATGGAAGATATATAGGATACTATATAGTTAGTCATTATAGTAACAGCCAAGCAGAGACTTTACCAATAATCAATTACAGAGAAGTCATGGATTAGAAAGCTACTGCTTCCATCCACAGGACTCTACCCTTACCTGCAACAACTCTAAAAATGTACTCACGAGGATTCTCCCAAGCATGAGAGTTTTGAATGATGTAGTGTGTGACCTTTTTCTACAAGTATATTTCTCTCATAAGTCCACACTAACATCTAGTGAATACTTAATGATGATTTTCCAACTTAAAAGTTGGAACCATGTTTTTAAAATGTGAAATAACAAAGTAGAAATGTATACCATTGTTTTTAGTGAGGTTTTAAAAACAAACAAACCTATTTTGTACTGTTCTTCACTAATAAAAACAATTTACTTCCTTTGTTCATTGATTTTTTTCCTGTTTTTGGCAGTTTATACTCTGAACCTTCACTAACAAGGTATCTTAATGGTGCTGAGATACTTAAGTAGAACATTAAAAATAAAATTCAACAGATAATAAGTTCATAATATGGTTCCAAATCAACTCTTTAGGGGATACACATGTGCCGTTCATAATATTATTTAAGTTTATCACAAAATAGAATGCTTTATCACCTAAAGAGAAAAATCATATATATATATATATATATATATATATATATATATATATATATATATATAATTTTTTGTCAGTCATGGGGCCTAAATGCTGCCCCTCAGTTCTTCAGTTCAAGGCTATCACCCTACCACCAGAGCCACAGTGCCACTGCCAACTTTTTCTGTTTATGTGGTGCTGAGGAATCGAATCCAGGGCCTCATGCATGCGAGGCAAGCTCTTTACCACTGAGCCACCTTCCCAGCCCCTATATTTCTAAATTGTTAAAATTGTATATAAACTACCAAATAAACCATCCCCGCCCAAACAAAAATCTGTTTCTGCTCATCCAAATTGGCACAATTTCATCTTGAAAATACATCTGCAATTAGATAAGGCAAAAAAAGAAGGTCTGACAATGTCCAACAGCTTACAATTTTGCTTTATAATTTCCATGCTGGAAAAAAGAGGCCTGTGCCACAGGCAAGGAAAGACAAGCAAACCATGTGCAAGATAATGCTTTCCTCTGCCTGAAGCAAAATCGGTGGGTCTCCATTATGTTGACTTATCTTAAAACAATCTTTATATATGTTGTAGGGATTTGTTTAAAAAATTAGTATTAGGGAATAATCTATTTGATGTCATTAAACTTAAACCAAACTAAAGCAGGATCAGTTCTTGCTTAAACTTAGAGGCAGCCTACAAACTTTCTAGTGAGTTTTTACCCTTTGCCTGAATCTATGCTAAATACTTTCCATGGAATTATGGATTTAATACAACCATCATATAAAGTAAAGAATTTGGAAAGGAATTGAAAGGTAGGACAATTATATAACTAACTTGAGTTCACAACATCACTGCTACATTGTGCATCCTAACTAATACCTATGAGAAAGCTCTCCTACAGGAAATTTCTACTGTACCGCAACCGGGTAACAGACAAGGCCACCGGGCTCCTGGAGGTTGTGTTAAACCTTTGCTGGGATAGCAAATAAAGTCTCATTGAAGCACTTTTTGCTGTTCAGATTTTCATATCATCTGGACTTGGTACAAAGTATCTTCTAAGTAGAAGGTGAAGGCCACTAAGAAAGAAGAGTCCTTCCATGCTATTTCAGCATTCATTAAGATTCTGCCCACAGCAGACATTCTCTGTGAACCTATGTTCCAGAAATAGCATCCAAGCTTTCCACAGGGTCTCCTAGCTTTTGAACCTGAGAAGCAAAAGTCGGCCACCTTTTACCCTGTAGAGCAGCAGGTGGTAATTATTTTAGATTTTGCAGTGTATGTGGTTTCTGTTGCAACAGAGCAGGAAAACAGCCACAGACTTTATGGAAATGAATGAGTGTAGCCGTGTTCCAAGAATACATTATTTACAAAGTGAAAATGCCTGGGTTTGGTTCATGTGTCATCATTTTCCACTCCCTTTCCTGAAACACTACTGCACACTGCCACAGATTCAAATGTGATTTTCTAATCTCCTCCCTTCATAAGGACACCAGCAATATTGCACCCCCATGATCTCAGTTAATAACCTTAGTACTTTTTCAAAGCCTCTCTCTCAAATCTAACTCAGATATATTCGAAGGTATTGGGCATTAGATCCAGCACATCAAATTTGTACTGGTGCATAAGGGCCTAGTGACATAATTAAGGTCATAATAAAGAATACTACGGGATAAAGAATGAAATGAGTGGCTACACTGCATGGGACAGGCACATCAGCTCCACTGTTGGACAGGGATGGGGAGATATCTCCTAGCAACCCCCCTTTGCAAATCTCTTGAATAAAATGGCAACATTGAAATGTTGGCCATATTTAGTAAAAAAAAATAGTAAAATATTTTTAAATATACAAAAAAGTAATTTTCAATATATTCTGGTCCTATCTAGTCAAAGCTACCATTTTTTGAATAATCAGTTTGAATAGAAAGTAACATCCAATCAATATTGTGTGATTAAAAAATGTTAATAATCAAGGCCAAGGACTGTACCAAAGAAGATGGAGGAAGATGCCTAATGATCAACATAGCAACATGTTGACTAAACTGCCATATTTTCTTGTGGTATATCATGACATATGCTCTTCTTCTCTTGTCATTTTTCTCCTCTAATAACCTTCTCTATCACTGTTATAGTAAAAAAAATGCTACAGATGCCTAGTGTTCATAAACTGCTTCATTGAATGATGATTCCTTTGTACAACTACTTAAAGATAATAACAAAATTTATGCACAACAAACTTGAAAATACTGTAAAATGTTAATGTTAAGGAAACATTAAGTGGTTTATTTGCTTCTAAAATGTTCATGTCTGTGTGATTTGATTTTGTTTTGGTTGGTCATGGGGCTTAAACTCTGGGCCTAGGCTCTGTCCCTCAGTTCTGCAGCTCAAGGCAAGCACTCTACCACTTGAACCATAGCACCCCTTACGGTTTTCTGGTGGAGAGTTGGAGATAAGAGTCTCATGGACTTTCCTGCCTGGCTGGCTTTGAACCATGATCATCAGATCTCAGCCTCCTAAGTAGGTAAGATTAAAGACACAAGCCACTGGTGCCCAGCGTATGTGTGATTTTTAGCATCTGTAATACAATTTATAAATATTTTGCAATCCTAAACTAGGTAGAGGAATTTAATGCAATGGATAACAGAAACAAAGATCAACATATTTTGATCAAACCTTTATCAACCCTTTTCAATATTTAAAAGAAAGATATACACAGGAAATTAGCACACTTTTCTGATACATTACAACAACTGTTTACTTAGACTTATTTTGTTAACTAATCCTCAATATTTATAAAACAATCTGCATTTGAGAACCTAATAAATGTAACATGTACATTATAGACTTAATTGTGCATCTTTAATTAAAACACTAGAGGGCAGCCTTTCCTTCTGTTAAAACCTAAATTATGCAGTGGACATATCAAAAAGGGTTTACATATAAGAATAATATTCACGTTAGTTCTAATATTTTTGGACTTGATACATGTTTAATCCATTCAAATCTTGTTTACCCCTGAAGTACATTGTTTCATGTACTAATTATTTGAATTGTAACTGCAATGAATCCTATCAAGCTAGAAACACCAATGTCACAGAATTCAAGAGACAGATATTCTTCAATCTCCACAGTGAATAGAGATAGCAATTCCTTCATGAAGTTTGCTAAGTATAATCCAGCCTAAATTTCTATGTTTAAGATTGGGAAGAAATCATTCTAATGGTAATTTTCTATATTTTTCTCAAATAAATAGCACATTGTTTCTAGTTAAGCTCAATTTTAAACAAGAGTGGCAGAGAGCAGCCTAATAGAAAGACCAGGAATTGTGATTTTAGTAAGGACCCAGTTTCTAATAATTACTTTTATTTATTTAACATCTGTTCATATCACACATGTGCCTAAATGTTTTAGCTACAATATTTTATTATAATTACTGAATTACTATTATTTTATTGTCATTTTAGCATGTGAAAATATAATAGGAAATTCAATGTGAAAGGTGTCATATTTCACTGGTACTACCATAACACAAGGCCATAGATTGGGTAATATATAAATCATAGGAAGTTATTTCTCACAGTCCTCCATGTTAAGAGCACAGTATCACAGTGCTGACAGTTCTGTGTCTTGTATAGGCTTTGTCTCTTTCCAAGATGCTAAGAAATAGAAAGGTGCAAAATACAAGAACAAAGAGATCTAGTTAATTCACTCCAGCCCTTTTTTAAAGTCGCTAATGCCATTAGTAAAGGAAGCCTCCACCCCTACCTAACTTAATCTCCTAATGGCCTTCTTTCTTGGTGATGGTTTCAACATTGGAAAGTTGGTCAGACATATTCACACCATAGTAAAATCAAATTTAAAATTTGGAACACTTGTGGTGTTTGTTTTAATTCAATTCAGATGAGAAAGAAACAAAATGATGTTAGGAAAATGAACCCTAAGATATCTATTCAAATGTTTGTTTTTTTCTTTCATGAGATTGTGTCTAACACATTTATAAGATGATTTCTTTGTTGCTTTGTATGTCCCTCCCCCACAGTATAACCCCTGCTTTCACTGTATTTGATATCGGTATAATTTGTGGAGGGGAAGGGGAAAAACAAATCGTTTAAATAGGGATACAGGTGGACCCATTGCAACAATGAGATGTACAAGTCATATGTGGAAAACGAACTTTACAACTTTGGGGGGGGGGGGAAGTGTTGATGAGAAGGGATGGGAAGGGTAAACAAAGGAGGAGGCTACAATGCTTGATAAGAAATGTACTCATTATTTTGCCCATGTAATTGTAACCCCTCTGTACAGTATTTTCACAATAAAAAAAGAAAAAAATGAATCATAAGGGTTTTTTCTTTCTTTCTTTCTGTTACCTGCAGGGAGGGTTGTGTAAGGATATGTGAAGTTGCAACTCATGAAAGTAATAACCTGTATTTATTTTGAGTGATACACTTGAAAATATTCATTGATTACTAAATCACGTTGCTCTTCCCTTAATTACAATCTGTTTCAATTAGAAATGGGAAGAAATTATATTGCCTACTTTGCTATGAGCTCAGGTCTGTAATAATTAGGTTGACACACAAGCACCGAGTGACTGATGCCTGCTCTCCTAATGCTTTTAGATAGCCAGTGGGAAGAATGCCAGGGCATTCTGGAAAAGGAAGATCTAGAGATGAGTTCCCAGGATCTTAGTGGGAAATTCAGCACAGACAGATGATACTGACTACCAAGGCAGCAGGAGTGGCGAATGGCCTACTGGGGCTAAGTACAAACTATAAGACTGTGTCTCTTCGCGCACCAGTTCTTCCTTACTGTGGACGGAGCCAACTAATTTTCTTTTTATTGTAATGGTGATGTAAAGAGGGATTACAGTTATATAAATAAGGAAATGAGTACAATTCTTGTCAAACAGTGTTAACTCCTCCCTCGTTTTCTCCCACTTTCCTTCCCGCTCCACTCCTAGCTTACCCTCCCCTTTCCCCACACACACACCCCGCCCCAAAGTTGTAAAGTTCATTTTCAACATAGGGTCTTGTGAGCACGCTGCTGCACTGGTTCACCTTTTGTCCTGTGTCTCACCATTTCTGAGATTTCCCCTTTCCATTTCCAAATCAGATAAACGTATATACTGGACAAAAGATAGATCTAGCAGAGGATTACAATAGCTCAGTAGCTATGATGCTAATTGAAAGGAACTCCAACATATGGATTCAGGAGGGAAAAACAAAGGAGGTGGTAACAATGCTCGATAGGAAATGTACTCATTACCTTGCTCATGTAACTGTAACCCCTCTGTACAATATTTTTACAATAAAAACGTATTTAATAAAAAAGAGGGACTTTTTTGTTTTGTTTTGTTTTTTAATGCACTGTTTTCAGTTAATTTCCTTTCTTTCTTTTCCTTTGGTTTATCCCAACTGATTTTCACTGGCTGATAATTCTTTGGACTCTAACCTGATACAAAAATAATGCTTTGACAGTCCCAGTCTGCATTTGTCTTAGATCTGAGCCACCTACTCATGTCTCCTCATCTCCATATGTTAGAAATGTTAGAAATAGCTCCCCATGTTGCTAGGTCAAGTAGAAATAAATAAGAACACCAAGTCGAAAGGATCTCAGTAAGGCAAAGTTTACTTTTGCAAGACGCACCATCAGCAAAACTCTGGCAAGCAAGCAGCAGAGCAGGCAGGCTGCTCACTTTTAATCCCTAACCCAACAAGCCCCGCCCTCTGCTCTCATTGGCTGATGTACTCAGGTTCACAATCTGCAAAAGGATGTCTTAATTAACAGAATGTAATTAAAATTCAAGGAGCTTCTAACAGGATATTTTGATTAAAGTGCATCAGAAAAAGGATATAACTAAAATGTATTTAACAAGGACCAAGACACCTGGCCAAAGAAAGAATTTTTCAGAAAAACAATTGTCACAAGATTAACAAAAATGAAACAAACACTTTGATAGAAGATGCTTTTCTCACAGGTATACAAATATTCATAATACAAAAAATACACACAAAATATATGTGTGTATACAAACAGCATGAACAGATGGCATTGGAAAGTCTCCAAGAAAGCATTGTTTTCATAAGAGACTGTTATAATTTATAAACTTCACTCATTTGTGAGCAGGAATAGGAAAATTCAGTGACATATCTATATTTTTCTATAGACAACAAAAAAAATCCACTGAGATTAACACATTCCTCTACAGAGAATATTATAAGTTAAAACTGAAGTCTGGTAATATTAGTATTATTTAGCTTTTTAATCATAAGGAAACATTATTTTATACTTAGAGGGGGGAGTAGGAATTTTATAGTCCTTGAAAATTGCAATATGGTGGATTCTTAGTATCTGTGTCAGGAAGAGGTTGCTACATGAGTTGTTGTTGTTTTCCCCCCATCTCCCAATTTGTATATAAAAGATCAATCAGGATATTTAGTTACACAAAGGGCCAAAGTTTGCTAGGATTGTAATGATCTGTAAAGGAAATCTGGTCTTTTGTTGACCTCCATTGTGATCCCTGCACTGTAGCATTACCTCAGCAGTGTGTTAGACAAGAAGTTACCTCAAAGGAAAAAAAAAAAAGTAGGATAAGTGTTTTATCTGATAAAGTGACTCTTGTTCAAATCCAGGAGAAGCTCACAAGACTCTCTAGAAAAGTATTTCATCCAACCACATACTGTTTGACTCAGAAAAGACAGAGAGGGTACAAAAGGAGAGGAGAGATTCATACACCCTTCCAAATTTCTGGTAAAAAGTAGGCCAGTAAAATTATTTACTGTAAATCCATGGTATAGTTTATGATATTATATCTTTTATAACATGATTTGATCATATTATTTGATATGTAAAATGAAATCATACAGCAGAGTGGATATATTTTCCTTTGTAGGGAAGCTATTCCTACACCATGAAACCTAAACAAGGAATTCCCAATTTTTTTCCTGGATAGATTTCAGAATCATTATGGACCAGTATTTTGTACCTTCCTTATCTTCTTTAGTTTTGTGGGAAGACATCTATAGCTGTTAACCTCTGCATCTCTCACCCTAACCATTTTATGTTGGGTAATACAGAGAGCTTGTCTTTTATTTCACAAGTCCATGAAAAAATGTAACAATGTTCAACATACCATAAGAAAACTAAAACAACTATAATTATTAAATGTCACATTCAGGGCATTTTATATAAATTACTTCTTTATCTTTCTATAATCTATGGAAATAGTGGATTCAAGAAGGTATTTAATGTACCAAAGTTTCCACAGTTCTTTTATTTTGTTTTTTTGTTTTTTGGTCGGTTGTGGGGCCTGAACTCTGGACCTGGGCTCTGTCCCTCAGCTATTCAGCTCAAGGCTAGCGCTCTACCATGAGCCACAGCGCCACTTCCGGTAGTTTACTGGGGATAAGAGTCTCACAGACTTTCCTGCCCAGGCTGGCTTTGAACTGCGATCCTCAGATCTCTGCCTCCTGAGTAGCTAGGATTACAGGCATGCGCCACCGGTGCCCGGCTTTCTACAGTTCTTGAAGTGTGGGCATAAAATTTGTTTTTCTAATGCTATTACCCTGGTCTGTTACTCTCCACCTTTAGTACACACAAAGTGTGCAAGACAGGGACAGACATATTCCACCATGAGGATAACTTCTTGATAGGTTTTGTTCTCTTGAAGTTTGTTTGGTTGTGAAGTGCGCTTCATTTTTAAGGGATGGGCTCTGTGCTTACAGGAGCTCTTGTTGTGGCCTCAGTGATTCTGAAGGGCAAGAACTCTTCTCAGGCCTGAGTTCAAGCTACCAAGGCAAAGACACTAGAAGCCCAGTTGGAACAAGAATCGTCACTAGATTGTTAGACTGGTGCAGCCTGCTCCAGCTCAGAGCAGCAGCAGCCTTAGTTAAGCATTTGAGTTTTCAAATGACACAGACTCAAGAGACCACTCCTGACTATCACCAAACAAATGCTTTTCAAAAGAATGAGAAGCAGATAATTATCCATTTCAAGGAACAGCTTCAACGAGACAGGATGTCTTATCTGACAAATGTCATCTGTTATGTTTGGATGATTTTAGAACAAAGACAGTATTTGACTCCTGATGGCCCTCTAGGACAATTTATACCTTTGCTGTTGGGTGATATCCGCTGAAACAGCTAAATGTTCTAGTTCACATTCTTTCACATTTGGAAAAATAAGGAATGCATAGGTCTGACAAACTGAGAAAAGATGTTGGCAGCATCCGTGCTCATCAGAAATGGCCTGCCATGCCTCGAGCCATCAATAGACAATTCCTTCTTCAATGATTCATTTTATGTTGGGACAAGACTGTGCATCATATTCAACTGATTTAAGAAAAAAATGCAACTCCCGTGGAGTAATATTTGGGAATATGCACAAAGTAGCAAACAGTAAAATCAAATAACCTTCACAGTTCTTTCAGTACACTTCTATTTGAATACTTTCTGTATTTCTTTTGTCCTACTTTCTTTGAGTTTTTTTGGAATCTATTTGCACCATCATTTTTCTTCAGCCTAAATAGCTTTTCCTTCTGATATTCTAATGATTATACTTTACTGTCTCAATGTACAATTTCTGTTCGAAGCAACACTCATTTTATTTTTCCCAGAGTTGGCTTTAGTATAAAGTTCCTGGCTAGTCATTCAGCCCCTCTCCCACACAGCCAACCATTCACAATCAGGACAAATCCTCAATTCAATTTTATTCAATGCAGCTCAATTCAAAGCAGCTCAATTCAATTCAGTTCAACTCATTCCACCACATGTGGCTGCCAACTTTAATTCTATCGTCTGTTTTTCTTTCTTCTTTTCTTCCTTTTAAAATTTTATTTTATTATTTTTTTGTGAATCATCAAAGGTTACAAGGGAAATAGATCTGGTAATTTGATCAATCATTCATCTCTCCTTTCTTTGAGAGATGGATGTTTACAATGGTGTGCCATTCTTGACTATTTCCAGTTTTCCATACACAGCTTACTTAATGTACTGTCTTCTTTTCTTCAGCACTTTAATATTTATTTATTACTTCCAGAAGCATACCTTTTGATCTACTCCATGAACCTTCCATAGTGACTTCCAATGATCATATTTTTTGTTACAAAAAATAGAAACATATACAATAAAAAGATCTGTCCCAGCCACAAAATTAACTAAGGAGTTCTTTCTGTTTCTCAATTTTTGTTGTATATCAGAACCAAAATCTGCAATATATTTAATAGTTCTTACAAATTGTAAAATTCTCAAATTATTTCTTCCTCTCATTCCTGTCACATTTTTTTCTTGTGTCAGTCCATCTCTTTGGATCATGTAATCCTTTACACTGAACTTGTAATTTTTATGTTCTTTAAACTAAGTGATTGTGCCCATTACACTTTTCACTAAATCATTTAAGTCAACATTCTGTTATTGAAAACAATGAATACTGCTTATTTTTGTCATCAGTGAATTACTTTTAAATTTTAAAGTTATTCAATTCATATGAAGTCCCAAACAGCAATATATTTCTCTTTTCTTCTTTTATTCTTTTATTTATTTTTTTATCTTCTTATTGTCATGGTACCAGAGCTTAAACTCAAAGCCTCATGCTTGCCTAGATAGAACTTAAATTACACTCCCAACCTAGCTTTTTGCTAGTTATTTTGGAGATGAAATTTCACTGATCTTCTCCCCCGCCCCCTGAATTCTGACAGTAAATCTTGCCCTCTGGATATCAGCTCTTGAGTATCTTGTTAGGTTTGAATTCCAAAACAGTTTGTCTTAGAAAAATGAATATTATTACTCTGTTTCAAATACTCTATATAATGGACATATATGAATATGTTTTATAAAAAACCACTGACATGTCATTAAGGAATATCAAATACATTTACCAAGTAGCCACTGAAAGGAAGTGAATCTGAAGGTGTGGCCCACTCTGGCTAATGCCAGGAAAGTCTCCCTTTGTCACTTTCTCCAGATAAGCACATGGCATCACTGTCAACCAAGGGATTGGAGTAACCTTTGGATTCATGTCTGATTTATCTCAAGTCCTCTTCCTCAACTTGGAATTGATCCATAGCTGAATATGCAAAAGTACTCAAAATTCATTTGTTTCTCTCATCAGACTACAAGCAACCTAAAAGGTTTCTCTTTCTATTTTTAATTCAACATAGTCCATGAGCATCCTTAATAATACCTTTAGATGGAGCTACATCATGTCTTTCCTTCCCAGTGATTTTGGTAGAAATTAAATAAAAATCAGATTCCTCAGCAGGATGCCCCAAAATCACAGGATTTGGATTCATCTACCTTGAAGGGTCAACTCGTTCTATTCTTCTTCTTGTTTGGTCTGTGCTTCTGTTTTCTTGCCAACACCATGATATTTTTGTTACTATAATTCTGAAGTATAGTTTGAAAGCAAGTATTGTATTATCTCCAGCAGTCCTCTTTTTGCTCAAGTTTGCTTTGAGTATTGAGGGACATTTTGTGCTTCCTTATGAATTTAGCAATTTTTCCATTGCTATGAAAAGTGTAAATTAGATTTTGAATTGATTGTATTGAATCTTGGAATTTGGTAGTATGATTTCATTAACAATATCAGCTCTTCCAATCTGAAAACACGGGAGGCCTTTCTACCTTCTATGTGTTCCTTAATTTTTTTTGATGTTTCATAATTTTAATTATAGAGATACTTCACATCTTTGGTTGCATTTATTCATAGTTTAGATTTTTTAATTAGTTTATTTTTGTTTTGGGAGCTATGTTGAGACTATTTTCAAAAGCCTAATATCTTCCTTATTTCCTTCTCAACAAGTTCATTTATTGTTATATAGAAATGCTATTGATTCTCTATCTAATTCTTTGTGTCCTGTTACCTGCTAAATTTGTTTACCAGTTCTGAATCTTGTGAGGCTTCTAAATATTGAATGAGAGCATCTATAGAAAGAGATATTTTGGGGGCTGGGAAGGTGGCTCAGTGGTAGAGCACTTGCCTTGCATGCATGAGGCCCTGGGTTCGATTCCTCAGCACCACATAAGCAAAAAGAAAAA
>NW_012267217.1:667753-684151 GCF_000151885.1 Dipodomys ordii
CCATGGTTTCCCTTATTTGCAATATCTAGTATATGTATGAGTCAAGCGGAAAAGGTCAGATAATGTGATGTCAGGAAAATGAACCCTTAGCCATGTATTTTAATGTTTTTTCTTTCATGCATGTGTTTCTAATACATTTATAAGATTATCTCTTTGGGGGCTCGGAAGGTGGCTCAGTGGTAGAGCACTTGCCTTGCCTGCCTGAGGCCCTGGGTTCGATTCCTCAGCACCACATAAGCAGAAAAAGCCGGAAGTGGCACTATGGCTCAAGTCGTAGAGCACTTGCCTTGCATGCATGAGGCCCTGGGTTCGATTCCTCAGCACCACATAAGCAAAAAGAAAAAAGCCAGAAATGGCTCTGTGGCTCAAGTGGCAGAATGCTAGCCTTGAGCTGAAGAGCTGAGGTATAGCGCCCAGACCCAGAGTACAGGCCCCAGGACCGGACCCCCCCCAAAAAAAAAGAGAGAGATTTTTCACTTCTTTTCCTATTGACATTTATTTTGTTTCTTTCTCTTATCTGATTGTCTCTGGCCAAAATTCATATATCTACTAAGAGAGGTATGCATAGATATGTATTTGTATTATTCCTGATTTTAAACGAAATGCTTTGTTTTTCCTCATTCAATATGGTGCAATCTTTACTTTTAAAAATTAGAGAATTACTTACTTGCTACTAACAGCAAAGTAAAGGAAAAAACTTAAAGAGCAATTATACCTGATGGGTACATGTTAGTAATGAACTCTAAGTTATTAAAAATAAATAACACTCATGACAGAAACAAGCTCTTTTTAGAAATGGTGCCATATGAGCATAGCTGACATAAGATGTTGGTGATGCAAAGTTTCTATCAAAACACAATTAAGGCTGGGCTCTGGTGGCTCATGCCTGAAATCCTAACTACTTAGGAGACTGAGATCTGAAGAGGCGGTTTGAAGCCAGACCAGTCAAGAAAGTCCAATAAACTACTCAGACAATAAACTACCCAGAAAGGACTGGAAATGGTGACTTGGCTCAAGTGGTAGAGTGCTAGTCTTGAGCGAAACAACCTCAGGGACAATGCCCAGGCCCTGAGTTCAAGCCCCAGGACCAGCACCAAAACAAAACAAAACAAAATAAAAAAATCACAATTAACCAAACATGTCTTGTAGCCACCCACTTCCCAGGCCTCTATTCCTCGATCCTCTACACAATAATTCCAGCCCGTATTAGTGAAATATACTTCAGATTCGTGCCTTTGTGATTTGTATGTGAGTGAATTAAATAATAATACATGCAATAATTTCTGTAGGCTAATATGTGCTGTATTATAAGCAAATATAAATTATAGTTGTGCTTCTTGTTGAGGTGGTTGTTGTCCTGATTTCAAATCCCTGCTGTACCAATTCACACTACTCTGAGTATTGTTGCAAAGAAAAATGTACCTAGAAATCCCAACTCATGTAAATATTCCCTATCAATTTTTAAAAAATGGAATTGATTATTGCTACAAAAATGTTTCCTGTATTATTTCTTTCCACTAGATTTAACTACTTTGCCAGTTATTCATGTTTCTAGTAAAATTTAGTTGGTGAGAAATACTTTTGTTCTTTTGTGATTGTAACAATAAGGACTATTTTGATAGGAGAAAGCTGATCTCTGGAGCATGTGTTGTTAGTACCCTCTAGTGGTCACTCCGGCATTAACACTCAGGAAACTTCGAATTTTTCTTCCTAGAAGATAATCCACTGTAGCTTTTCAGAAACTCTTTCTTCAATAAAAAAAATTGATCTTCACAGAGGATAAGTAAATTGCCTCCTGTCACAATTCTTAGGAATATTATAAGGTTATATTTACTTCTAGAATTTTTCAATTCCAATTCAAGTGATAATTCTATCTTTAACCGAATTGCATTGTGTAGAAATTGTTAACATGAATGTCACTGAGAGAACCACCCAAGTCAGATAAAGGCACATTCCTAGTGATGTGAGGTCCTATATCCTTTGCTGTCTCTCATCATTGCTAGAGTTTAAGACCTGTGACCAACCAAAAAGAATTGCCTCAAGTTGTGTTTTATAACTGAAGAAAACATATTAACTGACATATTCACACATAGACAAAATCCAGTATTTTCTTATCAACTTGCTTGTTTAACTCTGTGCTTCTTATTTATTTGATAAGCTATACTTTTCATATACATGAAGCCAAAGTGAACTAATTTCAATGTTACATAGATCTATCAAGAATTATGGTGTATTTTATTATACTTCTCTTAGCATGAAGAATTAATGATTACAAAACAAATTCATTTTCATTGAGCACTAATTTGGCATGTATTGCATTTTAACATATATTCAATTATTCTTCAAATAAGTGGCATAATTTTTTTTTTCAGGCTGGGAAGGTGGCTCAGTGGTAGAGCGCTCACCTTGCATGCATGAGGTCATGGGTTTGATTCCTCACCACCACATAAGCAAAAAGAAAAATTGTAATTAAAAAAAAAGCTGGAAGTGGCACTGTAGCTCAAACAGTAGAGCGCTAGCCTTGAGCTGAAGAGCTGAGGGTAGTGTCCAGGCCCAGAGTTCAGGCCCCACAACAGATTTTTTTTTTAAAAAAATGTGTTTTTCTCTACTCCATGTCCTAATTGTTGCAATAGAGATTTAGAATAGAGACTCTATATAAGAACTTCTCTGATATATCTTTTCCTCAATATCAGTGAAAAGAGATGGAGTTTAGAAATGTAATCAAATGGAAGGTTCCATAATAAGAGATAGCCCTACCAAGAGATTTAAATGTCTGTTCTTATATTATTTAATTGAATCTTTACAATAATGCTATTAGGAAGAAATCGTAAATATAAGGAACAGAAGCTTATAGGACTAAGTAATTTATCCAAAGCTGGATCTTTAGTAAGTCATATGTATGGTGAGTCACATAGTTTGTTCCTGCTCATGATTTGCTCAAGGAACAATCACTGTGATGGCAGCTGGCCACATTTGAATGATTCTAATCAAATTAGAAAACTACCCAGTGGAGCCCTCTCCTCCCTGCATCTCTCAGACCATGAATGCATATAGTTTTTCAATATATTAAAGATCTTAACAAAATGCTAGTTGAGCATTTTCCCTTCTTAAATAATGCCCCAAGAGACACTATAAATTCAATGCTGTGAAAGGCTCAATACCCATACAATTAAGGAATTGATTTTACTGAAGTCATTGTAACAAAGGAATTGTTCAGTAATGTGGAACCTCTTAAGTCAAGAGATTGAACATCGTGATGTTTCAGAAAACAAGAAAATTAAGATCAAGGATAGAGGGGAGTCATACTTGAGTCCCAAAAGATGAATGAGTTGAGTCTTACTTCAGAATCTGGTCAGAAAAGGATGAGGGCAGAGGAGATACTTATCTAGGCTGCTTTCCAGGCAAATCCAATATTGTTAATAATTCACATAAAGTTTTTAAAGTTTAAGTTGTTCTAAAGTCACTTGTTCTGCACTTTATAAAATAGTTACTACCATTGAACTTACAATATTTATTGACTTAAAAGTACTAAACTTGAAGAAATAGGAAAAAAGAAATACTAAAATTGAAAAATGTTTGCCAAGAGAACACATTTTGACATTATGACAAATCCTATAGATATATATTATGTTACAATTGAAAAAGAACTGCTTTCAAAATTTTTACATCTACTGGTGTAATTAAAAGGAAAATCAGAATACAAATAGTAATTTGAATACCAGGAGCATTCTTCACATACAAAGAAAAGAAATTCAGTGGAAATCCTGGAAGGACATACAATCAAAAAGTCAAAAATAAGACAATAAAAAGCAAGACAAAACAAAAATGTACTTTCTAACAAAAGGAATATAGGAAAGATCTGTGTAATTTGGAGATTTTCATTTCTCATTTTTGGCTTGGTTCAGGCATGATGTTTTAAGCATATTATTGACCAGATTACATCTAGATTCTTTATATATATATATATATATATATATATATATATATATAATTTAATTTATTTTTGCTGCCAGAGTTTGCAATTAGTATTCCCCAGAGATTTGTACTCTTGGTTTGTCTCTGTATAGTATACTCCCTCAAGTCCCAGGGGGTTATTTTCACCAACAAAAGTGACCTTTATTCCTAGTGTTGCTTAAGTTATCATCATCTGTTTATTAAACAAATAATTCTTATGGTACTCGTATTGTACGGTTAACACAGATGCAATCTTTATGCCAAAGCTAATGGTGTAAATATCCACTGAGTGCCATCTTCTAACAGTTCCCTACCCTTACCATAGTGGCAGTCCTTTCCTCTGCAATGATTTTACTGTCTCAGAAACAAGAGTTCTTTTTTCTCTACTAGTGGCTATATTCTGAAAGTTCTCTTATTGTACTATATTATATTCCATCATGTAATGGGAATGTACTGAAATTAATTACATATGAATAAAATGTTAAACCTGTAAATTCTATATTAGAGATTAATTGGAAAATTCAGTTTGACCTTATTTCTAGGAGAAATGTGCATACACAAAACATCCACACATATGTATTATTTTGTGGAAATATTAAGGTCTGTAACTCTCAGGGAACAGAATACATCCATATGAATATACTTATTTATACACACATGCACACAGAAATACTTACCTATACATAATGAATAAATATTTCAGGGTTCAACAAACACACTATACCATATGAAATTTAGTTTCCTAATAAAAATACCCCATTCTATAAAATATCAAATTTCTAAGTATGGAGAATTAATCTCAATTGGAACTCAATTGTTTAGTCAATAGTTAGAGAATATTTGATAATTCCAACGTTGGTACTTCTTTGAGCAAGTCTGTTCATCACATCAGGTGTATATAGCTGATCAAGAACTTTGTGTCTCCAAATCTGAATATGATTCCATAAAATATCTTCTCTTAAAACACAGCACAATGGTTCTTTTAAGCACTTCTTACTCACCAATATTCCAAATGCAATGTATTTTGAATAATAGAATATATAATGTGAAATTATTAAATTCTAAGCAAGGTAGAATTCCAGGAGTAAAAACTCTTGAAAAATCTTAAATTTCATTTTAATATTGTTATTTTCTTTTTTTAAAGTAAAATACAATAGCATTCTCTGAAGATCTCTTTTTTCTAGCTATCAGAATTTTCATATAACTTCTGCTTCTGAAAATAATACATAACAGACTTTCTTTCTTCTCCACTTACAATTGGAAAACCCATCCATCCTCCAGGTGTGGGAGATGACAGACCTAGCAGCTCAGAGGAATCTGCCCTGCACGTCTCTTTCCTGTCCACTGCCCCCTGGGATGTTGCTCAAAACCAGATGGAAGAAGAGCTGCCCATTCTCAGGGACCAGGGAATTTCTACTCTTCCTCCCAGTGCATATAATTCTCTCAAATCCCATTTTCATCAAGAGTACCAGATGCTCCAAGCCATGACCTTGGAAAGAGTTCTGTTGGTGGTTAAAAAAATTAAATGAAAAACACAGAAACAGGAAGGAAAGGAAGAAAACTAAGAGAAAAACAATATCATGTGCATGAAAGAGACAGGAAAGGAAAGAATGGGAAAAAAGAAAAAGAAGAAACAAAGTTTTAAAAAAAGAATAAGAGGGATAATGAATAGGTACAAAGTAATATAGATGGAAGACAGAAAAAAAGAGAAAGGGAAAAAGAAAAATATGAAAGACCACCGATAGCATTTTGTCATGAAAATACTCTATTTTCTAAACTTTCATGACTAAATTTTATAATAACAACTTGTGAATTTTTACTAAGGAAGTTCATATGCATAATTACCATTTCAGCAAATGATTTGATTCTCTCAAGATTTGTGCATTAACTAGACTCTCTCTCTCTTTCTTATACTTAACCTTCAAACATATGGCAAATAGCAGAATATCGATTTTTTAAGGGCCAGACTTGTGCTTCCTGTACGAGGATGCAATTGTAACACTGCATTATCTCTGAAACCCCTTTGCTATTAGTGAAGCTCCCTGTCAGTTGTTCCGGAACTGCTGACAAGACATACTATTACTTCTTCAATTTCATCTTCCTCTTCTTTCCTCCCTATGGGAGAAGAAGATCTGCATGCCTTAGAAGGAATTAGACATGTTAGGAAGGAGCTTTTGCCTTTCAGTCTAGTAAGAAGAGTTTACTTTAAAAAAATATTCTTCTCTATTTATTCTGAAAGATTAGAGAAAGTCTTAAGGAGTTTACATCAATTGCCATATCTACTCACAGTAACTGATTCATTCAATTGTTTAATCAACAGGTATTAGAGAAGGGTACTCTTTATGTAATCCCTCCTAGGTGGAGGAGAATTAATGTAACTTTAGATTCAGTGTTTGATGTTTAAAGAGCCTTTTATAACATAAAATACAAAATTCACATTTTACATGCTTCTTCAAGTACATGTGTAAAATGTCATAAAACAAAATCTCTAAGTGTGTTCTGACTATGTATTATCATTTGAAAACAAAGACTTTGAAGGGGGACTATTCTTTTATGCTTTAAGAAATGAATTAAAGGACTTACATTTTATGTTTAAACAAAAAACTGAAAGACCTCAAAAACTATAGAACTAGGAAAAATCAAGACAGGTAGAGATAGTAATGAATTCAAATGTGGAAACTAGGTATGAGACTTCTTAAAATATAGAGTTGGACACTAGATCCCTCTTGGTTCCTGTTCTCCAAAAGGCAAGCCCACGATTTTTTTTCTTGGTCGGTCGTGGGGCTTGAACTCTGGGCCTGGGTGCTGTCCCTGTGCTCTTCAGCTCAAGGCTAGCGCTCTACCACTTGACCCACAGCGCCACTTCCAACACCACGATTTTTTAAATAATGTTTGTCTTCACCTTTCCAATGCTCTCCTCTGAAAAAATGAGGGTTGTTAATATGACAGAGGTTAAAGCCAAGAGTAGTTTATTCATGAAATCATCTACATATGACCTTACAGACAAATAACTCAGTATAGATAAAACTGTGCATGTTTTATTGGCCAGAGTTACCAGGTATTTCAGAATTCTGTAGACAGGAAACTCACTAATGGCTTCAAGTCTGTGGGGCACGTGGGTAGCAAAGATGGCGCTGAGAGGAAATTGAGTGGGCTGAGCTTGAGTTGTTTACATTAAAATCTGATTGGATAAAGCTCAGGCGCATGATAGGGTGTGACCTTTACAGTGACTGGTTGGTTCCTTTTCCTCCCCTTTTATGCCGCACAGTTTTTCCTTTAAATGGTTCTTGCTATGTGATAATAAAGGAGTTCTTGCTTGACTTGACTACCGGCTGCATCTGATTGTCTCTGGGACTAAGGGAGGCTGGGGAACAGGTGAGTGGCACACTTATCATTCCTGGGAGGAAGACCCAACACAAGTACTAATATCTTAATCAGTAAAGTACCTGTCATAAATGAATTTTTTATGTAATCCAATAGGTCAATCATTATCCCAAGGTCATTATTTTCTATCAGTCTGGAGTTTATTTTAAACTACTTAACATTGTCAATATGACTTTCTGTTTGACATTTGTTCTTTTCAGTTTACTCTCATTTTGTATATCTAAGTATTTATTCTCATAGGTTCTTAAATCTCTCCTTTACATTTTTTACTGTTTATCATTGCCAATTATGTAATTGTAGTTTTCCTTTTTTTTTTTCTTTTTTTGTCGGTGGTAGGGCTTGAACTCTGGGCCTGGACGCTGTCCCTCAGCTCTTCAGCTCAAGGCCAGCGCTCTACCACTTAGCTACAGCACCACTTCCGATTTTCTGATGTTTTATTGGAGATAGGAGTCTCACGGTCTTTCCTGCTCAGGCTGGCTTTGAACCTCGATCCTCAGATCTCAACCTCCTGAGTAGCTAGGATTACAGGCGTGAGCCACCAGCGCCCAGCTTAGTTTTCCTTTCTGACATAGTAAAATGCTATTATTATTCAATAAACTGATAGTTAATTAAAGATGTATTATACTTTTGTATGTAGGCACCTATACTGACTTCAACTCAGGGCCTCAGAACTGTCCTTAAGCTCTTCTGACCAATGCTGGCACCCTACCACCTGAGCCACAGCTCCACTTCTGGCCTTTTGGTGATTAACTGGGGATAAGAGTCTCATGGACTTTCCTTTCTTGGCTGGATTCAAGCAATGGTTTTAAATATCTGCTTCCTGAGTAGTTAAGATTTCAAGAACAAACCACTGGTATCTGATATAATTTAGTTACTTAACATCATATTTTAATTCCTTATAAATACTGAATACAGAATAAATACTAAATACAGAATGAACATTCTGCATATCTGGAATATATGATTACTATTCACAAACAGTTGTACATAGCCAGATGCCAGAAGTTCACACCTATAATCCTAGTTATTCAGGAAGCTGAGATCCAGTTCATGAGGCACCATCAGAATTACCCTAGTATCATAATAAGATAAGGGTACAACAAAAGAAAGAGATTGGAAGACCAACTTTTTTGAAGAACATTCATACATAAAGATGTCATAAAATTCTTACAAACTTAGCTGAATAACACATTATAAAGATAATCCACCATATGGTACAACATACCTAAATCAAAAAGAAATGTAATCCAATACATACATTGAATCAGATAAAAAACTCACATGATTATCTTAGTAGATGCTGAAGAAACCCTTGGAAAAAAATCAACATTATTTAGTGGTTACAATTTTGAAGGAAGTAGAAGTAGGAGGATTCCACCTGATTTTATAAGATGGACAAAGATTTTGTATGATAGACATGTATTGAGTGAGAAACACTGAAAGAATTTCCAGTGAAGAAGTAAAACAATTCAACATATATCCTACAATATTTAAGAATATTGAAGGTTGGGTTGGTGTGGATAAGTGAGAATGTTGAAAGGGGTGATATTCATCAACATGCAATGTATTCATAAATGGCTTTGTTGAATGGTAACTCTTTTTTGTATGTACTTCAAGGTAGTAAAATACTTTTAAAAAGAATTTCCAGTGATATAAAGAATGAGAAAATGATGAAATGATGCCCTGAAATATCATATTATTCCACATAGTGGTTGGCTTCTAAGCCAGAACAAGACATGAGGAAAAATAAAGAGGGAATAAATTGAAGAGGAAGAAAGCTGATTGTTTTCTTTTTAAAAAATTATTTTATTGTAAAGGAGTTGTACAGGGGGGTACAGTTGGATGAGTAATGAGTACATTTCTTGTCAAGCATTGTTAGCCCCTCCTTTGTTTTTCTCCTACTATCCCTTCCCTCTCCCACCTCCCCCACTATCTCCCCCCCCCATGAAGTTGTAAAGTTTGTTTCCAACATAGTGTCTTGTGAATGTCATTGTTGCAATGGGTCATACTGTGTCCTTGTTTCAGCATTTTGTTATTTCTCTTCCCCTCTCCAAATCAGATAAATGTATCTACAAGATACAGGGTACCAAAACCAAATACAGTGACAACAGGGAATATAGAATTCTGTTATATATGATATATATATATTATATATCATATAATATATATGATATATATTATATCATATATATTATATATCATATGTAACATATATATAACACATATAAATACATTTTCTTGATTTATTCATCTACAGAGGGGCATCTAGGTTGGTTCTATATCTTAGCTATAGTAAACAATGCTTGTGATAAACATAACTGTGCTGGTAGCTTTACTATGGCCTTGATTGTGATCACTGGAGTAAATGCTCAGAAGTGGGATTGCTGGGTCATAGGGGAGGCTCTATGTGGAGTCTTTTGAAGAACTTCCATATTGCTTTCCAGAGTGATTGACCAAGTTTTACACTCCTTCCAACAGTGTAGTAGGGATCCCTTCTGTCACATCCCCTCCAGCATCTGTTGTTATTAGAGTTCTTGATTATAGCCATTCTAACTGGGGTGAGGTGGAATCTCAATGTTGTTTTGATTTGCATTTATTTTATGGCCAGAGAAGTTGAGCATTTCTTCATGTGTCTATTTGTTATTCTTATTTCCTCTTCAGAGAAGAGGAAATTAATGGAGTGATTGTTTCTTTGCAGACTTGTTTTTGGGGGATTTAATTTTTTGAGTTCTAAGTATAGATTGCACCAAATTTTAAAACTTCATAGCATAAAAGGAAAACAATCACCAGAATCAGGAGACAACCAATTGAATGGAAGAAAATCTTTGCCTGATATTCATTGTATAAATATAAATATAAAATATAAATAAATATTAAAGAACTCAAAACAATAATTTTTCCAAAAACAAATAATCCTATCAATGAATGGAAAAATTAATCGATTATATTCTATCAATTAAGAAGTAGAAATGGTCAATAAATATATGCAAGTGCTCAACATTTTTAGTCAGCAAGGAAATGTAAATCAAAACTATTTTGGGATTCTTTCTCCCCCTGTCAAAATGGGATTTATCCAAAATGCAAAGACCACCAATTCTGGTGAGGATCTATGAAAGACGTAACACTTCTAAATTTTTAGCTGAATTGTAAATTATTATAGTTACTTTGAAAATAATTCTGAATTTTTCTCAAAGTAACTAAAAATAGAGCTTCCATATTATCCTGCCTTCCTATTGCTGGGTGCTCAAAGGCATCTAACTCAGCATATAATAGAGATCTTTAATATCCATGCTTATTAGTGGCCAAATCATGGACTTATTAAAATTTTAACTTGTACTATAAATTAAATCCAACAATGGAACAATGGTACATTGTACTATTTTTTAACTTAGAGCATTAATTGAAGTAATTCATGCAAGGAGGGGCTGAAGCTGAGGGTCTTGTTTTCACCCAGCCTTAAATAAGTAGGAGAAGAATTCCAACTCAGTAAATATATGAACAGACTGGAGGAATAGAAAAAGTGAACAAACACGCCCTAATATATGTTAGATTTCAACCATTCTAGACTGGGATAAGGTACCAAAGCTGACACATAACTGAATCCTCAAAGGGACACTTCATCTCAAAACATCGACTACTAATGCTAATTCAACTGAGAACACAGAAAGCAACCTATTAGCAAGATCTCAGGTATAGTAAAGTCAAACCAAAATGGTCTTCAAAGGTTAAAACCCATCACAGACATACATGAAATAAGAGAAATCAAGGAAATACAAGATTCCCCAAAACAAAAATCATTCAACAATAGAACAGAAAGATAAGTATCTATAGGAAATTTTACACATAGAACTAAAAGACCTTCTGGTAAAAAGATAATTGACAAAAAGCTAGAAAACCTCTACAAGACATTGGTGAATGTGATGAGACTAACCAAAGAATGATGGAAGAATTTATGGAGAATGCAAGTAAAAAGCTAAAGGAATTCCAAAAGATAGCCAAGGAGTCCAGTAAGAAAACAACCACTCAACCAAAAGTTATATAAAAAAAAAAAGGCACAGGTAAACAAATCAATGAAATAAAGAAGTCAATACAAGATCTTTTAAAAAAATCAATAAAGAGATATAAACCTTGAGAAAGGACCAAACAGAAGGCAGAGTAATAAAAAATAAAATAAAGTAGAAAGCTTCTCCAGCAGAATAGATGACATAGAAGACAGATCCTCAGATCTTGAAGACAGATTAGATGTAATAAAGAGAAAGCAGTCATACCAAAAAATTAAATAATCTAAGGAACAGGAAATGAGTTTGCAAGAACTTCAAGATTCAATTAGAAGACCTAATTTCCACTGGTAAGTATTGAGGAAAGAGAAGAGCAGATGACAAAGGGTATAGAAAATATATTTAACAGAATTATCACAGAAAAATTCCCAATCATTTCAAAAGAAATGGTCATTCAGGTATGAGGCCTTTAGAACTCCCAAAGAACCTCAGACCACTACATTGTTATCCAAACTGGTTCAATAGAGAAAGAGAGGTTAGCAGCCCGAATAACTGCAGATTTCTCAGCAGAAATCCTAAAAGCAAGGAGGGCTTGGCATGATATATTTCAAGCAGTAAATGCAAACAGCTACCAACTGAGAATACAGTATTTAGCCAAACGTTGATTTATATCCAAGGGGCAAATAAAATTACAAGATAAACAAAATCTAAATTCATCACCACCAAACCGGCACTACAAAAGGTACTCAAAGATGTCTTACATACAGATAATCAACATAAACATGAAATAAGCAGAGAAAACAGACTCTATCAGATGAGTATAGAGATAGCAAGAACAGAAAAGATACAGCCCTTAAAAAAGAGAATAACATAAGGGAAACCATGAGACCTATGTTTCTTTGGGCCTGGCTTACTTCACTTAATATAATTTTTTTTCCAAGTCTTTCCATTTCCTAACAAATGGGGCAATGTCATTCTTTCTGATGGAGGCATAGAATTCCAGTGTTAGTGTGTGTGTGTGTGTGTGTGTGTGTTACATTTTCTCAATCCATTCATCTACTGAGGGGCATTTGGGTTGTTTCCATATCTTAGCTATCGTAAATAATACTGGGATAAACATAGTTGTGCTGCTAGCTTTAGTATAGACTTGTTTGTGATCCCTTATTTGCAGTAACTAATATAAGTCTAGGGCAAACAGAAAAGGTCAAAAGCTATGTACATATGACCATATAAGATGATGTTAAGTGATATGAACCCCAAGATAGGGACACAAGTAGTTTTTTTCTTTCTTGCTATTGTATTTAATGTATTTAAAATGTACTATGTGATTTTTTTTGTTTCTCTTGTATGTTCTTCCCCATAGTATAATCCCTGTTTTCACTGTATTTCATGTCAGTGCCCTGAATTTTGTATACACATTCTTCTAATTTGGGGAGGGGAAGGGAAATAACAAAATGCTGAAACAAGAATACAAGTTGACCCATTGTAACAATGAGATGTACAAGACACTGTAGAAAACGAACTTTACAACTTGGTGGGGAGAGGGGGGAGTTGGGGAGGTGTGGAGGGAAGGGATGGTAGGGAGGAGGTCACAATGCTCGATAGGAAATGTACTCATTACCTTATTCATATAACTGTAACCCCTCTGTACACTACTTTTTATTGTGAAAATACTGTACAGAGGAGTTACAATTACATGGGCAAGATAATGAGTACATTTCTTATCAAGCATTGTAGCCTCCTCCTTTGTTTCCCCTTCCCATCCCCTCCCATACTCCCCCCGACCTCCCACCCAATCCTCCTCGCCCCCCTCACACACCCCCCACGAAAGTTGTAAAGTTCGTTTTTGACATAAGGACTTGTACATCTCATTGTTGCAATGGGTCCACCTGTATCCCTATTTAAACTATATTTGTTTTTCACCTTCCCCTCCACAAATTATACCGACATCAAATACAGTGAAAGCAGGGGTTATACTGTGGGGGAGGGACATAAAAGCAACAAGGAAATAATCTTATAAATGTGTTAGAAGCAATCGCATGAAAGAAAAAAAAAACACTTGAATACATATCTTAGGGTTAATTTCCCTAAAATCACCTTATCTGACCTTTTCTGCTTGACTCAGACATATACTAGATGACATTGCCCCATTTGTTAGGAAATGGAAAGGCTTGGAAAAAATTATATTAAGTGAAGTAAGCCAGGCCCAAAGAAACATAGGTCCCATGGTTTCCCTTATTGCAATATCTAGTATATGTACACTATTTTTACAATAAAAAATTTTAAAAGGGGGTAACATGACAGGAACTATCCATAATTATCAATTCTAACACTTAATATCTATGGGCTTAATTTTCCAATCAAAGGACAGTGAGTAGCTGGTTGGATGAAAATGCAAGACTTGGCCATCTGCCAGGCAGATGGTGTCACTTAGACACATCTAAGTGACAAAAACTCAAGTTTAAAGACTGGGAAAAAGGCTTTCAAATAAATGACCCCAATCAACAGGCTGGGGTAGTAATATTAAAATAGATAACACAGACTTCAAATTAAATTTAATAGGAAGGGACAAAGAAGGAAATTATGCATTAATAAAAGGATCATTGCATCAGGAGTACATAACAATTCTAAACATATATGTACCAAAATTTGAAGTTCCTGATTTTAAGAAACAAATACTAATTGACCTAAACACACACCTAGATCAAAACATTTTCATCACTGTTGACTTCAACACATCATTGTCACTTTTGGATAAATCATCCAGGCAAAAGTTAAGCAAGGAAACTTCAGAGCTAAGTAACTGCTTTGACTAGCTAGACTTAAAATATATATACAGAATGTTCATCCCAGAGGCATCACAACATGCATTTTTTTCAGCAGCCCATGTAATATTCTCTTAAATATACTATATCATAGTACATGAGGCAAATCTCTGTAAATTCAAGAAAGTGAAATTTTCTTCCTTTAGCCTGTCACACTACAATAGAATGAAATTAGAGTTCAACAGTAAAACCCATCACAGAAAATATTAAATCCATGGAAACTGGACAAAACACTGCTGAATGATCATCAGGTCATCAAGGAGATAATAAGGGAAATTCACATGTTTATAGACCTGAAAAATAAAGGAATACATGAAATTCTAGCTCCTCTGGGATAGAGCAAATGCAGTCTCAGAGGAGAGCTTATAACTATGAGTGCCTCCATCAACAAATTTGAAAAATCTCAAATCAATACTCTCATAATGACACATGGCAAGCTCCTAGAAAAACAGGAGCAAAACAAATGCAAAGAAACAATAAAAAATAAAGTAGAAATAAAGGAACTATAGGATAAACACAGATGACCAATAGAATTAAAAGTTGTTTTTTGAAAAATTGACAAGACCTCAGCAAACAAGAGTAAGAGAAATCACCCAAATAAAAAATTTAGATATGAGAAAGGGAACATCACAAAGAAACAAGAAAAATTCAGAATATTTATAAGGGAATACTTTGCAAAGCTTTACTCTAATAAATTGGAGAATCTGTTAGAATGGATTCATTCCAGAGAATATCAACATTATTACCCTGAGCCAAGAAGATGAAACAAATGAAATAGATTCATAACAACCAACGAACTTGAAATGACAATAAACAACCATCCAAGAAAAGTCAGGACCTGATGGATTTACAGTAAAATTATATAATGCCTTCAAAGAGAACTAACACCAATATGCCTCAAACGCTTCAATAAAATAGAGAGGGAGAGATCAGTAATAAATTCAGTCTATCAGATCTACCATTGCATTCAAAAGTCAGATAGAGACCCACCAAAATAAGAACTATAGACTTATCTCTTTGATGAACATATATGCAAAGCCTCTTAATAAAACTCTGGCCAAACAATTTGTACAACTAACCAAAAATATCAGACACTATGATCAATATCCTTTCATGATAAAAGCTCTTGTGAAGTTAGAAATACATTGAACATTCCTCAATATAATAAGTACTGTTTATGACAAATCTACAGTTAACTTCCTCCTTCATGGTAAAAAAAAAAAACTAAAAGCATTTTTCCTAAATCAGGAATGAGACAAGAACGTCTACTTTTTCACCTCCTCTTCAATATAGTACTGGACTTCTTAGGAAGAGCAATAAGGCAAGAGAAAGATATAAAGGGGATTCAAATAGGAAAGAAAGAAATAAAAATATTCCTATTTACAAATAGCATGATCCTAAACTTAAAGGTCCCAATAGACTCCTCCCCCAAGATACCACAGGTGATTCAATATTTTGGTAAAGTAGCAGGGTATAAAATAAACCCACAAAAAAATCAGTAGATTGCCTCTATGTCAACAATGAAATGATCAAGACTGAAACCATGAAAGCCACGACATTTGCAATACTCTCCGGAAAAAAAAACTAGGGATGTTTAGGAACTCTAAAGTGAAAATTATGAAAACTTACAAGAGAAAATTGAAGATGACATAAGGACACAGAAAGACTTTTTATGTTCCTGGATTGGTTAAAAAATCTCATGAAATTGGTAGAACTGCCTAAAGCAATCTACATATTCAATGAAATACTCATTTAAATGCCAACATCAGGATTGAGGGGAGAAGGAGGCGACAAGATGGCGGAGGAGAAGCTGGAATCTGAACAAGCTCTCGCATAGAAAGCAGTTTTAGAGTTCCAGTGAACAGTCCTAAGCCAGAGAAACACACCAAGTGTGCCATCACAGGACAGAGAGTTAGACAAGTGAGGGAAAGCCAAGGCAAGAATACACATCTGAGCACTAGCCAGCAGCCGCAGGTGGCGGCGGTGGCAGGGTCACGATGGAGACCACAGCTGGGCGATACCTGAGCGCTCACACAGAGAATCCGGGACGAAGGAGCCAGACGCAACGGGCGAGCGGATTCTACTCAACACCAGCAAGAACCGACAAGGAGCAGACAGCTTCATCCTGCAGTTTGCAGACCAGGGACGACCCAGGATCCAAGACTTGGCGTGAGTAGAAGCCCGACATCCTCACTCCTTCTCAGGGAGCAGAGGAGGGAAGGCCACCCCTCCCCCCC
>NW_012267217.1:691946-701325 GCF_000151885.1 Dipodomys ordii
GATTGGGATGGGGGGAAGGGGGAGGCTGGGAAGGGATGGGAAGGGTAAACAAAGGAGGAGGCTGCAATGCTTGGTAAGAAATGTACGCATTATCCTGTCCATGCAATTGTAACCCCTCTGTACAGTATGTTCACAAATAAAATAAAATTAAATTAAAATAATAAAATAAAATAAATGCCAACATCATTTTTCAAGGAGACAGAGAAAACAATCCACAAATTTATATGGAACTATAAAAGGCCTGAATGCCAGAAGTAATCCTCAGAAAAGGCAGTGGTGAAGGTATAACAATACCAAACTTCAAAAGGTCAGATAAGTTGATGTTAGCGGAATGAACCCTAAGATAAGTATTCAAATGTTTTTTTGTTTTTGTTTTTTTCTTTTCATGCAGTTGTTTCTAATATATTTATAAGATGATTTCTTTGTTGCTTTGTATGTCCCTCCCCCACAGTATATCCCCTGCTTTCACTGTAATTTGTGGAGAAGAAGGGGGAAAAAAACAAATCTTTTAGGGATACAGGTGGACCCATTGCAACAATGAGATGTACAAGTCGTTATGTCAAAAAACGAACTTTCCAACTTTGGTGGGGGAGGAGAGGATCGGGTGGGGGAAGGAGGGGACTATGGGAAAGGATGGGAAGTGGAAACAAAGGAGGAGGCTAAAATGGTTGATAAGAAATGTACTCATTATCTTGCCTATGTAATTGTAACTCCTCTGTATGGTATTCTCACAATAAATAAATAAATGAAAAACAATTCCAAATTTCAATTTCTAATACAGAGTTATAATAATGAAAACAGATTAGTACTGGCACAAAACAGGCCTGAGGACAAATGAAACAGAACAGAAGATGCAGAAATAAACCCACACCAAAAGGAACCCTATTACACTAATGATGGAAATTTAAACTTAGTCAACAACTCTGGAAAGCAATATAGATTTTCTTTAAATGACTAAACATTGAGCTGTCCTATATCCCAGCAATTACACTCCTGGGCATTTATCCAATGAACCACAAACCAGGCCACACTAAAGCCATCAGTACAACCATGTTCATTGCAGTATTGTTTACTATAGCCAAAATATTGAATCAACATAGATGTCCCTCAGTGGATGAATGGATCAAGAAAATATGGTATATATACACAATGGAATTCTACACATCCATCAGAAAAAGAATAACATTGAAGCATTTGTAAGGAAATAGGAAGACATGGTAAAACATGCATAAAGTGAAGTGACCCAGAGCCAAAGAAACATAGCCTTCATGGTTTCCCTAATTTGTGGTAACTAGAATGTGCTTATAAAATTATAAGTAGGGCTGGGAAGGTGGCTCAGTGGTAGAACGCTTGTCTTACATGCATGAGGCCCTGGGTTCTATTCCTCAGCACCACATAAGCAAAAAGAAAAAAAGCTGGAAGTGGCACTGTGGCTCAAGTGGTAGAGTGCTAGCCTTGAGCTGAAGAGCTGAGGGACAGTGCCCAGGCCCAGAGTTCAGGCCCCATGACCGGACCACCCCCCCAAAAATACTATAAGTAAACATATTAAATGACTAAAATAAATATACACATGCACACACACACATATGCACACACACTGGGACATGATAATAGGAATGTAGTCATTAACATTCAGAGGCCAAAGGAGGATATGCATATGAGTGGTCGACAAAAACAAAATAGCTAAGTACTGATGATCATATAAAATAATATTCTATGAAATAAAATCCAAGGAAAGAAAACAAAAGACATTTTTTTAGTTACCGTTGTTGCTGTTTTTGTTTTCTTTTCTTTTTTCTTGTTTGATAGTTTGTTTGTATTTGGGAGAGTAAGGGAGAGCACATAAAAGGTAGAATAAGGATGAACAAATAAAATAGTGATACTAGAAACTATGTGGAAAAATGTTCTCATTACTCAGTACCTGAATCATGGAACTTTAATCCCTCTGTATATCAAATCTACAATAATAATAAAAATTAAATTAAAAAATATCCACATACCTATAGTCATTTAACATTTGATAAGGGAACCAAAACATAGGCTGTAAGAAAGCCACTTCAACAAACAGTGTTGAAAAAATGGGTATCTACATGCAGAAAACTGATCCCAGACCCTTATCTATCACCTTGTACAATTATCAATTCAAAATGAATCAAAAATCTCAATGAAGGACCTAAAATTATGAAACTTTTACAAGAAAGAGTAGGAAAAACATTGGGACTCCTTGGCACAGGACAGACTTTTCGGAGTAAAGATCCAGAAGCACAGTAAGTCAAAGAGAGACTTAATAAATAGGATTGAAACAAACTCAAAAGTTTTAGCCAACAATCTAAAAAGACATCTTACAGGTTGGGGGAAGATTTTTGCCAACTCTATATTAAGCAATAGGCTAATATCCAGAATATGCAGAGAATATACAAAATTAAACCATCAAAAATGAACAATACAGCCAGGCACTGGTGGCTCACCCCTGCAATCCTAGATACTCAGGAGGCTGAGATCTGAGGATCACTGTTCAAAGCCAGCCCGGGCAGGAAAGTCTGTGAGCCTCTTATCTCCAATAAACCTCCAGAAAACTGGAAGTAGTGCTATGGCTCAAATGGTATAATGCTCACATTGAGCTGAAGAGCTGAGGGACAGCAGCCAGGGCAGAGTTCAAGCCCATGAATGACAAACACAAAAATTGAACATTCCAAATAATAAATGGGTTGATGGGCTAAATAGACTCTTCTCAAAAGAATAAGTAAAATTAGCCAATAGATGTATGAAGAAATATTCAACATCTCTGGCCATAAAGCAAAAACAAATCAAAACAACACTGAAATTCCACTTCACCCCACTTAGAATGGCCATTATCAAGAAAACAGAAGATAATAGATGATAGTGAGGATGTGGTCAAAGGCCATCCTAATACAGTGTTGGTATGAATGTAAACTTGTTCAACCACTCTGGAAAATAATATGAACCTTCCTCAAAAAAATTAAACATAGAACTAATCTATGATCCAGCATTCCTACTCCTAGTCATTTATCCAATGATTACAAACCAGTATACAGTAAAGCCACCAGAACAACCATGCCCATTGCAGCATATAGCCAAGGTATGAAATCAGCCCAGATGCCCCAGTGGACCAATGTAAAAAGAAAATGTGAAATATATACACAATGGAATTTTTTTCATCCGTCAGAAAGAATAATATTGTACCATTTGCAAATGAATGGAAAGATCTGGAAAAAATCATGTTAAGTGAAGTCAGGCCCAGAATGACAAAAGATGCATGTTTTCTCCTATATGGGGAAGTTAGAGTCAGCTTATAAATATATAATAATGGTATACAAATGGTTACAAGTGTATTAACTGAAGCACGGTAGATTCAAGAATGAACTCTTTGAAAGACATAGTCAAAGTTCAACAAAATAAATAACAGGAGTTGGTACTTGAAAGGTGTGGGGGGGAGACAAGGAGAAAGTAGTAGACAAATAAAGAGGAAAAGAGGGGGAGACTGCAGCCAAGAATTCAATGTATATTCTACAAAATTAAGAAGAATGAGGGAAGGGATGGGTTGAGAATGTAGAAATGGGTTATATTGATCATGACGCACTGTAAACATAAGCTGCTGAAATAAATAGCAGCTCCTACGCACAAGTACTCAAAGAAAATTAAAAAGAAAGTATATGAAAAAGAAATAATATTTCTATAAGAAGAAATAAAACTTTATTACACTCTTATATGTATGCCCTTCTCATTGAGAATAACTTAGAATAGCTGAGATAAAATAATTGAAGCCTCTTCAGGCAGAAGCCATTAAAACATCTCAGAACAGAAGGAAGTGAATGGGCCTTCTTGAATTAACCTCAGCAATATCTACTGGAGCCTTTCCTAACTCTGGTTCAAGTGCATTCCTGTGTATTTCCACTTAAGCCATCTGCCAATCTTCATGCTTATTCCCAAGGAAGGAAAACTTCCAGAGCTATTTCTCATTTAATTTGCAAGGACATCCTGTTTAGGTACTTATCAAAAGAACAGAAGAATTGATGCCAAATACCACAAACTCTAGCTTAGAAAACTTAATGGGTTGGACTGAAGCAATAACCTACATTTAAAAGGAACTTCAGCTACTTCCCTTAATTTGGTAAATACTCAGAAAGTATAACTTTTCAGCCCACTTTTTTTAAATAACTGTTCTTGGCTCTATATACAGTAAGGGATTTCTGGGAGAAAAATGTTGCTGAGACTTCCAGGACTGTGACTAAATTTTTATTGCATTGCAACCATTGTTGTATTCAAACACCATAAGATAAAATTCAAGCCCCTATTTATTTTGGATAAGTAGTAATGATCTAATCTGAAAAGTTTAAAAGTTATAATCATCAGAGGTAATGAATAACAAGAAAATAACGTAGTCGTGTTTGTTTGTTCTACAGTCTCTCCGGTATAAATATTTAGTTTCGTTCTGTGTGACTTAATTTCTCAAAGGAACTCAGATAATAACCTGGAGGATTCACAGTACTGCTGTTGGAAAACATCAAATTAAAGTAGACTTTTTGATCTTGAGACAACTTCCATCCAAATGAGAGAAAGGGGATTAAGGAAAATATATTTTGCTTTTTATCACATTATAGTAATAAATTAATAACCTCAAGATATAACTTTACTGAAACCACTACATAACACATGACCTTAATTTGTAATTTGTGCTGAGTAGGTTAAGGTTAGAAATGTGCTGTAAGTAGACAGAAAGAAACCCAGGAAGAACAGCTAAGTAGATAATGCCGAAAGGATATTAAGCCACGAGTGCAAAAAAGTAGATTTATTTGCCCATTGTATCACCTGGTGTCCTTGAAGCTACTTATTGAGCTGTATTCTGACGTGCAGAAAGCAAACCCCAAATCTCCAATTTCCTACAGGACCCACTTGGTTGTTCATAAAGCAGCATGCCATTTTCTTTCAAGATTTTCTTCAATGATACATGAATGCAAAAAATGATAGAAAGTTTAGGAAAAAATTATACTAAAAGTATCTGTGCAGTCATGAAAAGCTAATATGGAATGTCAAAAATGTTCCAAAAGGGTTCTTTCTTGATTTCTTATTTATATGTATGCTTTCCATTAAATCATTTTATTCAAAGAAATATTGCCTCAGAATTACTTACAAGTCATGTTAAATTAATCTGTGGGACAAGGCCAAATTGCAGTAGAACATTACATAAGGACATCATTAGTTTCTTTTTCCTGTTTTATTTATGTTCTCAGTTAAATCTTTATAAACTCAAAGAATGGAACTACTATTGTCCTAGAAATTCTAGGCATCCTAAAGTTGGTTTGTATCAATTGGCCCTTTATACCTCTCACCAGAGGCCGGATGTTTGCAGTTGCTGGCAGTTGTTGTTTAAAAAACTGTTAATGACTAATAGACTGGCAGCATGCATTGAAAGCGTAAGGCTCAGAGCCTGGGAAAGGTCCCAGCACTGAATGCCCTCGATGCTGCAGAGTAATTAGTTTAATATGTACAAGAGTAGAAAATCAGTACCCAAGATATTTTATCCAACCCACTTCTCAAGAGACACTGGAAATTACAAATGAGTATATTCTTTTTAGATCATCTAAGCAATTTATTACTGACCTCTTCTACTAATCTACTACATAAGACTTTGATGATAATCAGTGAAATATTCCTCCTTACTATAACCCGCTCCTTCTGGAATTTGAGTAAATGTGAAATACAATTTGAAAAAGAACTGTGAGAAAAGCAGAGCATTAGTTTATTTTCAGTGTATTGGAAAGATTCCTTGTTAATTGGACAGACAAGCATAGAGAGCTAATTAAAAGATCATTCATTGGCAAATGGCAACTACAAATGTGCATTTCAAAACTAAGAGTAGTAAAAGAAATACCAACGATTTGGGCCAAAATATTAAGCATACATTTTATAAGCATACATTTTAAACACAATATAAAATTACTTTTTTGCAAAAGCAAAATTAAAATTTCTATGGGCAGAAGATAAAAATAGATCTTATATTTGAAGGAGTTGAATTAGTAAAATTCTTAAATTGATATTAATAAATAATAATGAAAGGTACTACTTGAACTTTTTCTTCATTTCAGTACTAGAAAGTACTACAAAAAAGTAAATAATTCAACATGCCATGAGAGATTGTTCTTTTCAAAGCTAAAATATACATGCCAGTAATAAATGAATCTTTTGCAGAGATATGTCATTTTATCTATAACTATGCACTCCAAGTGTATTGCTGGCTTATAGAATATGAATGCTAAGTTTCACTTGGAACATGTGAACATTAGAAATATACATATACCCATCATACCATTCCTTGGGTTTAGCCATACATTTTGTGTGTGACATATTTTAATAAGAAAAACAAAAATATTAAATACCTAGCAAAAATTGCTAAAATACTAGATCATTTGTTTAAGAAGAGGAAATCAAATAGTGTAAAATTTCATCCTTCCTGTGTTATATAGTATATTAATAAGGTTGTTAGTTGGTGAGAAGGAAATAGGCATTTAACCAAAGTTAAATACTTTATTCAATGGACCAAATGTAATTTGTCTTATGTTTCTTCTAAAGATGACCAATAATTTCCTCAGAGAAGGGTGTTTCTTAGTGTAAGGAAAACTTACTTTGGGCATTTTATTTAGACAATTCTGACACATTAAAACCAGCTATTAATTCTCTACAGAATTCAAAAAGTAGTCATCAGATGATCTTTAAAATCAAAGTTAAATGGTCATATAAATATCCCTAAACAAAAGATAAATAGAACCCTATTCATAGTCTAAGGAAATCAAATACTGAAGAAGAATTGATACTTAACAATGGCATTTCTACATCTCTAATGCTTTAAGTGGATTTTAAAATTACAACATGAATTTTCGCTACTGAAAAACTAAATGAAGCTCCATCCATTTCCCTGTAAATGAGGTTAAACAAGCTCAGAGAGACATGTTCTGTCTGAATTAGATCTAAAATACACCGGGATATAAAAAAATTATACGGGATTCTAGATATTTGCACACAGTGAGATAAAAAAATGGATACTCTTAAGAGAGAAACACAAAGGCACAAGAGCCTATTTCTTCATAGTTATACAAAATTAGAGAGAGAGAGAGAGAGAGAGAGAGAGAGAGAGAAATGAATCCCAAGATATGGAAACAAGAGACCTCTCTTCTTTTATTTTCTTTTTAGTTCCCAGCTTTTGATTATTCTATGTTCTTTACCTTTGTATTGCATATTCAAATGTATATCTAAGGAAGGGTTGGAGAGAGGGTACAGAACCCAAGAGAAAAAAGGTGAAAAAGTCAGCAGTGTAGCTCACTGGACATTGAATGGAAATGAACAACACAACTTATGGCGGTGACAGGAGGGGGGGACTGGGAGAGAGTGAGGGAATAGAAGATACTGTACAAAAGGAAATGTACTCATTACCTGACTCATGGAATTGTAATCCCTCTCTATATCACCTCTATAATAACAATAAATTAAATTAATAATAATAAAACCTAAATGAAGTAAAACTGAGTTTTTATTCAATATACCCTTTTCTACTATTTTGATTTACTAATCATTTTATTAAATTGGATAAAACCCAAATAACCTACAACTATTGCTCACCTGAAGTCAAACCTATTGGGTTATTTGTACTTAAGTGTATTTAGTAAGATTAAAGAGTTTCAAAATTTTGATATAATTTAGCAGGTATTTATGTAAGGTTTAAGTGAGGAAAGAACACACAAGAGGAGTAAATAAAAGTGAATAAAAGAAAAGTTTACTGGGTATACTCCTGGGCGAACTCCCTGGTCGTGATCAGAGAGGTTGCGCAGAGTCTGGTTGTGGCAGAGTTTATATGGCCAGGGTCAGCAGGAACTTTTAGCATGTAACTTAGTGGTTTCAGGCCAGTGCGCTGGAAGAATAATGGGGACAGGTGGTATATAAGAAAGTGACTTCTCCGGGCTGCCTCTGCCCTCCAGTGGCCTGACAATTCACTTAAATATTTGAGTAATAGTATCACTTTGGGAGAGAAACAAATTTTAATCTATCAAAAGTTCTGATGGTGTGGAGGAGTATGAGAAGTTATGCATTCACTTTGTTAATCAGTTCCCCTCAGTGTGGCAAATTTCTGAGATAAACAACTTACAGGGAAGAAAGGTGATGTATCATGGATTTAAAGCTTTCTGTCAAGGTTACCTTGGCCCTGTTGCTGGTGACAGCACAGGAAAATGGCAGGATCACGTGGTAGAGGAGGACTTTTTATCTCAGAAACAAAAAAAGAGATAAAGAGAGAGACACACAGAGACACAGAAAGAAACAGAGACAGAGTAACAGAGATCACTCTGAGAGAGATTTCTCTGATCAGAGGAAAGCAGTGGGTTCCATATTTCTTTAAGTGTTTGCCCCATATACCTAAATTCCTTTCATTGTATCCTACCTCTTAAATCCTTCACAACTTCCCAAACATGCCAAGGGATATCCCTTAACACATGGGCCATAGGAGACATTTCAGATCCAAAGGGTCACTTACACATAGAATTAAGCATGAAAGTGAACTAGTATGAAAATTCATTCAGTTACATATTTAATCATAAGTTTAAAAAACATTACATGATATTGGAGAAGTAAAGTGAATATTCATTTTTGTTTTATAGTTGATTTCTTTGTAACTTGGTAGTGTTTAATTTATCTGCAATTTTTGAATTTTATATGATCATTTGATATTGCATTTCCCATCTAATTTCAAATTATCAACTAAAAAAGTATATATATATGTGTGTGATATATATACATATATATGTGTATATATACATACATGTATATTTATATGTATGTATATATACATACATATATATGTGTATATGTATATATATACATATATATGTATATATGTATATGTATGTATGCATATACATATATGTATATATAAATATATATACATGTATATATGTATATATATACATATATATATATGGGGCTGTGAATGAAGCTCAGTGGTAGAGTGCTTGCCTAGTATACATGAAGCTCTGGGTTTGAGTCCTCAGTACCACATAAACAGAAAAATTTGGAAGTAGAGCTGTGGCTCAAGTGATAAAGTGCTAGCCTTGAGCAAAAGAAGCTCAAGGACAGTGCCCAGACCCTGAGTTTCAAGCCCCAGAACTACAAAAAAAATTGTTTTATACAACAATATATGTTTTTCATTTGTTTTTTCCTTACTAAATATGGATCCATTGCTTATTTTTTCAGAGATGGACTTTAAGAATGATGTATTGGGGGCTGGGAAGGTGGCTCAGTGGTAGAGCGCTTGCCTTGCATGCCTTAGGCCCTGGGTTCGATTCCTCAGCACCACATAAGCAAAAAGAAAAAA
>NW_012267217.1:702600-773306 GCF_000151885.1 Dipodomys ordii
AGGAGGCTGCAATGCTTGGTAAGAAATGTATGCATTATCCTGCCCATGTAATTGTAACCCCTCTGTACAGTATGTTCACAAATAAAATAAAATAAAAAGAAATTCTGAGCCAAAAATAAAAAAAAAAAGGATTGAGAGTTCAAGGGCAACCTGGATACAGAAGATTATGTCTTTAAACAAAATGTTTACATAACTAAATTTAAAATACTGAAATGTTGAAATATCTTTTAGGATATACAAATATTATAATAACTCTCAATTTTATCTCAAAGAAAATCCCTAACCAAGTCAAAGGTTTTTTAAAATTAAGTCCATAAAATCTTGAAGAAAAATATTCAAAAAGACTTTAAAAGGATAGAAAGCCATCTCATGTTCATTAGTTTGCTTTTGCGGGTGGTGGAGAGGAGGATTTATTGTAGGTTTTTTCAAATTTTTAAAAATAATCTCTAAAAACGTCAAGGCCAGAGCCAGTAGCTCACACTTATAATCCTAGCTACTGAGGTGGCTGAGACTTGAGGATCATGATTCAAAGCCAGCCAGGGCAGAAAAGTCCCCACAAGACTCTTATCTCCAATTAGTGACTTAAAAACTGGAAGTGGCACTGTGGCTAAAGTGGTAGAGTGCTAGCCTTAAGTATAATGAGGCTCAGGGACAGTGCCCAGGCCCTAAGGTAAAGCCCCACAACAAAAATAAATAAATAAATAAATGGATATAAATAAAAATAAAATAATCTTTATTTAAAATATACATTACAGAAAACATACATAAGAAAAGAACAAAGTATTACTGCCATAAGCAGTTCAGTTGGATATATTGGCAAAATTAATATTGTGAAAAATAGCTATATTTTCCTTATTCGTATTTTTCTGTTGCTTTAACTGGATGCTTGTTTTATAATGCCTCTGTTATTTCTGGTATTATTCTAGAAAGCGATTACAATAGAAAGCAATTTGATGTATATTAATTTTAATTGAGCTCTGTAAGCTCTGCACTGGTAGTATTAGAGATATAGTAGTTTAATAGAAATCATGTAGAGCAATGTTAGCAAAAATATTTCCTTGTGTCCATTTTGTATCGAAAGATACTTTCCCTATGAAGCAGCTCCTCGATTATTTAAACATTTCTAAACTTTGCATGTTGTTGAGATATTACATAAGTATCTTTTCTATATCAACAGTGCTTTTGGTCATGTTCTTTTTTGAAGATATTTAACTTATGTAGGCCTTCTATAAGTGTAATACATTTTATTTGTCATAACTATTATAATTGCTATTGCCATGAAGAATGTGTAATATTCTTCCACAAGTTTTGGGTTTTGCTTTTAGAACACTTGGATGCTTGAATATCTATTTTGTATGTATGAGGGTGTGTTCTGACTGATTTTTCCCAGAAATATTGAAGATGTAAGCTTCCTCTCATAAGATATTGGTGAATTGTGTCAGGTGACAATGGTTATGTGTTTTCCTAATATCTCATATGAGTCTTATATGCACATTAATCCCTCTGCATTATTTTCTGGCTTGAGTCAATTTCTCACCACTTGATCTCATCAAGATCAGCATTGCAATATCTCTACCAGTACAATATTTATGAAAGAACTTTAGTATGTTCGTCCAAAACTACACTGACATAATGAATTAAATGCCCAGTGTTCCTGAAAATATGCTCCAAGCCTTGAGCTATTTCTGATTCTATAGGCTGGCTCATTCATCTGAGAAAACCTAAGGGTGCCATTTCAATATCTCAGTGTATCATCCTCAATGTAAGTATCTCTATGCACTACCCTCATCTGTTCCTTAAGTAGCAATACTCTAACTCAGGACAAAAAAATAATAATTCAGATAAAGATGCAGATGCTGCTTCATGGTTCAAATAGGGATGAAGAGAAAACTAACACTTCTTCTTGGATTAAACAGTGGAAAAATGTATGCAAGTCCTAAGTATTTCTGTAAGATTTTTTTCTCATCTCCCAGCCTAGACTTCAAAAGCAAGTCTCTGTAAAGTATTGCTCTGTGAAATTATCTCAGATGTCTTTACATATTTGAGGTTATATGGTAACAGACATAGAAAGGTAAAGGAAATATATACTACTATATAAGCATCAATGATTATTGTATACTTAAGCAAACTGCTAATAGACACACAATAGGCATAACCTCAGTGAAATCTCTAAACTAATCTTAGACTATTTCCTTACTTTGAAATTCTGTTTGTTGAATGGGGTCAGCATAGTGTAATAATAAGTAGCAACATCCATTCTAATTCTAAATTCTCCATCTATGATTTCAGAAGGAAGCTAGCTTTGGTGGTACTTACAAAAACTTAAAATTAGATTTCCATCATATAAATTTGAACTTAAGGAATCAACAGTAGGAAACCTTAGTAGCAGCTTGGAAATTCATTGAAAAATTGAAGCCACTTGTCTTCAATAACTTGATAAAAAAAACATTACTTATGGAAACAACACGCTGTAGCATTGGGGGTTACAGTAATTTTAAATGACCAGTGCACTGTGCATCCTGTGCAATAGTTCTTGATTTATTCAGAGAATATAGAGGAATATTTAGTCTTCCCATCTGTCCTGAACTATTCATTTCCTGTTACTTTGCTGGAGGCAGAAGCCAAAGACTTTCAGTTTTCCTGCCTTTATCGTACATCTGCTCTTTATTGCTATTTAAGCTGACTGAGTTCTTGACCACAAGGTGAATTACTACAGTTGTTTTCCCAAAAGACATTAGCAGCAACACATGTTTTTAAATGCATTCACTGCTGTTTTGAGACTTTCCAAATGACTTGGGAGCGATCAAATGTAGACTGCACACATGTAAGTTAATGTAAACTTTTCAGAGAAACTACATAGTTGGCCAAATCTATAAATTGCTTTGATTTAAATTTTTATTAAAGTTATATTTCCTCATTGCCTTTAGGTTTGGGTACAATTTATCTCACTCTGTATATTTTCCAGGATGTATCTGTTAAATGTTTATATCACTACCACAACTGTATTAAAGCATTTGTAAGAGAACTTGCAATAGCCTAAATACAAATTACCAGCATGACTTACTTCCTTATCTGCATTTGGTAAAAGGACCTTTACTTAACAATGTATAATGATACAAGATCAATTTTACATTTAGAGTAGAATTAGACATGCGTCATGTGCTCATATTTTAGCATACAAATTTCGATTTTTTAAGGAAGCTGTAGAGATTTTTCCAGCTTGGAGGGTTTTCCCTGAATTTAGTCAAGAATCATACTTTCTATTGCATACATTTGTGTTTTTAAAGCTAGAATATGCTCCTTTTTGCCACTTGTTATCAGCTATATAATGCTATCAGTCCTTGGTGTAGTTAAAATTTCTTTTTTGGAGCACATTATCTCTTGAAACCACTTGAAAAACTTGAGTACAAGCCTGTTTGTTGAGTGTCCATAAATGAGAATCAAAGAAATGGATGCCCTTTCTCCAATTGAGACCTGGACAGGGAATGGAAAAGGTATTTTAACTATCCATTCCCAAACCAGCCTCATGGTCATTGTCACAATCAGAAGTCTGAAAGAGTAGAAGATTATCTTGATCAAAAGAATCATCACTTTGAGCCCATACCAGAATTTTGTCACTAGCTCCAGCTTTATTTTTTCACATAGATTATCCAGTGCCTAAGCTGCAACTGGTGACTTGTATCTGGAATCACAGTTAATCGGGAAGCCAGGATCTTGAGGTTTGCAGCCAACTCATGCAGAAAAATAAAGTCCAAAAGATCTAGCTCCAATTAACTAGAAAAAGTCAGGCTAGTGTGGTGTGTGTGACTTAATTGGTAGAGCACCAGCTAAACAATCCAAGTGAAAGGCCCTGTGTTCAAGTTTCACTTTCATGGGACAAATGCATCCTAGTTATCCATGTATACATACTATGCAGAATTCCAGGAGTGACTGAGAATTGCTGTTTTAACTTTTCAGTGTTTGTAGGATGGTAACATTGGAAGTTGTTTGAAATGTAAATCGAAAGCACATCTTAGTGTAGGGAAACAGTACACATTTTGAGAAATTACAATTTTCTCAAAAATCACCACCACACTTTTATCTCATTCACTAACTATAAGAGAAACTAGAAAGCACAGTAGTTTTGATGCAGATTATGTATTCAACAGGAAGACTGTGCTTTAAGAACAACTACAATACTGTACAAAGCATGTTGACTTTTACTGGTGATGGAAGAATCCGATCCCCTGTAAGTGGAAATAAGAATCATCAAGAGTAGTTTTTTAAGGAAATAAATGTACATATCACCCGATTTGTAGTGTCAAAGTTCGTAGAGTCCATAAGCTTTATTGACCACGATAATGACAATGTGCCTTGTGAAGGTTAAAATAAGTTGTGACTTTAACTAAGTATCACTATCCCACAATACTGTGAAATTTATGTTATCACTTAATCTCAATAAAAAAATTAAGAAAATAAAAAGAGTAGTTTTTACACTATACGCACGTAAACATACTTATTGGGGTTTTTCAATAATTTTCAAGCTGTAGTCTTTCCTTTTAATTCTCTTTAGGGCATCAAATACATTTTTTTAAATCCCTTTATACTAGATCTTAACACTTCAGGCTAATACAAATCCAAATACACAGACTTGGGCATAAAGTGAGCAAATGAATGGTTTTATAGACACTTGTACTATAATAAATAGCCATGGTTCCCAACTGTACCAACTGCTAAATAGTGTTTCTGTTCCATTTTTTACATTCTGGTTGGAAGTAGATTTCACATTGTTATTATGTGCCCCATGATTATATGATGTGTATCTCATAGAGCTGCAGGGGACAGTCACAACCTAGTATTAGGAAAGGAAAAAAAAACAAGGCATTCATTCTCTTAAATTGCATAATCTCCTTTAATTTTCTCAAATACAACATCCACATGTATATTTATTCCATGTATATGTGCCTGAGGCAGCCCTGAGAAGGATGACATAAATATGACAGGTCATATATCTCATTGAAATTTGCATTTATGGAAAAGAAAAGAAAATACTGTATTTTACATGTATTTTTTTCTTTCTACCAATGATGTATTGAACGATTTGTTTTCCAAAGAAGGTAAATCTATGTAAGAAAAACATGGAGTTTGTCATTTTTCACTCCTCTAATCCTAGCTACTTCAAAAGCTGAGAAGAATGGAAGGCATAAGTTTCATGGCAGAGACATTTCCCAATTTGTTAAATTCATCTGTGCTTTGGGTTTGCTCTCATTTTTCTCAATAGCAATAAGTTGTCCTAATAAGTAATGGTGCTGAAAAGAATACTAATCATGACTGAGTTGACAAGTCTCCTCATTTTAAATTCCTTATGAAAGAGGGCAGAAGCAATTTAGGGTTCAGTGGAAAGTCCTGCCCTCATTTTTACCATAGAAAATCAGCTCTATTTCTAATAAAAAACAGTTTGAAGCTGAAAATGGTGTTGGTTTGAAGAGGTTTGAATATAACAGCAGAAGACAAATGAAACAATATTATGAAATTCAGAGATGTGTTTGGATGAACCACAACTTTCATGGGCAAGAATTAGAAAAAATATGCATTGTGAATTTATTTCTATGAAAGACTCGCACAAATAAAATTCTCATTTCTCGGTATTTATAATAAAATGGCAAAGTCAAAATATAACTTATTATCCAAACAATAGAGAAATGTCATAGATAAGCACATCCATTACTGAATGAATAAATCTATTGTTACAAAAACCAAACAAAACCTCAATCCTATAAGCCTACTTAACAAATTTGAAGTTTGGAGTTAGGAATTTCTTTTGATATTTTTAGTGCACAACCCCAAATTATCATTATTACGATGTATAACAAAGCATTGAATTGTACAATGGTATCCCAAAATGGATTATTTTTTATATCCATCATTTCCCCCAAATTAACACAGGTGAACATTGATGCAGATACTGAAGCCACATCTTGACAGTTCCTCTGATGGCAGTACTTATCCCATATTATTCAAAGGACCGAGCTCACCACCCTTCTGAAAGCCCAGGATACCCCTTCTCAAGTCAGAAGTATCCAGGCATTTATTTTTTTATATAAAAATTGTTCATTATTTGGACATTTCAAAAATGGGCAAAGGTGCAATGCCTATGTGCCTCTGGTCATATAAAATAATACTTATCAAAATGAACTCCAGGAAAAGAAATAAGAGTTTTTTTTGTCTTTATGGTTGTTCCTGTTTTTATTTTTTCCTTATTTGTTAGTTTATCTGTCTTTGGGAGCGTGAGGAAAATGTCCTTTCTAAGGAAGTTGTTTGCTTCCTTTCTGTTAACCTCCAGAGAATTGTTGTTTTCTGAAGGGTTCCTGCTTTAAGCAGGTTTCTTGGCCCTTGTTAATTACATTTTAGCTATATAGATCGGTTTTCCTGAGCACTTTAATTACAACATTCTGTTAGAAGCTTCTTTACATTCTGTTAGAAGCTCCTTGACTTTTAATTACTTCCTTTTAACTAAGTCACATCCTTCCTCAGATTGTGAACCTGAGATCAGTCAATGTGAGCAGAGGGACAGGGCCTGCTGGGTTAGGGATTAAAAAAAGGAGCAGCCTTCCTACTCTGTGTGCTTGCTTGCCTGATTTTTGGGTGCTGGTGTACGCTTCTGTAGAAGTAAATGTTGCTTTGCCAACTTGCTTTCAAGTTGATTTCTGTATGCCTACATCACATCCTGACATCCCAAGCTATTTTTAATAGGAGGGTAAGGGGGGGAGGACTAGAAATATAGGAACAAAGGGTGAACAAATGCAGCAGTGGTAATAACTAGAAACTATGTGGAAATGAACTCTACAACTTGTGGGTGGGGATAGGAGGAAAAACTTAGTAGAGAAGGAGGAAAAGGGTGACATTCTTCATAACGAAATGTACTTGTTACCTCATTTATGAACCTGTAACCCCTCTGTACATCACCTTTATAATAACAATTTGAAAAAATAAATTTTTTTTAAAAAGAGAAAAAAAGACAAAAGGAGAGAAGGGAAATAGCTGGGAAAGTTTTCCAATTAGTACAATGTAAATGTTAGAACATCTTTATTCAAAATATTTTCCATTAAGGATCAAGTGATGTCCCGACCCGCAGGACGTCAACGAGGGCAGTGAACCTAAGCTAGAAGGAGTGAAGGGACAAGAGACAGGAAGAATGACAGCAAGACAGGGATTCTGATCAAGCTGCAAATTTTTATTTTTCACACAGGGGTATTTATATTTATATGCTTGGAATAAGGAAGCTTTTTCATTGGCCGTTAAGGAAGCTTTTTCATTGGCCATTAAGGAAGCTTTTCATTGGCCGTAGCAGTGCAGGATGTTTGCTTAGGGCAGGGGGAAAGAGTGGTCGTTAGCAGTTGCAGGATGTTTACTTAGGGCAGGATGAGGGTCGGATTCTGTAAACTCAGCCTCAAGATGTTCCAGTGAGATAGTCAAGCCTATTATGTTGAGAGACTCAACTTTTGGCTCCAGACAAAGTGACTCACACTTGTAATCCCAGCAATTGAAAAGATAGAGATAAGAAAATGGAAATTTCAGGCCAGTGTGGGCAATAAAGGTATCAAGACCCTATCTAAACAACAAGACTGAAAATAACAGAATGATAATACACATATGCAATACCAGACACAAAAGATGAATAAGTAGGAAGACAGTCCTAAATTGGACAGGAAATATGCTACCTGAAAAGTAAAACAAAAGAGCTTTGGGAGCATTGTTCAAGTTCAGACACCTTTTTTATCTGTAGAAAGTATTCACTTGTAAAGAAATAAATGTTTGTAATAAACCAGACGTGAGGGGCTGGGAAGGTGGCTCAGTGGTAGAGCGCTTGCCTTGCATGCATGAGGCCCTGGGTTCGATTCCTCAGCACCACATAAGCAAAAAGAAAAAAGCCAGAAGTGGCTCAAGAGGTAGAGCGCTAGCCTTGAGCTGAAGAGCTGAGGGACAGCGCCCAGGCCCAGAGTTCAGGCCCCATGACTGGACCCAAGAAAAAACAAAACAAAAAAACAAACAATAAAAAAACAAAAACCAGACGTGAAGACTCTTGATACAATTTCCCAACCCCAAAAAGCTACCTAGGAAAAATGTTGCCTTCTTATGTTATATTTTATGAGGATCAATATCTATATTTCAAATTCAGCAGTTTAACAAACAAAAAGTGTGATTTAGATTATTCTCTATTGGTTATGTAAATGCAAGAACTTCTGACACATCACAGAACATGAGATACAAGAGACCAATAAAACTGAAAGTTAAGTAATTATGAAAAATAACCCACTAGTAATGTACTGATCAACTCTGTTAATTATTATTATGACTATGGCCAACAACAAAATGCTTTTGCTATTTTTTAAAATTAGCTCTTAATTATTAGGAAATTAAATTTCTCCTGTTTTCTATGATTGGATAGCGTTCTATGTGTGAAAACCTTCATTTTGCAGCTCAATTTTAAATAATTCTGAAGCCTTGCAATATGTCACTATGCTCATTACAAAATATTGAATATAGAAGCTCATAATATGAAATCATTTTCCCACTTTTATGTTGTGTTTATTTTTAATTTCACTTTTATTTTCCTTTTTAATTTATATGGATTAGTATTGTCAAGGACAAATTGTATACTCATGAAAAAAATCTCTTTACAGAAATTAAGCAATAAGCATTCTAGCTAAAACGGGGGAAAGAAGGCCATTTTTTAAAAACTATGAAAGTCATATCTATACAAAACGAAATAGAATCTCATGTGCATTTTAGAAATTGGAGCATAGAGAAAAATCACCATTAACATATCATAATGTGCGATTATCTGGGCTGGGAAGGTGGCTCAGTGGTAGAGTGTTTGCCTTGCATGCATGAGGCCCTGGGTTTGATTCCTCAGCACTACATAAGCAAAAAGAAAAAAGCAGGAAGTGGTGCTGTGGCTCAAGTGGTAGAACGCTCTCCTTGAGCTGAAGAGCTGAGGGACAGAACCCAGGCCCAGAGTTCAGGCCCCACGACCGGACCCAAAAAAAAAAAACAAAAAAAAAGGAAGGATTTACTTTGGGGAGGCTGGGAAGGGATGTGAAGGGTAAACAAAAGGAGGAGGCTGCAATGCTTGGTAAGAAATGTACGCATTATCCTGCCCATGTAATTGTAACCCCTCTGTACAGTATCTTCACAAATAAAATTAAAAAAAATAATGTGCGATTATCATAAATGTTTCAGAACATGCAGATTATTTTCCTGCTTTTAAACTTAATGAAGTAGTAACAAATAAAAATTAGTAGATTTATGTTGAAATCCCCTCAGACTTTTCCATATCCCACCCAAATTGAGTTTATACAACATTTTAGGAAATTTGATTAAGAATGTTGACAAACGGGTAAATCATCTCCAAATGACTAAGCTAATATTACTTAAAAGTGACACTATTTAAAATTTTTCTTCATGCAACCAACAAACCTGGACTCAAATGAAACACCAGATCATTTATTTCATTGCTACAGATCCATGTCTTTTGGATAGTGACATAAAATCTCACACATGTTTTGCTTGTTTGCCTCACTATGTATTGAACAACATTTGCAATCAAATATAAATAAAGAATTCCTAAAAATCACTGTGCAATTGAATACAAAAATTGCTGTTACGAATTACATGGTCAAGATTTTAAAATTAAATGAGCAAGGTGTGCAAACCAGCATGCTATCTACCTTATTGTTTGAAAGAAATTGCAACTCTTAACTCTGGCTGCACTAAAGAAGGATTTTAAAACATTGTCACGAAGCCAAAGCTACACCGGAACAGCTCTGCCTATAGTCTCAAGCCAGTGAACATTTTCCATTTTATAACTCATTCCCAGATGTATGCTTGTACCTTGGATACACTAAAACAGAACAATAAGCCCTTAAATATGCACGTGGGCAATTTTTCAAAAAGGTAGGTTTACAGGATAATGTGTCTGCTTAAAGAATTATTCCCTTGCTTTTTTCATTTGTTCCCAAATTATCTCCAATTGCATTAAAATGTGTGAAAATATCCTTCAGAGATTCAGTTTATCTGGAAACTGTTTTATCTGTGTTTGGACACTGAAATTCCACAAGCTCATACTTCAAGTGGGCTTTAATGTATTTTTCATCCTTTTTTATAAGCATTTTTTTTTTTTGCTTTAGAGGCATTTTCTAAAAAGCTATTGATATGCTATAGCTATTTGTGAGTCTAAAAATAAACAAATAAAATTCCTTCCTAAAACTCCTTAAATGAATACTAAAAGATGGAGTAACTTAATCCCATTCCCTTGGGAGAATGGATTCATGGACAATGCAGACATTCTGGGACTCAAGTCTGAGTTTCCAGAAAGGATACAAATGAAATAATCCAGATCAGTGTTGTAGCTTGCTAGAGATTTCCCTATTTAGAAGGAAAAGCAAAGCCTACCACAGAAGGAATATTGTCTTTATGAAGGGAAAAAAAAACCATTCTTAAAGAAAGCTCTATTCTAACAGTGGCTATTGGAAAATGACAAGTATGTGAAAAGTAGTATGTTTTGGAAAACCAGTTTAAATTAGGACCAATCCAATCATGTTATCCAACTTCATGGCTTGTATACAGATTACAAAATGAAGGCCACCTGGAATTATGCACAGCTGCATAATTTACACAAGCTGCAAATATTACTCATTCAGCTATCGTCCGTTTTATGCATATACTGTGAAATAATATATGTATTTCCTAATTGTGATTAGATTAATACTACTATATTTTAAATTTGATGAGATTGCTCAATAACAAACATAAATTTTATTAATAATGTTGGATTTTCCCGATGACATATATTAATATGCATGCACTTAGTATTTATAATACTATATAAAAATGGCATTAAAATGCTGTGTGGAATAGCATTAGGCTTATACAGACAAATACCTTGAGGCATGTGTGACAGAAATAGTTCTGAGAAATCATTGGGAAGCTTTATATTTTTTTCTTTGTTCCTTGGGATTCAAGTCATGTTTTTGCTAATTTAGTATGCTGATACAATATGTTTTATGCAAATTATCTGTCAAAAATTATACATAATTAAAATTGCCCCAAATGTGCTGTCAACTTTATCGAGAGTCTCTGAAGAATTTGTTTTTTTAAATTATCTATAAGTAGCTGTTCAGAGAGGTGTCATTTCAACATGTCAGTTTATGAGTACATTGCATCTTAATCAAGTCACCCCTTTCTAATTCTCCTGTCTCCTTTCATTCTACCCATCCCGTCAGATTTCCATGTTCCATTTTCACATATATACTGTGAATATTATGACAGCATTTACCTATCTTTCCTCCCTCCAAAAACACACCACAGCAAACTTAAAACTAAATTCATTGGTTAAATTTGCCTGTAGATAGACTTAGGCAATTATCTACATTCTCTACCTAGTCTCTGACATGGAGTTTAAGCAATGCTTCCATCATTTCACGAACACCTATATAAAAATACCTATGTTGATGAAAATTATTTTGTCTAGAAAATGAAGATGAAACCACTTAGAAGGATGCAAGCATTTTCATGATCAGCTTTAATTACATAAAACCATTCCCTGTTTCACCTGTTTTCCTGACATGGTTATTTATAGTGCTCTTGTTAACTCCTAAAACCATCCCCATTTAGATGATAAAATTTTAATAACGTCATTGAAGTGTGATTGACATACAAAAAGCTGCAGACATTTCAACAGCTAAAAAAGTAAGAGGCTTAGAGAGTGAGTTATTGCAGAAAGAGGCAGGCCCTAGACTCATGAACAAAGCACACATGTGTACACTTCAGGCTCTACTCAATGAATCAACTAACTTCTTCATGATTGAACACATTGTGGCCGGTATTTGTGTGATCGTGTTCCTAATGAACAACTGCAGCATATTCATATCTCAGAGAATGCATAAATATGTGAGAGTACATATTACATATTCAGTAAACACACATAAATACACACAATGAAGTTTTGTGTCTCATCACATATTGTAATCAAATTATACTGATATTTGAGTTAATATGTCATAGAGCAATTATAGATACATGTAACAGTTAACTAAGAAGTTCTCTTTCTAATGCTTAGACTGCTTTGCTTAAATTAAAAGCAACAGGAATCATAAAAAGATCTGGAACTCATTGAAAGATAAAGTATTGTGTGGACTATGAAATACACGTTCAAAGTTTGTAAAGGATTGTGGACATCTTCCTCTAGATGAGCTAAGGAAGGCAAAATATACATTTGATTTCATGTACATGGAGCATTTAGAAACTGGTTTACAAACTACAGAAATCTGTGAATATAAGGAATGATGCTTTTATTTTTTTTGGCGGGGGGGACAGTCCTGGAGCTTGAACTCAGGGCCTGGGCACTTTCCCTAACCTCTCTTTTCAAGGTTAGCACTTTACCAGCTGAGCTCCAGTGCCACTTCCAGCTTTTTCTGTTTATGTGGTCCTGAGGATTTAAACACAGGCCTTCATGCATGATGAGCTACATTCCCAGCCCAGGAATGATGCTTTATTCATAACCTAAGATAACAGTGATAATTACAGCTACATAGGTGGAAAAATTCTAATGTCCTGCAGCACTGTAAAGAGGACTATACTTCCCAGTAATGTTTAAAAAAAACTGTAAGCCAATAGTTCACTTTCCTAGCAGTTAAAAAAAGGAGAGGGAAATGAATTCCCATCATCACAGCAAATTCTCTCCTTGTGTGTGGAAATTGATCCTTTTGTTTGATGTGTTCCCTCTGTGAGAATTTATCAACCATAATATGCATGAGTTTTGTATTTTACTGGGTCAGAATTTTTTCATCTTATAAGCTCATATGTATGGGAAGTCAGAAAATTATATTTCCTTCACAATTAATTTTTCTACAAACACTTTTGTTCTTAATACCCAAGAGTTTGTTCTCAACTTTCTGTATCTTTATTGCAGCCATTCTTAACTAAGTGGAACAGAGCCTTCTTTTCAATTCTGCTCTGAAAGCAGATTAGGTGAGATATGTTTTTTGGCATTTATGGATGTGAACAAGAGCAACTTTTAATAAAAACATGTCTTGAAAGGGTCAGTAACTTGTTGAAAGCTCGTAAGACAGATGTTGCCATTTTATATAGTACTTCTTCCGTTTTAAGACTTGTTCATGCTCTACATTACCAAATTTCACAACTAAGCATTCTGCAATCTGATCTCACTGGAGAATGACAGGCAAAAATATTTTTTTAGAAAAGGTAACTTCAATTTTTAAAAATTAGTCAAAATGGAGCCAGAAATACAATGAGTTTGACATTATTCCTCATGATTATGCTGACACTGGCTGAAGTTCTCACTGCTAATGTTATAAAGGTAAGCTGGAAGTAAGGCAACTATGGATTGTGAAGTTTTGGTGTGTATTCACCCTGATTTCCTGTTTCCTCTTCCTCCAAACTTCACTGTCTTGAGTAACAGAATTGTTCACTACTTTCTGATCTATCTTTTCCAGTCTCTTCATTAGTTGTACTGCTGATACTGGTGGTTCTTCTGCTTCATTAATACAGAATTCATGACTAGGCTGAAGGCATTTTACTTAATATTAGTAGCTCTAAGCCTCAATACTAATGTCTTTGCAGCTGAATGCCCAGCAACTTTCAATGGTTCTTTACCACTTGATGGTGAAGTTCTTGATGACTCTCTGGACCTCTTCTAGTAGCATTCTTTGCCTTCCACAAACTCATCTCTCTACATCTCTTCTCCTTCGGGAATGTCAGCCCTCTATGGTCTTTTGAAAACTGGCCCTCCTTCTGTAGTCTCTACTGTAGGAAGTTTTCTAGAACTTTTCTACCACCCACCAACTGATAAGAGTGCTTGGGGCTAGTCAGTCCTAGTGTTGTCTGCTCTTTGTGTAAGCAGTCAATCCACTTTCCCTGTATAAAACACAGTAATACTTTGCCTTGCATATAAGTTCATATGATTTGAGGAAGGGAAAGAGAAACATAGAAATGGTATGACAAAGGGTGAACCAATTTGGTGATATTCACTAGGTACTATGTTGGGAATGAACTATACAACTTAGAGGAAAGAGGACTCAGGAGGGAAAAACTTGGGAGAAAATAAGAGAAGGGATGACACTGTTCAAAAAGAAATGCAGTCCTTGCCTGATTTATGTAATTGTAACCCCTCTTACAAAAAAGAAAACATAGTAATAAAACTACCTAGACAAAGCTTTGTTGGGATCTGCACTGCAGCACTACAGAAATAAGGGCAGAATGAGAGGAGAGCTATTACATAATCACTGACACATGCCCATAGCTCCCTGTTGGCTAATGACAATCTTTTTATGCACTGCCCCCCACCCCACCCCAAGTGTGGTGGAAGTTGTTCCTCACTATATCACTGAGCAGATCGTATTTTTATTTTCATATTGTAACATGCCTTTTACATTTATCCTTTGATTATTGTTAACATGAAATAGGTAACTTAAATACCTGTGGAAAACACCAATAGTAGTTGTTAGACTTAACTCTGTGTCATCTTTGATGTCCGTCTCCTCTTTCTGTAGAACCTACCCTAATAGGCTTTGGGTTTTACAAAACCATAATGCCTGGAAATCCAGTCTAACTCTGAGTATTCCTATAAAATTTTCTTTGCTTTTAATCAGAATGATTGCTAAGCATTTGATATATTTCAATACAACACATTTTATATTCAATATTCATATAAATATACAAATTATTTAAGATCATATTATTAAATAAACCGATCCATAAAACAAGTTTCATGGAAACCATGATTATGTGAATTAGTATGAAAGTCTGACTATCTTTCTTCTCATTGCACATTCTGGCTACTTTCAATCCAAATAATAGAAATTTTCAGCATATGGTATATCAAAGAGAAAAAGTATAGTTAGAAAAATATTTCCCACATGTTTCTTAGACTACCTTAATTTTGGGTAAAGTTGAAAAACATACTAAGAGTTATTAACATACCTTTATTGTTTTAGGATATCTGACTATCTAACCTAAATTGAGTTCAATAACATTTTTGAATAAATGATGACAGATTTAGATGATTTTGAAAAACTAGCATAAATTTTAACCAGTGGTCACAGTAAATAATTTAAGATAATATTAGTTCACTCTTTGGATACAATTCCATGCAGCTAAGACAAATTAGGAGGACTCAGCCTTTCCCAAGAGATATGTATTTCTTTGATAATGATCATTTACTAGGGATTAAGTATTGCGCAGAGTGTATCAGAGAAAAATACTAATTTCATCTTAGATTTTTTTGTCCAGTTGTCGGGCCTGAACTCTGGGCCTAGGCGTTGTCCCTCAGCTCTTCAACTCAAGGCTAGCACTCTACCACTAGAACCACAGTGCCACTTCTGGTTTTTTTCTTTTTGCTGATGTGGTGCTGAGGAATCGAACCCAGGGCCTCATGCATGCAAGGCAAGCACTCTATCACTGAGCCACCTTCCCAGCCCCTCATGTTAGATTTTTATTATAAGCACGCTTTAATCCTCCCTCCATGTTCCTACCAGGAGCTTGACTGACAACTGTCCTTGTGCCACACTACAGTGACAACTGCTGAAGAACAACCTGCAACTACCACAAGATATGCAGAGATGTAGGCCATATGAAATCATGCTATATTTGTCTCCATGGTCCAGTAGAGCTATGACTGTAATTGCTAACATTACTGAAGCTCTATAAGGGAAGCCGGTAACATGTCTGTTCACATTCTGCAAACTATAAAACTTTCAGTCAAAGGATTTGAGACCAAGGAAGTTGTCATCATGACAGCCCCATTTGCTCTAAACGCCTCACAGTTGTTCAGAAAGATGATGTTCCAGCTGCTGCCCCAACACAACTGTCGTAACAGCTGCTGAAGGCACAGCTTGTACTCACAGGCTACCAGGTTAACAGCTTCTGGCTCTCCTTCAGCGGTGGATGCTCCAGATGACCTGTATGGCTTTAGGAGGCTTCGCTTAGGCCTAACAGCTTCAGATGACCTCTCCACAACCCCATCCTCAACATGTCACTCAGGATGTCCCTGCTCTGTTTGCAAATACTCTCAATTAGATTTTAAGTTATAGTAGTATTCCGTTGTGTACATGTGCTCTAATTTCTTTATCCATAGTCTATTTGTGGACACAAAAATTGTCTCTGCACCCTGAATAGTGTAAACAGTGCCATGGCAAGCAAAATAGTGCTAAAAACTCTTCATGCTCATGAGTTCAGTTCTTTTGAATAAATATGCAACATAGAGCTGTTGAATCATACTTTGGGTAGTGGTTTTCTCTGGAGAAAACATTTTCAGGAATCTCTGATGTTTTCCATTTTAAATCTTCACAAATGGGCAAGAGGTTTCTAATACTTACACATTCTGGTCAACCATCCATCATTGTCCTTTGAGATGTTTTTAATTCATGCCAGCCATTCCAACAGGTGTAAGCTATCACATCCTAGATTCTATGTATATTGCCCAGATGGTTTGCAATGTGGACTTTTCCATGTATCTGTATATCTTCTTTGAAAAAATGTGTTCAAGTCCTTAGCCCATATTTGACTAAAGTTAGTAGTCTGTGTGTGTGTTGGGGAGTGTTTAACTTTGAATTATAACAAAGAACACAATCCTCATGAGCCATATTGTTGAAGTTACTAATAAATAGTGTAAGTAACCAAATCTATAGGTTAATATAAATTACTATTATAGAAGATATGGTAACAAGATTGAGTACATATTAATACAGTATGAGAAATTGAGATCAATGTGGTGTTAATGACTACAGAACAAAATGAGGAGACAAACTTATGTTTCTCCTACTTAAGACTCAAAATATATAATTTAAGTATCTTTTGATTAAGCACATATAATCCATATAAGTTCTTTACAGACAGTGAATTATATGCTGATAAAGCTAATAAAATTCAAATCATCAGAATAGTGGATAAGTAAATGTATCATAGAAAGTTTCTACTGACATTTGAGCACTTGGGCCACCAAGTGAGTGGTTCAAGTGTGTAAGACTCTTATCTCCAATTAACCACCAGAAAACTGGAGGTAGCACTGTGGATCAAGTGGTAAGAGTACTAGCCTTGAACTAAAGAGCTCAGGGACAACACCCAGTTCCAGAGTTCAAGCTCCACAACCGACAATATGTTGTCATTATATAATATATATGTAACAAATAACATAAAAATCTTTATTAATTTTTGTCTTGGACATAGAGCTGTCTATTGGGAAGACTTAAATAGTTTTAATTGATGCAGCACTTCCTACCATATTCTCAAGTGTTGATATAGCATTTGATTTCTCAATATGTATCATTCTCCACAGGAGGGCTTTCTCTAACACTTCTTATAATATTTATAAATTCGCTTAGCTTTTGTATGTCTCAACTAATCTTTTTCCCTTTTTGGCCTTTAGTTCTGAAATAGATTTTCTCTAGAAAAATAAAATCTAGCTTGGAATTTGAGGCAAAAAATTTCAGTGCTTAAAAATATTACTCTATGCTCAGGAAAAATTCATATATACTGTTTAAGAAAAATATAGTATTGCAATTCTTTTATTCAAATTAATGTTTTTATAGCTGCTTTAACATTTTTCCCTCAACAACTGTTCTAGGCAATTTTATGCCTGATTAATGTTGGTGTCATTTTTCTGTTCATTTTCATTCCAATTTTTTCTCTTGCATTTCTTTTCTGTCTTATTTTTGCAGCATTGGGTTTGAACTCCTGTCTCTCTGAATATCAGGCAAACCCCATATCACTAAGTGCCATCCCCAGATCCTATCCCTATTTTCTTTTGAATAATTTCTATTTTCATGTCTTCTGATAGCTAAACTTTTCTGCAAAATGCTATCCATCTCACATTTCTTATGTTAGATTTTTAATTTTTCTCACTTAAAATGAACCCTTCATTTTACATCTCCTGCTTGTACTTGACATGTTCAGTCTTCTTTCTACCTTCTAGAGAGACCATATAAAACTAAATCATTACTGTTTCATGCCATTTAATTCTCTTTTTTTACATCAAGTTTATTTGATCAATGTTTTCCTCATCATAGCTTGTATTCCATTCCTTTACTGTATCCTTAACATTCATATTAGAAAAACAATATTTTGGGTTTCATCTTTGCAGCTCATAATTTTTTGTTTCCTAAAAATATTCTTAATAAATGACACTACTTTTTTCTGTAGTGTGGTTAAATTACTTGAAGAGAATCCAGTTCTGTGTAATCTTAACATATGCCCTACTAAGAAGAAACAGTATAGTTTTTAACAGGGAGTGTTAATTTTTTCTCATAAATGAAGCACCTTCTTTTTATTACACTGTTACTCTGTGAATTAGGATGCTTTCTGCTGTGGATCCTTGGACCTGTAGCTACTGCTGGTCTTCTACTATCTGAAAACAATTTCATCCAATGTTTTTCATGTGTACTGATCAACGTCAGTGGAGTACAACAGAAGAACCTTCTGCTACTCTCTCGTATTCTCTCTCTTTATTTTCCTCTCTCTCTCTCACATCTGCAATTTCCAGATGCTTGGTCTCATTGAGCTTTTAGATCCCTTTTTTCAACTCAACATAGTTGTTACAACTCCCTGGTTCATACTTTTTGCTCCCTAACTTGCAAATTTAATATAAGCAGGATAATCATAGGACTCACTCACTTTTATCTCTTTTATATTAGTGAATCTTAATTGTACATCATTGTGATATTGCCACAGATTTATATAATTTCTTTTGATTAAATTCACTCCCACTATAGTTCTCTACTACTCACTTGCCCCCAAAATTTTGAAATAATGTCAACAGGTTTTATCATTCCATTTTTATCAAGTATATGAAGTATTTCAACTATGTTCTTCCTCCTTTACCCTCACTTCATCCTTTTGTTGTTGTTAATACTTGAGATCCCATTTCTTGTGAAACATTGCTTTATATATTTTGTCTCCTCTATTAGTGGTTCAGGATAGAAGATGAATTCTTTTATATTTAGTTCATCTTGACATAAATTTCATCATGATTTATTAACATACATATCCCTCCCAGTAAACAATATCTCAACTAATATCAAACTTGATAAACATTTATGAAACTGGATCGTTTTTGATCATCAAGAAAGAATGGCATAAAAATTCAAGTTTTGTGACAACTAGAATTCTTGGGGGAATTCTATTGCAATGGAAATTCAAGTTGCATTTGAACATAGTGAGAAAGATTGATCAACAGAACATCAGTGTCCAGACATAAGTGAGGAAGGGGAAATAATGGCACAAACTCTCCCAAAAAAGGAAGCTAGCAAAGTGACAAACATGTCAGCAATATTAGTGGTATAATGATCAACTAATTTATTTGATTTATGTTTACATTTGTTAAAAGAATGAAAAGAATAACTACTAGACTTAAATTTACTTTCTATTTAGAACATTCTGATTGAATCTCTTGTTTATAGTAAGTTCTTAAGTTACTACAGTGACTGATAAATAAAAAATATTTATAGTCAAGTCTTTCCATTTCCTAACAAATGGGCAATGCCATTCTTTCTGATAAAGGCATAGAATTCCATTGTGTATGTATACGACATTTTCTTGATCCATTCAACTACTGAGGGGCATCTGGGTTGGTTCCATATCTTAGCTATGGTAAATAATGCTGCAATAAACATAGTTGTGCTGGTAGCTTTAGTAGGGTTGTGTTTGTGACCATTTGGGTAAATGCCCAAAAGTGGAATTGTTGGGTCATAGGAAAGCTCTATGTGGAGTCTTTTGAGGAACCTCCATACTGCTTTGCAAAGTGGTTGAACAAGTTTACACTCCCACCAACAATGTAGTAGGGTTCCCTTCTGTCTACATCCCCTGTTGTTATTAGAGTTCTTGATTTTAGCCATTCTAACTGGGGTGAGATAGAATCTCAATGTTGCTTTAATTTGCATTTCTTTTATGGCTAAAGAGGTTGAGCATTTCTTCATGTGTCTATTGGCCATTCTTATTTCCTCTTCAGAGAAATTTCTCTTCATGTCTTTAGCCCACTTATTAATTAGACAATTGTTTCTTTGAGGATTTGTTGTTGGGGAATTTGATTTTTTGAGTTCCAGGTATATTTTAAATATGAGACCCTTGTCCATTGTATGGCTAGTGAAGATCTTCTCCCAATCCATGGGCTTTCTATTGATCTTGCTAGCTATGTCCTTTGTGATGCAGAAGCTCTAAACCAGGCCCAAAGAAACATACGTCCCATGGTTTCCCTTAATTGTAACAACTAATATATGTCTGAGACAAGCAGAAAAGGTCAGATAACATGATGTTAAGCGAAATGAACCCCAAGATAAGGACTCAAGTGTTTTTTTTTTCTTTCTTGCTATTGTTTCTAATGAATTTATAAGGTACCATGTGATTTTTTTTGTTGCTTTGTATGACCCTCCCCCACAGTATAACCCCTGTTTTCACTGTATTTGATGTTGGTATAATTTGGGGAGAAGAAGGGAGAAAACAAATTGTTTAAACAGGGATACAGGCTGACCCATTGCAACAATGAGATATACAAGACACTGTGTCGACAAAAAGAACTTTACAATTTAGGCGGAGGTGGGGAAACTGTAATTGTGGAGATGGGAGGGAAGGGATGGTAGGGGAAAAAAAAGGAGGAGGCAACAATGCTTGATAAGAAATGTACTCATTACCTTGCTTATGTAACTGTAAACCACTCTGTATAGTATTTTCATAATAAACAACATTTAAAAATATTTATAGTCAATTATTTTACCATGTAATGATGTTTATCTTTTCTGCTTAAATAAACTAAGTGTAGGTATAAAACTGAATTTCCTCTATATATTAATAGAAAAACCTCAAATGAGGGCTGAGAAGATGGCTCAGTGGTAGAGCGCTTGCCTTGTATATATGAGGCCTTGGGTACGATTCCTCAGCACCACATAAGCAAAAAGAAAAAAATAAAGAAGTGGCTCTGTGGCTCAAGTGGTAGAGCGCTAGCCTTGAGCTGAAGAGCTGAGGGACAGAGCCCAGGCCCAGAGTTCATGCCCCACAATAAATAAATAAATAAAATAAAGTAAATAAAAAGAAAACCTCAAATGAGAAACAAATATTTAAGAAAATATAATAAAAATAATTTTAAAATGGTAAGAATAGGTGATGTAATAAAGACTTGAACATTTTGGATGGATTATTAATAAAAATGAGCAACATTGTTTGAAAGATTTAAAAATAGCATTAATGTTTAAAAGATTTGTTGTGAATCAAAGAAAAGTTGGACAAATGGGATTGCATAAAGTTGCAGAGCTTCTGCATGGCAAAGGACATAGCTAGCAAGATCAATAGAAAGCCCATGAATTGGGAGAAGATCTTCACTAGCCATACAACAGACAAGGGTCTCATATCTAAAACATACTTGGAACTCAAAAAATCAAATCCCCCAACAACAAATCCTCAAAGAAACAACTGCCCAATAAATAAGTGGGCTAAAGACTTACAGAGAAACTTCTCTGAAGGGGAAAGAAGGATGGCCAATAGACACATGAAGAAATGCTCAACCTCCCTAGCCATAAAAGAAATGCAAATCAAAACAACATTGAGATATCACCTCACCCCAGAAAGAACGGCAAAAATCAAGAACTCTAATAACAACAGATGCTAGAGGGGATGTGGACAGAAGGGAACCTTACTTCATTGTTGGTGGGAGTGTAAACTTGTTCAACCACTTTGGAAAGCAGCATGGAGGTTCCTCAAAAGACTCCACATAGAGCTCCCCTAAGACACAGCAATCCCACTTTTGGGCATTTACCCAAATGTTCACAAACAAGACCACACTAAAGCTACCAGCACAACTATGTTTATTGTAACATTATTTACCATAGCTAAGATCTGGAACCAACCCAGATGCCCCTCAGTAGATGAATGGATCCAGAAAATGTGGTATATATACACAATGGAATTCTATGCCTCCATCAGAAAGAATGGCATTGCCCATTTGTTAGGAAATGGAAAGACTTGGAAAAAATTATATTAAGTGAAGTAAGCCAAGCCCAAAGAAACATAGGTCCCATTATTTCCCTTATTTGCAATATCTAGTATATGTATAAGTCAAGCAGAAAAGGTCAGATAAGGTGATGTTAGGGAAATGAACCCTAAGATATGTATTTTAAATGTTATTTTCTTTCATGCATTTGTTTCTAACGTAATTATAAGATTATTTCTTTGTTGCTTTGTATGTCCCTCCCCCACAGTATAACCCCTGTTTTCACTGTATTTGATGTTGGTATAATTTGTGGAGGGGAAGGGGAAAAACAAGTCGTTTAAATAAGGAGACAGGTGGACCTGTTGCAACAATGAGAAGTACAAGTTGTCATGTCGAAAACGAACTTTACAACTTTGGGTGGGGAGGATTGGGGGGGAGTGAGGATGGGAAGGGATGGGAAGGGTAAACAAAGGAGGAGGTTACAATGCTTGATAAGAAATGTACTCACTATCTTGCCCATGTAATTGTAACCCTTCTGTACAGTATTTTCACAATAAAAAACATAAAAATTTAAAAAAAGATTTGTTGTGCTAAATAACATAATGTTAAACTCAAACAATATATAAGCAAGACACTTCTAACAATCGGCATTTTCCTATTGACATTAAAAATAAGTCTCGAATTTACATTGAAATTGTATTCTGCAGAATATCTTCTTGCTGAAGGATGAAGAGTTATTAACCCACCTATTCTTAAGTGCTCTGTGGTTTGTGTGCTCAATGATATGACAAACTCCATTTTCTATGACTCAGCTAGCAAGAAGAAACCTTCTCATTGCACTAATTATATGCAACTGATTTCCTTAACTTCCTTTGCATTTGGTATGCGGAAACAACTGAGAAACAACAAGCAGTTAAGTTCATTCATAAGGAACACTTCATCAAGAATGTTGCCTTTAGTTTTGTACATCAGGTGATGTACAGAGGGGTTACAATTATATATGTAAGGTAGTAAGTACAGTACTTGCCTTTAGTTCTAATGTAATCTTTTTCTTAATGTGTCACTACCTACATTTTCCTTAATGTGTCACTACCTACATTTACCTATGACAGAATCATTATATACAATGAAATAGTTCAAATTCATTTTCAATGATAATACTGCCCAAAGCTATCTACAGATTCAATGTAATACCCATCAAAATCTCAACAATATTCTTCAATGATAAAGAAGCAATCCAAAACTAGAAGAAATGGAATAATAGAAGAACACAAATAGCAAAAGCAATCCTTATCAGGAAGAAAATTGCTGAAGGAATATCAGTACCAAACTTCAAACTCTGTTACAAAGTTGTAGTTATAAAAAAACAACAACAACAACAATAAAAAACAGCATGGTACTGGCACATGAACAGGCCTGAGGACCAATGGAATAGAACTGAAGACCTAGAAATGAACCTACAGACCTATAGCCACCCAATCCTTGATAATGGATCCAAAAACACAGGATGGAAGAAAGACGACCTCTTCAACAAATAGTGCTTGCAGAATTATCTATACACATGCAGAAAACTGAAGTTAGATCATTATATATCATCCTGCACCAGAATCAACTCCAAATGCATCCAAAACTTCAATATAAGACCAGATATCCTGAAAGTATTACATGAAGGGCCAAAGGAAATGCTAGAACACTGGTAGAAACTTCCTATGTAAAGATCCAGAAGCATAACAATTCAAAGAAAGACAGGATAAATGTGATTGCACCAAACTGAAGAGTTTCTGCATGGCAAAGGGCATAGCTAGCAAGATAAACAGAAAGCCCACAGAATGGGAAAAGATCTTTACTAGCTATGCATCAGACAAGGGCCTCATATCTAAAATACATTTAGAGCTAAAAAAAATTAACCCCCCCAAAAGCAAATCCTCAGCAACAATGCCATTCATAAGTGGGCTAAAGACTCAAAGACAGACTTCTTTGAAGAAGAAATAAGAATGGCCAATAGACATGTGAAATAATGTTCAACATTTCTGTCCATAAAAGAAATGCAAATCAGGGCAACATTGGGATTCCATCTCACCTAAGTTAGAATGGCCATTATCAAGAAAACTAATAACAGAGGCTGGTGCAGATATGGCCCAAAGGGAACGCTACTAGACTGTTGGTGGGAATGCACATTTGTTCAACCACTCTGGAAATCAGTATGGAGGTTCCTCAAAAGACTGAACATAAAACTGTCCTATGACCCAGCATTCTACTCCTAGACATTTACCCAAATGACCACAAACCAGCCCACATTAATGCCACCAGCACAACTATGTTCATTGAAGCCTTATTTACCATAGCTAAGATAATCAATCCAAATGCCCCTCAATGGATGAATGGATCAAGAAATGTGATATATATACACAATGGAATTCCATGTTTCATTAGAAAGAATGATATTGCTCCATTCATAAGGAATGGAAGGGTGAGGAAAAAAATTATATTAAAACAAAGTAAGCTAGATCCAAAGAAACAGACTGCATGCTTGCTCTCATTTATAATAACTAGAACATGTCTATAACTCTTCAAGTTAATACAATGGATAGTAAAACACAATTATACCTGAACATGATTAATTAAACAGCACTCTAAGCATTTACACGCTGAGAAAAAGGAGGATGTTCTTAGGAAAGGATCACAATGGCTCAATAACTATGTGCATATGACCATATAAAATGATGCTTATCAAAATGAACTACAAGAAATGGAAACAAGATGTTTTTTAATTGTACTGTTCTCCGTTATTTCTTTTTTCTTTTTCCCCCCTGATTTATTCCCTATTGTCAGTATTTTTAATTTCTGTTAGCTTTGTCTTGAATATAAGTTTGTTTGATTTGGGGAAGGGAAGAGGAATCACAAAAGTGGTGGGACAAAGGATGAACCGATTCAACAGTGATACTCACTAGATACTATGTTGGAAATGAACTATACAACTTGGGCAGGAGTGAACTCTGGAGGGGGAAAAGTGGGAGAAAATGAGGGAGAAGGTAACACTGTTCAAAAGGAAATGTACTCATTACCTCTGTGACTGTAAACCCTCTCTACACCACCTTTACAATAAAATTTAAATTTAAAAGAATAAAAAAATTCATTGTCAATAGTTTGATAGAGATGTTTCTAAAAACAATTCTTTGCTTATCCTTTCCCATAACTTCACAAGAGTCTGTTTCTCATCTATATATATATGTATATACATACATATATATACATATATATATATATATATGTGCATGTCTTAGGAAAAATACTTAACATTTTTTCCAAACTAACTGAGTAAGGACAGGGAAACATCACAATAACATATGTGAAAAAGGTCTATGAATGTCAGTTGATTTCTGACAGACAACAAATTGGAGCAAAATTTTGGGGAGGGGGTTAGTGAATCTTCTGCTATTAGAAAAGCAGGATAAAAGAGCCATAATCTGTTTTAATCTATTGCTCTGGACATACTGGTCCCATAAAGTTAAGTAATGTTCATTGTGTGATTTGCATTTGATCAGAAGTGAAGGTATATGTGCTTCTAAACACTTGATTTTGTGTTAAAATAAAAACACAGAACTACTCTGGAATCAATTAAACTAGAATTCATCCCTTTTAAAAAATCAGGTAATGTATTCTTGATTGCCAGTGTAAGCAGATGGATCATCATGTCTACTCACAAGTATGCAATCTGTTAAAACCTTTTTATAGTATGGGAAAAAAAGAAAGAGCTTTAGCTCTGCTCTTCAAAATGCCTAGAGAAGGAAAAACAAAAAGCTACAGCTTCCTAAAGCAATGAAGATAAATTGAAGTACAGATACAAAGAAAGGAAAGAGGCAGCAAATGGTGAATTAAGGTACATTTTAAATACTCAAAGTATCCTTAAATTTATCCTACAAATTCCTGTCACAAAACATTCCAAAAATAGTTGTCATTCTAACAGTCAAGGAAAAGCAGGAAATGTGGTCAGTTTTGTCATTCCCTCACACTGTACATAAATTAAATGTAGTGCTCAGAAGAACATGTACTCCAGGCAGGGCCCATAATGGAGACTGCTCAGTTGGTTGTGCTCAAGTAAGACAATGAACCACAAACTTAGATATTACCAAGGAACTCTTTTTTTTTTTTTGTCGGTTATGAAGTCTGAATTCTGGGCCTGGGTGCTGTCCCTCAGCTCTTCAGCTCAAGGCTAGTGCTCTATCACTTGAGCCACAGCACCACTTCCAGCTTTTTCTGCTTATGTGTTGCTGAGGAATCGAACCCAGGGCCTCGTGCATGCGAGGCAAGCAATCTACCACTAAGTCACCTTCCCAGCTCCCACCAGGGTACTCTTGAAAACAAAACATCTATCCTGTACCTGACCATAAAAAGAGTGCATTTTCAACTGAAAGAAAGGAAAATGTATAGCAAATGGACAGTTCCTGGATGAAAGACAAGATTTTATGTATCTAAGATTATAAAATGTATGTGATGCCAATGGCGTACCTCTATAATCCTAGCTTCTCAGGAGGCTGAGATCTGAGGTTCATGGCTCAAAATCAGCCTGGGCAGGAAAGCCCAAAAGACTCCTTTCTCTAATTAACAACCAAAAAGCCAAAAACGGAACTGTGGCTCAAGTGGTAGAACACTAGCCTTGAACATAAAAGCTCAGGGACAGCTTCTAGGCCCTGGGCTCAAGCCCCAGAAGCAGCATGTGCATACACGCACACACACACACACACACACACACACACACACACACACGATTATAAGTTTGTGATTTTAGAAATGTTAGTAATGTTTGTAGTTTGTATTCTAAGATTCTGTTAAGAAAATGGAACTTTGTGTCCTGCTCTATCTCTCTCATTTATTCATTCATCCATCATGAATCCTACAATATATCAAACTGGTGATTCAAGAGTGAACCAAACAATTAAATTTCAGCACCTGTGGAACATACATTCTGTATGAGTTAACACTACAGGTTCGCCTTGGTTATAGTTTTAACCTAACTGTACTTCCAAACAACTGTTCATAGAGCAAAGGCTGGTAAATATATATGGTAAACTGTTCATAGAGCAAAGGCTGGTAAATATATATGGTAAACAATGTGCCTTGGTTCATTTTCTGTTCTCAGAGCTGAATACCACAGGCTGAGTTATTTATAGAGATGTTTGCCCTGAGTGTAAATCAATAGTAAGAATTTACCCAGCATGTTCAAGGCCTTGGGTTTCACTGTAATGACTACCCAACCAAAGAGTTTGTTGGGCTCAAAGTAAAGAAGGCTGAGGTGTTGGACTCACTACTAGGTTGTTGGAATGTTCAGAATTTGGAACTTTCATCTGGTGAAATGCTTCTGGCTGATAGGGATTCTGTAGAAGTCTAGAACAAAGGATATGATGAGGTGAGAGAGATGTCTTAGTTCAGGTCTCTCTAATTTCTGTAATGCTACAATCACATTGGATTAGAAACCCATTCATACAGCCCATTTAATCTTAAGTATTTTGCAAATGTCTCCCCTACAGATACCATAGCAGTACTGTCTCTACCTTGTTAATAAATCACAGTGGAGATTTAATCTCAACATGCATCCTGGTAGAGACATGCAAACCACACCATGGTACCTTCCTTTATATTCTGCTCTCTACTAATCTGACTTCCTCACCTTTTCATTGGGTAGCTAATAATCAATGACTGTTGGACATGAGTTTATTCAAATTCAACTCCCTGTGTCAAGTTGTACCACCATATGATATAATTTGTCCTTCAGAGTTCCCTTTATGATCAACATGATGCCACTAATGACAACGAATGGGAAGACTACTATGTCTGTTTCCATAGCTCTATGAGCCCAAAGAATTTTTTTAAAGCATACATTGCTGAAAGAAGGCTGGGGCTATAATTCCATTTTAGATCATTTTGCTAGCACATGTGAGGGTCTCCATTCATTTCCAGCACTGAGAGATAGTAGGCTTAGTAAAACAAAAAGTAACTTATAAGACAGCAACCAACAAAATGCTTGACTACAAATAATAGTCTACCAAAGTAAATATAAGAATGTTTTCAAATAAAATACTAGAATAAGAGAAGTGTAAAACAATGTGAAAAAGAGAAAATTCAAAAGCTTTATTATTGATAAGTATATTTTAAATTAACAATTAATTGCTTTATTCATAGTAATTATTTGAAAGTAATTTTACATTATTTAATTGCTAAATAAGACTTGAATCTTGTACTTAATAAATATGGACCTAAGTTTCTGAAACTTCTGTCTTATACATAAGTTCCAAGAACATTTTCCCTCGAGATGAAGAGCCTCAAACAGAGCCAGAAGAAACCCTATCCTCTACACCCTGAGAACTTTGTGCCCCCAAGTTTAATAGCTAGCATTGCTTCAACCAAAGAGGAAGGGACTTTCTTCCATGACCCCAATTACTGACAAGTCATCATTTGCCATTTTTCTTTTTCTTTTTTTTGTTGGTCATGGGGCCTGAACTCTGGGTCTGGGTGCTGTCCCTCAGCTCTTTAGCTGAAGTCTAGCACTCTATCACTTGAGCCACAGCACTTCTGGGTCTTTCTGCTTATGTGGTGCTGAGGAATCAAACCCAGGGCCTCATGCATGTGAGGCAAGCATTCTACCACTGAGCCACCTTCTTGGCCACCATTTGCCATTTTTCAACAATAGCTAACAAAAAATCAATATCTTTGATGATAAAAGAATGCATGGGTGGTAAGTTACTTTCTTTATCTTGGGATGTTTCCTCAATATAAACTGTTCATTTTCTCCCAATTTTAATATTGTATCTCCAAAATTTCCATTTGTTAATGTATAGCTTCTATATTCCTAAATTGATGTTACAGTATTTGATCAAATTTATAGAAAGATGTAAACACAAGATGAATTTATCTTTCTTAAAGAATAATATTTTATAATAATTGAATTTTTATGAAAATATATTTGAAAACCACAGAGAATTCTAAAATATTTCTGTTTATTTGTATTTTGTTACTTTTCTATTCATTCTATTTCTAGCCTTTCTTTTTCTATAGCAATTTTTATTGTGATTAAGTGATTATATAAATTTCACAATATAGTGAGATAGTGCTACTTTGTTAAAGTCACAAGCACATCCTAACCTTCAACTGTACAAGTATAAATGCATACTCCCCAGGCATATCTGAGACAGGAACTGTGATAAGCAGAGAACCCAGCCTCTTGCAATCTGTCAACAAACTAATAAATTACATTGGTCAAGGGGAGGAAGAACTTCCTCTCCATGACCATCTGTAAAGACAAATAAGTTAGTAGTTAGCAATCCAATAAAACTGAGTTTTGACAAAATAAGCAAAGGCATAATACTTCAAGTTAAGTTCTAATCTTTTCAGGAAATGATTAGCACACATTTAACATTTTTTGGCATTCTATCTATGAAATATTAAGATGTTACTAAGAAATGTGATTGGGCCACAGAACTGCCCATTTAGAGCCTTACTCTGAGTTCAGTATAAAACCCTATTTCTACAGACATCAAAAGGAATTAGACTTCTCAAACAGAACCAGTCAACTTCTTTCCTGATCTGTTGAATCAAACCCAAAGTTACCTAAGTCTCCTGTAAAAGATTAATTATCTAAGCCCTCTAGAATGTATTTTGGTTATGGAATTGGACTATGGAGGCCTAGATTCATAACTGATTCCTTACTCTTTCCTTTATTTGACTTTACATAGCATCTTTTTTTCATCAACAGCATGCAATAAAGTTTACCACAGCAATCTGTCAGGTAAGCTAACTGAAAACAACCTGGGACTTGATCATGAATGAGAGGATTTTTTCTGCTTAGTTTTTATTGGTCAAAACCCCACTGTCAAGCTTCTTAAATTTGCACTGCAAGCTATTATGAATGGATTCTGAGACTCCAGCTACTCCATAGTTGAACCACAGCATCATCTTCTTGGTTTACTATTTTGTTCCATGCAAATTATTCACCAAGTTCTAGAATCTTCTTAACTAATAGCAGAATCACTCAACCTACTACTAGGCCAATTGAAGCAAGTGCTATAAAATATATACATTTGTGTTAAATGTCCTTTGGAATATTTCTAAAAACTTGGAAGTCAACCAAAATTTATTAATGAACGGTAACATGACACTCGTTAATTTTTAGTTTAAAAACAGCTGCTAGGTAATGGGAAAGTTAAAACATAGAATTACTTTTTTTATAAATAAGCACAGATTTAATGTTATCCTTTGACACATAAATTTTCGTAATACAAAAAAATGCCTCAAAATAAAAATGTATATACTCCATGAGTTGTGAGGTATACATATTAAATGCATAAGCATTATCATAAGGTAGATTACCTACATGTATATATGCATATTACATATACATAAATCTATACACAAGTGTAATTTGAGTTGTTTTTCAAAAAGAACCAACTCTTTCCATTATTTTTTCCTAAAATAAATAATAAAACATTTATTTGGAAGACTAAAAAATGGCTTTGGATAAAAATATCTGAAGACATCTTTCATTGTAGAAAAGTAAAGATCTAGGATAAAGCATACTTCAGGAAGAATAATGTTTATCATTAATTTAGATAAACAAAAATTCTATCTTTGGAAAAAGTATTCCTTTTTGTTATAAATTGCAAAGAAGGTCAAATTCAGTTCAACATGCTTTTCACATTTTAAGGTCAGTCATTTTAAAATATTGCTTTGAACATTAAGTTTTCTTCTCTTGTTTTCTATCTTTGAGATTGCCTTTCTTCTGGAAACTCTGCCAAAGGTGCTCAGAATAAGAGCCTAAATTATCAGATTTTCTATATGCACTTAGAAATCTATCTCCCCTTCACCTTTGGTTTCACTGGAATTTTTTTGTACAATATATCTAATTCTAACTCATGTTAGATGCAAGCATATTCTCCTTTTTGTTACTGTGTCTAACATGTCTCAGGCAAGCAAGAATGGTACCCACAATATTAGTCCATATTTCTATACTCCATCTCTCCATATGCCCCTGCTAAAATTCATTCCTTATCCTAGCTTTCTACCTGTTGCTATAATGACTGGTAGATTCTGCTACTGTTCTCTGGTTTCTCTGTGTACATCACTCTATATTCTATAAGAACATAGACTGATGTACACATCTCTATGTAGACATAATTGATTTATTGAACACCAAACTTATTCCTCTCTTTCCTTCTCCTCACTCCAGCAGTACTGAAAATGGTTCAACAATTCTTTAGCACTCTCTGACTTGAAGAAAACTTTCTCCCACTCAGAATCTCTCTCAGGCTCCTGGCCTATAGAGCCCTTGATCAGTGTGTTAATTTTTCTTCTACCTCTCAGAAAGATGTGAGAACAATTAGGCCTTACTTTACATCATAAGTTTTATTTACAAAATAACAGCATCATAATGCTTGATTTACATGTACCATATAATATTTCAAACACACATTTTGTTATTTATAAAATATTAAAAATATATATTATTTATAAAATGTTATTTATAAAATATAAATTACATTGCAAAAAAACTTTAAAAATCAGACTTGTGCATCATCTTATAATTTATTTTCTCTTTGGCAACTGAGGTCAAATTCCAAGCATTACTTTTATGTATTTTCCTTCTTTGAGTGGAGATTTAAATCATTTTTTGACTTTATTTGCTCTTTATCATTAGATGTTCTTCTTCACAAAGGCAACTGGCCTCATAAGCCCACAGAGTTAATCATTTTTACTTGCAATATAAATTAATATCTAGGGCATGTCAACTGCAAATCCTAGTTATATCCGAAAGCTGCAGGTGCTATGAAACAGGGCCAAATGGAATTTGTCTTCTAAATGACACGGAGTATGACAAAATCTTACAAAGATTACTTCCAAAAAAGTTGAAAAACTAGATGATAAAGGATTTGTTTACAAGTACAACTGAAATTTAAGTATCATGAACTTGTGTTTAACTCTAAACAATATAACATGTTCCAAAAACCATTTGTACTCATCTATATTGTTCCTGATAATTATCCTGTTGGGAGGAAAATTTGGAAGGAAAATATTTGAAATCTGGAGTTAATTAGGCAGCTGACCCACTGAAAATCTGGCAATCTAGGTAAAGGTTTCCAGACAGACCTTAATCTTCAAATTCCAGCCATTTCAAACTATCAGCTAATATTCTTTCTTTGTTATATCCTTACAAACAATATTAAGAGTATATATTGTACTTTGGTTCCAATATTGTATTCATGTATACTAAATACCTGCTTAAAGATACATGTAAAAATATATAATATTTGAACCCCCAAGACATACTTTTCTTTATCAATCATGATAAAGAATCATCTGACACACACTATTTTGTTACAGTAGTTATCATATCACTAGACAATAGAAACTACTCTGCTCTATTATAATCTTAGGAAATAATGATTCTATACATTATTATTATATATACTGTCTGCCAATTAAGACACTTTCATGAAGCAAAAAACTGTGTAGCACTTTCACAATGAATTTTAGCTCTATCTGATTGTAAAAGAAGTATCTAATTTAACATATTGGAGATGGTATAGGGGCTAAAACCAAGACATCGAGAGGCCACACAAGACTATAGTAATTCATTTTCAGATGTATTGAATTAGACACACACTAAAACTGAACAAATTATCAATTAAAAAGGTCACTTGTATAAATAAACCTGTTGCATTGCTTGTATAAAAATACTGCCAGAAAAACTATGTGTAGACATTATATTTGGTTACTGGTTTATGTATTCACTATACTGCACTATTACTGTTTGGGCCTAGTCATACTAAAAAGAAATTGTAAAGCACTAATATGCACACTTGCTGGAAAAGATGGCAGCAGTCTTATATGTTTTATTTTTATAGTATCTTTTCATTGTGTCAATATAGCATGTCCAGTGACTTGTCCTTTGCTATCTATGTCCATGCCGGCTGGTGTGTGGACTCTGTGATATTTGCACAATGATAAAAATGGTCTAACAATTCATTTCCAATGTTTGATTCTTAGCTAAGCAGCACATGCCCAGAGAAGAGAAAAATGTATACAATTTTAGGGGAAATGAGGCCAGAACAAAAAATAAATTAAATTAAAAAGACAAATAAGCATTTGAAAAATTATTAACTAAAATATTAATATATTTTAAAAAACTAGCCCTTTGTTTTAAAAATGATAGTTTTTGATTTTTTGCCTGTATTTAGTTGCCCATGTTCCTTTTTTCTTTTAATACTCTAATTTTGTATCCAGGGAGTTTCCATCCTTACCAAACTTGGGAGCTGGTTGCCAAGATATTTCTCAGAAGTTCAAATGGTCATGGTGGAGCTTGAAAATTCTAGACCCTTTAGAGATTTGCAACGTGAAGTCCAAGTTTATGCCCTATGGTATAAAGTGGGGGAAAGGAGAGAAGATAAATTATAGGAAGGCAAATGTGCATAATTGTGGTCTTAGTGGTAGGAGATGGTATGAAGTTAGAGCTTATCAGTGAATGCTTATAAAGGTTTTACTTCCTTTTCTATGTAGAGAAGCTATTTCATATATGCAGGGACACAAATAAAACAATTAAATATATGAGTATATATTAGTCATAGAATTCTATGTGTGACAAATATTTCATTATACCCATATTTACATATGAATAAATATGATTTTTATTGCAGTGACGACCCTACCTAATAAGACAACTCCCCTACAGCCACCAGCTTGATACTGTTCTCTCTCCTGACATCTTCTCTCAATCACATCCATTATTGATCACCAACAGGGGATATCTACATTCACAAATTGAAAGATACTATTCTTTTTTGTCCATCAAGCACATAGGTACATATCATTGCCTAAACATGTATATATGATTATACATATTTTATATGTGTATAAATATATGTAATATAATAAGTATGGGTTGGAAATTTTGTCATTGATCCAATAATTATACTCACTACGCAACCTTACTGTATTTGCTTTTCATGTTTCTTACTAACTTAAGGAATTACCTAAAATCAGGTAAGTTGCTTTTAAATGTCTGCATAATAGTTTATAATACAATGAACTGCTTTATATATAACTATTTTTCCTACTGCTGTTTTTTCTGTTTTTATGGTTTTATCTCCAAGGGGGGAAAAACGGAAATAAAGTAATAGTATGATGGTGTGAAATACCATAATGAAACTCCTTTTACAATTAATTCTACTAAAAATATCTTATCACTAATTTTATGATGAATCGATTATAACTGGATTGCTGTAGTAATAAATTATATCAATGGCTAGGATTTGTGTTTCTCTATCTAGTATGAAAGTAGCCATGCCCTCTTCGGTGTGCAGAGGTAGCAATTCTCTGACTTAGGAGATTGTTCAAATAGTAACACTGTTTCTGGGAAAAAATAGAGACAGAGGAAGAAATAGATTCTTGGGAGACAACTTCCAAAACCGACCTTCATGTTTGAGGGAGATGAAAGATGCATATTTGGGGCATCCTTCCAAGGTCATATCTAGTTCTGTGCCTACCAAATAAAGACTTTTAGAAGTATAATATAACCAGGACTTGGGTTGTGACGCAAGTGGTAGAAATCCTACCTAGCAACTATAAGATCCAAAGTTCAAATTCCAGTAAATAAGCAGCTTAATACTGTATCATAAATATTTTACTCTAAGGATGATACTTGGAAAATTAATACCAGTATTGCTCTCTCTTCCCTTTCTCGTCTCCTTGTCACCTTTTGTCCTCTCCTCCTCCCTATTGCCTTTCTTCTGTCTTCTCTTTTTTCTTTCCCTCCATTCCCCTTTACTCCATTCTCTTTTCACTTTTCCTCCAGATCTGGATATTTTTCCAGACACATCTTCATCATAATTTTTATATAATGTTTACCTAACCCTACACTTTCAACTAGCAGAAAAATTGCTGTCAACTTCTTTCTCAAAAAATTAAGCTGTAGAGATTAAAATTAGTTTCAAATAAATTCCACATGAAAACATACATAATGCATGCTCAGATAAATAAATTGATAAACAGATATATACATATATCATTCATGAATCATATGTGTGATCATATGACTATAATATATGTCATATATTATAACATATAATATATTATATAATATATTAATTATATGTAATATGGTTATAATAGATAATTATATATGTTATATGTTACATATGTCATATATATGATATAGTCATGAGTTACATTATAGTTATATAGTCATGTATATGACTAATGAATGATTTCTATGAGTGCTGTCCATCTCAAATTAAATGTTCTATATTTAAAACAATAATATATAAGACAATAATATATCTCCTGACAGGAAGGATAGAGGAATGCTAGAAGTTATCTTTTTAGGGTTGTAATAAAATTGAATGGAAGCGACTGTGAATTCAAAGAAGCTACAAATAAGGAAATGAATGGAGATAAAGAGAAAATGAGAGGAAAAAAATATTTCAAGGAAAAAGTAGAAAAAAAGAAATATGGGCTATAGGAAACATAAAAGTACAGATTGAGAAGTGCAGAGAGTGGTCATCTTTGTCTCGTTCCTGAGTTAAGAGGAAATGGCTTTAGTTTTTCACCATTAAGTAGGCTGTAGGTTTGTCAGATACAGCTTTTATTGTATTGAAGAATGTTTCATGGGTTTCTAGTTTTTCCAGAGCCTTCATCATAAAGGTGTGTTGGCTCTTGTCAAAATGTTTTTTCTGAATCTATTGAGATAACCATGTTGTTCTTATCCTTCTCTTCAATTTAGTATTAGAATGCCTAGCTACAGCAATAAGACAAGATGCAAACATAAAGGGGATCCAAATAGGGAAAGATGAAGAAAAACTCTCCCTCTTTGCAGATGACATGATCTTGTATTTAAAGAATCCCACAGACTCCACTCCCAAATTACTCAAGCTGATTCAAAACTTTGGCAAAGTAGCAGGGTATAAAATTAACCCTCAAATATCAATAGCTTTTCTGCATGCCAACAATGAGAAAAGCGTGGCTGAAATCAGGAAAGCAACTCCATTTGTAAAGCCCCACAAAAAAATAAAATACCTAGGAATTAACTTAACCAAAGAAGTGAAGGACCTCTATGATGAAAACTTTAAAAATCTGAAAAAGGAAATCAAAACAGAACTTAGAAAGTGGCAAAACCTCTCATGCTCCTGGATTGGAAGTATCAACATTGTGAAAATAGCAATACTTCCCAAGGCTATCTACAAATATTCCAACCTCATTTTTCAAGGAAATAGAAGAGGCAATGCAAAAATTCATAAGGAACAATAAAAGACCCCAAATAGCAAAAGTGATCCTTAATGGAAAGAACAGTGCTGGAGTAATATCAATACAAAATTTCAAACTCTACTCGAAAGACATACTAATCAAAACAGCTTGGTACTGGCACAAGAACAGACCTCAGGACCAATGAAATAGAATTGAAAACCCAGAAATGAACCCACAGACCTATAGCCATCTACTCTTTGATAAGGGAGCTAAAAATAGAATGGAAGAAAGACAGCCTCTTCAGTAAATGGTGCTAGCAAAATTGGTTAATCACTTGTAGAAAACTAAAGCTAGATCCTTATATATCACCCTGCACCAGAATCAACTCCAAATGGTTAAATGATCTGGGTGTCAAAGCAGACACCCTGAAAACATTACAGGAAGGAATAAGAGAAACCCTAGGTCTCCTTGGCACAGGCCAACATTTTCTTAATAGAGACCCAGAAACACAACAAATCAAAGAAAGGTTGGACAAACTAGATTGCATGAAATTGCAGAGCATCTGCATGGCAAAGGACATAGACAGCAAGATCAATAGAAAGCCCATGGATTGGGAGAAGATCTTCACAGCCATACATCGGGTCTCATATCTAAAGTATACCTGGAACTCAAATATTTAAATCCCCCAACAACAAGTCATCAAAGAAACAACTGCCCAATAAATAAGTGGGCTAAAGACTTACAGAGAAACTTCTCTGAAGAAGAAAAAAGGATGGCCAATAGACACATGAAGAAATGCTCAACCTCTCTAGCCATAAAAGAAATGCAAATCAAAACAACATTGAGATACTACCTCACCACACTTAGAATAGCTATAATCAAGAACTCTAATAACAGCAGATGCTGGAGGGGATGTGGACAGAAGGGAACCTTACTTCGTTGTTGGTGGGAGTGTAAACTTGTTCAACCACTTTGGAAAGCAGTATGGAGGTTCCTGAAAAGACTTCACATAGAGCTCCCCTATGACCCAGCAATCCCACTTTTGGACATTTACCAGAATGATCACAAATAAGACCATACTAAAGCTACCAGCACAACTATGTTTATTGTAGCAGTATTTACCATAGCTAAGATACGCAACCAACCCAGATGCCCCTCAGTAGATGAATGGATGAAGAAAATGTGGTATATATACACAATGGAATCCTATGCCTCCATCAGAAAGAATGACATTGCCCCATTTGTTAGGACATGGAAAGACTTGGAAACAATTATATTAAGTGAAGTCAGCCAAGCCCAAAGAAACACAGGTCCCATGGTTTCCTTTATTTGCAATAATTGGTATATGTCTGAGACAAGCAGAAATGGTCAGATAAGTTGATGTTAGGTGAAATGAACCCCAAGATAAGGACTCAAGTGGTTTTTCTTTCATGTGATTGTTTCTAACATATTTGTAAGGTGATTTCTTTGTTGCTTTGTATGTCCCTCCCCCATAGTATAATCCCTGTTTTCACTGTATTTGATGTTGGTATAATTTGTGGAGGGCAAGGGAAAAAACAAATTGTTTAGCTAGGGATACAGGTGGACCCATTGCAACAATGAGATGTACAAGTTGTTATGTCGAAAAAGGAACTGTACAACTTTGGCTAGGCGGGGAGGAATAGGAGGGCAGGGATAGTAAGGGAAAACAAAGGAGGAGGCAACAATGCTTGATAAGAAATGTACTCATTACCTTGCTCATGTAATTGTAATCCCTCTGTACGGTATTTTCACAATAAGAAAACTTATTAATTAAAAAAAAATCAAGGTCGCTCAGTGGTAGAGCACTTGCCTTGCATACATGAGGCCCTGGGTTCGATTCCTCAGCAACACATAAGCAAATTAAAAAAAAAAAAAAGCCAAGGCTGAGAAGGTGGCTCAGTGGTAGAGCACTTTCCTTGCATGCCTGAGGCCGTGGGTTCGATTCTTCAGCACCACATAAGCAAAAAGAAAAAAGCCGGAAGTGGTGCTGTGGCTCAAGTGATAGAGCGCTAGCCTTGAGCTGAAGAGCTGAGGGACAGCGTCCAGGCCCAGAGTTCAGGCCCCACGACCGGACCCAAAAAAATTTTTTTTTAAAAATCAAAGGAAAAAAATACAGATTGAAAGCAGAAAGTTTACTTGGCAAGAGGTTAGGAGGAACAAACTCTGGATAGCAACCTAGGTTAGAGGTTGGGATAAATGGCAAGAAGATCATGAGTAAGAATGGTGTAGCTTTGTATTACTGGCCTGGGTAGCAAATGAGGGACAATTTTATCTGATACTATGAGGAGGTATGCCTGAAAAGTAGACTGAAATACCTTTCATTGATAAATGGCTTGAGGTGGAATATATTGTAACTCAAGCAACCTATGTGAAAAATCAGTTGGACATCAATAAATTTGTAGGAATTTGTGACAATGGCAAATATGAAATGAAAGAATGCAAAGGGTAAACAAAGGAGGAGGCTGCAATGCTTGGTAAGAAATGTACGCATTATCCTGCCCATGTAATTATAACCCCTCTGTACAGTATGTTCACAAATAAAATAAAATAAATAAATAAATTTAAAAAAATGCAAAAACTTTCCCAATGTAAAGAACAAGCCTACTGTTCACTGTTACATTGAAATCCATGCATTTGTTACAATATTATTGAACAGTTATGTATGTGGTTTGGTGCTTGATTTGGGAATTACAAAATGAATGTAAAATTCTTTACCCTCCAAAAGCCCAAAACATATTTACTATCTCCATACTAATAGTTGTATGTTTGTCTTCATTATTTCTTTTCATTAGTGAAATATACTGCATTAAATACCGGGGAAAAAAAGAAAGAAATAAAAGAATGCCGAATTAACATCTTCATACAACATCCATCAAGTGAACCACATTTCTTTTTAGTCTTGGCATTTGATACCCAATGCCTTGAATGTTTCCTTTTGGAACTGATTTGTCTGTGTTTGCAGTGAAATTGAAAATGAAGGCTACTATTCTATTTCTTCCATGGACGGCATGAAGATAATCTGTGGCCCTAGATAGAATAATTCTGTTGAATATTAAGCCTAGTTTGTTTTTTTCTTAAGTTGACAACTACTGTTTTCTAAAAATTAACCATGCCATTTGAAAGTACAACTTTAGAGCAAAAATTATAGCATGATAAAATTATAAAATTTCTAATTAGATACATAGATCAGTTGATAGCTGACTAAGAATGACTGATGGGCTAAAACTGTGTTTAACGACAGTGTTCTCTGTGTGGATAACTATTGATGTGTGCTCTTTGCTAATAATGGGGCACTTGACGGTTTGTGCATGAGTCAATAAGATTTCTTAATGTGTTCTCTTAATGGGCCATTTACTTTCTATTTTGAGGGTTATCAGGGCTGCATTATTTATTTAGCCAAATATTGGATTTAGAAAGTAGGCTCTCTAAGCTTATCCTGTGCATGGCGTTTATTGAGTACCTACTCTTCCAAGCTCTTAAATATAATGTGCTCACGGCCCAGTGCTTTCCTTCTAAGAGCATGATTATATACTGTTTTTAATATACTTATTATTTTTCTATTTGATAATATAATTCTTTAATGGCCTTATGGGAATCTGCATGCAGCTAGTTAAACATGGAAAAACTCTTAAAGGGAGCAATGTGGGTGAGCTTTTTCTCCCTTGAGCCACAAGAGGTTGTAAAGTTCTTTTCTTTCTGTTAAAACTCATTTCCCTTCCTGGTTCCCACTTTGTCTAACATTTTATTGTAATGTTCCTGGAATCTATTTTGTAGATTTTTTTTCCTGGCTTTAAGTATACATTGCAATTTCCACTAATATTGCTTTTTCCTAATGAACTCTGTGCTTTCAGAAAACAATTACAATTAGTCTTTTGCATGTCATAGATTAATATAAAAGAAATAACATATCAAAAGTTCACATTCTTATGATTACATAATGTTTCCATTTTTCATTTTGCAGAACTGTGATTTGGGCCAGAAACTGTCAGATGAACAAATTTGCAGCTTTCTTTGAAAATACTACTTCTGGAAAGCTTCTCCCCTTCATCTGCCACCCATTTCCTTTTTTCAAGACTCTTTCAGTCTTGTCTTGGTAGGATATGTTGCTTCTTCTTATTTCCTCTATTTCCCCTAACTTCTGACTTTGCATCCTCGCCAGAACTATTAACTAATACTCTGACTAGTAAGCGTAAATAGTATACAAGATAGCTAAAATTCAGGAAATGCAATAAGGGGCATAGACTCTAATCAGGAAGACAAAAGTATTTCAGGTGGATCAATTAAGAAAGAACTAATCACCTCCATTATGTATAATAGCTAACTTTTAGGGCACTTTATGTTCACAGCTTGATACACATCATCTCATCTAATCACTGTGAGCCTGTATAGTGCTTTACCTCTCTGAGTTGAGATTCTCCCTTCCACAGCGAAAGCTACAACCTTTATGTTCAGGTCAGAATGGTTTGGGAGATATTACTGCAGTGTTGTGAGTGAGTTATATCAGAAACATAATCGTGCATTTTTGTGTCTTTCCACAATCTTAGTGTTTGTTGAATTAACAACAAATTCACAAGTTCATATTAATTCTATTGGTGTTAATTCACTAAGCACTACTGTGGTCACTTGAAAGCCTAGGCTGTTGGCAATACATATTCCTTACTCCAGTCTTAATTACTATATTAACTCTCTGACCACATGGTACACTCCACTATAATACAGAAGATACAGGATGGCTAGGAAATAGTTAAAGCAGGGCACAGACTTCAAAGAGGCTTTAGCTAAGAGCAGAACTCAGCTTAAATACAGTTGCAAAGAAAGTTACTGCAGTGTCAGATAAGATAATAGTAAGGAAACCTGTCACAGAGTTGTAGAGGCCCAGTGTCTAGATGAGATATTGCTCTCAGTCACAAGCACAGTGCTAGTTCAAGGTGCAGAGCTTATTTCAGACAATTGAGTCCACACACAGAGCAGATTCTCAGCTCAATGAATTCCAAAGGATGACATTTCAAGCAAGTCATGTCAAGCAAGGGATCTAGTTGAGCTGAGCTGAGCTGAAGTCCCAGGGACAGAAACGAGGCATTCTCCTGTCATTCCTTGATGAAGACACTGCATGATCTGTTGACAGGTTGGTGAGTGTCCCCGTGTCCCAGTGCTAGGTTTCCATTTTCTCATATATAATTCAAGTGAGGGAATTTGCATCAATCCTGAGTCTAAAGTCTTCCATAAATTCATGCCTGGTGTTTCTAGTATGATTGGATATATTTGCTGATGCAGTTGTTTATTGGCACAAATGAAGTATTATCAGTTGTTGCCTCATGGTGTGCTCACTTGCCAAAATGATGTAAAGGCACCCTGTTTTGGCACTCATAGTCAAGATAGAGAAGCTTAGGTTAAAATGATTGCTTTATCAAAGGAAATGGATCAAGATTAGGCACATTCTTCTCGCTACTGATCTACACATTCTAGAATAATCCAGATCAAGGACATCCCATCATCTAGGAATGAATAACCAAAGAAGGCTACATGGGAATTACTAACTGAAAGAATTCATAAATACTAAATATGTGCACATTAATAAAATGTGGATTAAATGGAGGTCATTTAGTAAAGTGTGTTTTAAGGATTGAACAGAAGGAAGACATGATTTATCAAAGAGTCATTTCCATAGCGCCCTAAATCAAACTTTTCTTATTGTGAGACTATGACTATAAAGTGTCAGAAGCCTCAAGAATGTTGCAGAATCACACACTACACAGAGTATAAGATGCAAGGTTCACAGGTAACTATTTGATGCAATAAGAAATTGAAATTAAATGGAAGAGAGTGCTTTCCTACCATACCCAAAGCACTGAGTTAGACACTCAGCACTGAAAAAAAAAAACATCAGTATATAAGACAAAACAAACCCTAAACATGTATGTAGCTATATGGGGCAGGGCTACTTCAGAATATGGTCAGAACTGACTGTAAAGTAAGTGATGAGATTATATGTAAATGAATGTATACAATCATGAAAGTAGGAAGAAAAATTGCTTTTAAGCAAACCTTAATTGTAGATAAAATTCTGAGGTTTGGGCAGACAAAGCCGAATATTTGTTTAATATGAAGTTATAGGTCACCAGGACTGGAAACGAGAAATGAATAAATTCATGTTACTGCTCACATTCATGACAAGGTTAATAGAGGAAACAGTGGTACCTGGCTCCTACTAAAATTCATTCTTTAAATATATGTATTTTCATTTAGAAATAGTTGACTTAAAAATATCTTGAATTCCAGCTGCATTTCCTTTGAACATGCCTCTTACTCTTTTATGTAGAATGCTTGCTCATTTACATTACCAGACCCTTGTGCTCACTGTTTCAGAAGTTCAGTCTTCTTGCCTTTGCCCTGCAGACACACAAGCATTCGTGTGGCAGGCCTCTGTTTGGGGTTCCCCCTCGTCCTTCCTGGAGCTCTCTCTCCTGCTGTTTCACAAGACAGCTGTTCTTCGCTGGTGGTCTAGGCCACCGCTGAGGATCCTTTAGCTCTTTCTCAGAGCCCAAGGAAAAGCCTGGCCTGATCTCTCTTATTTCACTTTTATATTCATTTAAAATTACTTAGTAGGCTTGAGTACCTCAAAATCATAATACTTGAACCATGGAGATACAATATTCTTAAAAAGATACTAAAAACTTAATGTATGTGTCTTCTTATAGGAAGACACATTTGAAGAAACCCATAACTCATCCCAATTAAATCCTTCATTCGATTATGTCATGTGTACCTGTATTCATAATTAGTAATGACCAGCTTAACAATACAAATGGTTCTTTGAGTCATGCATGGATTTTAAAATTTGTGTATTGATATGTCTTCAATGTATTGTGGTAATGCTACTATTTTCATTTTCTTTTCACTCTTACTAATTTTCCTACAAAATATTTTATATGTTATAAAATATTTTTATATATTAGTTCATACTACTTATATTTGAGAAAAATATAAGAAACTTTAGTTCTTCTATTTATGGACAAATGCCTTATAACAAATAGAGATTAAAACTCTCCTTACTTTTCTTATTATAGTTGGAATTAATACAGATGCATTCCATAATAATGCTATTTACATTCTTCAGCTCCTGTATTTTTTAATCTTTGAAAAACAGAAATTTTTATCTGCTCTGTTTTCAGTCATACATATGATAAGTACATAAATATACATACTTGTATTGTAAAAGTAAAAAATATGAATGACTATAAGCAAAATAATATCTCATAAATAGAAATTAAATAAGCAATGTAATAATCTGACACAAATACAAGAAACATTCTACACCATTGTTAGGATTAATGTTTTAAGATCAAGATAGTTAGGAGATTGTAGTAAGAAGCTCATTCAATAAACCTGATGAAAGGACATCCTGAGGTGGGTTAATAGACACAAAAAGGAAGGCGACAAAGAACCAAAAGATAAAGTAGGGATAATTATCTGTAAGTTAACCTCAATGTAGAGATATTCATCGTCATATAAACTACACCAATTATCAATAACAAAAATAAAAAAGAAAAGAAATTAACTTAGTTAATTTAATTCAGTTGACTTGATGGCCATACTGAACAGATTCATTTATTAAATTGATAGTACAAGGGCATTCAAACCCTTACTTTCCTTGGAATAATGCATCACAAAAACAATCATATAAGTAAGCTTTTAGCTATGGTCAACTTCCCTTATTGCACCTAAAGATAAATTATTATGTTAAATCAGTAGTTCACAATTCAGATTCATGAAACTATGCTAATCAGTTACTAAGTTTACAAAAGTCTTCATTAAAAAATAAAGAACAAAGGGTAATCATACATATTTAAGAGAGCCTGATTTTTTTCCTTTGGGTAGTATTTTCTTCCAACTTTTCTTTTAACAAGTCTTTAAAGTGGTGTATTTTTTTAAAAAAATTCTTGTCTAGCAATCTAGAATTTGGTAACTTTTAAAGCAATGTATTTATAGTTGAAAGCTCTGAATCTAGATCAATGTAGATAAAAATAAAAGCAATTGTACTAGTGCAGTCATTCTTACAAAAAAAAGTGAGTACACAGTTCCTGGAAAGGAATAGAGAAAAAAAAATCATCTCTCCTACCATGGATGTCAAAGCAGAATTTTCAAAAGAGATGACATTGATCTGGTTCACGAAAGAGTGGAATTCATCTTTTGAAAAATGACAAAAGAACATGCCAGGCAGCGAGAACAATACTAGCATAAAGTTGTAGAAAACTAGGAAGCATCCCTTTTTGGCTAGAGAATAAACAGAGAAGAGAAAGGGTAAATAAAGTAGGAAGAAGGAAGAGAGGGAGCAGGAGACAAAGCCAAGATTATGTCATATAGAGCTCATTATAATATGATAAAGAAATTAAATTTTATTCTGTAGTCAATAGGGATGTCCATACACAATAAGTTTGCATGTGTGAATTTACATAGGTCAAAAAGGACAGATTTAAGAGAACAAGACCAGCATTCAAAACACAGTTAAATTAGTAGCAGTACTACTAGTAGTAATACTACTATTACTATTTAATGCAAAGGATAAAGAAAGCTTTCACCAAAGTATGAGGAAAAATATTTTTAAAGATATCTTTATGGAGTAGAATTCAAAGGGACACAATAGACACAGTGAAATGTTTTGACAGACAAAAAAAAATAGTAATTGCTGAGAAAGTAAAACTAGGCAAGTCTAGCATAAACAATGCCTTACCTAAGCAGACATATGTTAAAGAAGAAAATTTGCAGCAGTTTTGTATGTACTAAATTTAAGCTTTGGAGTATTTGTAGTATTTTTCTGTGGCAATATATTCATTATGTACATAAATGGAAGAAAATAACAGAAAGCTCATCAGTAGCTGGCAAACGTTCTGTAACAGAGGTAGAACTATGACTATCAATGCTCCATTACATGTATTTGCCTTTCTCTGTATTCAGCATGACATGTGTGGTAGTAGGCTTTCCATCTCCACAGTAGAAAACCTGAGACTAGGGAGGAAATGATTTATTCTGGTTCATGGTTTGACCATAGTCGGTTGCCTTCATTATTTCACCTCATGGCTGAAGGGAAAGGAGAACATCATGAAGGAGGGGGTTGGTGGTTCAAATGACTCCCTGATGTCATCCAGAAAGCAAAGAGAAAGGAGCCAAGGACAAGATGTATCCTTTCAACACATATTACTAATGACCTATTTCTTCATTTCTGACCACCTCCTAAAGTTTCTACTCCCTACCAATGCCTCAGCAGATCACTAACCCTATAGCACATAGCCTTTGTGGGTATTTCCAATCCAAATCATGACAATAAACACAAAAGAAATCATCGCTTTTCCTATTTTATATGTAGTGATTTCATTAATTGATAAAATAATGAAAAGCTTATTATAATTCTAAATTCTAAAAATATAGTATTTTGGTAATTAATTATGAGTTATATAAGAAACTGGAATGTAAAAGAGATTAAATTTATCTCCTTGTATCACCAGAAACAGTAAAATATAAAATAACAGCATTGTCAACAATGCTTTTACCAGGGACAAGTTAGAAATGCATATCTATATCACTGGAATGTAAGATGTGGCCACTGCTCAAGTAATAGCCTCATGGTAAACATACTGAGTCTAACAAAAAAGGATATTTGTGCTCCTAATTCATAGAAACACAGGTCAAAATTTTTTAAGTTTTTTTCTCCATCAACTTCAAGCAAGCATTCAAACTCTGGAAAGTATGTATGCAAAGAAATGATACCTCTAAAATCACTGGAAGTGAGACAATTTTGATTTTTAATTCCTATTATATAATTTTGCTCTTTCAGCTTATAAATATGAGGAATTTACTATGTCTACAGAAATAAATTGACATAGTAAATTATTTATGTTAATATCAATAGTTTTATAATTCCTTTAACAATAAATATAGGTTCTAATATGATTCCATAAATAAGCAGAAATGTGATGATGATGATGATGATGATAAATGTGTGTGTGTGTGTGTGTGTGTGTGTGTGTGTGTATTGGTATTGGGTCTTGAACTCAGGGCCTGGGTGCTGTCCCTGAGCTTTTTAAATCAAGATTAGTACTCTACTAGCTCTACTTTTGGCTTTTGGGTGCTTAATTGGAGATAAGGGTCTCACAGATTTTCCTATTTGGGCTGGGCTGGTTCTGAACTGTGATCCTCAGATAGTAGCTGCCTGAGTAGCTAGGATTACAAGTGGTGCCTGGCTAGAAGTGTGTGATTATTTTATTCTCATAATATCCAGCACAAATTTTATTGTCAGGTATACACTTAGCATAGGAATCATTGCTGTAGAATGAGCAATAATTGTGAAACAAAATTCAATAGGAATTTTAGTAATAGGAACTTAATATATAATGCAATTTATAATTGCTTTAAAATAGCTTTATAACTTTTTAGTTATATAGCTGCATTGTTATATAGTTGTATAACTGTTTTAAAGAACTTAACATAAGTCACTATCATGTGGAAATTTTGAAAATATTATGATTATTTCAAAGGTAAATAACTCTGCTTTCAATTTTAGCATGATGTATAGTCCCAGATCTTAATAAATGTCTATCATCCAATCAGATATTTCACTCATTAATCAAATTTGTAAAATACAATTTATGTTTGGTCAATTTAGAAGAAAAAGACCCTCACAAATATTTGTGAAAAGTAATCAAATTTTTATTAAAACTTTCATTCTGAGCAAACATATCAAGTAAATATGTATTCATCATAATCACTCATTCACAAAAATGCACCTGTATTGTAAATAGCAGACTTGTTGAACAACTTTTGTTTAATCTTGGGTGGTCTCTTTGCCCAGGTTTGATTAAATATATCTTTTCACAACAGGTGACTTTTTAATTGTTTTCTTATGGCAACCCATTTATTCCTCAGGCTTTGTTTGGCTTGCATTAGTTTTCAGAGTTAATGACCATGTGTGAGAACATGCTGAGTACAGGTGGCCAATAGTTATGTTGAGAATGTGGGTGTTAGAGCAAATGCAGCGGGCAAATGATTTAACTTTACCAATTAATACAGTGGTTGAATGGTTCCCTAACCCTTCAGGCCTTTCAAATAGAAAGCAAGCTAAGAATAGGCACTTGGTAATGCAAGTATGAAATGAAGAATAAAGAAGCTTGTTCTTGGCATTTATTGGCTTGCTTTCTTCAGACAAGTGAGTTAAGTCTTTTTTTTTCTTGTCCAGCTTAAGGGATCAAATCAATTTTTTTAGTGGCTTTTTTCTTTTCTGTCTGTGTGAGCAATTCTATTAGTAAACTTAGTATTTTCTTCCCTTTGACTTTTGTATTTCATTGTTGGGCTAGAAGACTGTCAGACTAGCAATTTAAGCTATTTCCTTCTCGCCAATAATCATAGGGATTTTCATGAGAAGCATTATGATCCCTAGCATCAAAAATAAATTCTAGTTATTATATATGCTTAAGATAAACTCAACAATTGAAACTGAATTAGGAATAAAACACTTATGACCAGGCAAATTCCCCTGAAAAGAATCAAAAACAAAAGCAAAAAATATTATTGTTTTTTATTGCTCAGGCTGATGGAAATTAAAATGCACACACATACACACACATACACACACACACACACACACACACACATACACACACACACAAAGAAACTTTCCAGTGAGCTAAACATTTCTTCTCTTTCTTTTCAGGCAAAAAGAAAACATTTGTTTGCAATTAGATTAGGTAAAGGATATAGCATCTGAAGTTTGTTTTCCAATTGGAATGAACTCGATGACCTGCTATGAAGACACTTGGAATATTTAGTCTTGGTTAGGAATTCCTGGAGGGAGGGGCAATTTGCGCAAATGCAGGTTCATTTACCTAGTATTTGAAAGTTTCAGAATCATATAATTACCCAAATATAAAAAATTAAAAGATGTGGACTTAAAAACACAGCTAGTTCCAAACACAATGATTCTTAGAGAATTTAAATAATACATTTGAATGCAAATATAGCATTATTCCATGATCATAAAACCTTCAATGTGTGCTAAATTGGTAAATTTCAACATAGCAAATCTTAACAAGTATCATCATGAAGACTTTCAGAACCTAGGAAGGAAGGAATTGTGGAGTCTGACTACAAATAGGTGAGCTTTGTTTTGAACTTAAAAAGAAAGAGTAAGGAAAAATCATATAGACTATAGGGAAATCCATGCAGGACATATTGCATATCTTTTTCAGCACATAAACTAATTCCTCTAAATATTATCTGACAGTGAAAAATAGAGGACTGAAATTTTATTGGTATTTTGAAAAAATATATACTCAAATATATTTGAAATGATTTCAAAATACATATATACTCTATATTTTTGTGGTCAAACTAGAACTTTGAACATAAATAATACTCATTTATTTATTTTTTATTTTGAAAATACTGTACAGAGGGGTTACAATTACATGGGCTAGATAATTAATGAGTACATTTCTTATCAAGCATTGTAGCCTCCTCCTTTGTTTCCCTTTCCGATTCCTTCCCTCCCCGCCCCCACCCACCAAAGTTGTAAAGTTCGTTTTTAAAATAACGACGTGTACATCTCTTTGTTGCAATGGGTCCACCTGTATCCCTATTTAAATGATTTATTTTTCCCCTTCCCCTCCACAAATTATACCGACATCAAATACAGTGCAAGCAGGGGTTATACTGTGGGGGAGGGACATACAAAGCAACAAGAAATAATCTTATAAATGTGTTAGAAACAATTGCATGAAGGAAAAAAAAAACATTTGAATGCATATCTTAGGGTTCATTTCCCTAACATCATCTTATCTGACCTTTCCTGCTTGACTCAAACATACACTAGATATTGAAAATAAGGGAAATCATGGGACCTATGTTTCTTTGGGCCTGGCTGACTTCACTTAATATAATTTTTTCCAAGCCTTTCCATTTCCTAACAAATGGAGCTATGTCGTTCTTTCTGATGGAGGCACAGACTCATTTTTTCTTTTAAAACAATTTTCAATTGTGATGTATGTCTAATGTATGTCTATTATCTGATGGATGCCTATGGCTTAATTTCTGTAAATTTAAATCTTTATAATTTAAAGGGAAAAATGCCTTGGTGCTAAAATAATTTAGTAAAGAACTAAGTTTCTTCCTACTTTCCATTTCACTCTCCTCTTAGGTTATGAATCAAGATTTTTTTTATTGTGAAAATACCATACAGAGGAGTTCCAATTACATGGGCAAGATAATGAGTACATTTCTTATCAAGCATTGTTGCCTCCTCCTATGTTTCCCCTTCCTATCCCTTCCTATCTCCCTTCCATACCCCCTTTCTTCCCCCCCCCCCCGCAAAGTTGTAAAGTTCTTTTTTTGACAAAACGACTTGTACATCTCATTGTTGCAATGTGTCCACCTGTATCCCTATTTAAACAATTTGTGGTTTCCCTTCTCCTCCACAATTATACCAACATCAAGTACAGTGAATGCAGGGGTTATACCGTGGGGGAGGAACATACAAAGCAACAAAGAAATCATCTTATAAATATATTAGAAACAATCTCAAGAAAGAAAAAAACATTTGAGTCCTTATCTTGGGGTTCATTTCACCTAACATCAACTTATCTGACCTTTTCTGCTTGTTTCAGACTTATACTAATTATTTCAAATAAGGGAAACCATGGGGGTTTATGTTTCTTTGGGCCTGGCTGACTTCACTTAATATAATTTTTTCCAAGTCTTTCCATTTCCTAACAAATGGGGCAATGCCATTCTTTCTGATGGAGGCATAGAATTCCATTGTGATTTTTACTTCAAGGTAGGTCACAGTATATTTTTTTCACAAATTGTTGAATTTGATTATCAAGTATTTTAAGAAGTTTTATATCTATATTCACTAAAGAAATTGGTCTATAGTTCTGCTATATTTTATTTTATTGAGTTATGGTCTCATTTGGAGATAAGTTTAATGCTGGCTTCATAGAATGAGTTTGGTAGTATTAACTCCCTTTCTATTTCATGGAAGTTTGAGGAGTATTGATGTTCTTTTTCAAAGGTTTTTAGAATCAGACATATAGTCTAGTGAGTGGAATGTTCCATGGGCTGCTGCAAAGACTGTGTATTATGCAGCTGTTAGGTCTAATTGGTCTATGGTGTCAATTAAATCTGAGGTTTCCATGTTGAGTTTTGCCTGGATGCTATATCCCTTGGTTAGACTGAGGTATTGAAGTCTCCAACAGTCATTGTTTTGGATCTATGTGTGTTTTTAAGTCCACTAGTGTTTATTTGGCAAAGTTGGGTGCTCCAGCATTCTGTTCATTTATGTTAAGAATAAATTTATTAATATGAAGTACCCTTCTTTGTCTCTTCTAACTTTGATTTGAAATCTACTTTATCAGGTATGTGTTTCACTACTCAAATCTGTTGATGAGATTCATTTGGTCTATTTGCTTAGAAGATTTTGTTCCAACATTCATCTCACCTTAAGGAAACATATGTTTTGTCACAAAGGTCTCTGTCTCTTTCTCTGTCTCTCTCTCTGTCGTCTCTCTCTCTCTGTCTCTCTCTGTCACTCTCTCTGTCTCAGTATCTCTTAGGCAACAGATTGCAATTGTTTGCTTTCAGTGTTTGAAATACATCATTTCAGGCCCTCCTTGTTTTTAAGGTTTTTGTTAAGAAATATGCTGTTATGCTGATAGGTTTTCCAATGTAAAAGACCTGTCTTTTTCATGAACAGCTTTAAGTATATTCTCTTCTTTTCCTCCTGGACCCAGAATCTCTGTAATTAATTTGGATCAGTTATTTTAATGGATAGAACTGGAGGGAATCTCAGATGCAGAAAGACAAATGCTGAATAGCTCATTTATATGTGCAATGTAAAACAGCCAAGCTCATAGAATCATGCAGTAGAATTGTGGTTACCAGAGACTGGAGAAATTAAAACTTGAGGTATTATTCAAAGGGAACAAAGTTTCAGATATGCAAAATAAGAATTTCTGGACATCTACTGTAGAGTGTAGAACCTTTAATGCACAATATGATGTTTTATATTTAAATTTTCCCTAAGAGGTTAAACCTTTAAATGTATTTATTTTCCCACAAAATAAAAAACAAATGAGGTTAGAAGACAAGGGCCTAAAAGAAGGAACTTCTGGAATTGATTGATAAATTTATTGTCTTGAGTGTGGTGATACTTTTACAAGTAATTTACTTCCAAACACATCAAGTTGCCTACCTGAATATGTACAGGTTTTTATATATCAAACATACCCAATGGAGTGGCTTAAAATTTTAAAATTAACTATGATTAGGTAACTCAGTTACTCAAAAATCTTTTGCTATGCAGGAAGTGAAAAAAACCACCCATACTCCTGGATTGGGAGGATTAATATCATGAAAATGGAAATATTCCAAAGGCTATCTACAAATTCAATGTGATATCTATTAATATGCTAACCTCGCTCTTCAATGAAATAGAAGAAGCAACTCAAAAATTCATATGGAACAATAAAAGCCCCTGAAGAGCAAAAACAAGCCTTAGCAGAAAGAACAGTGCTGGAGGAATATCAATACCAAATTTCAAACTCTACTACAAAGCCATAGTAATCAAAACAGCTTGGTACTTGCATAAGAATAGATATGTGGAGTATAGAATAGAACTGAAGACCCAGAATGAACTCACAGACCTATAGCCATGGGATCTTTCATAAGGGAGCTTAAAAAAATAGAATGGAAGAAAGGCAGCCTCTTCAGTAAATGGTGCTGGCAAAATTGGTTAAATACTTGTAGAACACCAAAGCTAGATCCTTATATATCACCCTGCACCAGAATCAGCTCCAAATGGATCAAAGACCTCAAAGTCAAAGTAGATACCCTGAAAATACTACAGGAAGGAATAAGAGAAACTCTAGGGCTCCTTGGCACAGGCTGAACTTTTCTTAATAAAGACCAGAAACACAATAAATCAAAGAAAAGTTGGACAATTGATGTTGCATGAAGGCTGCAGAGCTTCTGCATGGCAAAGGACATAGCTAGCAAGATCAATAGAAAGCCTACAGACTGGGAGAAGATCTTCACCAGCCATTCAACAGACAAGGGTCTCTATCTAAAATATACTTAGAATTCAAAAAACTAAATCTCCCAACAACAAATCCTCACAGAAACAGATGCTGGAGGGGATGTGGCCAAAAGGGAACACTACTGCATTGTTGGTGGGAGTATAAACTTATTCAACTACTTTGAAAAGCAGTATGGAGGTTCCTCAAAAGACTCCACATAGAGCTCCTTTATGACCTAGCAATCCACTTTTGAGCATTTACCCAAATGATCACAAACAAGGCTATACTGAAGCTACCAGCACAACTATGTTTATCACAGCATTATTTACAATAGCTAAGATATGGAACCAACCCAGATGTCCCTCAGTAGATGAATGGATCAAGAAAATGTGGTATATTAATACAAGGGAATTCTATGCTTCCATCAGAAAGAATGACATTGTCCCATTTGTTAGGAAATGGAAAGACTTGGAAAAAAAAAACTTTATTAAGTGAAGTAAGCCAGGCCCAAAGAAACATAGGTCCCATGGTTTCCCTTATTTGCAATAATTAGTATGTCTGGGACAAGCCGAAACAGTCAAAAGCTATGTACATATGACCATATAAGATGATGTTAAGTGAAATGAACCCCAAGATAGGGACACAAGTGGTTTTTCCTTCTTGCTATTGTTTTTAACACATTTATAATGTGACATGATTCTTTTTGTTTCTTTGTATGTCCCTCCCCCATGGTATAACCACTGTTTTCACTGTGTTTGATGTTGGTGCCCTGCATCTTCTATATACATTTTTCTAATTTGGGGAGGGGAAGGGAAATAACAAAATGCTAAAATAAGAATACCTGTATCCTTACATCTTATTGTAACAATGAAATGTGCAAGACACTATCTTGAAAATGAATTTTAAAACTTCGTGGGGGGGGGAGTTGGGGAAATGGGAAGGGAAGGGATGGTAGGAGAAAAACAAAGGAGGAGGTATCAATGCTCGATAGGAAATGTACTCATTACCTTACTTATGTAACTGGAACCCCCCTGTACTGTATTTTTACAATAAAAAATATAAAACAAGTCTTTTGCTATCTATCACTGACTACAAAAGACTCTCTCTCTCATATATATATATATATATGAATATATATGTATATATCTCTCATATATATACATGTATATATTCATTTATATATGTATATATATATATCTCAAGTATACATATGTATATATCTCTCTCATGTATATATACATCTATATGAGAGAGAAAGAGAGAGAGAGAGGAGAGAGTTTTGTTTTGTTGGTCGAGAAGCTTGAACTCTGGCCTGGGCGCTGTCCCTTCGCTCTTCAGCTCAAGGCTAGCACTCTACCACTTGAGCCACAGTGGCACTTCTGGTTTTCTGGTGGCTTATTAGAGATGGGTTTCACAGACTTTTCTGCCTGGGCTGGCTTTGAACTGTGATCCTCAGATCTCAGCTTCCTGAGCAGCTAGGATTACAGGCTTGAGCTACTAGTGCCCTGCTCCTTCTATATCTTACATAATCCATTTCAGAAATCTCAAATTGGCCTCATCAGACCATTCTATTGCTTTCTGCAGCCCTTTGTCGCAATTCATAATTCACTGAATATAGAGTGGCTTCTCAGAGCAGTCCCCGCTACTCCACACAAGTATCTTCACTTGCTTGCCGGGCTATCTTTAATACTGAGATATGACATATGTGGTTGACTTCCATTCTTACACCTACTTATTAACAACCTACTTATTGTGAATGACTTCAACAATATTTAATCATTTTTCAAACCCACTAACCATGTGTAATGTCTTTCTCCTTCATTTCATTAAAACCTTCTCTAAAAAATCTTCTCAAAACAAGTAAAATCACTCTTCCCAGTACAATCATCATTCTAAATACCATTAGTATCCCCCAGACTCCATCATTTCTGAGAACAGGGACCATTCTTAATCATCCTGGAATCTTCCGACAAAACCAGTACTTAGAATGTGTTGGTCAATATATATTTCCTGAGCTTAATTGTATTTCCTCCTTTCTGTTTCTTTTAAAAAGCACAGCAAAACACATGTAGACTCCTAAAGTTATTCATTTCAGGCATTGGAAACTTTTTCCATTGACATGTAAGCCTTATAAAATAAATGAAAATAAATTAAAAATAAAACAAAAAATAAACCTGGACAATACCTTAACAAAACAAGGAGATTTTTATGAGCAGAAGGATTTAAGCGGAAAGGCTGGAGTCCCCAGAGCCACTGATAACCACACAGCTGTACTGCTGGCTGCAATTTGGAGTTCAAGAGGTATTTTTTAAATTTGTTGTTGTTATTAATTTGAGGAGAAGTCGCTGGAAAAGAAAAACTCCCAGGATTTTTTTTTCATTGTTTCCTTTTCCATCACTCATAGTCACTGTAATGTCAACACCATTTAGGTCAAGTTTCAGGCATTCAAAATGTGCAGCTTTATCCAGCAAGAACTAAAAACCTTCTAGAGTACTGTAGTCTAACCAATAAAACATGTCTGAGGGTGTTAGTAACAATGAACAGGTGTGTACCTTCCCCCCCCCAGCAAGATTTCATATGACATGAAGTGTGCAAAGAGGTACACATGAATTTTATAAAAAAAACAAAATACATATAAGTCTATGTAGATTTCATTTTACTAATGAATCTTAAAGCTTTGGAGGTCTTCAACAATATAGTATGCATATGTTAGAAAAAGATGTCTTAACTTTCTTCAAAGTCATCATGCTGACTGACAATACATACGCTTCCTGCTATCCACACACCACTCTTCTTCCATTACCAAAAGGATAAAATCCAGGGCTGGGAAGGTGGCTCAGTGGTAGAGTGTTTGCCTTGCATGCATGAGGCCCTGGGTTTGATTCCTCAGTACCACATAAGCAGAAAAAGCCAGAAGTGGTACTGTGGCTCACGTGGTAGAGTGTTAACCTTGAGCTGAAGAACTGAGAGACAGCACCCAGGCCCAGGGTTCAGGCCCCACGACTGACCAAAAAAAAAGAAAAGAAAAGAAAAAGTATTAAAATCCTCTGCCAGGTCCTTAATCCTATTTATCTCTTCATCCCTTCATGCTCAAAGTAGAAATAATAATGTCAAGTGTACAATGTTATTCTGGAAATTAGTAAATAACATATGTATAGGTTCTCTTGCACAATGATGACCAGAAAATAGTAGTAACCACTTTTTAGAAATTTCCTATCATTAATCAGCAAACTCCTATTCTTCCACTTCTCCTGTGTCTTTGTTTCTTCTGTCTTCCTTGTCATCACACTGTCTAGTTGCTCATTCCAGTGTTTTTCTAGAATACTAACCACATTCTTCCTCTCTCTTCTGCCAGACCCATAAAATTACTCTGGTCAACAATGCTTTAACATCTTGCTTGAGTCTCACTTCTCTATTTTCCTGTGAGTTTCTGTTTGGCCAATTCCAACATTTCAATATTGCCCAATTTCTCTCTCCATATTCATAAACTGAATCAAACCACTAAACAATAGTGACCTATTGAACTGACCTCTGCCCGGCCCTCATTGTATCTCAGTCATTCTTTTATTTATCACTTGTTGACTCCCTGTTGCATTCCACCCTGCAGCTGTTCCAAATGTTTCTGCTCTGCTCAAATCCTTAATCCCAGCCCTCCTTTCTCCCTCTTACTAAGCACATAACCTCACCTCCTACTGAGAAAATTAAAACCATCCAGACTTCAGTTAACAAAATTGTCTTCCTTTTCTACTAAAATATATCTGTGCTTCTTTCCCATTTTACATCTGCATTGTCTTAAAGAAATGGTTTTCTTTGCAGAGTTCCAACATCATGCCTTGCTTTAATTCTTTGAGCTTGGACTGAGCCAGGCTAGTTTAAACAACTTATGTTGTCATAATGTGACAGTGACAAGATTTTTTTGTTAACTTCATAACTTCTAAAATAGAAAAAATAACCTTCTATCTCACAAGGTGTCAAAGGACTCTTTGAAGCAGATATCAAATCTCTAATAATGAATGGGTTTTAATCAAAGCCCTCAACCCAAGTTCAGTCTGTCTATTCTAATAATGATAATAATGACAATGAAATTGACAGTGATGCTGATGGCAGTAATGAATGATCTCTTTGCTTTCTTACTGTGAAAATTATCACTTTCTTAAATTTTAATTCATTAGATAATGTATTAATTAGTTAATTTTTCTCCCACGTACACTGAATGTTCTGTTCTTTTAAAAGAAAAATAATAGGTCTGACTTCTTTTTGATCTAACATCTCCTTACCCAAGTCTTGCCCAATATCACTGAGAAGGTTATGTATCCTAGCTTTTCTCTTTTCCAAACAGTTTATTAGTCCTTAATATTACTTCTAACCCCATTTCCTCTGTTCTTTGAAAAGCACAATTGACTCAGGCTCATTCATCATCAGTCTCTCTACATACAACCTCAATTTTCAAAATTCTTGTCCAATTTTACTCACTCTGATCTATGATAATAGTATGATGCATAAATGTTTTTCCTTTATTTGCCATTATTCCTGCTTACATTACTAAAATATAGCTATTCATACTTTAGTCATTTCCTTTATTTCCATATTTTTACAGAGCAATCTTATTAGTTCTCTTAGTTTCCTCATAGGGGAAAGTTGTATCATAACTTGTTTTTTTTCTTACTAATATAAGAACACTATAAAAATCTATAGTTTTGATTTTCTTAATATTTTCTCTATTTTTTAAGCTTCCTATTTCCAATTTCTCCTAAATGTCCTCACATGGAAGTTATATCAAAATTTAATTGGAGCATAACATAAACATATCTTAATACAATAGCTTTTTTGGGGGATTCTCTATTTCTATTTAATAACTATCTCATATAAATACTATTATTAATTTACATTAGTTATGCAGTGGGCAGAATTTTATTGTTACTTTTCTACAAAAGTAACTTTTATGTTGTAATTTGATCAAGTTTGAAATAGTTAAGCTTTTGAATTATTAACAGATACTTACGATCTCCATGCTGCAGTAGATATGGCCACACAGACTGTACATGGACAGGCTGCTTTGTGAATTTTTAGATACAACAATCTAATATGGGACCACACATTGAGAATTAATGCAAGAGTTATCAGGGTCAGACAAGAGGGTACAAGACAATGAAAATGACTACTGGCCTATAGAACTAATTTTTAAAAAGGCATCAGTGCAAGTTACTTGAAGGAAAAATTATACATAAGAACAAAGTAGAGAAGGATGACAAATACAGACAGAAAGGCCCTTTGTAAAGGTCCTTTTGTGAAAACAAGGGCTAGGAACTAAAATGAGAGAGCATGGTTTGAGAGAACATAAACAGAATTATGGACTTTCGGAGTTCTAAGCCTTGTTAACAATAGAGAATTTCTCCTAAAAGGAAGGTCAGCCAAATGAAGTCTTTTTTTTTTTCTTGGTCAGTTTTGGGCTTGAACTCTGGGCCTGGGCACTGTCCCTCAGCTCTTCAGCTCAAGGCAAGTATTCTACCACTTGAGCCACAGAGCAACTTCTGGTCTTCTAGTGGTTAATTGGAGATAACAGTTTTGCAGACTTTCCTGCCCAGGTTGGCTTTGAACCACGATCCTCAGATCTCAGCCTCCTTAGTAGCTAGGATTACAGGCATTAGCCACTGGCACCTGGCTAGCAAAATGAACTCTTAAGTAAAAGAATTGCAAGACAGCATCTTTTTGTTGTTGATGTTCATTTTTAAAGTATGGATCTAACTTCAAGTAATGAGTGACCACTTAGGAGCTACAGTCCATGCAAAAGGAAAGGGTACTGTGGATTCAGATGCTGATCATAGGATGTAGGGAATAAGAAAAACTCAAATATTTTAACAGCTGTAGGATTCCATGAGTAATTACATACAAATGAAATGAGGTTATGGAAGAATTAGCAGCAACCAACAGATTTCTGTCTGGAAGAAGGTAGTGGAGATTTGTGCCAGTTATCTGCTAAAGAAGTAAGATAGATTTTCTAAGTGACATTGGCATTAAGTGTAAGGAATCAGCTACATAAGTCCTCTATGTATACAGTTGAGAGATAGTAAAAGATAGATAGATAGATAGATACGATTTATTACATATCACTGTCATTTAAAAACCAATTTAATGTTTTATTAAATAAGAAATTGAAACTTGTTCAAAGTTAAACTGTAAGTAGGAAATAGCTAAGCTTGACCTTCAGATACCACCATATGAGAGAAAAATGAGCAACCTGATTTGAAACATATTTATTTGGATTTTCCATTACTTTCAGTTCATATCCCTATGTTTTCTTAACCCTGTATCTAGACTCCATCTCTGTAGTTGATTTATATTAATTCCTTCATTAACATTCTCATTCCTATTATTCTCATCCACCACAAATCTTGAGTATTACTATGACTTCCCATGATTTTTATCTTTGCTTTTTGGTTCTTTGGATCTTATCCCAATTGCACAACACATGTAAATATTACACATAAACTTTTTATTTAAATTATTTGGGGTTTTCTCTCATAATTTACTCCTGGGTTTATAAGTATAGAAGCCAAGAAAAAAATGTTTTGATTTCATTTAATGGCTACCATATGCACTTATACAGAATAGAAGTTAGGGATAGCTTCTAATAGCATAGAATAGAAGTCCTACCTTTTGAGCCAAACAAAAACAAGTTTTAAGAACATTTTTATACTTTTAGGATGTCTATGCCAGCTTGGTCTTAATTCATTTCTGATAATATATGAAGTTAATAGTGCTCTATTTATTCAACAAAACTAAGATTATAAGACAAGAAGGTTATTAGTTATATGTTACCACTAATATAAATATATATACATATAGATACATATTCATATATTTATGAATATTTGTATAGGAGATAAAAATGCCTCTGAAAATTTTAACATCCTTTCATATATACTATAAATATAGATACATATAGATACTTATTCATATATTTATGAAAAAATACCTCTGAAAATTTTAACATCCTTTCATGATAAATAAGATCATCATACAATGGGTAACAGAATGCTGTTAATTAAAGTAATTGTATATAATGAAATAAATATCAAGATGCTTTCATTAGAAGGTAGAAATAGAATAGTTAATCTAAACTAGAAATGGCTGTACATTTTCTACTTTAGATTAAGACTCTTTGGGTTCAAACCTGGTTAAACTACTCTAGAATTAAACAACTTGAATCAGTGGCTTCACTTCCTTCATAAATAAGATGGGAGGAATAATGATTACATATCAGATGTAAAGGTTAGTGAGAAAAACAATCTTGAAATTCTTATCCCCCATAGTAGGAAGTTGTGGCAATTGGCTAGTGTGTTTCCTATTGTAACATGGACCTACAGGTAAAAATAAGTGATAAGTGCAGAAAAGTTGAGAGCTACTGCACCTAATGGATTCCAAACTCTTTTTGCCCTCTACAAACATATGACATTTGTATATACATGTGTGTGAGAGAGAGAGAAACAGGGAGACAAAGACAAAAAAGACAGAGAAAAAAGAGAGAGATAAAAAGAGGATACAGGTAACATAGTAAAAGTTTGGGAACTTGGAGTTGATAAGAAAATAAGAGAGAAAGCTGACATGAAAAGGCAGGTTTTGGATTTGGAGGACCATAAAATGTTAAGTTAGGAATATGTGAGTAGGCACAATCAACATTTTTTTCATAGCAGTACTGAATAGCCTTGGGTTAGATTTAGGCAGCATGGGAGATTTATTTAGGTCTGTTATTGCTGATGTTAACTGAGAATGAGGGAAGACAAGGAGACAAGCCCAAGCACCAGTGGCCAATGCTGGTAATCCTACTTTTTTTAAGAGGCTGAGATGTGAGGATCACTGTTGGAAGCCACTCTAGGCCAGAGCATCTGTAAGACTCTTATCTCCAATTACACACACACACACACACACACACACACACACAAGATATGGAGCTGTACTTCAGGAGGTAGAGTAATAACCTGGAGCAAAAAAGCTCAGGTGAGGCAGAGAGAGAAAGGAGAGAGAAGAGATGAGGGGAGAGAGTAGAGGGGGGAAGAGAGAGGCAAAAGAAGAAAAAAAGAAAGGACAGATGAAAAGAAGGAAGGAATAAATGACTGGGAGGGAGGGAGGGAGGGAAAGAGAGAGGAAGGGGGAAGGGAAGAAGGACATACTGAAAGAAGACATGAGCATGAAGTGAAAATGAAAAGAAAAAAAGTAAAAGAAGACATTTTATCCATTTGGAGGTATAACTAGATAAAATACGATGGAATGAGAATGGTATTTTACTTAAAAACTAGTAAGGATGGGAAAAAGGTTTGAAATCAAAGAAACTACATTTATTTCCAACTCTAACAGGTATGGAATATGCTACAATGGGTCATCTCCTCTTTAGAAAAGGAGAAAAATCAGAAAAGGTTTCATTATGAGCAAATGATATTTTCAGAAGAAAACATAACCACACTTGTTTATTCTTTCTCATTTTAATATTAGAGTACAGAAAATAATTGAGGGCATGGAGGAGTTATCAAACTTAAATCAAAAGCACCTATGAGGAATATTTGCCACTGACTGTTTCTAGTTAGGATAAAATAGTAGGTTATTGTGATATTGTGCCTATGGACAATAATAGAAATATGAATTAAACACCAGAATTGCTTGCATCTCCCTGTTAAATGCCTTACCACCTGTCATTATACTTTAAGAATAGATTTCCATATAAGATTTTGGTAAACTTTGCAAGAGTCAGGTGCCCATCTTGATGAAGTTGAAAATTATAAATTCTGCTATAGAGAGTTTAAGTTCATCTTCAAAAGGCCAAGTCCCAAGAGGCTGATACAAGAAGACATTGCTGAATTAGCATAGTTTTATTAGAAATACTTTAAAAATTAGAGAGCTAAAAATTACTATCCTGTTAAACAATTTTTTAAAATTGTTCTCACAAATTCTCTCTTTTGTGTAACAGGCTTTTTTTAATTGTGAAGAAAATGAAAAAATTAACAGTTACCCTTTTTCATTGTCTTTTTATATTTTTATTGTAAAGATACTGCACAGAGGGGTAACAGTTACATGAGCAAGGTAATGAGTCCATTTCCTATTGAGGTTGTTGCCTCCTCCTTGATTTTTTTCCCTACCATCTCTTCCCCTCCCTCCCCCCCCCTCCTGCCCGTCATCTTCAATATAGTGTCTTGTGCATCTCATTGTTATAAAGGGTCAACCTGTATCCTTATTTCAACATTTTGTTACTTCCCTTCCCCTCCCTAAATTAGAAAATGTATATACAAGCTGCAGGGCACTGGAATCAAATACAGTGAAAATAGGGGTTATACCATGGGGGAAGAAGATATAAAAGAAACAAAAAAATCACATGGTATCCTTTTAAAAAAGACTTTCTAAATTACATGAAACATATGATATATAGATATTGGCTCTAGTTTGGGCTGTTATAAAGTGGTGATCCAGCTATATTGAAGCAATTTGCAGTAATACCAATTTATTCCTGTACTCAGCCCAATGTCAAAATCATCACAGGCTCTTGACTATGTGCCTTTGGCTAGAATTGGGAGACACTAATTAGGGCAATACAAAGAAGAGTTATAAGGACTCCATAATCTTTGCTTATAGTTTGTTGTTGTTGTTGTTGTTTTCTGTTGTTGTTGGGGGGGGTTGTTGGTTTTTCTATAAAATTTGTATCGGGTTTTACTCCTTAGGGAATCAATGGAAAGAATTGGACTTCCTGGGACTTGTTACAACCACTGGGATGAGTGCTGCCATCTGGTGTCTACTTTTAGGAGGCAAAGTGGTGAGTGGCTCATCAAAGCACATTAGCCACTGCCTCAAGATCCACTTCTCCCGTTTATTTTGATTGGACCATTTCTAGATTTCAACTTCCTTATGTATACTGAAAATCTATACATGAGTCCAAAAGTTAGGAAAAAATATAGCATTTATTTAATGATATTTGTATGCCTCTCATAGTGTTTTTAAAATGTGTTTTCAGCTGGGCACTGGTGGCTCAAACCGGTAATCCTAGCTCCTCAGGAGGCTATGATTGTGTGCTGAAAAGCCAACCCCTGGGAACGAAAACCTGTGAGACTTTTATCTCTAATTAACTACCAAAAAATCCAGAAGTGCAGCTGTAGCTCAAGTGGTAGAGTGCTGGCCTTGAACACAAAAGCTTAAGGACAGCATGCTGGCCCCAGGACTGGCATAAATAAAATAACAAAACAATGTATTTTCACTTACACTTGCCATTCAAATAGAGAAAGAGAAAGAGACAGAGACAGAAACAGAGAGAAAGATAGAGAGACAGAAGGACACAGAGAAGGAGAAAAAGACAGAAAAGCAAGACCAAAGACAGAATATGAGAGACATACATTTACTTTAATTAAGAACACACACTTTGGCAGAACTCCAATGCTCTGAATTCCAGAAATCCTAGGAACAAAATACAAAGCAGTAGATGGTGTGCACTATGCAAATACCACTCCCCACACTGGACTTCCTGAAACATTGTGCAATACTCCAGGACTGGCTCCAATTAGGGCAGAGCTAAATGTGGTGAAATGAGTTGAACAGACCATCTACATCTGGATAGCCAGCCCTCCACTGAGATCCCATGGCTTGATGCTTATGAAGCATCACTAACCAGTTCTCATTTGTTGCTTCATTTTTTTTGTCCCACTTAAAGGATTAATGGAGTGAAGCTGTCTATGTGTGTCTAATATTGTTTTATTTTTCTAATATTGTTTTGAGAGCAAGTCTACTCTCAAAAGTTCCTAAGAAATCCAAAGTGAACAATACCCTTCACAAGAGTAAATGACTGGAAGTGATACCTCGACTCATTCAGTATGCAAATATTTCATTGAATAAATTACTTTATGTACAAGTGGATGTAAACTAACTACAGAAGCACCAGGTTATGATTATACGTAGAGAGTTATAATCTTAATCCTAGTAAAATGGTTTTAATTCCAATTTGGGTACATCTTGAATTTGCCTTTCTTTTTCCTTAACAGTAAACATTTACCTATAATCTTTGCTGGGTAAAGTAATATCAATTTGATTAAATTATCATTTTGAAAAATCTTGTAACATCCCCTTAATGAGCCAACAATGTCAATTTCATCTTTATTATTGTGAATAAATTCTAAATTCTATTTTTCTTTTTTCTTTGGCAGTACTAAGATTTTTGAACTAAGGCTTTATGTTTGCTAGGCAGACCTACTGCAGCTTGAGTCACACCCAAATCCCCTCTTGCTTTAGTTAATCTTCAGATAGCTTTTTTGGTACTTTTTTATTATAAAAATACTGTACAGAGCGGTTACAGTTACATGAGCAAGGTAATGAGTACATTTCCTACTGAGCATTGTTCCCTCCTCCTTTGTTTTTCTTCAACCATCCCTGCGCTCCCACCTTCACGACCTGCTCTCCCTCCGCTCGACAAAGCTGTAAAGTTCGTTTTCAACATAGTGGTTTATACATCTCATTGTTACAATGGTTCTAATCAAACTTAACCTCTTCCCAAGAGTTGGCCTCAGGCCAATAAATCATTCCAGTAACTGAGATTAGAGGCATACACTATCACACTGGGACCAATCTCTAAATTTTCCTATTTCTCCATTGAAATCGGAAGATTCACTGATTCTGAATTCTGTCTAGAAGCTTGGCCTCAGGGAATGAGACTAAGACTTTCCTACTAACTCACTGCAACAAATCCAAAAGCTGCAAATAAAATGATAACTCATACCTCATCTGACCAAGATAGGACAGAAATCCAATGCCACACATCTTTCTGATTACACAATAGTTATGCACCTTTACTCTCTGATTACACAATAGTTATGCACCTTTACTTTCAGCATCACTTTACTGTAAATTAAGTTTCCCATATAACCTGTTCGAATTTCCAACACAGAAAATGCTTTTACTCTCAAAAGAAAAGCAGCACCAAGACTAATCACATGGTAGCTCCAGCTCAACATACAGGAGTGTGTTGTGGTAGGCAGGCATATCTTTAGTTGGGCCACAGTCCTACATTCTATGATGTATGATCAGTATTATACTGCCATATTTACATTCAATATTCTGTTTTTGCCTCATTCTTCCTACTACACCTACTATTCTTCAGTGAATTCCATTTTTTCTTTATCAGTCATAGTTTTTACAAGTATAAAAACAATCAAAAGAATATTAATACAGAAACTTGGTACCTGTGCCTCATGCCTCATCTGGGAAGTACCATATCTTTATGAAATGCCCTGTTTGATCTCTGATAAATTTCTTGTTCTGGAATATATTTGTCATGTATTAGTGTAGCTTCTGCAGCTATTTTTTGATTGTTGTTAACATGGCATATAATTTTCTCTCCTTGCACTATTCACATATAGAAGCTTTATTTGAAGCAAATTTCTTATAAGCCCAGAGGATTGGGTCTTGCTTCTTTATTTAATGTGGTAACATCTGTCATTTTTCTCAATGACATTTAGTGTGATGTTTATAGGTTTATATTGAAATCTAATACTGTTCTACTTATTTGATCGTTTTGCATTTGTTCTTTCCTTTCTCCTCTCCAGCCATTTCCTGCATTTTTCCATGTGCTCTCTGGTTAAATATTTCTTATTATTCCATTTTACTTTATTACTTTTACTAGCTAGAATTTTATCATGTTCCCTGAGTAATTCTCTTTGACTTGATTTTGTATTTTTTAATTTTATAATTGGATAACATGCACTATTGCTTCATTTCTCATATCAAGAACCTTAAGCAATGCTGTACAATTTTCCTTCCTGACATTTTCATTACTGTTGTCAAACATTTTACTTCTATTTATATAAACATCAAAGTAGGTGGATGAATGAAGGAGAGCAGAATGAATGCAGTCAAGAATTCACCATATATACCACAAAATTAAGAAAAGTAAGGGAAGGGGTAGGTTGAAAAGGGTCAGAATGTTTAAGGGGGTGAAACTGATCAAGATTCATCATATTTATAAACTACTTTGTTAAATGGCACCTCCTTTGTACAACTACATAGAGATAATAAAAAATTAAAAATCACTGAATAGTATTATAATGTCAAGTATTATCTTTAAGCATGATCAAAGAAAAATATTTTCTCATCTTTTTTTTTTTTTTGGTCAGTCATGGGGCCTGAACTCTGGGCTTAGATGCTGTCCCTCACTCCTTCAATTCAAGGCTAGAGCTCTATCACTTGAGTTATAGCATCACTTCCAGCTTTTTCATTTTATGTGGTACTGAGGAATCGAACCCAGGGCCTCATGCATGTAAGGCAAGCATTCTACCACTGAGCCACCTTCCCAGCCCTATTTTCACATCTTATTGAGAAATATCTACAATATTTTTTATTGAGTCTTGCTGCTACCAAATCCTTTTAACTTTTATTGAGAAAAATCTTTTTTCTTGGTATATAATTCCAAGTAAAGAGATTTTTTTTCCTTTCTTAATACTTCAAAGATGTTGAACAATTGCTTCACTGCTTACATTGTCTCCATAAAGAAGTTTGCTGTCATCCATCATTCATCTTTATCTTTGTTCCTCTGGATATAATATGTGGTTTTCCTCTAGTTTGGACCAATTTGTTTATGCAATATCTGTGTGTGTGTGTGTGTGTGTGTGTGTGTGTATGTGTGCACATGCATGCATGCTTGCACATGTGCATGCTATTTTGCTTGTTAAGATAGTTGAGACTTCCATAACTGTAGGCTTACAGTTTCCAGAAAATTTGGAAATTTTCTTATTTCTTTTTTTTTAATTGTCAAAATGATATATGGAGGGGTTACAGAAATAAGGTAATAAGTACATTTCTTGTTAAACTTGTTACCCCTTCCCTCATTTTTCTCCTACTTTCTCCCCTTCCTCCAAGTTGTACACATCATTTCCAAGATATCGTCTTGTGACTATCGCTGTTGCATTGGTTCCCCCTTGTCCTTTGTCTCACTATTCTCTTGTTCCTCTTCCATTCTCTAATTCAGATAAACATATATAATTAGTGATTTTTTTAATCTGACAATTGTCACTCCCTCCCTATCTTCCTGGAACATCCTTATGCTTCTAATTATAATTAAATTAGACTGTTGGAGGTTGTTCCAAAGCTTATTGGTGCTATATTTTTAAATTACATATTATTTCCTCTATGTAGTTTTTTAAATAATTTCTATTTTTATGTCTCCAAGTTCATTAATTGTTTCTGCCACAGTGTATAGTCTTCTGTTGAAACATCAAACATTTTATTCATCTCAGACATTATGTAGTTTTCCCTAAAGAAGTTTGATGATATTTTTATATCTTTTCTTTTAGTATTTAACATATTTAATTTTTCCCCTTGCCTTTAGAACATATGGAATACAGTTGTAATAACTGTTTCAATGTCCTTGTTTGCCAATTCTAACATCTGGATCAGTTTCAATTGATTTAATTTTCTCATTATGGGTTGCATTTTCCTGCCTGTTTGCATGCCTGATAATTTTTATTAGACACCAGGCACTATGAATTTTACCTTGTTGGGTGTTAGCTATTTTTGCAATCCTATATTCTCAAATTTTGTTCGGGAACACATTTATATTACTAAGAAATAATCTGATAATTTTCAGCTATGCATTAATCTCCACCTTATAGTATAAAGTTTTCTGAATTCATGGAATAGTGAGAGCTTCCAACACAACCAATAGAAATAAGGATTTTTCCTAACACTGTAGGAGCTGAAGGTATTATTTTCTTCTAATCCTTTGAGGTAGTTCATTATCAAGTCCCAGCTGCTTTTTCATTTACTTATGCTAGTCATTACTCTGATGGTCACTACCTGTGGAATCTTTCTAATGACATCTTGACTCTAAGTTCTAATACTCTAGCTTCAGAACTACTCTGGTTACCCAGTTCTTCTTATTAACTTTGTTTCCTCAACTTAATAAGTCTTATACAATGATAGCACCCACTTTCTTGATTTCCTTTTTATTTCAATTATTACTTTCCTCTGTTGTTTGATATTTAATGTCTTGGAGAGTATTTTCTATATTATATCCAGTCATTTATTTTTCTTAGATAAGAAGAAACTCAATTTATGTTATGCATTAGCTAACACATGGCACAGGAATATCATCTGCCATAAACTAATATAAAAACTGGACTATAATTTCACCTTTCTAAGGAATTACACTATTTGAGTTCCCCCTTGAATCTACTGTATTTCAGTTAATATAGTTGTATACACTTGCATACCACCTAACATATTTACTTAAAAGTTTATAAGCTAAATCTAGCTTCCACATATAAGGGAAAACATATATCCCTTGTCTTTCTAGTCCTGACTGACTTAACTTGAGGTAAGTTTTTCTGGGCAAGGAAAAATGGGAAAAGGTAGACTAATGAAGAGGAGAAGAGGGGGAAAACACAGTTAAGAATACAGTGTACATTCTACAAAATTAAGAAGAGTGAGGGAGGGTGGGTAAGAGAGGGATGCAGCCTCTCCTTAATCAATATGACATTGTGTCAATGTGAAAATATGTCCTCAATATGACATCGATTAAGACATATTGTATTCATAAGCTGTTTCATTTAATGGAAATGCCTTTGAACAACTATTTAAAGATCATTTTTAAGTACTATTACAAAAAACTGCAATAAATAACATACTCTCCTGAGTAGCTAAGATTGTTTCAGCCACTAGTGCCCCAGCTAGAATGTAAGAAATTTTATGGTTAAATTCTAACTTCTGGTGAATAAATACTTTATTTCTTTGAGTTCGCCTCTACAATGGCATCCTTAAAAGACAATCTGACTTTAAAACTTTCTAATTTTTGTTGAAAAAAGGTGACATGATACTCATTTTGCCTTTTCCATTCATGGAGTCATGGCAATTTTAGTATGAAAAACCACTGACTTCCTGGAATTTATACTGCTTTCAAAATAGTGCACTCAAAGCAGAATTATACTCTTGAGTAGATCAATAATTCATGCTATCATCAAAGCTTTGAAATATGCAAGGGTTATTCTATCTATTAAGTTGTCACTTAAGTTGACCATTGGCTGGTAGAGAAAATGATTTTTTGATATATCTCACAGAGTTATAACAATCTTAGTTAGCTATTTACCCCAATTATACATCAATATAGATACCAAGATCCATTATGCATGTATAGATTTTTCACATACTACATCAATAATATCATGCTGATAGTATGTAGTAAGTCAGAATTTTCCGTAATCATGAAAGACTTTTAAGTTGTCTTTATGAACAGAGAGATAAATCTTAGATGTAAACATTTCAGTTGAGTTGCTAGAGTTCAATAGTTCAGATTTATAACTTCAAGGTGAAAACAAAAAGTTTATTTGAAAATATTCCCTATGTACCTGTTTGGATCTGAGAGGTTATATACATGACTTTGACATAATACCCTTAACAAACTAATTTCTCAAGTTCATTCTAATACCTACTATTTGTGAGGTCCAGAAAAAGATAAGGCATTTCAACTATTCCAGGTTGCAGTATTCTGCCATTTGAATCGTTCAAACTCCCATAGTTCTTTAATGTGTGTGAAGGAATGCTTAAGTTGGGTGTGGTAATGACCACTTGAGAAGCAGACACAGGAAGATCAGGAGTTTGGGGCCAACATGAGGTATACAGGGAGACTGGATGCACCTGTCTCAAAAGGTGCACTTTAAATTGCACTTGTAATTTTTTAAAGTAATGTATTCAAATAATTAATCACAAAATCATTTTAAAAACCATAGTAATGGAAAAAACACAAAGATTAGCCATGAGTCAGGAAAATACAATCAAAGGAACAGGGGCATTTTCTGGATGCATACCCTAAACCATGGTTAAATTCTCACCATCCGTTTCTTACTTTTCTGGAATAAATTCCTGCTCATTCAGACCCACCTATCCTCCACAGACAGTTTCTTTCTCCAAATGTGCTTACCTCCCACATTAGAACAGCACTTCATCTCATTTGGAATTTTTGGTGCTTTTTATTTTACACTTCACTAAAACATTTGTTTCTTAGATAAAAGGAGAACCACTTTTCTTTCTGCCAAATGATGAACTTCTATTTTTTATCCTGAAGAAAACAATATCCAAGATAGGAAAGTTGACAAAATTTGCATCATTTCTAGGGAGCACATCCAAAATGTCCCTCTGTGTACTCAGAGAGGAATACTATGACTGGAAAAAAATTTAATAGTCAAAGATTAAAAATGTTAGAACCAGGTTAAATTGTTTGCCTATAGAGGCTGTAATTGCTATTTCACTAACTTGCTTCTTTGATGGGAAGATTTGGGATAAGGACTTTGCCTTGTGACTTTGGCTTATGGCGTTGGTTATTAGAGTGACTGGAATTATAATCGCCATTTTGTAATCACTAACTGCTATCTCTGCTTCTGTAACTTGCTTCTTTGCCAACTGTGAAACTACCACCAGCCACCTGCGAGTGGTACCCCCCTCTCCGATCCATCTTGCCTTTAAATACCATGAGCTATTTGACTTCACTGCTGGTCTTCACTGTCTTGGTAGAGTGGAGGTCAGACGCCAAGACTAGTAAATGATACCTAGCCCTATTGACTGAGTGTTGGTGACTCCTTTCACCCATTGTGGGTTCGAGTCCCACTGACCCCAGAAAGCTGAAATATTCAAAAGTTTACACTTCTCACTGACACAATATTTCAACTGTTATAGAAGAGAAAAACCTCTCAAAGTAGTGCCTCATGGAAAAATCAAATTCTCATGGGAATCTTGGATCTTCTAAAATATGTTTATATATTTGATAAATGCATTACCTAACAAATATCTCTAGCTCCTAAGAACATGTTCATAATCCTAGATCATGATATCTCCATGCAGTTTCTTTTGGGGGGGGGGGGTTGTCCAGTTGTGGGGCCTGAACTCTGGGCCTGGGCGCTGTCCCTCAGCTCTTCAGCTCAAGGCTAGTGCTCTACCGTTTGAGCCACAGCGCCACTGCTGGCTTTTTTTCGTTTTGCTTATGTGGTGCTGAGGAATCAAACCCAAGGCCTCAAGCATGCAAGACAAGTGCTCTACCACTGAGCCACCTTCCCAGCCCCTACATGCAGTTTCTATTTTCAATAGTTTAGACTTATAGTTTACCTGTTCAGAGTTAAACATAAATTCATCCTGTATATTTTTCCAAACACACTTATTTACAAATAAATAAATATTTACATTTAGAAACAAATTAAAACTTTGTTATACAGTATTTTTAACTTTAACTATCAGTACTAATTAATCCTTAATAATGCACTAAATCTTTTTTTTTATTTCATTTTATTTTTTTTGTGAACATACTGTACAGAGGGGTTACAATTACATGGGCAGGATAATGCATACATTTCTTATCAAGCATTGCAGCCTCCACCTTTGTTTACCCTTCACATCCCTTCCCAGCCTCCCTCCCC
>NW_012267217.1:775839-794844 GCF_000151885.1 Dipodomys ordii
AAATAAGTGGGCTAAAGACTTACAGAGAATCTTCTCTGAAGTGGAAAGAAGGATGGCCAATAGACACATGAAGAAATGCTCAACCTCCCTAGCCATAAGAGAAATGCAAATCAAAACAACATTGAGATACCACCTCACCCCAGTTAGAATGGCTATAATTGGTTTCCTTTTTCTTTACATGTCATGGAGAGAAGATATCTGTACTTATCTAGTATTACTTTGTTTTCAGAGACCTGAACTTTCTGTTCATATTGGGATTGCTGCTTTTTGTTCATCTCTGTTGCTTTTTGTTCATATGTTTCAAAAATCATGTCATTCTCAGAAAGAAGAAAGGAAGGGAGGGAGGGAGGGAGGGAGGAAGGGAGGAAGGAAGGAAGGAAGGAAGGAAGGAAGGAAGGAAGGAAGGAAGGAAGGAAGGAGGGCGAGAGGAAGGGAGGGAGGGAGGCAGAGAGGGAGGGAAGGAGGGAGGGAGGAAGGGAAGAGGAGCGAGGAAGGGAGGGAGGGAAAGGGAAAAATTATATTAAGCTTTGAATTTCATCCTAGGCCATTAAGAGCAAGGAGAGGTGCAGCACTAAGTCAGTTAAACTGTAGATATGGTGATTGTGACTATGCAGTGGCTTCTGGAGACAAAATAGAAGAAAGTGGCTATGGAAATTCTACAAGTTCGTCTATCTCAGCGAGTGGGAAAAATGTGAGTAAGAACCGCTCTTTTATCCCCATGTAGGAACATTTATTTTACATTTTCCAAGAGAGCATTGATTATAAATACAATCTAAATAAATGTCATTGTTTAAAAATCTTGATCTCAATATACTTCATCAACATAGATTTTTAGTTTTTAATTTTGGTGTTTTTTTTGTAATTTGATGCATTTATTCATATATATTTTTTTACTGTAAAGATACTGTACAGAGGGGTTCTAGTTACAAGAGTAAGATAATGAGTCCATTTACTATCAAGCATTGTTACTCCTTCCTTTGTTTGTCCGCTATCATCCCTTTGCTCCCCACCTCCCCAACTCTTCCCTCCACTCCCAAAGTTGTAAAGTTCATTTTCAACCTAGTGTCTTGTACATCTCATTGTTACAATGGGTCATCAGCATTTTGTTAGTTCCCTTCCCCAAATTAGAAAAATGTATATACAAGATGCAGGGCACCAGAACCAAATACAGTGAAAACAGGGGTTGTCCCATGGGGGAAGAACATACAAAAGAAACAAAAAAAACCCACATAGTATATTATAAGTATATTAAAAACAGGAAGAAAGATAAAACCTCTTGTGTCCCTATCTTGTGGTCCATTTCACTTAAACAAAGGAAGAGGTAACAATGCTTGATGGGAAATGTACTCATTACCATGCTCATGTAACTGTAACCCCTCTGTACAGTATTTTTACAATTAAAAATATATAAAAATTTGATACATTTAGTAGATTCATGTGGAATTAAAGCAGTAAATTTCAGGTTCTTTTCTGATCTTGATTCAAAGCCCAGGAAATGTGTATATGCAACTCATGATCAATAAATGGAAAATGTAAGAAATCTGAAGTATACAAAAAAGAACTGTACAGTAAATTTATACATTTATTTCTGTACTTCCTATTTTTACCTAGTTCCAAAAAAACTAAGATGTTTAAAAATAAATTTCAACTTTTAATATTAAAGCAGAATAATAAACTATTAGCTCATGAGATAAAGATCATTTCATTAATGATGACAGGAAACCGGATAGGACATAAGTAATTTCCGACTCTTTATCTTTTGCTTTCAGTCTCAACTTCAAAAGAGTAATGAGAATCAGGCTTTCCTCTGTTCCTTTTCAAGGCCTTTTGTAAATGTGTTGGGGAAGTTGTAGGAGCTACCAAATCGTAGCATCATCTTTGAGAAAGAAATATATGACTGTTTTCAATTATATTACTTCCAATGTGTTACATGAACAATACTAAATCATTACCACATGAAAAAAAAATTTGTTCAGTGAGTAAAAATAAGAAGATAGATCTGACATTTCATTGCTGTGATATTTGTTTCAGTTATAATCATCTAAATGTACAAATACACAGAACTCCACTTACTAACTGCAGAGCTTTCAATGTGAAATGATTTTAGTTTCATAATCTTAGATGCAAAATGACTCATGTGCCTTCAAGGATATAAGACTAATTGATTTTTTTTAAGTAACAAAGTTAGATGGACTGGATTTTAACAGAAAATATTTTAGTGATGAGGTAAATAATATAACCTAAATATAAATGATATAATACATATATAAAAATATGCAATAATATAAACTAAAAATTTTGCGTTGAAGCATATAGAAGCCCCACCTGAAGAGCCCACCTCTGGAAATTTTGTGGCAATGCAGTGTCTCCCAACTTAACGCTTATCTTACCTGTTCTCACAGTGTTGCTTGAGCAGGAATGAAAGCAGAATTAAAGTAAATTCCTAAAGTATCTCAGAACAAAACCATCTTCAATGTGATGATGAGAGTGAGAAAGGAAGACAAGAAAGAACATATATGCAAAAGGTAGGAAGTCAGAAAAGAGCAAACAATAAAAACAATCTACTTCTACCTGGGATACTTGTGCCTTGGTCTAGAAAAAAGAACCCTTTTTGATGTAGGAAAATGATGAAATGGGTGATCCCAAGAAAAATGCATTGTACTTATAAACTGATTTGTTGAATAGTAACCCCTGGTACAACTACTTAAAAGGTAATAAAAATGTAATTAAAAGAATAAAGAAAATTAATAGACCCTGTTGCCTCCACTTTGGGAACAAGACATCTCTGAAACTTACTGTTTCTCTACTCCACTCTTTGACTAAAGACTTCCCTGTTCTGACACACCTAGTTTGCTCTATAAGTGTAGGTAAGACTGGACATCTGCCTTCATGATTGCCAGTAACAAACTTTTCAAGTTTTTTTTCTCCTTTTATATCTTGTCTAATTTCTCCCTTCTGTTATTTTTTAATTTCCTCATTATATCACTTTTTCCTACCTTTGCATATCTGTGATTTAGACACTAGCACTGTTGTGCCCCACATTCATTTTCTCACATAAATTCTCCAGTACACTGATCGCATGTTTTCTTCCATGTGTACAGTCCCTACTCCTAAGTCTTTCTCAAACCCCAAACACCTGAACTACCTTCTCTTCATCCAGATGTCACTCAGCAGCTCCAACTTAATAGTCCCTTAAAATAACATTTTCCTTCCTGAAGTTTATCCATATTACCCTAAACAATATGATGAAAATGAGTAGGTCTTGCTTTCCAGAATGTGGAATTATTTGGAATGATGATAGTGTTGAACTGGACAGGAACCACATCAAACACAATCTAGTATGTAAAACTAACAAATCTGAGCTGCACTCTAGAAGTAACTGAGTTCCAAAGCAACTTTGTCAAGACTGTATCATATTGTTATTGTTTTAGAAAATTTTCTTTAACGATAAAAAATGGACCAGAGGCCGGATGCCAGTGGCTCATGCCTGTAATCCTAGCTACTCAGGAGGCTGAGATCTGAGAATCACAGTTCAAAGCCAGCCAAGGAAGGAAAGTCCCTGAGACTCTTATCTCCAATAAAACACCAGAAAACTGGAAGTGGCAATGTGGCTCAAGTGGTAGAGTGCTCGCCTTGAGCTGAAGAGCTGAGGGACAGCGCCCAGGCCCAGAGTTCAAGCCCCATAACTGACCAAAAATAAAAATAAAAAAAGAAAGAATGGACTAGAAACAATAAAGAAAGAACAGAAGCAAGGGGAATATTTTACTTCTTTCTGAATATACAAACTAGACTGCAGTCTATTTTGATAGCAGAGATTGAACGTTATACATACAAGTTTTATTGACGAATGATATGGTCATAAATTCATCATCATAGGAAACTCTACTTTGGTGATCTGTGTAAATCCTGTCACATTCTCAGTGAAGGGGAACCAAATTAGTGAAGTGTTTACACAATTAATGCAATTATTTTACTTGTTAATCAAATATGCACATCCACACACACATACCAGCATGTACATATACACACCCTAAAAGAAAATGTTCAAAAAGACATAATTTTAATTCAGGCCACAAAATAATTTAAATGATTGTTTCTGGAAAGGTTGGAAAGAATTAATTAAAAATTTAGAAGACTCAAGTAATAAAAGCATCATTGGTAGTGTTTTTAAGTTTTACTATACAAAATTGATAAAGAAAAATATTTCAGACAAAGAAAAGTGAAAAATATACTAGAGTATTTAGGTATTTTAACATAGGGGAGTAGCACTGTTTGACAGGAATGAATTCAGGCCTAGATTTGGAAAGTCTAGAAAACACTACCAGGTTGTGTAATTTAATTCTTGGTATGTTGGTAACAACTGGCATTTTTAGAACTATTGAGTATTATTACAGAGAATCCTCTCTTACCAATCATTTTCCTCCTATTTTGATTTTTAAGGCTAATGATCCTATTAAGAATAGCTGCCAAATAAATTTTTGTCTGTCGGGTAGAAATTACAAACCTACAAATTAAACCTTATTTAAACGTTGCAACATTGAAAAATGCTTTTAACAATTACTTTTCCACCTTTAGCTAGCTTAACAATTTCCCCCACCAATATTCTAACAGAGAGAACTAACAACCATGACACAATTTTTTTTCACAATGCATTAAAGAAGAAAATATTCTCAAATTTGAGAATGTGATGTCAGAAGCTCAGGGCCAAGCATTCTCCTCCTCAATTTTGAATGGCCTTTTAGGTTCCTTTGAAACAAACACTTCCCTGCTACTGCGTAATGGGACACAGGCTGATCCTACCCCAGCGATCATCCTAGGGAATGAAAACAGCTGATGCATGAAAGAGAATCTTGCACACACATTTCGGGATAACTTCCGATGAGATGCAACTTTAGATTATGCTAACCCACTAAGTTTCTGCTTGAATGTGAAACATATTGAGTATTTCAGGGAGGAATATTTATTTCTGAATGCCAAGCTCTGTGTTCAGCCTAGCAGAAAGGCCTCTTATCCCTTTGGGCTCCCACAGGCTTGTGGAATAAAAGTGAGTTGTGCATCGCTAGTTCGTTGTGGTCTCTGAAACCATATCGAACTGCTTATGTCATGCTCTTTATTCAACAAATGGAAAATATTCCCTTGCAACCAAGTGCCAGGAAGGGAGGCTCATTGAAGAGCAGTGAATAGGGGCCCAGAAAGGCACAGAGGCCAGGGACATTCCAAGGAGGGGTTAACAGTTGAGAAAAGTAGGAGTTCACTGAGCCAAGACAGAGAGAAATGGCCAAGCTGCTTTTGTGATTGATGACCAGTGGAATGCAACGGAAGAAGAGAAAGTAAGCAAAGAAAGACATTTCAGTATGGAACATAAGCATTCATAAATAGTAACTATCACAACCAACTCTAATGATGATTTATAGAGTGGTCCTTAAAGCAGATCCCTTCATCTGGAGTTGCTAGGAGCATACAAACCTTGCAAACACTCTCAAAAGGAAAGGAAAATGACCTTTCCAACCACAAGGATTCTTTTGGAAATTTACTGTTTACTTGCAGTATTTCATGTCTCCAATATCTAAAGTTATCCATCGAGATACAATGCCCTATCATCTCATTGCAATTAATGATTTCCATGAGCAAAATCATCTGCTAGTCTCACTAATTACTGAGGGTTTATATTTCTCCTTTCAAGTTACAGGATAAAGTGATTATTTTGGCATTTTTCCTAATTTCACTAATACCCTTGTCTTTGAGTAGTTCCTGTTACATTAGCCATCTCTTAAACTCTAAGCTTTGTCATTGTTACTGCCGAAGTGATCACACTCACCAGCCACTTGATCATCAAAGCCTTGCACTTCCTTATTTCTTTATCCCACACTAGTTATGTGATATTTTTGGTAACCATTATTGCCAATGTGCCCAGAATTTCCCATGATCATTTCTCGGGGAGAACAAAATAAATGGGTATCCAAGTCTGGGTGATGGTACTCAGTGAACATTTTCGACTTCATAAAGGAGAAGCCTGCACAGGGAGGGGAACTTGCCCTTCACTTCACATGGATGTGTTCCTATGTCCATATGTTCCACAAGCTGATAGTTACATAGACTATTTTCAAGGCCAGGTCCATGGCAACTAGCAAGCATAGGACAACTAGGGCAAAACAGATGATTGTTAATAATTTCTGACCACTTAGTAATTTCTAGGAAGTCTAGTAAGATTTTCTTTGGTTAGAATTATTTTTCCCACATTGAACAACTATGTCAACAGAGTAGAAAGTAGATAGTTGAGTTGATAGACAGGTGACTAAGATGAGTGGTTTTACCCACATTGAATATATTTTGTAACAAGACAGAGGGTAGAATGGAGATGGAATCTGTACTTAGACAGATGAGTATTCAATATCTTTATACTCAAAATATTGCTAGCTATTTTGCAAGTGACAACTATTTCAGAATCTTGATCCTACAAGGTAGGATCAAGAGAGCTGCAGGGCTGCATTTGTTTTCCCACATGGAAACAGGGACAGTGTTTCAAAGTCACAAAAATCACTGCATAGTTCCAGGTCACTGGTTGGCCCACAACCGTAACCACTTGCAACTTTTGCTCACTGAAGGGATTTTATGAATTTAAATCCAGTAACATTAAAAAAGTTTCTATAAGAGAATGTGAAGGAATTTTGCAACCATACACTTGAACCCTTTTGGTGCTCAGAGACTTAATGGACTTGTACTAACAAAGATCTGGTTGCAGGGTCTGAGACAAAGAGAATATGACCTTTACTATTAAACATATTAGTTAGAAATGCCCCACCAAGTGCTCTGAGCTCAAGTTGCTCAAGTTGTTGGGTTTACTAACTCTGCGTAATCAGCTCTGAGTTTTAACTTTTTCTTTTACAACATCATTGACCTTTTCATTCCTTCATGATATTTTAGTGGCCCACTTGCGATAAATCAACTCATCACATTTAATGTAAGCAATGAGACTTTTCACAATGATGATATTTTATCCAAATTTGAAAGTTCATATAGATACATAGAATATTCACAGGACTGGTTTAATCTGTATTTAATTGGCCCCATATTTTAAATTTGAAAAATATTTTAAGTCATATTCTGAAGTAGAATTTGCAAGGGAGATTTAGGTTTGCTTTTGGCAACACACATTTAGTAAGCAATTCCACAAATGAAGTACATTCATTCACTTAACACACTAGTATCATATATTTTATCAACTACTATTGAAATGAATGAACATTGGTGCAGTGATGGGCTCTTGGTTATAAGAAAGACTTCATTGTGAATTTGGGCAAAGTGTGGCTTTGTACTAGATTCAGCTTGGAGAGAAGGAAGCTGTAGCTACTCCCCCCCCCCCCATAGAGTCAAGTTCCACAGGAGCTCATAGGTATGGAGTCAGGAGGATGAGAACTAAAACTTTGCTGGCTAAACCCACGGAATTTCTGCCCATTTTGATTTTTTTGGGGGGGTCCGGTCATGGGGCCTGAACTCTGGGCCTGGGCGCTGTCCCTCAGCTCTTCAGCTCAAGGCTAGTGCTCTACCACTTGAGCCACAGCGCCTACTTCCGGCTTTTTTCTTTTTGCTTATGTGGTACTGAGGAATCGAACCCAGGGCCTCGAGCATGCAAGGCAAGCACTCTACCATTGAGCCACCTTCCCAGCCCTGCCCATTTTGTTTTTGCACCTCTGCTCAGTGATTCCCTGAAGATCCAGTGTATATCCCTTCCATACTTAGTCTCGCTCCTTATCTCTAGGTTATTCTCACATTTTTTAAAGTAGATAGTGCTTTTGGCTTTATGTTCTACATTAAAATATATAAACACTTAAAGCTCCCTCTTTACTGAAATAAATGAGACCCTCTTTTCTGACAAGCAACTGAGGAAAACAAGCTTTTCTTTGAAATGCATTCAGTAAATAATAATTCACCTATCAGTTAAAAAAAAAACCCAAGCTGCATCAATGCAAAGTTTTTATTGGTTTTTCATTTCACACACTAATGTATGAAAGTAACAAATGCTGGACTTGAAGGGGAAAGTATGTGATTCATTATTTTCCTTGGAGAGTTAAATGTGCCCTGGGTATAAATATCTAGGTTAAAAAATTTTAAGTGATGAAATTGCCCTTGTCTTTATAAGCATCTATGAAAAAATTATAATCTCCTAATCATACAATGTATGTGAAGATTATGTTGGTATTTGTATCATCTTCACCACTTTCAAAACAAGGAGAGAAAAATAAGATCTGAATAAAACTCTGTAGGGCTTCTGTGCACGTATGAGATACAGCTGTCATGGGAAACTTTAGAGAATACCAGTCCTGTGAGGCACCGTTAGTCCTCTATCCCTAAACACAGGCTTGCAAACTAATTTGTACACTGGTCCAATATGGACATCCATGAGTTTTCTCTGGCTTTGCCCTGCCATGTATAGCTCATCCTCTTCCAGGACCTAGCTCATATATACACTAGTGGTCCACCTGCCTTAAACCAAAAGTTTTAACTACATCTTGTCTCTTACTTAGTATGACTGTAGTTTTCTATAAACAAGCTTACCAGGTAACTCTTCAAAGTTATTAAAGGCACACATTCTTTCGTGAACTATAAAAACAGTGGAGGAAAGAAGGAAAGGCAAAGCTATGGAAGAATACAATATTTAAACTCTCGTGAGAGATATTTGATAGTATTACATAGGAGCAATACTCAATATGATTCCTATTTAGGCAGATTTTGTTTACTTAGCTTAATATTAGTCAGTAGAGGAAAAGTAGGAGAAAATGAGGGAAGGAATAACAAGTTTGACAAGAAATGTACTTGTTACCTTATTTATATAACTGAAACCCCTCTGTATATCACCTTGATAATAAAAATTAAAAAAATATTAATCAGCAGACTCCTATGTTAGAAGGTTTAGGATATAAAGTCAGAACAATTTTTTCCTCATTAACAAGTAATTTGATAGTTGAAAATTATTACAAATAATGTAACAACGGCAATTCTTTATTTTTTCTTACAAGTACTTAAGCTAGTTACTACAAGTGTGCTTTGCAATCAATTTTAGCATCAACTCTCGACTGTACGTGTGTGTGCGCGCGCGCACACACACACAAGTCTTAGGGCCTAGGCACTATCCCTGAACTCTTTTGCTCAACCTCTTGAGCCACAGCATTAAGCTTTTTTATTTGGTCGTGGGGCTTGAACTCTGGGCTTGGGAGCTGTCCCTGTGCTCTTCAGCTCAAGACAAGAGTTCTACTGCTTGAGCCACAGTGCCACTTCTGGTTTTCTAGTGGTTTATTGGCGATAAGAGTCTCACAGACTTTCTTGTCCAAGCTGGTTTTGAACCATGATCCTCAGATCTCAGTCTCCTGAGTAGCTAGGATTACAGGCATGAACCACCAGGCCCTGGCTGGGCTTATTTATTTGCTGAATTTGTAAATATATCTGAAATATGTCCTTGAAGGCCCTTTCAGTCCCAGAAACAATGTTGATCATTGAATTTTTTTAATCTTTCTGTTATTTATTTTTTATTTTTTATTGTGAAAATACTGTACAGAGGGGATTGTTTTGAACATTGAACTTTTTAAAAAGGTACTGCCCTATATCAAAGAAGAAAGTAACTGGACACAATTATTAGGATTCTTTTTTTCTTTTCTCTCTTTTTTCTGATCTTCATATTGGGTGAACTCATTATACATAGGAATATTTCCTAGCTTACACATTTTTGAAAACTAGGAAATGATTATTGTAACTGTATAAAAATCGTATAGGTCTATATCCTTTCATAATGAGAATTATGAATGAAGCTTTAGTGCCTGTGAATGCTTTTACCTCCATGATCTATTTGTTATCCACAGGAGGTGGGTATTTAATCTGCCAAACATTTTTAAAACACCCCAGGCAGAGTGACCTTTGACCTGGGTCACTAAAATTGTGTCCCTTTCGAGTGACTTTTTGATTTCACCCAGCAGGTCCCATACATTTGTATCATGCCTTATGAAGCATTCAGGCAGAGTATGACCTTTGACTTGCAAGCACCTGTGTCCCATACTTTTTGTGTGAAAGAAATAAACGACAAGCTGGGAGATTAAATGCAGTGTTCCCTTTATATTCAGGTGTATTGCCAGCTGAGTTGAATGACCCATGGGTGCCTTAATTTATGCGTGCATCTGTGTGTGTATGTGTGGTATGTGTGTGTGTGTGTGTGGTATGTAAAACCAGTATAGATATTATAACAGAACGACTGTGTTGCTGACAAATCACCTTGACATATCGTGTCATGAATGAGTTTTGGTCTGTGAAATACGTGTATCAACTTAACAAAAAAAAAAACACTGTGCACATATGTATATACATTCTTAATTACCTCATGTGTTTTCTGTATTAATGTCATCATCATAGTTTTGTAAGCTGAGCTCTTTGACATTTTTCAATTGCTTTCCAGTGACTTGTAAGTGGGATTTGTGTATTGCTATTCCAGACCTATCCTTGGAGATTACACTTGGAGATTCTATTGTGAGCTATCTCACATGAGTCTCAGTTAAATAATTCTGAAAATTTTCTGTGAGAATCAACAAAAGAACCTCACTAATGAAGCATAAAATCAGTTTCTCTTCCATCACCATCACTTTCTTTCATTCAAGAGACAATTATTAAATCTTTTCTTTGCGCCAAAACCTACCCAGGCATCATGAAAAATATAAAGAAAAGTTTCTCTCCTGCAGGAATCTTTAAGGGAATTAAGATAGATGCACAAATAACTACAGCATGGGTTTGGACTTAATAAAGTCTAAAACAGAGCTTACAAGTTAAGCAATGTTTGACTTGGCTAAGATAGATGAGGAAAGGCTTCATGGAAGAAGTAGTAGGACCAGTGCTAATGAACATATATATACATATATATGTGTACATACATATTCCATACAAATACATATATGCTTCCTACATACCCTCCATATAAAGTCTTTATTATAACAGAATTCTAGAATAGTTTGTTCCTTTAAAAAAGCTATTTTTCATCATACGCACAATATGGTATTTTATGTAATTGTATGTGTACATATGAAATCAACTGTTAATTGTTAACAGGTTGTCACAACTATTCCTACTTACTTTAAATTTATAATTGAATGTGCAGACAGATCAAAAGGGTCACTGAGGATGAATAAGCACCTCCTGTCAGAAAATCTAATTTACTATTGCATCGATGTCATCCTCCAGTAAAATCTTTTTTGTGTGTGAGTTGCATGGCATTTTCAAAGACAAGATCATTAATGAAGAATGTGGCTTTGGATTTCACCAATTGACCTACATGTGCAGAGACTACTGAGACGTGATGATTGGACAAGTAGTGCTGAGAAAAACACAAATGTAAATCAATAAAACGGAATCCAAAACACATATATAGTTAACTATATATTTGGGGAATTGCCAAATCTTACTGAAATTTTTCTATCTTAAACTTTCTCCTAGCTAGAGCCCTATCCACAATGTCCAGACTTCTCTTGTGAATTAACAGATTAGGAAATGAGCTAATGAGAAGATATTGGGTCAACAGCCTGACCAACAAGATGATTGAGTCATGATGAGGACATCGGACTGAGAAGAAAGGGACTTTAGGGCTGTAACCAGGAACTCTGCACCTAGTAGGTGCAATTCCAACATAGAGAAACCTAACTTTCCCTGGATCCTCAATGCAATAGCTAGAAAATTTGACCTCAATGTGATGGTTGCTACATTTGTGTTCGATGAACATGATTTATACACACAGAGGAAGCAGTATAACAACTTAATCCATTGTTATCGGAATGTTACAACTGGATTGAATCTTTAACTCCTTGTCTACCTTTAAATCTTTGTTTTCTCTTTCTTTTCTTTTTCTAAGGGTTTGCAGGATGTTAATTTTGTTTGCATTCATGGCCCACACAATTCTAGGGACTATTCAATTCTCTTTCAAGTGATGTATATATAAAAGATAATTCTTAAAGAACACTGCAATATCAGAGATTTTATTATTTTGTCCCCTATTGAAGAAACAAAATTCCCTGTATTTGAGAATCACTGGTTCCTTTTATTAATAAAATAATGCCACTGATCCAATTTCAACCCAGTCACTTCTTTGCTGTGCAATCTTACATTCCTTGAGTCTATGTTGAGGAGATTTTATATAATTCAAAGTGCTCACTGGATACTTCTTAGAGTATGCTTTAATATTTCCTTAATATTTCCATAGATCTAAATTCATTCATTACAATTTTGCAGGCTTTATTATGAGGTAAACAAAAGCTAAAAAGTACAAGACACTACTTGGATAGACCAAATTAGCTTTGAAATATGGTAAGAAAATAAATACTTTCAACTTGCTGAAATAAACATTCTTACTCTTAGTGACATGGTTTTACTTAATTTCCCTTTTTTTTTGTTTTTGTTGGTCGTGGGGCTTGAACTCGGCTTAGGCTCTATCCCTCAGCTCTTCAGCTCAAGGCAAGCACTCTACCACTTGAGCCACAGCGCCATTTCTGGTTTTCTAGTGGTTTATTGGAGATAAGAGTATTACAGCCTTTCCTGCCTGGGCTGGTTTTGCATCATGATCCTCAGTTCTCAGCCTCCTGAGTAGCTAGGATTACAGGAGTAAGCCACTGCTGCCCATCTTAATTTCCTTTTTTAAATTGCAGAAAATGCAATTCAGAAGGCGATTAGTCACTGGGAAAGTACCCAAAGGGTGTAACAAGGTACGGTATCATAACAAGGAAATTTGATTATTTCAGTATACTCACTTGATATCTAATTTATTTTTAAAAAGCACAGATTGAGTCTAGGTGACAGTGGCTCCGACCTGTAACCTTAGCTACTCAGGATGATGAGATTTGAGGATCGCAGTTTGAAGCCACCCTGTGCATGGAAGTCTGTGAGGTCCTATACCCACTAATCTACCAAAAAAGCCACAAGTAGAGCTGTGGCTCAAGTAAGAGTGCTAACCTTGAGCAAAAGAAGCTCATGGACAGCACTGAGGCTCTAAGTTCAAACCCCAGAACCATCACATATAGACACACACACACACACACACACACACACACACACACACACACACAAACATAGAGCACAGATTGAGAAGTAGCTTGGAATAAGAAGCAAAGGTCAAAAATTACAACTGAGGTGAATAAAGTCATTAAATTTGCATAGTTGAGCTTTCAGAGTAGAAGATAACTAAGATTTACACCTCCATATGCTTTGAAACAATAATGAAGATGAAATAATTGTGCTGTTATTAGAATGTGCAGCAATTCTTTGTTACATTGAGGGAGAAAAATAAGATCTGTTAAACTATTCTCTAAATAGTGACTTTATTAATAGAACAGTTTTTCTGCTTCTATTATTTTTAGCTTGTAAAGAGAATTGTGCAATAACAGATGGATTTGGATTATAATATCATTTTTTGGGGGTCCGGTCGTGGGGCTTAAACTCTGGGCCTGGGCACTGTCCCTCAGCTCTTCAACTCAAGGCTAGCACTCTACCACTTGAGCCAAAGCGCCACTTCCGGCTTTTTTTTTCTTTTTGCTTATGTGGTGCTGGGGAATTGAACCCAGGACCTCATGCATGCAAGGCAAGGGCTCTACCACTGAGCCACCTTCCCAGCCCTATAATATTATTTTATAATTGCTTGAGACCTACTCTTAGCGGAATATCTGTAACCATCATTAAGACATGCTAGTAAAGGAAAATCAAGATATTTTCTCAAACAAATATATTTTTAAGAAATAGAATTCTGTGCCCTTGTGTTCAGTATATCAATAAACCTGATGAGAGATTGATAATGTACAAAATAGATTGAAGGAAATAAGCTATACACAACTCTGAATGGCTAATATTGTTGGAAAAAAGATAAGTTCTGGATTAGACAGAAAATAGAAGTCTGCTTAATTTCTCTGATTTTTTTTTTGTTTTATCATCTGTAAATTTGGAAAAAACATCATTTCACATTGTTCTCTGAAGATAAAATAAAATGTAAAATACATGAAAATAATAATGATTTTAACAGGTTTTTTTAAATTAAGTACTCTACTATGCAATTTTCATGTTTAACTTTATCCCACTGTGAGGGAAGTACTTGTGTTTCCCTATTCTACACTTAAAGAAATAGATACCTAGGGAGGGCAAAAAAAATCACAGGACAAAAATCCATCAAGGTCACCAGTCCATACAGTGAAAAGATCTGGCAATAAACCTAAGCTGTCTGCTGCAGAGCTTATCCTGGACCACTAAACTATAAAAAGGAATTATTAAACATTTTTAAAACACCAGATTTGAAGTACTTGTCCTGATACTCTTTCATTTGTATGATCTTACCTCATTTACAAACAAAAATGAAAGTTTATTAGTTTAGATGGATATATGCATGAATAACTTGTTAGCAGGTTACCAATGATAAAATAAAATAAAATAAAATCACTAGGTAAGTATAAGACTTTTAGCAACACCAGCTTTGGACTTTTAATGTAAACCTTTTCTGTTTCTACACTTAAGTATGCATAAATATGCTGACTATAATTCATATAAAGTATATCTTAAAGCATTAAAACTTTCAAGAAAGTTTTAATGCTTTAAGATATACTTTATAGCTCAAATAATGTAACTCATTACTAAATTAAGAACCAGCAATTATTCTATGTTAATCAAGAAAATGGTAATTGTATATAAAAATAAAAAATCTGCACTTGCTCTTTCTTCCATTCTCACTTTATATTTTCTTTTGCATATTTTTTAACCTTGCTGTTCACCTTATATTCTTTAATTTCATGGAAGAGCTCATGAGAAACATGAACATCTATGTAACAGGAAAGAGATGAAGCTAACTATGCATGTGCTCTATTTTCTGTGTGTGTGTGTGTGTGTGTGTGTGTGTGTGTGTGTGTGTGTGTGTGTGGTATATCAGTCTTGGGGCCTGAACTCTAGGCCTAGGCACTGCCCTCAGCTCTTCAGCTCAAGGCTAGTGCTCTACCACTTGAGCCACAGCTCCACTTCCAGCTTTTTCTGCTTATGTGGTGCTGAAGAATCGAACCCAGGACCTCATGCATGTAAGACAGACACTCTACCACTGAGCCATCTTCCAAGCCCCTCTGTTTTCTATATCTAATATTCATCACTGGAATATCGGATCCTACAAGGATGATAAAAATGTTTCTATGTGAGGAAAATCAAAGAAAAAGAGTCTGAAAGAACTACTCCAAGCAAGTTGGCATGCCTGAAAATTATCAAGAAAATTAATTTCCTGGCCATGAAATTGTAACATCTTATATTGTGCATTCTTATAATATACATTGTTCTGGAAGTCTTCATTTCTGTTACTATGTGGTGAAAATATACCTTTCACCTGTGTCAGAGACTTCAGAGCTGACCACTATAACTGGATCATTAAAAATTCATTAAGCTGATTACCATTGGGTTTCTCAGGAAACCATTCTGGCATTTATTATCCACAGGGAATATTATGTCATCAATACACATGACTTTGCTCTTATAATGATAGCCAACTTTATTTAACTTATTTATAAATGACCAATTTACATCTGTGTTATTTTACATTGATAGCATTTGTTATATACTCCTCTAAGATACCAAATCCATAATGATAAACTAGAATCTCCTAATGCTACATTTCGCTGCTATAAAAGTAGAAATTTTTTTTCAAAATACCTTTAAAATTATGCTTTTCAGCTGAATAAGTAAATGTTTTAACATCTGTGTGTATTCTACTTATAGTAATAGTATTTACTAAGTTCTTGCAATTTTTTAGTTATAAAGAAATACTTAGACATTTATTTCTATTACATAGAGTCCAGTTAACACAGTAATATAGACAATACTTTAAGCACTAGCCCACAAGCCAATGTGAGAGACAAGGCACAAGTAAAATAGTGATTGTCATGTCAGAGGTTAGCACAGATTCTAAAAACAAAGATTAGATGCAGATGGGCTCTGAAAAGACCTGAGGAAGAAGATAATGTTTAAAACAACTTTCAAAGGATGGCAGTTCTCTTTGAATCACAACTTAAATACATACTTCATTTGAGGAAACATTTTGTTCTAATCTGAATAGGTTAACATATCAGACTCATACTTTTATCATCCCTGAGTCTCCCTTATTTAATTACCCTGTACCTTCCTTTTGTGAGGTCAGCTAGTTAATGGAATTTCTTTGCTTCTGTTTGCTGACAGGAATTAATATATGTTCACAGCTGGCTCATTTGAGTTTTCTGCTTTTTAAATGACATAGTAATTATTGTCCACTAAATGAATGTTAATGGCTAGCTACTATTAGTGTCTGATTTCAGAAAAAGAAATCTCCTATATAGGTTTACAACTGAGTATTAAATTGTCTAGTATAATTATAGGACTGATAGTACGAATTTTTGTGATAAAAATTCTATCATGTTTGCTGAACCCTTTGAATAAACTGAAAATTAGCTTGACAGTATAATTTTATATAGGTGAGCTTTTAAGTTAACAAAGAGCCTACCACAATACCTATCAAGAGATAGGCACTCAATTATTACCTGCCAGATTGATCTTAAAATGACTAAACTGCATACTTGCTTTGCTTCTTCTTGAAGGCCTTTTATTCCTACAACTTTCCCTTGTCAAAAGTACCTTCATAAAAATGATAGTCAAGTAAAAGTTCCCATCAGCCCTTGAACAACTATCCTAATGTATAGTATCTAAACATATCTCTGCCACTGAGCTTCCCAGTAATTTGGTAAATGGGTGTGAACTTTTAAATTTTGTTTTAAACTGCTAACTCATTCAAATCTGAACTATCACCTGTATCTATTAAATGGCTGTCTAGTTTTCTACATAAGGTAATCCTAACAATTATCTTTGGTAAAAGACCACAAGGATAAAATAATATAAGTTTCTAATTCTAAATGTCATGTGTTTTACATATATCCACAGGTGAATGTGTGTATGCTTTGGGGTGGGGGTGGGGAGCTGTATGTTCCTTTTCCATAGACCTTCTTGGAATCCTTCAAATGACATTCATACAATCACATAGAGAGGAATATGGGTAAATTATGGCAGGAATATAAATAGAGATCATTAGAACTAAAATGAAGATCAAAAACAAGGAATGCACAGAGATAGTTTCTTCATAACAAATATGATGAAAACCAAATACGATAAGAAGAGCTCATTTTAGAACAGACTAATCCTGTCTTGTATAATCCCTAATCACAGGTCCACATGACCCCTGTTGGATCCCCTACTCACCTTTTACATGTGACCTATCAGAAATTCAGACAGAGTCAGACTGAGGCGGGAAGCAGGTATGTCTGAAATGAGGTGTGCTTCTTAAGACAAAATGTGTGCAGAAGGCAGAGACATTAGCTTTTCTTTTTATGATGGAAAATGGGCTAAGAAGGAGGGTCTTGAGAAATGAGACCTAAAAGCTCCACTTTCGGAGTGGAATTTTGCTTAGTAATTGGTAAGTGGCAGAAACAACATAAAGTGGAAAAGGATGAGTAAACACCAAGAAATCAACCACGGTAACATCGTTTATGCCACACTAGAATTCCTATAAGTTTGCCATATTAAACAAAATGTCCATACCCTATTCATTTCCTCTTTGAAGGAGTTCTCTTTTGGCCCCTCCTGGGATTCTGCTACATCTGCTTCACTGGCCATGCCTTTGGAACATCATTTCTGTCATTTCCTTTCCAATTAACATAACTTCCATGAGATGTTAGTTTGCCTTTCTTCGCTTAGTAGTAGGTAAGTGGCAGAAACAATAAAATAAAAAAGAATCTAACTCATAAATAAATTATGTGTTTTGGCTAACTAATACTTCAGTGACATTAAACACTCTGATATGTGCCATAAATTGAAAATTGAAGGGAGAAAATTTATGTGGAAATTTATTCATTACAAATTATATGCTATTTTAAGCATACCCAATGTAAAACTGTCACATCAGAGCAGTGAGCATTATATTCAGTGTATATTTAGTGTAGAAAATACCTGACCATAGCAAATAAATGTAGTCAACTTTCCTTTTTGGCTTTGATAGTTTTGTTTTCAGTAACTTTTATATTAATATACAAAAGAAACTTTTATCCAACTACACATTAAGTCTGTATTAGGAACATTCCTGTGCTGAGCATGGTGGCACATGCCTGTAATTTCAGGTATTCAGAAAGCAGAGATCAGAAGATCCAGGTTCAAGGACAATCTGTGCAGTTATTATGAGACCTTATCTGAAAAATCAAACCTAAAGCCAATGAATTGGGACTTTTGGACTAGAGAGAGCCTTTGCCCAGCAAGCTGGAGGTCCAATGATTATACTGAAAATTACCTTATGCAGTAATAATTACCCCATAATAATCTTTTTGTGTTGAAAATTATTGTGCAGAAAAAAATTTATTCAAATTACTTCATATTGCAGGAATGTCAATCCTGTAAGTAGTGAAGATATAAAAATGGATTATTATTCTTTTTAACATGTAAACTTTGTTAAATTAATTTTATTGTTTGTCAGTCATAGGGCTTGAACTCAGGACCTGGGCTCTGTCCCTGAGCTTTTATACTCAAGACCAGTGCTGTAACACTTTGAGTCACAGCTCCACTTCCAGAATGACTTTTCTACCTGGGCTGGCTACAAACCAAAATCCTCAGATCTCAGCCTCTAAAGAAGCTAGGATTAAAAGCATGAGCCATCAATGCCTAACTGCTAAGTTAATTTTTATGTTAATGATTTTAGTATTTTTGTATTAAAATCTTAATTTAAAATTTCAACAATAGGTGGAATATAACATATTTTCTCAGATTACAATTCTCTAAAGCACAAAATTAAAAAGGCCTACTCGGAGAGAGAGGACAAGATGGCGGAGGAGAAGCTGGAAGCTGAACAAGCTCTCGCATAGAAAGCAGTTTTAGAGTTCCAGTGAACAGTCCTAAGCCAGAGAAACACACCAAGTGTGCCATCACAGGACAGAGAGTTAGACAAGTGAGAGAAAG
>NW_012267217.1:802015-818978 GCF_000151885.1 Dipodomys ordii
AAACAAAGGAGGAGGCTGCAATGCTTGGTAAGAAATGTACGTATTATCCTGCCCATGCAATTGTAACCCCTCTGTACAGTATGTTCACAAATAAAATAAAATAAAATTAAAAAAAAAATAAAAAATAAAAAAATAAAAAGGCCTACTCAATAAAGAGAAAAAAAATTCCCTCCTTTATTTATAACTTAATGTCATTAACAAAGGTCAATGTTTCTAAGATCGCTGATGGTAGTGGTTTTACACAGGGGACCATTGCTCCAAATGACTCATTAACTCTTTCAAGTACTTTAACAAATGATTAGAAATGCATTGAATCTGATAGTAAGATACATTTAATTGACTTTCTAGACATAATCTTAGAGTGATAACTGTTGACAAACTCAGAAATTATGTTCACCATCATCCCAAATGACTCAGAATAAAAAACTCACTCCCATAAAATTCAAGTGTTTTTAGTTGGAAAATGATGGTATCTCCTTGAATTTTATGTATTGATTGCCTTCTGTTTCTACACTGATGGAGTATGTTATCAGCTTAAATGTCTAGATCACTTTCTGATCCCCATACCATTGAATATGATTGATTTCCTTGAATTTTAAATAATACTCAATACCGTCCCTTATCCATATAAGCATCAAGAAATAGTTTTACATCACTTAGTGAGTTCCAGTTGGGTAATAGCTACAATACCAATATAAATTTTCGCCATACATTTTGGAATGCAAAAAAGGAAAGCCATTTACATTAAGGAAAGAGATGATTGTCAGAAGCTACCTTAAAATTTTAGTTAAACCCTTCGGGCCAGATGAATAGAAATGATCAACCTTGATCAAATGATTCTCAGATTATTATATAGCAATCAAAGAGGTAAGATAGATAGACCTTTTCAAAGTGCTAATTCCCATCCCTCCTGGACATTTAAAAGCCAGCATATTACCCTGTCTTGGTAACTATTCATATTTAAGTGTTTTTCTGTTTTGCTTTTGTGTGTGTGTGTTGGTTGTGGGGCCTAAACTCTGGGCCTGAATACTGTCCCTCAGCTCTTCTGCTCAAGGTTAGTGCTCTACCACTTGAGCCACAGCACCACTTCCGGGTCTTTCTGCTTATGTGGTACTGAGGAATTGAACCCAGGGCCTCATGCATGCGAGGCAAGCACTCGACCACTGAGCCACCTTCCCAGCCCCAATATTTAAGAGTTTTAGAACTAATGTGACTATTCAGCAAAATTAAAGCAATAAGTGCAATCTGTAAAATAAAAACTCTTCAAAAATGGAGAAATAATTTGGAATATCTTAATTTACTTTTCACTTTGTCTCAATTCCAAAATTTGATCTTAACGCCAAGAATGCTAGTGTAAATATATCATAGAAAAACAGATAATAATAAAATTATAAAAGATCCATGTCTTGGGTTGCCTAAGGACTCATTGGCATGTTTTCAACAATATTGCAATTAAAATTTTACTCATCGTTAATAAAGCACTCCTATAAAATGAATAAATTAATACTAGATTCAGTCTGTGCTCCATAATTATGTTCCTTATCACAAAACAATGATTTCACTCTTCTTCATAGTAGATTTTTTTTAAAAAAAACTGCTCAATACCAGGTTTCTAGACAATTCTTTCACTATATCATTAGTTATAATAGTTTCTGGTTTCCTTTCTTCTTGCAGATGAAATGCTAAAAGAAAAACCACTAACTCAGAAACTGCTTTATGTAACAAGTACCATGACTTGGGGTCTACAACTTTTTCCATGAGACGGAAAGCAATTCAATGTCTCCATGGTTTTATTGGGAGTTTTTATAAGTCTAGACCAAACCCTACACAGAAACTGTTTACAACTTTAACTACAAAATGAAATGTGTTTAGCGTGACTCCCCATTGAGAATCAATAATTCTAGTTAGACTACTGATTTCATGGAGTAGACCATTTTTTTTGTAACTTACTCATTATTCTAAATATTTTAGGTCCTTATTTAAAGCTCACTACACTGATGATTTCATAAACAAAAATGGTTGGTATTAATATTCCATTTTATACTTTTATCTGTTTGTAGTACAATGTGATAAAAATAACATTTTGATATTTTCCTGCCATTTTACCACAAAATTGCAAATATATCAGTAATGTTTAAATAGGAAAATTATTACATACAAATGCTTGATTTAAATGTTTATCATAAATTGAGATTACATGTTTCGATTAAACAATCTAAACAAAGAAAATAACCAAAATGTCTTTTAGAACTCAGTAGCTTTTATGACCAATAAACCATTCAGATATTTGAAATTACCTCTTAAAAAAATCTACTTGGCTTTTAGTAAAGTTTAATTTTATACCACATCTGTAATTAAAACAATACTGTTGGCCCTGATGATGTTCAAGCTACTTATCATAAGAAAGGTAAATTGGGTAAACTGAGTAATAGAAATCAATTAGTGTCAGCTTAGAGAGAAAGCAGTGACTCAATGTAAACATACAAAATTTCTCCTGGAATAAGTATTGGCATTTCTCAAAGCACTAAGTAACCAATGTGCTCAGGATCCCAACACATCTACTGTTAAATGTTTCAGTTATTTATTTAATCTCTAACCAGATTAATTTTATTTCTTCTGTCTATGGGAAAGAACAAACATAATTTTTGTATGATCACAGGTATTCACTTCTGGCTCAATTACATAAAGGGCAAACATCACATTCTGAACAAACATTTCTAGATGATGTATTATGGGTTAGTGTATTTCTGCAGTGTCCACAATTTTTGGTGAAAGGAGACTCAGAATGAACTAGGTAGGTACCCAATAGAAAATTGAATCATAACTAGATTATATTAGCAAAATAACTTTCATAGCTATTTTGAAAGAAAATGTTTGGAAAAGATTTTTTCTATTGCTAAAGGAATATAAAATATATTTTTTGGGGTCCGGTCGTGAGGACTGAACTCTGGGCCTGGGTGCTGTCCCTCAGTTCTTCAGCTCAAGGCTAGCACTCTACCACTTGAACCACAGCACCACTTCCAGCTTTTTTCTTTTTGTTTATGTAGTGCTGAGGAATCAAACCCAAGGCCTCATGCATGCAAGGCAAGCACATCTAATAATAAATATGATACCTATTGCCAAAGTGCTTTCAATTGAATAATTGAAATCCTTTGAGATTTCTCTAGTTATCGAATTTTATTATAATCATTATCATACAGCAATCATATATTGTCACATATTTAATGCATAAAGTGAATGTTCATTAACCAAAAATATATGCTATTATTGACTAAACAGAAATAGGGTATGTTTTTTAATCAAGACATTATTAATTTAGTGAGTAGAGCATCTTGTACACATCTGGAAGAGCTGTAAAGGTACTGAAATGCCAATCCAAAAGTTCTTCTAAAAAGACTAATATTTTGGGTAATTTACCAATAATATTTATTTAATTGCTTTATAAAGTAATTCGTTAAGATCCTGGAAATAGGAGAGGGGGGACCAAGATGGCAACGAGACAGTAAGGAAATGCCACAGCTCTCTCCAACCAAAAGGAGAGTTCAAGTTCCAATGCTTAATTTCTCCAAGAGACCAACAACAACAACAACAAAAAGGCAAACACCCAGAGAAAAACAGGAGGCAGAAAAAAAAGAAGAAAGAAAGAAAAGGAAGAATTTCAGAACAGAGAAGCACGAAGATCCCTCCCCCAACCTTTACTGGCTGTGCTGCAATGCTCCAAGCCTCTGCCAGCCAGCCCGGCCCAGCTGGGGCTGCCAAAGTCCCCAGAGACACAGGGGGTCATCTGCAGATCACCCATGCAGAAGACACTTGAAGTACCAGTGTCGGACCCAATGAACGCTGATCACAATGAACAGAAAAACCAACGAGCAGGGAGTGTGCACAAAGATCCCACTCCCACCCCTCACTCTCCAAGCAGAGGGGCTCCATCCCGCCAAAGCCACTTGGCCACGCAGTGGGAACCCCGGAACTACACGGGTCGCCCACAGAACCCCAGAGCAGAAGACCTGTAAGGTACTGGTGCTGATCTGAAGAGGGCAAACAGAGACAAACTCCAGAGCTTAGAACCTGCACACAAAGACCCCTCCCCCAGCCCTCAGCTTGATGCCATAGGCATGGCCCATTTCACTGCACTGACCTGAACAACATCAACAGAGGCAGAGACAGAGGAGAAACACACAGAGCCACCACCACCTGGCCCAGCCCACAAGCATCTCAACTGAACTCTGATTGCAGCGACAACCAGCGACCTACATCACACAGAAACAACAACTAGCTCCAGGGTGTGTACCTCTCAGGGGACAGTGTATCCCTCCTCAAAGGAGACCAGAACTGTTGGGAACCCCCAGATCTTGATCCAGACCCCTATCCCAACAGCTGGACTATAGGACCCACTAAAACTGAGAACTGTTCGAGAGCTCCACCAGCCCATGGAACACATCCAGCCAGCCAGGTTAGATCAAGAAGCACCCCTGGAGGGAGCTTAAACACCCAAGCCAGGAACAGCACCCATGGGTCACAATAACCAACAATGGAAGAAACCTGAACTGTGTACTCCAGGCTGCATAACCCAGACAAGATACACGGAAGCACAGGTCCAACTGGCGTGCCCCAGGCTAGAGACCGGGAGCCAGGACCAGGACTGGGGATCTGGTGCCTGAGCAACATAACCAACTCCTCCCAATTGAAGTCAGAAACTGAGCATACGCCTCAGCAGAGGGAGGAAAACAGGGAACTGCACCCCCTGGGAATCATGCCTGCAATAGAAAAAACCTGGGGGTCCAGGGAAAGAGAACCAGAAGCACAAACCTCACTAGAACCTGACCCATATACCCCAGGATGGGAATTGGACAACTCAGGTCACCAGCACCCGATAAGTCAGGAGCTCAGGCTGTTAAGGTGGCTCAGTGGTAGAGTGCCTGCCTTTTGTGCATGAGGCCCTGTATCTGATTCCTCAGCACCACATAAGCAGAAAGGGCCAGAAGTGGCACTGTGGCTCAAATAGTAGGGTGCCAGCCTTGAGTTGAAGAGCTAAGGGATAGCGCCCAGGCCCAGAGTTCAGACCACAACTGACCAAAAAAAATCAGGAGCCCGTATCAGACTCCAGCAATTGAGAGAGTACATCCAGCACACCTGATCTTGCCAAGAGCACATGTAGGAGTAAACAGGAGCAGTCTAGGCCGGTCAGTCCTTCTAAAGGCAGGAACTGCCAGTGATCTACAGCAGACACCTGAGAGCCCTACGTGGGTCAGATCAGCAGCTGGAGGTCAGCCCCAAACAGAACGTAGAGCAGGTACAGACTCTCTCCGCCGGCCCAAAAACAGCAACCAAAGACAGACACCTATTGACCAAAACAAAATTTCAGATTACCTTGAATCCCCATGTGAAAATCACAGAGAAAAATTACAATGTTTATCAACACCCAGGATAGCAAGCTACCCCCAAAAGCCAGCAGCCACCCAGGGGAGAGCCCCAGTGGGAGCAAAGTAGGAATGGAAGACAAAAGCTACATCCAAGAGATGCTGCAGGCAATGACTCAAGAATTAAAGCGAGAAATAGATCAGAAATTTAAAGAACACAGGGACGAACTATCAAAAGAGATGTAGGACCTCAAACAGGAGGTGCACGCAAAAATAGAGGCAGTACACACCTCACCAAGAGGTGAGATTAGTACTTTGAGAACCAACAATGAATCCATACATGAGTCCATTTCCTCCATGCACACCATAATGGAAGCCATAGTTTAACAAAGTGAATGAAATGGAATTTAGAGTGTCAGATACAGAAGATAGAATACACCAACTGGACCAAAAAGTCACAGATATGAAAAAATCACTTAAATTATGCCAAAGGGAAATCCAAGAGCAAGCAGATAGTGCCAAGAAATTTAACCTTCCTATAATTGGAGTGGACGAAGGTGAGGAATATCAAAGCAAGGGAATGCAACACCTATTCAGCAAGATTATCAATGAAAATTTCCCCCATCTTAAAAGATAACATCTTACCTACAGAAGCATATAGAACACCTAATGAGCAGGATCCCAGTAGAAACACTTCTAGGCACATTATAGTAAAAATGATAGATCTGAAAAATAAGGAAACAATCTTGCATGCAGCAAAAACAAAGAAGGACCTATACTACAATGGAAAAAAATTAGAATCACTGCAGATGTCTCCACACAGACACTGAATGCAAGAAAGGCCTGGGAAAGGACCATCTGAGCCTTGAGAACCAATAATTGCCAGCCCAGACTGATATATCTGCAAAGCTAGCATTCGCATTCGTTGGAGAAACTAAAATTGTTAATAGTAAAGAAAAACTAAATGAATTCATAAACAATAAGCCAGCATTACAAAGAATACTCAGAGGGGGAACACAACCTGAATAATGCAACCACGAATGGGGACCCCCACCAGACAGGTACTAATAGAAGTCTAACTTAGTAAGCACAGGAGGAAATGAAAGAAGAAAAACTTAGGAAAACAGGGAATGATGGGAACCACAATGCATCTCTCTATATTAACCTTAAAAATTAATGGATTTAATTCACCAATCAAAATAAAAGAATTGCAGATTGGATCAGAAAACATGACCCATCCATGTGTTGCCTTCAGGAGACCCACCTCTCAGCCAAACATACAGACAAACTCAGAGTGAAGGGTTGGAAAAGTATCTACCAATCAAATGCCCCAGTAAGAAAGCAGGAGTAGCTATCCTGATATCTGACAAAATAAACTTTTCATTAAAATCAATACAAAAAGTCAAGGAAGGACACTACATACTAATACAGGGAACAATCTAAGAGGAGGATATTATCATTATCAACTTATACTCCCCAAACATTGGAGCACCCAAATATGTTACAGAATAAAATAGATCCAAATACGATAATACTAGGAGACTTTAATACCCCACCCTCACCAAAGGACAGGTCTACCAACCAGAGGACTGACAAAGAAGCTACCAAATTAAGTGAGGCCATACTTCAAGCAGAACTAACTGGCATCTACTGAGTATTTCACCCTGAAACAACACAGTACATGTTCTTCTCAGCAGCTCATGGAACTTTCTTCAAAATAGACCATATCATTGTTCTTGCAAGGAACTTGAGCAAATACAAGGGGATTGACATAATCCCCTGTATCCTATCAGACCACAGTGGAATCAAGCTAGTTCTCAATAACAAAACATATCGCAGAAATTACTCAAACATGGAAATTGAATAGCACACTTTTAAGCAACACCTGGGTAAGAAGAAATTAGAGAAGTTCTTACAATTCAATGAAAATGAAAACACATCACAAAGAAACTTGTGGGACACAGCAAAAGCAGTCCTGAGGGGCAAATTTATCACCCGCAGTGCCCACATCAAGAAAAGAGAGACCGACCAAGTAAATCATCTTATGTTGCAATTAGAACAGCTAGAAAAACATGAAAAAATGGAACCTAAAGTTACTAGACAAAGCCAGATAATCAAAATAAGAGCGGAAATTAATGAGATAGAGAATAGGAAAATTATAAACAAAAAATGAACATAAATAAATAAAATTGAAAAGATAAATAAAATTGGCAAGATTAATTTAGAAGAGAGGCAACTCAAATTAACAAGATCAGGGATGCCACGGGAAAAATCACAACAAATACCCAAAACATCCAAACAATTATAAAGAAGTATTTTCAAAAGTTATGCTCTCTAAAGAAAGAAAACCTAGCAGAAATGGATGTGTTTTTAGAGAAATACAAGTTGCAAACTGAGTAAAGAAGAAATAAATCAATTAAATAAGCCAATATCTTATAATGAGATTCAGGAAGCAATCAGAAGTCTTCCAACAAGGAAAAGCCCAGGACCAGATGGATTCACAATGGAATTCTATAAGGCCTTTAAAGAAGAACTAATAGCCATAATACTCAAGCTCTTCAGAGAAGTAGAAAAAGAGAGAGCTATCCCAAACTCATTCTACGATGCCAATATCACACTCATCCCCAAACCAGGCAAAGACCCAACAAAAAAAAAAGAGAACTACAGACCAATCTCTTGATGAACACAGATGCAAAGATCCTTAACAAAATTCTATCTAACAGAATCCAGAAACACATTAAAAAAACATACACTACGACCAGGTAGGCTTCATCCCAAAGATGCAGAGATAGTTTAACATACATAAATCAATAAATGTAATCCAATACATCAACAGATCCAAGGTCAAGAACCGCATGATTATCTCTGGAGAAAATAGGAATAGAAGGAACAATCCTTAAAACAATAAAAGCCATATACGACAGACCAATAGCCAATATTATACTCAATGGGAAAAAACTACAACCAATTCTTCTAAAATCAGGAACAAGGCAAGGATGCCCACTGTATCCATTCCTCTTCAATATAGTCCTGGTACCTTTAACCAGGGCAATAGGCCAAAATAAAAGACATTAAAGAGATCCACATAGGGAAGGAAGAAGTTAAACTATACCTTTTTGCAGATGACATGATCCTATACCTTCATGATCCCAAAAACATCATCCCCAAACTCTTAGAAATTATAAACCACTTTGGCAAAGTAGCAGGATACAAAATCAACCCACAAAAATCGTTTGCCTTCCTGAACACCTACAATGTACAAGCAGAGAGGGAAATAAAGGAAACAACCCCATTCACAATAACCCCCCCAAAAATAAAATATTTAGGAATTAACCTAACCAAAGATGTAAAAGAACTATTTAATGAAAACTATAAAAACTTTAAAAAAGAAATTACAGAAGACACCAGGAAGTGGAAAGACCCTCCATGCTCTTGGATAGACAGATTTAATATAGTGAAAATGGCAATACTGCCAAAATTAATATACAAATTCAATGTAATTCCTATTAAAATCCCAATGACATACATTTCTGAAATACAGAAACCAGTCCAAAAATTCATATGAGACAACAAAAGACCTAGAATAGCCAAAACAATTCTAGGCAAAAAAGACAACAGGGGAGGGATCTCGATGCTGGACTTCAAACTCAACTATAGAGCCATAATAACAAAGACAGCATGGTACTGGCAGAAAGACAGACCAAAAGACCAATGGAATAGAATATAAGATCCAGAAATAAAACCACACACCTACAGTCAGCTGATATTTGACAAAGGAGCCAAAGACATACAGTGGAACAAACATAGCCTCTTCAAATACTGGTGCTTGGAAAACTGGGAGGCCACATGCACAAAACTGAAAGTGGACCCCAGCCTATCACCATGTACCAACATCAAATCAAAATGGATTAAAGACCTTAACATCAAACCTGAATCTCTGAAACTACTGCAGGACAGAGTAGGAGAGACACTTGAACTTATAGGCACAGGCAGGAACTTCCTGAACAGGGTCCCAGGGTCACAACAAATTGGAGAGAGACTCGACAAATGGGACTACCTTAAAATAAAAAGTTTCTTCTCAGCTAAAGCTATCGCAACCAAGATAGAAAGACAACCACTAACTGGAAAAAATATTTACCAGCAATATATATCAGACAAGGGGTTAATAGCCAATATATACAGGGAAATCAAGAAACTAATCCCTCCCAAACCTAACAAACCAAGTATTAAATGAGCAAGGGAACTAAAGAGAGACTTCTCAGAAAAAGAGATAAAAATGGCAAAGAAACACATGAGAAAATGCTCAACATCCCTGGTTGTAAAGGAAATACAAATAAAGACAACCCTGAGATACTACTTTACCCCAATCAGCCAATGACAAACGCTGGAGGGGATGTGGAGAAAGAGGAACCCTATTACATTGCTGGTGGGAATGTACACTTATATAACCACTTTGGAAAGCAGTCTGGAGGTTTCTCAGAAAGCTAAATACTGACCTCCCTTATATCCCAGCCATTCCACTTCTAGGCATCTATCCCTGAACAACAGGAACCAGTATACATATGCACCTCCATGTTTATTGCAGCACTGTTCACAATAGCCAGGATATGGAAACAACCCAGATGTCCCAGCACAGATGAATGGATCCAAAACTTGTGGTACCTATACACAGTGGAATATTATGCAGCCATTAGAAAGGACAAAATAATGGCATTTGCAGGAAAATGTATGGAGCTAGAAGAAGTCATGTTGAGCTAGGTAAGCCAAGAGCAAAGAGACAAATGGCACATGGTCTCCCTGATAAGTACATGTTAAATCCAAAACGTAAGGTGATACAACAAAATTAACAAGGCTTAAGAAACAAAGGACTTCCACTCGTCTGGTTGAATCTCTACTAAATAACTCCATGCTGCTGACCACATATATGGTATATATGTGCACACCAGAGGGAAACCAGGAGGATGCCACAGAACTAGAGGGAATCAGGGAAAAACATACAACAGCGGGACCCATCAGCTGCACTGGACATTGATCAAAATGAATTAAGCAACTCAATGGCAGCTATGGGAATGAGGGAAAGAGTAGGAAAGAAGGAACAGCTGACACTATGCAAAACAAAAGAAATGTACATATCACCCAATGTGGAAGAGCTCATAGAACTCATAAATGTTTTGGCATGCGATATATTTACTTGGATTGAAATACAAGGAACTGAGTTGGATCTAATTACAATTTTTTTCATTGTAGAACATTAAAGTATTGTATTTGCACAGAACCTGGGAAAGTTGTGAAATCACGTTAGGAGATCATTTAAAATATTAGATTTTTACCTGTTTGGGATAGCTTACAAGAAATCTGGCCTAAAGTGGGTGAAGAGTCAGATGGCTATGATACTGGTAGTTGGCAAGATTTGAGGGGTATAAGTGTCATCTCAATAGTCAATGGAATGTATGGGGTTTGGAGTGAGAAGAGCAGAGTTCAAATATCAGTGTTGCAAAATCTTTGTAATCTGTTGAGCAAGATCATGCAGTAATCTATGAGATATCAAAAACTTAAAATATATGAATGAATACATAAACTTCATAAGTTATATATTCTTATTAAAGGGAAATAAAAAAAATTTATACCTGGCTCATTCAGTTGTAGTAAAGGTACCATAAAATATGGAAATATCCTACTAGCCAAAATCTAGTCTTAGTTTTCATTATTGGGGTCAGTGAAGCAAGAAGATCAACCCATAATTAAAGAAAGTTATTGTTTGTTCAGCTTTCCAGTGCTGTGGAAAAGCACCTGAGGAAATCAACTTAAAGGAGCAAAGGCTCCATTTGAGTGCATAGTTTCAGGGGTTTCTGACCATGGTGTGTTGGATGCATTGTTATGGGCATGTGGTGAGGCAGAATTTACCCCACCCCAGGTTGATGGTGGAGAACTTGTAGTGAAGAAGAATAATTCATGATGAATGTGAAAAAGGAGAGGGTTGGGGAATGGGAGGGATGGAGATAGGGAGAGAGAGAGACAGAGACACAGAGACACAGAGACACAGAGAGAGAGAGATTATCTAAAAGGGTAGACCCTCAAGGTCTCACTCCTATCAACTAAGTCTCACCTATTAAATTTCTATTAACACTCAGTAGCCCATCAAAATATTAACCAATTGATGAATTAATGCATTGATGTCAGAGCTCTCATGATCCAATTCCTTCTCAAAAACTCACCAGCTGGCAATTAGCCAGCACAAGGACCTTAGAGGATATTTGAGTTCCAAACCTTAATAATCATACAGCCTAGTATGGATAAAGTGATGTATGCATTAATATTCATAATCCTAATAACAATTTAATTATAAAAATAGTAAATAAAATAATAATATAATTTAATATTACAATATGCCAAATCCAATATGCCAATAAGATTTTTACAGCATTATCTCTGATCATTATATAATCTTATTAGGAATATATGACCATTATTTTTTTTGTGAGGGGGGCCAGTTGTAGGGCCTGAACTCTGGGCCTAGGCACTGTCCCTCAGCTCTTCAGCTCAAGTCTAATGCTCTACCACTTGAGCCACAGCACCACTTCTGGCTTTTTTCTTTTTGCTTATGTGGTGCTGAGGAATCGAACCCAGGGCCTCATGCATGCAAGGCAAGCGCTCTACCACTGAGCCACCTTCCCAGCCCCTGCTCATTATTTTGTAAAGATCTTTGTCTGGATTTCATACATAAACCTGTGCTTCAAAGTTAATTGAAATGATGTCTATCATCCTTGACATTTTCATATTCATGTTGTTTATCTAGATTCTTTTTTGTTGTTGTTCGTCGTGGGACCTGAACTCTGGGCCTGAGCGCTGTCCCTCAGTTCTTCAACTCAAGGCTAGCACTCTACCACTTGAGCCACAGCACCACTTCCGGCCTTTTCTGCTTATGCAGTGTTGAGGAATAGAACCCAGGGCCTCATGCATGCAAGGCAAGCACTCTGCCACTGAGCCACCTTCCCAGCCCTGATCTAGATTCTTATATATTTCTTTGACATTCAATTTATCTGTCCTATATTTAAAGTAGAAATATGTCAGGGAAAAGAAATGGGATTTGCTAGGATATAGATACTAACAAACGTTATGTTCTTCCATACTCAAGAAAAAAAAAAATAACTGTGCTAGTCATGAGGCTCAAACTCAGAGCCTGGATGCTGTCACTAGGCCCCTTTGCTCATGACTAGTGTTCCACCTCTTGAGCCACAGCTCCCCTTCTGGCTTTTTAGTAGTTAATTGGAAATTGGAGTCTCAGGGACTCCTGCTTGGTCTGGCTTTGAGTGGTGATCCTCAGATTTCAGCCTCTTGAGCAGCCAGGATTCTAGGTCTGAGCCACCTCCGTCTGACATTTAAAAAATATATATTGGTATGAATCAGAAAAAGCATAAGGACACAGGTATTCAAAGTAACAATACACGTTATTGGTATTTTAAAATTTTATTGTAGGATGTGCATCTGAAGAATTTGCAAAGAAAAGCCCTTCACAGCTCTGGCCCAGCTGTTCCTTACACAACACAATGGCTGGTCTGCCCTCTGCTCCACCAGAGGTCACTGCACCACCTGCCAGGCAAGGCTCCCAGACACTGAATGCAGGTCCTCCCTCCCTTCACCACACAGATCTGTGCACACCCGTCACTTCCGGTATCCTAATAGTAGCTGCTCCATACATGTGAATGAGTTTCCTGTTACCATGGAATCATTCAGCATGAAAGGAAACCCAGGTTCTAGAAATCGCAAATAATCTCTTCTTATGTGTGATTATATGAAAAAAGAAAAATAGCTGGAAAATGGCATTTGAGGTAAGGTTAAAACATAAGGTCTATAATGTAAGAAGTGCCACTATCTTTGATTTCTTTGTATTATCTCAAAGGTCTTATACTCTTTGACAACTTTTAGGTATTATATACACGAGCATTTTATTTAGAGTTCTAACTTCAATATTAATGGCAAGAGATGAAGTACTAAATGGTTTAAAGGGAGTGAGTAACCTATTTATTGAGAAACTACCCCCTCTGAATTAGCTCTTACATATTAAACAAGACCATGTGTGTCTCTTGTTTCTTAACAATGAGAAAAAACTCAAGAATTTGGAAAAACAATAGAATTGGGAGGAGGTAGATTTTGAGAAGTTATCTATGTGAGATGTGTTTTAATGGCACTATGCCCAGAATATTTTATTCCTTCTAAGAGAAAAAAAACTTCATTAAAAGCTCCAAAGAGGGCAATTTTCCTGAGAGGTGAGATGCAAGACAGTCAGAAAAAGCAAGGACCCTATTGACCATTACACAAACCAGACTGAATGGTGGATCCTAATCAGTTCTGCAAAAAATCAAGAGAGACAGTGAGATAAAGCAGCCAGAGAAAGCACTGCTGTGAGGTCCTGATGGACACAAAATAGACAGCTTTGGGAAGTGACTAGAGGTGATGGACTGAATGAAGAAGAAACAGTTCAGATCAAACCAATAATCAATAATCACAAGAAATGGAAAACTTGGATATTAAAAATAAAATGGAGATTTAACCTATGGAAATAATGTATCCATACCCAAAGAAATATACTGTTACTTGAGTCATAGTTTATCATTGACACTATATTTTCCTGTGTTTGTTTCTATTCCTTTGAGTAATAGAATTCTAAACAATGTGTATATTTGTGTTACTTTGGGCATATCTATGTGTGTGTATATGTACCTGAGAGAGATACACAGACAGAGACCCTTTCTTAGATTAGTACCTTTGTTCCATATTCTAAGGCTGATTTTTACAGAATAAATATTTTAGGATTAATAACAGCTTGATTCTTACTTAAGAAGGCTATTAGGAAAATTTAAGAGTAGAGGATGAGAAAGAAAAGAAAGGGTAACATATTCCACCCACATTCCACTGCATCAGTTCAGACTTCTTGCTAACTGGTGACCCCTCTTTAACCTTTCCAAATCTCATTAAACTCCACTGAGTACTTTGTCCCACCTGTTCCCTTCATTCATAATTTAGTAACAACTTTCTTCTACTTCTACCCTCTTAAAACAGCCCATTTGAAACATCTGGAGTAGATTATATGTTCTGTAAGATCCCCAAATGGCACAATATTTGGAACTAGGAAGAGCCACAGGAAAGAATTCTTCATATTAGGCTAAAGGTTAAAGGTGTCCCTTTGTAAACAAATGAGTGATTCACTTGTCCAGTGTCTGGGCATACTGGCACCATGATTACTTAACATATCACATCAGTAGTGTGGGAGCACTGAGGGAAAGCACTTTAGTGATCAAGTGGCTGATGAGTGTGATCATTACAACAAAAGCAATAACAAAGATTATGGGGGAGAAAAAATAATCATCCTTGATTGTACCTGAGACTTCACCTATCAACTCAAGGCACGTAAAGAGACACACAAAGGTTCTCTGTTGACTTTAACATAATCACTGCTGGGAAAGAATGGTAGTGTTTGTTAAAATTTGTTGCTGCAACAAATTAACACAAATGGAGTTACTTTAAACAACACAATTTTATCATGCAAATCTGCAGACCAAAGTCTGATATAGGTCTTACTGTGTTAAAATCGAAGTGTATTATTAGCAGGATTAGTATTTCCTTTGGGACATCTAGAGAAGAATTGTGTTTCTTTGTTTTTGTGAAAGCTTCTAGAATCAACTCATATTTGTTAGTTCAAAACTACTTCCTCCACCTTTTAGGTCAGCATTACAAATCTCCCCTAAATTCTGACCTTGAATTTTATGCCACCTTCTTTCACTTATCAAGATTCTTGAGATTACAGTAGGCCTACCTGGGTAATCCCAGATAATCTCTACTTCTCAAGATCCTTAATCACAATTTTAACAGATCTAGTAACAAGTTCATTAAGACTTGAACAATGGCAGTTGGGCATTTTTTTTTCTGTCAACCACAGTAGCAAGAAATAATGCCCTGCATTTAGATATGTGGTTTTCAAAATTTATAAGGCTAGGGAAATGCCTGATTAATCAAGTCTCCATGTCAAGGAGAGGCTCTGGTTGCAAAGGCTTGTGACCTTTAAACTTGGAATGAGAACATTTAGGCAGATATAGACAAGTCTGAGAAACATTTTCTCCTAATCCCATTAAACTCACTCTTGCCAGAAGCTGCCACCTCCTCGTGCCTAAGTAAACTGCATTTCTTTCATGAAGACGTTTCATTAGTTGAGGCCCTAGGAAGACCTCTTACTTTGATTTCTTATTCAAGTTCTGCCACTTCTCACTGCCTCCAGGCTCATTAAAAAGAATCAAGTCTCCCAAATCTCCCAGAGGGAAAAAGGATTTGCCATATACTGTCGCCAAGAAAAGGACTGGGCATATGCCAAAAAGTTTACAAGACCTTGCTAATATGTATCAAAGAAAATCAGAGTTACACTTATGTAAACGAATTGTGGGGGAGTGATACTGGGGATTGAACTCAGGGCCTTGAGCTTGCTAAGAAGATATTCTACCACTTGATTCAGGCCTCCATCCCCTTTTCCAGATGTTATTTTAAAGTTAGGGTCAAGCTTTATGCCAGAATGATTCTGAGCTGCAATCCTGTTTATGCTTCCTTGTGTTTACTTGTACCTGGAACAAAAATTAAATCCCTCAACAACAAATCCTCAAAGAAATAACTGCCCAATAAATAAGTGGGCTACCTGGAATGACAGGAACATGCTACTGTACCCAGCTATTGTGTTTCCCCAATAGCAGGGATAATAGGCATGAACTATGGCACCAGCCACTGCTTGAAACAAAGTCACATGAACTTCTTTTTTTGCCTGGGCTAATCTTCAACCACAGTCCTCAATCTCCACTTAGCAAGTAAATGGGATTACAGCCCTGAGCCAGTGCTCCCAACATGAATAGACTCTCAAGTTAACAGAAGAAATATAATGAAAGGTATTTCATTATATTATTCTGTTTTATATTTTTATGTTTTATGTTTGGGTTATAGTATATTTTCTGTCATTATGGTTTTTGCATTTAATGTACATATTTTAAGAAGCAAGGAATTTTTGTTACTTGACTGACATCTAGGGTCAATGATGGCCACTAGTCCATGTGGCTGGGATATTAGAACTTCTCTGAGATATTTTAAAGAAGGAAATCAACAAGCTTGTGCAGTCACCTAATCACAAACAATGAATTTGCCAACACTAATTACATCCACTGAGGGGAGATTTCAAAGAGATTGTCTCTCTGAACATCAGGGCATATATTGGCTTGGGGTGCTACAACTTGCTTCTAAAGCTCACTAGTGGCTGCCAAGACAAGCTGAAGATGACAGTGGGAGCAGGTGACACAAAATCGGGGTCACTGTTTACAGTAGTAAGTTGGGGAACCCTAAACAGGCAGAGACCATATAACAACATAGATTGTTGGTTCCCCGATCAAATTCATATGAGAAGCCTTCATTCCTCAAAGTAGATATTTTATTTTTTTATTTTACTTTTTTTATTGTGAAAATACTGTACAGAGGGTTTACAATTACATGGGCAAGATAATGAGTACATTTCTTATCAAGCATTGTAGCCTCCTCCTTTGTTTCCCCTTCCCATCCCTTCCCATCCTCCCCCT
>NW_012267217.1:820988-850598 GCF_000151885.1 Dipodomys ordii
GATTGGGTGGGGGGAGGGGGGAGGCTGGGAAGGGAGGTGAAGGGTAAACAAAGGAGGAGGCTGCAATGCTTGGTAAGAAATGTATGCATTAGCTTGCCTATGTAATTGTAACCCCTCTGTACAGTATGTTCACAAATAAAATAAAATTTAAAAAAAAAAACAAAAAACAAAGGGAGACAAAATATGTCCTGCAAATTTTTAATATATTTGTTGTTTTGTAAAAGATAAATACTGGATAGATATATCTCACTGGTTTTAAAATAATGCATGAACATAGTTTTCTTGCTCCTCTGTACAGGTGGTAATGAGACATATTAAAACAGAATCTTGGGCTGGGACATTGGCTCCGTGGTAGAGCATTTGCCTTGCATGCATGAGGCCCTGGGTTCGATTCCTCAGCACCACATAAGCAAAAAAGAAAAAAGCCAGAAGTGGCGCTGTGGCTCAAATCATAGAGTGCTAGCCTTGAGCTGAAGAACTGAGGGACAGTGTCCAGGCCCAGAATTCAGGCCCCATGAGAGGATCCCCCCCCCAAAAAAAAACAGAATCTTAAATGAGGGAGGGAGTTGAGACTGTTCAAAAAAGAAATGTGCTCATTACCTGACATATAACTGTAACTCTTCTGTACATCACCTTTACAATACAAACAAATCAAATCTAAAGTGTTAAAGGACTCTTGTACATAGGGAATGCAAATGTCCAGAAGCACAGCTAATCCTTGTGGTGCCTTCTACAGTATGTAGCAGTATGACATGTTTAAAATATAACAAATGTGGAAGGATGGAAAAAGCATATGATGTTCTGTGTTATTTTTTCTAAGGTGATAAAGTCTAAAATCTCTTAAGAAGTAACCAGAGATGGAAAGATTGGCAACTGATCATTTAGCCCACTAAAAGAAATCCAGGCTTCATGAAGAACTAGAGCAATCTCTAGCAAGTCTACTGAGGTCTTGGAGTGTGAGGGCACTGCCCCCAAATGAAATACATTTCCAGATAGTTTATCACAGCACCAAGAACATGGCCTGGGCTGCTTTTCTACCATAAATTTGGGGCAGTATGCAGAAGAAACATTTCTATGAATCTCAAAGAAGGCTCTGACCCATAGTCAGAAAAAATGTAGGCACAGTTAGTGCCAAAATGAAGGCATAAAAAAGTATCTAGACAAGAAGAACAGAGTGTAGCAAATCTCCTGGCATGAATACCCTGGAGGTGAAAGCAAGCCTAAAGGGCTTACAATAACTACTTCACTCTTGCCATTATTTTGTCCTGGTGACTAAGGAAGCAATTTAAGCTGTTACAGATGGCTTCATGCTTAGCCTGGAGAGATCATTTTACTCAGAAAACAGGGCTTGCCAGAAACCCTTCCGTTTGCCAGCTTGAGACTTACAAATAATGAGTCTTGATACATCTACAAGTTGGAGCTCTATGATTTCAGTTTACCAAAAGGCTTCAAGCACAAATTTAAGGCTCACTCTTTCAACACAGATAGACACAATCTCTGTAGATACGTTCTCTTAAATGATGTTTATTTGCACTGCCAACAATGACCTGAGAAAAGCAACAGGAACAGTAACACTCTGCTCCTAAGTACCAAGATTCTTATAGAGTACATAAAATAATCTATAATCAGTAGAAGAGGTGAATTGAATGATCCAGTATAGAGCTTCAAAATATCTGGAGCATCTTCCACTAATAATAGCAAATCAATTCTCTGGGCTGTGTCAAACAAGGTTAACTAATGAATAACACTGATGTTAGATAATTTCACTGTCACATAGAAGATCTCAAAAAGGGCAGAGTAACTATTCTTATGCACATGTCAGATACACAAAGCAAATAATATATTTGAGGCAAATTTCCTCACATTAATCAATAAGACCTCAGAGCTGCAATTCCATGTCCTTCAACATCCATCACAGTGACTTTGATTATTTATCTACCTGTGGGTAGTGAATAGATAAGTAGAATAAGAAACTCATTTGAAAATCATGTGTGACAAATCTCTGAAAGCTGTCTCTTAGAAAATAGTAACAAAAATAAACCTAAATATGGAAAAAGAAGGAGGATGAGAAAGAAGGGAGAGGGGAGGATGAGGAAGATAAGGAGGAAGAGGAGGATGAGGAGGAAAAGGAGAAAAATACAAAGAAGAAGGAGAAGAAGGAGGAGGAGGAGGTAGAGGAGGGAGAGGAGGAAGGGGAGAAGAGGGAGGAGAGGGAGGAGGAGGAGAAGTCAGTGATAATAGGAAAAGGGGGAAAAATAGGAAAGGTGGGAGGGATGGGACAAAGGGAAGAAGAAAGAATATCATTTCCTTTTTAATTTGAAAAAAATCATCTAAAAAATCGTTTACATGATCTCTATTACCAGGGAGACTTTAATAATGAGAAAAATGGCTGTCAGTAATTCTAGAAAGTAGTTGGAAATATGACTTCTGTCTTGAGAGCTCAGATGAAAATTCCAAAAATGAAACTTAATGGTTTCTTCGGTTTCACTGCCATCTCTAAAGGACTGTAGGCAAAAGGATGGAATGCAAAGAGGTTGGATTAACTTTCTCCTGAACCACATAATTAGAAAGAATAAAGAAAATCAGGGAACTATTACTATTTAAAAAAGAAAAAAAAGACATGGATATTAAGCTTGCAAAAAATTCTTCTTCTGAACTGTGCACAGATATCCCACTTCAATCATAAGACAGAAGTGACAAAAGAAGAAAATAAAAGTGCCCTTGGCCTCTCATTGAAAGCTAGTGTTCCTGTTTTATTCCTTGCTCATCTACCAACCAAACTGGATTAGTCCTTGCCTCTCCATCACTCATCCTTTCTTCACCAAGATTGGGTCATTGTAAAGGCAGGCAGTGTTATTTGGCCTCAGTCCTAATGGGTGGAGAGGCTGTGTTATGAAGTTTAACTCCAGGTCAGTAGTGATGGGATCTGCTCCCACATATTTGGCAGATGGGGTGCATCTGGAGCCAGTTGTATTTGGTAACTGCCTAAGGAGGTGATATTACATTCAGATTCAGGGCAAAAGCCAAATAATGATGAAAATTCTGCTTTTACCTCATCTTGCTCTCTGCTCATATATCTCTCGGGTGCATTGCATTTGGGGTAGTGTGGGTTGTTAAGAATTCATGTGCTTGGCATCTTGGGTCCTGGCACAAATACTATCTCTTTTCAGTCCTTAGTATGATTTCCCAATTTCTACAGGTCTTATAGGTAGAGGGAATTCAAAATTAGGAGGCAAATGCTCTAAAAGGAAGAGTGAGACTTGTGCCTGTGGAAAGGCCTCAGATGTTTATATAAAATTGCATATGCAGCTGTGCCTGCTGAGTAATATCCCACATGCAGTAAGCACGATCGGGTGTTAGTGGGGATTGGGATTTATTTCTCCTTCCAGACAGGCTCTCTTGGGAACCCTAAATGGTAAAAGCAGTGAACTTCCATATGGGCTGGAGTAAGCTATAACTATTTTCCTGCATATGGGATTTCTTGGCCATGAGCCTCCTTACCTTGCTTTGAACTCTGCATTTCCTTTCCTTTGCTTGCTCAATGCTAAGTCCATGATCAGTGATGGATTTGTAGGAGGACTACATTGAAAGTCTACATCTAGTAGCTTGTTCAAAATAGACTTGAGCCATCCATTTCATCACTATTCAGTCCAGTAGATAAAACTGTATCTCTGAACTCTTCTAGGGGTCAGTCACAAGTATACATGTGGAAAGAAAACACTGTGGTAATATGCACGACTTGACCACAAAATATCTAAAATGAATCCCTATTATACTCTCTTTATTTAGGTATGTGTACAATCCATTCAATAATCCCTTGGGAGCAGCTGTCATATACTACTTTGTTATGCATATTGAGTAAAAAGAAATTTCACCACTTGAAATATGCTTTGCTTCCTTGGACATGGGTAGGTAGGTAGCAACTGAAAGGGCACAAAATGAAATGCAGTAATGACTACATTGAGTTGCATGTAACCAAAAACTCCTAAAGTAGTAGTAATAGGAATATTAACACACCATTAATATGCATTACTCATATAGCAAACTTAGAGGAAAACAATCCGGGGCAAGTTTGTTAACTTTTCATGAATCAGACATTAAGTTTCTCCACTCTGCTCTATCATTCTTCATGACCCCATCCATACTTGACATTTATTTCATTGTTGAAAATGTCACCAGAGCACCAAATACCGATTTAACATTACAAAGACAAGTCAGAGAATTGATATAACAATGAAACTGCCCATTGTCCAGTAAAGTCAGTCCCTTCTAAACATTTTTCCTAAACTTATCTGCAAGCATTTAGTTACACGGCCTTAGTTTACCACCAGAGGTGAGGTTTTGTTCAGTAGAATGCAAATTTATGAAGTTTGTACTACTAAACATACAAAGGCATCTGTTGTAGAAATATTAGAGAATTATTTTTGAATGTGTGGCTTCTATTGAAAGGTGTGAGATTATTAAGCATACTTAAGTTACACAGAATAAAATCTAACTACCATGTGTAGATACTTCAGTAAAATCCTCATGAGGGTGAATTCCAAAAAATACCTAGACTGCACCAGAAAGCCAAATGAAGCAAGAGTATGAGCTATCTCATTTACATCTGTATTGTTATCAAATTTATTCATTAAATGGAGATAGTAATTATTACATATTCATAGTATAATATTTAATATTACATTTCTAAATTACCTACATTTTTAAGTAAACTACATTTTAAAGTGCCTGAAATTAGTATGAGCTATACAAATACACGATACATTTAAAATGACATTTAAATGGTCTATTTCATACAAATCTTATTTTTAATTAATTTAATTAATTAAATAAAAGAATTAAGCAAATTGGTAGAATGCCTGAAAAATGATTCTAAGTATATTTTGTTAACTATTTTTGTTATATCATTAGTTTCTTTTCAGAATTCGGCATTTTTTTTACTACTTTAACAGTACTTTTCATAGAAGTGATCTTTTTTTAAATTAAATTAGATTACTAGAGCATGTATCAAAGCCCATTTAATATCTTGTCTTTAGGGATAAATCAGAGATAGACACAAAAGTAAAATGGTTCTTGCTTATTCTACTTTCTTTCCTGCTCTCACTGTACCTGAACTTGATGAAAAGTAAAGGTAAAATCTTATTAATGCCTGCTCTTGGAGAATTGGCCTGAGGTATTTTTTTTAAGGAAACAAAATTTATAATTTAATTTATAATGTAAGTAAAGCTCCAAGTTTTTAATCTCCAAGATTAAAATCATACGAACTTGGGGCTGGGAAGGTGTCTCAGTAGTAGAATACTTGCCTTGCATGCATGAGGGCCTGGGTTCGATTCCTCAGCACCACAGCAGAAAAAGCCAGAAGTGGTGCTGTGGCTCAAGTAGTAGGGTGCTAGCCCTGAGCTGAAGAGCTGAGGGACAGTGCCCAGTCCCAGAGTTCAAGCCCCACTACTGACCAAAAACAAAAACCAAACAAACAAACAAAAAAAACCTTGACAATTCCAGTGCTGGTGGCTCATGCCTATAAACTTACTTAGGAGGCTAAGATCTAAGGATCATGGTTCCCAGACAGAACAGGAAGGAAAGTCCTTGAGACTAGGATCTCCAAGAAACCAAAAATAGCACTTTGGCTCAAGTGGTAGAGTGTAAAAATCCTCAAGAACAAAACCAAGGCCCTGAGTTCAAGCCCCAGGACCAAAAAAAATTGATAAATATCATTGAAATTACTGTATAAACTTTAATAATGTTTCAACTCATTATTTTATTTTTAAAGATGCTAAGTATATGTAGGAAATAGGCTCATTTACCACTTTTTTATAAAAAAATAACCTTCTATATTTCAGACACTGTTATACTCACAGGAGTAAGACATGTTTCTTACTCTTTAGAGTTTTAAATTTCAGTGAATGTTACAAAGAATAATGAACTTGAAAATTGAAGATGATTCAAGATCTTTTGGAAGAATATAGAGGCCCAGTGAAACTGGAGCATATGAGCAAAGTTTAATATAGTGAGATTGGAAACAAAGACACATATAAGATGAAATGTGGCCCCAATATTTAGAAAGAATCTTGGATCGTATTTTTAGTGTGAAGGAATTTCAGAGCTTTAAATATCTTTCTTTTTTAACAAAAACATCTTGAAAGCTAAGTGTAGAAGGTTTTGATTAAGAAAGATAGGAAATCACTAGCAGTTTTCCAAGTGATAGACAATAGTAGTGATTGGGAACATTGTAAACTAAAAATCTTCTTTGTCACTTGAATAACTGAGAAACCACACACACACACACACACACACACACACACACACACACACACACATTTATATACAGAATAAAGTAATTAAGAATATATTATCAACCCCTTTGATGGAGGTAGTGAAATATTGAAGTTAAGGGATTGTTTTTGAATTCCAACATAGAAGAAACATTTGTTCTCTCTCTCATCTGAACATTCTGAAAAAGGGTGGGCATAGTTACAAAAGGTGAAATTAAAGAAGTATTATGGGTTATATGATATTCTTCAGGGCGAATGAGTTTTGAAATGCATTATGAATTGTAGCTTGTGATATGCATAGTATTATAAGACAGTGCACAGGCTTCTGTGAGGATATTTGTTGGTCCTCAGGTTAGATTTATTTCTTCAAGCTGTATAGAGGTCTCTCTGAAACTCCTGGTGAGTTGGGTCATGATGAACCCACTTCCACAAGAACTTTGCAACTGTCTCTTTGTATAATGAAGATGTAAATCTGACCTTGCTCCCATCTAGTTTTTTGTAAAGAATGAACTGCTTTTCTGATAAAAATGGCCAGAAAATGTGCAAAAGGTTTCTGAATAATTGCCTATTTCAAAAATAACATAAATCAACCTTAATTTTCTCTTAAGCTTTTTAAATCAAATGTTAGACAAAGAACTCTAAATTGAGAATTTAGAATAATTTTTTAATTTTTTGGAAATAGTTTTCATCCAGATTCAGAAAATAACTGTCAAAACAAACGGTCTCCTGAACTGCAATCAGATTAAGTTTAGATTTGTTTGAACAAGAGTTTTAAAATAAGGATCATATTATGAAAAGAAAACTAAATTTTCATTTAACAGTAGGTGTGAAATATTTACTTCTGGTTTTGAAAAGTTTTAATATATATTTTTATTGTAAAGATACTGAAGAGAGGGGTTAGAGTTACATGAGTAAGGCAATGAGTACATTTCCTATCCAGCATTGTTACTTCCTCCTTTGTTTTTCCCCTACCATCCTTTCCCTCCCCACCTCCCCACCTCCTCCCTCTCCCCACCAAAGCTGTAAAGTTTGTTTTCAACATAGTTCTTGTACATATTGTTATGATGGATCAACCTCTATCCTTATTTCAACATTTTGTTATTTCCCTTCCCCTCTCCAAATTAGAAAAATGTATATACAAGATGTTTTTAATGTGTTACTTCTCATTATTTACTTCAATAATAAAGCTTGTCTTAGATCAAGAAAATAATTATTTTTATATCTTAAAATAGGGAACAAAATTGTCTGATTCATTCAAATATGGAACTTCATTTCCCTTTGGAGCCAATTGTAACTCATTCTATCGGATTAACAATGAATGGCATTCCTTGAAAGAAGGTAAAGTAATAAAAATGACTGTGTAGCAAAGACTATTTCTAGTTTGTATCATGGAGAATGTAAATTACTTTCTATAGTGCCAAACTTAATCTTTACAATAACCTTACTAAGTTCATTCATCTAGAGTATGTCCAGGTTAAAGACAAAATGGAGAAGATCAAAAGGCTGGAGTTCAAAAGGAAGATTTGGAGTTCATGATTATTACTGAAGCTGAGATTTGAATGCAAGTATAATGTAACCCATCACTCACACATTATCCATTAAACCATGCTGGTTTTTTAGTAGAGAAAATAGGGAATAAATTCTTTCACCTGTCTTTTATAGTCAGAACAGATATGTAGCTGTCATATTCCTGAGAAATTTCCGTAGAGTAACACGTTCTTATCTTTCATCTAATTAAATACCATCTCTGTGACCTTAGAAATCTTGAAGGTGGGATTGATGAATTACTTTTGGGAATCCTTAGAAGGTAGTAAAGAACATGCATGATTACAAAAGACAAAGTGACCATGTAATTTATTGTTTAAACTAGGACTCTTATTTTTTTCAAGGTAACAGACATAAAACACAACCTATTCAAGTGTAATCATGTTGAGTCTTAAACTATTAACCAAACAAATTTAATGCAAAATTACCAGATAATAAATACAGATAAGATTGTGAACTTGGTTAGGAAAGATAAGCATAAACTCGTAAAGGTCAAGTTATGTAATTCCAGCTATAACTCAAATGTCAACTGAGATCGCCGTGCCTCTTAATAAAAAGAACAATTTTATTTAACCCATGTCTTGTGGAAAATCTCATGCACTCAACAAGGCTTTGGGGAACTCTACTTACATTTCACTATCTTGGTTACTTCTGGTCCTGGGTTTCTCATTCTTAATTTCTTCTGCTTAGGATCTTTTATCCATTCTTTATTTTTAAAAGTAATTATCTTTACCAAAACCCATGCCAATAGAGAACTCCAACTTTTTCTCCATAACCTGAATACAAACTTTCAAAACAATAAGCCTACAAATACATGTGCATGCATGCACACACACACACACACACACACACACACACACACACACACACACCTACTTGTTGATGTCTGGAACACATAGAGGAAGTAGATAAGGTCAAGTGATGCATGATAAAAATACAAATCAACACACTGCTTAGGCTACTTTCTGACACTGGAAAGTTGGTCTTCTTCTTTGTATAGCTGCTGTGAGGAGTTAACAAGGTAAGGTATATTGCATTAATTCCCAATGATGGGAGTTCATCAATATGAAGTAATAGGCATTACATTGTAATTGTAGAAACAAGTACCTTAAAATGCAATTTTAGAAGCCCTGTGAGAACAATTTTTCTCTTCTGATCTAGTTTTTCCTTCCACTTTCCCAAACTAACAGATTTTTTAAAAAGTAAAATAGAAATGAAAATATAGCAAATCTTTCTTTCCTCACATATGTCAGAAAGTCAAATTCTAAAGTTCCTCTTGTTATCATAAGATTTAACAGAGGTTAAGAATAATACACCTTCTTCCAAGAACTCGGTTAAAATCTACTAACAGTAGAGGAGGAAGAAAAAGCCTTGATTCATCCAGTAATACAACCTCATTTCCTTTATAAGCAAGATGCCTGGATTCATGGATTGGGGGTAGATGCTCTCATAATGATTTCCCATTAACTAGAATAATAGCTAAGTCCATGAATGACCATAAAGAAGAAAATTGGCGCTAAATTATACTGTTTTATCTGTATGATTATGGCTAATATGTGAATTGATAGAATTGGCATCTACCTAATACTCTATTTTTGAGGACTGAGTTATTGACCCAAGACTATTTGAAAACTTATGGTCATTTTGGGATTTTGATGGACACATCGATAAAAAGAATAAAATAATAGTACACACAAATACAAAATGAATATCCTGGGTAAATATGTCTTGTGAAAATTCACACAGGCTACAAATATTCCTGGCAAGTGTGAGACCTACTCCTAAAAAATTGACCTTTTCAGCTTCATAATCTTTTTAAAAATATTAGAGTTACACTATCAATAAGTAATATTATTATAGTACATGGAGAAAAGCTGTACTGGGTGTCTAGTTAATGACAGTTGTTCAACAAATGAAAGTTACTTTTAAAAATGAGCTGCTAACTTCTTGGGTAATTAGAAAATTGTTGAAATGGTCATTTAGTATTTAAAAACATGACTGTACAATGTAAATTATTACAATTGTAATTTCCCCTTAATTCTGTTGAGGGAAACTGTTTGATGATGTTGTGCCAGGTTATGTAGTAGACAAGTTACTGGTTTAGGCTAAAGATGTGTGACATTAGGTCAAGGAAGACAGGAAGAGTTATCCAAAACAAACCAGAGTCCAATCTAGGTATAAGTAAGGAAAAATTAAGGTCAGAATGTAGGGGGGCAGTAAAGATGTTGAGGGACACCAGAACGCAGGATGAGATTGATGGTCTTGAAGTCAATAGGAGAGTTTTGAAAAGAAACCTCAAAGCAGTGATTCTTACAGATCATCTCTCCCTGTAAAGTTCTCTCTCTGACTTTGTACTTCAGAAGGCATGCATTTCACTTATATCAGGCCTAAAATAATCATTGCATTTAGAGTCTTCATTAATGTTTTGTAATGAATAGAACCATTTCAAAATTTTGCAGGACAATAGAGCAAGACATACATCTTAAATAGGACAAATGGCCTGCCTGATTCAGTCAAAACATATCATATTCGCTATTGCAATTGATGGTAACAGTTTTATAAATTTACCATACTTTTAAAATAATGACCTCATAAAATTTGATGTGTTGATTCACTGGGTTTCTTTTTTAGTCCTGTTAGTGCTGAAGACAGATTTATGTAATCATTTCACAACATACACATACTTCAAATCATCCTACTGTATCCCATTATTTATTCCAATTTAACTAAAAAATTCTAAATACCATACAAGACTTGAACACATAAAAGGAACTTGCATATCTTAGCCATAGATTATTATTTGCTAAGGAGGAAGGTAATAATGTATAGAATTCAGTTAAATTGCATAGAATGTGACATATTGCATCTCCTAGGTTATTTCTTTCCAGCCATTATTTTCACTAATTTATAAGAGAAGTCCTTTACCCCAACTCAAGTTCTTAAAATGAAGTTTTAGAAGGAGTCATGACCTTCAAGTCAAGTTCTCCTGCCTGCTCTCAAGTTCTCTTATTACCGTTTGTCAACAGACGACCTCAGTAAGGTCTATACTTTGCAGGTTTTCACACATAAAATGAGTGAAAATCATACTGTTGATGTTTTATACTTTTACAAATAAAATAAGAAAAATAATTTGACTAGCATTTTCAAATCACTAAATTTTATTTAATTAAGAATACTTTTAGTGTGAAAAATTTTTAATCACACCGTTTCTTTTCTCCTGAAGGGTGTCTTTGTTTTCTAATATATATGGTAGATTTTCTTTTCAATTTTTCTGATCAAAAGTGTCAGGATGGAACTACAAACATTTTATAGCTACTGTCACTGAACCTTAGGATTTAAATATTTCATCAGGAACTCTTCTTTAAGACCCCTCTTGAAATTGAGCATCTTGTTTGCTACTTTCTTTCCATGGCTTTCCTAATCATTTTCAAATAAACTTACACTATTTATATTAAAACATAATACACAAAATTAGTGCTGGTGCCTCATGCCAGTAATTCTAGCTATTCAGGAGGCTGAGATCTGAGGATCATGGTATGAAGCTAGCCCAGGAAGGAAAGTCCCTGAGACTCTAATCACCAAAAAATTACTAAGAAAAAGTCTGAAGTGGCTCTGTGGCTCAAATGGTAGAGCACTCACTTTGAGCAAAAGATGCTCAGGGACAGTGGCCAGTCCCTGAGTTCAAGCCCTAAGGTCTGCAAAGAATAAATTAAAAGCAAAATAAAAATTCTTCAAAGATGACATAATTAAATACTATATAGTGAAAATAAGTAGATGTGTAATTTTGTATGTTTATGTCAATTATTACAAATATTCACCTCAAGATTTTACTTAAATTTGGGTTTCTGGTGTTACTTAAAAACTTGTACATCTGTGTTCATTGGAAATACTGGTTTTCCTTTATTGTCATGAGTTTGTCTAATTTGGAGTCACACAATTCCCTCTTCTTAATTTTTTTGAATAGTTTGAGAAGAAGATTTAGTATTAGTTCTTGATCAAAGGTCTAATATAATTTAGCACTGAAGCCATCAATTCCTGAAATTTTCTCACATGGTAAATTTTTTATTACTGTTTCAGTCTTCTTACGACACTGCTTTTCTGCTCATGGTTTTCAACAATCCATTACATGATTGAATGCTCCTCTAATTTGGGGTCTGTGACAGGGCAGTTGTCTATAGGGGGAGCCCAAGGTGAAGTAATGTAGCTTACATTATGTGTCCGGAAGGAAAAAAGATGAGCGGTGGCTGATATGCCACAATCGCACGCGTACGTCCAGTGATCTAAAAGTCCTCCAACAAGGCCCCAACTCCATGAAATCTTGCCACATTCCAAATGGAGACTAAGCCTTTAGCACATGGGTCTTTGACTGGCATTCAATATCCAAGCTTCATATCTCTGACATATACGACAGTATTGGTGAATCTGGAAGACATTATGTTAAATAAGTCAGACCCCCAAAGACAAACACGGCGTGATCTCTCTCAGATACGTTAATCTCATAAAATTGGAAGGTATTAGACATTGAGATAGTTAAACAAGAGAAGACCATAGAGAGATGTTGGTCAAAAAGAATAAATTTCAAGAGATTTATTATAATAACAAAGTGATTAAAACTAATGACAACACATTCTTTAAAATTACAGAGTGGATGTTATTGCTATCATTGCAAAATGATAAACATATGAGGAAATTAATATACTAATGAGTTATAAATGGCCATATACTTCATGTAAAAAGCATAATTATAAATATTCCTTGGCTAATCGAAAAACAAATGCAATGATAGCTCCTATTTTTAATAAAAGAGCCTTAAGATGTAGATTAGGTTCTATGTTCATAAAACTTTAAAACAAGTCAATTTACATTAAGCAAAGTATCTAAATAGTAAGTATTCATAATAGTAGGACTTTCCTTCTGTGGTAGTCAGAAGACTGAATATAAGACATAAATTATCAGTGCGTTAGTGTGTAAATCTTTTCCGGTTTTACTCATAACTTTTCCAGCTGTCATTTCACAGAATTATGCTTTACCTGTAAATTAAGCTTGCCTTTAATCAAACTCAGCTGGGGGTTAGTATATCAACTTTAATGCCACTAAAAATGGTACTAAGCATGAATTTATATCACAAGTGGAAAATCTGAGAGTGGAGGACATTTTCCATGTGGCAGTCTCATAAAACTATCACTTTTAACAAACATCTTGAATTCAAGAAAGATTTGCAAAACTCTTTCAGACACATTCACAGTCTAAGGAGGAAGTACTAATATGGAATCTGTATGTTCCGCTGCAGCTGCTCGATTTATGAACGCATAAACAACCCTGACTCATTCTAAGGAAGTTGTAATTACCATATGGAGTGTTAAATGTAAAGATACTTCCTAAGGCCCATTGCAATAGTTTAAACTATATGCATTTGGCAATTTCTATTCCCGAATTTTACTTTAAACTCTACTAAAGAAAAAAGAAGTCAACTCTACTCAATACTTTTCACTCATAATCTCATTGCATCTTGAAAATAAATATATATCAAGATACAATAACGGAGGTAAGTAAAAGATGACTCCTTTCTCAATTGTTTGTTAATACCCTTACTCTGTGCTATACATTAGACTACTTAGTAGGGCTGCTGTTAAGAATCTTGTGCAGAAAGGCTTTTATAGGTTCTCCAGTGTAATATAATAGGTCAACAAATAAAAATTAGAAACAAGGGAGGGGATAACAATGTTTGACATGAAATGTACTCACTACATATGTAGCTTTAGCCCCTCTGTACATCACCTTGACAGTAAAATTAAATTTAAAAAATAAGTATACTGTGTTCAAAAATCTGAAATAGACTTGAAGGAAAGTCTTTCAAGTGCCATCTTCCTAAAACAAGAGTAAAAACAAAAACAAAAACAACCTACATTACTGCATAAACAATGAGTAGGTTTTAAACCCTAGCAAAACAAAGGTAGGCTCATTTTTGTGGGTTTTTTTTTTGGTTGAATGATTTATTGGTTGGTTGGCTGTTTGTTTTTATGGGGTACTCTCAGAGTTTGAATTCAAGGTCCCATGGGATTGCCAGGTCTACTGAGTCACCTGACCTCAGGTTTTTTGCTTTAGTTGTTTTTCAGATGGTCTAATGTTTTGTTTGGAACATCCTCAAACCTTGATCTTTCTACTTATGCCCTTTGCATAGCTCCAATGACAAATATGCATCTTTACATCTGGTATTTAAATTTTGAAGAAATATGTATTAGCAGGATATCATTCTATTAATTGTTCAGATGGTCACATAGTATCTTAAAATACAACTAACTTTGGTCAACAAATTATTTCATCTGGATATTGAATTGTGTTTGTTAGAGCACAATCACTAAACAAATCCCAGAAAATACTTACTTTTCCCATTAAGGTATACTGAAACCAATGGGAACTTATTGATACAAGATCAAACTTATTTAGTACTTTGAATGTGCTAAATAATAATCTAAAAATTCAAAGCAGGGCTGGGAAGGTGGCTCAGTGGTAGAGCGCTTGCCTTGCATGCCTGAGGCCCTGGGTTCAATTCCTCAGCACCACATAAGCAGAAAAAAAAAGCCGGAAGTGGTACTGTGGCTCAAATGGTAGAGTGCTAGCCTTGAGCTGAAGAGCTGAGGGACAGCGCCCAGGCCCAGAGTTCAAGCCCCACGACCGGACCCCCCCCAAAAAAGAATTGTGTGTAAAAATTCAAAGCAATCAACCTATTTTATCATAGTTAAAAATGAAAGACATTATTATTATGTGCTTTGAAAAAGCTGAAGCACAGAGTGCTCAGGGATTTTGTCCACAACCACATGTAATGAAGTTGGAGTTTAAATTTAAGTTTAATCTTCTGTAGTCCTTGATCTGAGCAATTTTAAAAAAATAGTGATTAATTAAATTAGGCAAACAGAAGAGAAACAATTGAAACACAAAAATAAGGATTGAGAACTGAGAAGATGTCTTTGGAGAAATAGAAATGTATACAGAGATAAAGAATGGAAGATAGAGAAAATTCTATTACAGAGGAAAATCTGTGTGAAAGATTCATATTGTATATGCATTCATAATTAGTCATCTTATGAAAATAAGTCCTATGCTCTAGGAGACTAGCATGGATAGAAACATATTTCATTTTCAGAGATGGTTTATTTCTTAGGAAATAATTGCAACTACATCTGTAAATATGTAACCTTTAAGCAACTTTGTTGGTTAGTAGGTTTTATATCCTTCAGGCTAAATGCTCAATGTAGAAGGGTCAGTATGACTTGTTCTTTTTTTTTTTTTTGGTCAGTCATGGGGCCTGAACTCAGGCCTGGGAGCTGTCCCTCAGCTCTTCAGCTCAAGTCTACCACTCTTACCACTTAAGCCAGAGTGCCACTTCTGGCTTTTTCTGCTTATGTGGTGCTGAGGAATCGAACCCAGGGCCTTGTGCATGCAAGGCAAGCGCTCTACCCTGAGACACCTTCCCAGCCCAGCATGACTTGTTCTATGACACAATCCACCACATTTCATCTGTAATTTCTCTGCCTAACATCAGTTGGGTTTGTCTGTAGGCAATTATCATAGAGCTGAATGTGAATCAAGGCTAAGTGAATCACAGATGGGACAAATCCTGCTACAGGAATGCAGGTAGCCAGGTGGTCCTCAAATCCTGTGTGCATGATTTCTTCCCATTGGCCTCTAACATCTGTTTCCACGGTGCAAGGGTGTGAAGAAAATGACACAAGTGGAAAGCACTGACATATTCATGAGAAAGGAAGTGATTTATTTTATATTAAAGATTGGTACTGTTGCAAAAATAAAAGTGCAACTTGAATATGCCTCTGTATGACTTATATAATATATGTGTGTTTAAGGGAAAGATTGTATATTTTTATTAAATCATAACACAAAAATACAAGACTCTGAAAATCTAATTAGCACAATGAAGTAAAACAGCAGGCCTATAAAATTATTTTCTGAATTATAAATAAGATTATTTCAAGAGTTTAGAGTAAGAAGAGAAAAACCTAAGAAAGATGTTAAATTATTAATTTTAATAAATAAGAAGTATTCTATGTGAAAAAAGGACCAACATTTATGAAGGAAAAAATCAAATAAAAATTAATTGAAGAGAATGATGATTATAAATTATCAGTATAGTACTTTAAGAATCTACTGGCTAAAATAGGCGGAAAAAAATAAGCTTATGTATGCCCAGACTAATGTCCTAAAGATTTTTTTCCACTACATTTTCTTCTAATAGTTTTTAAAGTTGCAGGTTTTATATTTCTTCCTCATCCCATTCTGAGTAAAGGTTTGCATGTTGTGTAAGATGAAGATTTGCATAGCAATTTCTACTTTTCCTAACACTATTTATCGAAGAGAGATGGTCCTTACTCATTGTGAGTTCTTGGCACCTGTTACAAAATTCAATTGACTATTGATGTGGGCTCATGTCTGGATTCTCTATTCCATTGAATTACGCATCCATTTCAATACTATACAATGTGTTTTTTATTACCATAACTTTCCAAGAGATTTTGACATCACTCGGGTGATACTTCCAGCTTTGTTCTTTCTTTTTAAGGTTTGTTTTGTTTTTAAGATCGTTTTGTGGTTTCATACAATTATTAAGGATTTTTTTGCTAGTTCTGTGAGGCATTTCATTCGTACTTTAATAGGGATTACATTGAATCTGTAAATTCCTTAAAATAATATGAACACTATTACCAAGTTAATTTTTCCAGACTATGAACACAAGTTATATTTCCACTTACTTGGATCTTGCTCCATTTCTTTCATCAGTATTTTGGAGCATTCCACAATACTGAGATTGTGACTGTGACATGACTTGACAGTTTCCTTTCCAAACTGCATGTATTTTAAGTCTTTCTCTTGCCTGATTGTTCTGGCTAGGACTTATGGTACTGTACTGTAATGAACAGAAATGGTTTTTGTTTTTGGATTAATGAAAAAAATTCAACTTTTCCACAAGTCTCCTGGGTATCCTCAAAGATGAACATTTAGTGTTGGTCAAAGGCTGCAGCAGGTAATGCACAACTATCCTTCCTGGCTATTTCAGGGTGTCTTTTTTTATATGTGTTATATATCCATGTGCTTTAGTTTTCTATCAGTTTTTCTTAACCCATAGGAAGACATTTTCTTGTGCAGATAGTGGCTGTTGTCGATCTTTCTGTGAGGAACATGTTTTGAAAGCTCCTATTCCATCCTCTTGCTGATATCTAGCTTCTGACGATTAACACTTGGATGTAAATGAGTCCCAGGTACCAACCAGTTCTAATTTTATTTTATTTGTTTATTTATTTATTTGTCGGTCATGGGCCTGAACTCTGGGCCTGGGCACTGTCCCTCAGCTCTTCAAGGCTAGCGCTCTACCACTTGAGCCACAGTGCCACTTCTGGCTTTTTTCTGCTTAAGTGGTGCTGAGGAATTGAACCCATGGCAGCATGCAAGGCAAGCACTCTACCACTGAGCCACATTCCCAGCCCCTCTAATTTCATTTTTACAAGTAAAAAATTTCACAAGTGTCAGAAAAATGAGGTGATTTATCCAAGGTAGTAAAAGTAGAATGACCAGGAAGGGACCCCAGTGGAGAAACTTTGTTCAAACTATGATAAAAAGCAAGAATAGATTGTGAAGGTTATGTCCAATATTGTGATCCCATAATGAAGGGCTGAATAAAAAATTATGCACAGGAGAGAGAGGCACCAAAAAGTCACTTACAGTTCTAATGAGAAACAAAGTTTTCTGAGATCTGGATTTGAAGGTAGAATCTGGGCTTAGATAGATCAAATGGTAAAGTGGTAAAGTTTTATTGCTCTCTGTGAATGAAAAAGACATAAAAGTAAGAAATTTGAATAACTGAATTAAAACATTATGAGTATATCTGAGAAAATTATTACCAGGCAGGGGTGGAAGAGATAAAAAAATTCTAAGATGATATCCTTTTAAAATTAGAAAACATTGAGATTAAAGAGAAAAAACAAAGATATCAAAATTAGTCCTTCTTACATGATTTCTCAGTAATTTAAATGCTGAAATGTAAAACAAAAACCTTATTTGTAACATTTTATAAGACAGAATATTCTGGATAGCTACCCTCAGGTCCCCTCTCCACCATTCTCCCTGGCAACCTAGAGTGGCAACCTGTCCTACAGTGTCCGTCCCATTATACGGTCATAGGTCATGGCATATATTTGACTCTTTGCCCACTTGAAAGCCTTTATACATATTCATTATAGTACATGGTTTATAGTCACCACTTCATCCTGTTAAATTAGTAATCTTAAAAACAGTGTTTCTCATGGGATTGGTAATATGCCATCAAACACATATGTGATGGTAGTGCCACCGAGTTGTGACAGATGGCGTGAGATGGTACTGTCATACAGAATAAGGCAAAACAAAAAAGAAGTATGTTTATTTTTCCAAGTGTATCTTCAGAAATAATGTTGCCAAAGCTTAAGTAAGGGCTCTCAAGGTAGGGAAAATAAATGAAAAGTAGACATTTCCCGCTAACAAACTTGCTAGTGTGTAAGGCAAAGATTCAGGAAAATAGGGGATTTCTAATATATTCACCCCTCATTTAATGCCTGGTAGCAATTAAGAAAATAAACAGGATCCTGAGTAGAATGAACAGCACCAATTAAACTTTCTGCAAGTACATTTACACTGATAACTGTGGTTCAAAATCTGGAAAATTATTCACAAAGAAAATAACACAAAAGGAAAACAGCATATGGGAGGAGGGATGAGATGTGTAGCAAAAAAGAGCTAATTCCAATGTTGCACAACTTTAAACAAAAGCCAGATCAAATACCTTTAAAAGTTAAAAAGGTACAATAACGGTTTGAGTCTATTTTTGTAGCAAAAAGCTATTCCTAAATATGGCTAAGTCATAATTTTAAATACAATATGTACATGAAGAGTTATATCCTCTGAACATTGAAAGTGAAATAAAGATAGTGCTCAAGATAAACACATATTAACCAAAAAACTTTCATGCACTCATAAAATTTTAAATATTTCAGTAAATTTTGCATTTCAAAAATAGTTTTTATTGGCCTTGTTTGTAAACACAGATTCCATTGTAATAAAACAATTCTTATCTCAGCTTCATGATAAGAATCTAAATTTTGAACATGTTGAATTAATAAACTTATTATCAAACTCTACTTTCAAGTTTGGGAAATATTTAGAAATATTTCTCTATAGAAATCATAGTAATAGTGATTTGTTTCCCAAAATAATCCTCAGCAATTTCTTTTCCTTATGTACTCGAAAATACAATGTCAACTGCATTCTTTCAACTATAATCTAACTGATATATATGCTTCAACTAATTCACAAAATATGTTTCTAATTTTAATTTATGAGGCTAAAAAGACCTTTCCATTTCATAAAACACTACCACCCAACCTAACTCATAACATATAATTTATCACTAAATTCTTCCTTTAAAAGTTATTGAGGAGGGGAAGAAGGAAAGAAAAATAGGAGTTTCCTGGCTTGCATTTTTCCAATGCAACTGTTTACTCCACAAACATTTGTTGAGTATCTGTCAAGTAAGCAATACTAAGGCAGACATTATATTACACAGAAAAGAGCAATGAATCATATTTAATTATAAGTAATATACATAAGAGTTATATATATATATAATAATATAACATGAATAATATATATAATAAATACACTCTTCATGAATCCAGTATAGTCAGGGGATTGAGCAGACATGCACACAAATACTGTAATGTATCCTGCCATCAGTTTTAGCATGACTAGAGAGGGTCTTAAATGTTGTGCCAAGGGAACTGGACCATATATTATGAACACAGAACCTGTCAGTTTAAGGTCAGTGAAGTTACAACATCCAAGCTCACTTCCTGAAATATTTGAAAAGTCTGAGTCAAATTAAATTGCAAAGGATAAGAATTGTTACTGGGGCGGGGAGGGAATGATGTTGGAAGACAAGTTCTAAAATAGTCTTGGAATGATAGAGACTAAACAAAAGTCTGTGCAACACTGGGTTTTAGAGAGAAAGAAAAACACTAGAAACTTTTTGAAGACTTGACTAAAGGTACTAAATCAATGGTAGAGATCAAAACTGAGAGGGATGATGAGCTTGGGTACATAGAGGCTAAAAATCAGGTTGGGCTTTCTGGGAAATTAGGGATTTAATTGAGATGGTAACAAAATAAGATTGATAAAAAAATTATCGACATTTTAGTTACATTTGAGTTATGAGAGCAGAGAATATCTGGGAAATGCATACACTTAAGGAGTTAAAGTAAAGACATAAAACGTCAGACAACTTGAGAGTATTCTTTTGTGGAATTCAAGATAAAAGAGCATGTCATTGGTAAATTAAATTAATTATTGCACCTACTTTGAGGAGAAAGAGAAATGAGAATCAACAGTCTTCAAATAAAGTCTATTCATTCCTATGACATTTATTCCCCCAAAACTTCCTTGTACATCATCTATAATTTTTAAACAAAGGGTTCATTTTTATCATCCATCTCAGAATAAATTGTTGGTGAAATAATAATTCACCCATTGTAATAGGCAAATTCTGCTTAATTAGAGTTTACTGTTATGCATAGTAAATTTCCCCAGCAAATTATCCCATGTCTGGGATATCACTTGGCTTGCAGAAGTGACTGAATAAATAATATATGTTGGATAAAAGAATGGCATTTATCTATGGGACATAAAGGGAAGTGAGAAGAAAAGGAGTCGGGGGGGGGGGGGATAATTAGAAAAAAAGAGTCTATTTGAAAAGCCTCCATAGAAGTAAAAATTTTATCATTCCTAGTAACAAAGAAGACAAAAAAAGAGTAAAATGGAAAATTTTAAGGTCATCTCACAGATTTTCTTGATGTTATCTCAAAAGCTATTAGATTCCACTGTACTAGTTTTAATCTTTCACTTGTAGGTAGGTTAACATTGTTTATCTTTTGCAATTGTTTTCTGTTCAAATATTCCATTTCATCAAAATATCAGTTTAAAGGGTCAATAGTTCCTTTAAATATTACCTGTGCTTTTAAATTTATAACTTGGAACTCTATAAGCCTTTAGGTCATGAAAATTCATATATACTTATTTTGAAATTCTCCCAAAAATGACCTATGCCAATATAGGCAAAATATTCCTACAGGTTACCCAAGTCATGTTAATTTTTTTAATCCAATAAAAGTTTCTAATAATTCTGCTTAATTAAAAATTTACCCTGGTATAATGAATTATTAGGAAATATTCTCTTATTTCCTCTTACCAACACCTAAATGGCATAGCTCTCTCCTCACCTCTGCCCTGTTCTTGCCTTATTAATAAGTTATTTATATTTCTGACACAGTAAATTAAAACCAAGATTGTGTGTTATTCTGCCCTCCTTTTCACCCGTGACCTGGACTTGGCATTATGACAGTTGTGAATGACATCAGCTCTTCTTTCACTTTAGAGTCCCTTCCTTTCAATTTCCACTGTTGCTTCATTCATCTTTGGTTACTTTCTTTGGCTCATGATGGAAGGTGACCAGTATGATGAGACAAAAGAATCATGTCAAAGGCTTAGCTTTGATTCATTTAAACAAACACTTGGGCTTCCAAGGTGAGTTTCAGAGTAATAAGGACATTCAAGTACTTAGTAGCAGTTATTTTGATAAATAGTAAATGTATTGTTATAAATAGTAAATGTGTTTTTGGTAAATTAGTAAATGTATTAGATATTTGGAATCTTTATAGTAACCTATTTGTTGTAATAGCTGTTTTCATTTTTTTCTTCTCTTTGAATTAATCATATTTTTCATCAGCCCAGCTATTGATCCCCTACCACCAAAAACTGAAATGAAAACTAACACTATCAACATAATGTATTGTCTATATTTTCTATACTTTTGCATAAATTTCTCAGTGGGCAATGTCAGCTCTAACTTGTAGTTCTCCCTAAAAATTTCTAGTTCTTCAAATTTAAATATTTTAGGTTCTGGGTATTTAAACTTTAATGGAAAGAATTCTATAATAACTGTATGCTTAACTGAGGAAAGCTTAAACAATTGTCTTAGGTTTCTTTGCTGCTTTGGCCAAATATCAGAAAAACAACTTTAAGGAGGTAACATTTACTTTGTCTTAGTGTAAAAGGACTCATTTGAAGTGGCTAGTTAGCTTCATTTTATCTGGGCCCTTGGTAAGACAGAGTACCATAGCTGTAGTAGCATATGACAAAGGCTACTCACCTGCTGGCAGGTAAGAAGCAGAGAAATGGGTATGTAGGAATAGGCAGATAAAATGTATTCCCTAAGTATACGCCTCCAGTAGTACAGCTTCCATGTAGATTCAAACATCTTGCTTTTGTCCGCCATCTTCCTGAAATACCATCTATGACTCTATCAAGGTATTAATCCAGTATGTAGAATTGGTAATCAGATAATCACGCTCCGATTACTTCCCACAGACCATAAACTGACCATATTCCCAAAACATCAGCTGTTGGGGACACTTCATATTCAAACCATAACACTGATAATAGTGTAAGATGTCCTAATGTCTATAAATGTTTGTTGTCTTCATGGTATTTGTAAACTTCAACATGCTTTGAATTTGGTCCTTTTTCTCCTTTATTAAAAATTCATCTTTCTATTGATTTTTCCTAATTTCCCTTTCACAAGGATTGTTTCTTGACTAAAATATCAAATCTTATACACAAAAATGGTTCTGTACTTCAGTGATCTTTTATTCCACTTTTGATAATTTTTCACTAATAGTCATTGGATTGTTTACAAAGTCCTGGTATTTGTTTCCTGACAATAGTTTTCCATCTATCTCTCATTAAATCTGACACCCCATTTTGGATAATTCCATGGAGAATGAATCCTTGGATTCTTGTTATTTTTTTAAGTTTTTTCCTCCTAGTAATGAGGTAGAAATAATCCCTCTATATGATACCAGCCTGAGCTTGATTCATCTTTGTTTGCTTCTTAACTGATACTATTCACTCCTTGTTGGTAATCACATTGTTTGGGTAAAATCTTAACTTGTACTTATCTAATATTCATGGAGACCTTAGTCATGATAGCCAGCCACAGTAGCCTCTCTCGATGTTCTAAAGACAAAATTGGTGAATTATTATATTTTGTATTTTTATTTGTCTCATTTTGTCACCTTCTCCATACTAAGTTCCCAACTCCTCCTATCTCTATCTCTATCTAGAACACTAGCTCTAGCTTCAACTCCAGTCCTTTAGTTCTAGCTCTGCACCTCCCCCTTCAAAGACTTCAAAATAGAATAAATGAAGTAAGGAAAGCAAAGGTTTACCAAAATCCATCTGGTGGAGACAGAGGAAGTAGTCATATTCAGGTTCTTCACAAAAGAATGTGGTTTTTTAAATAATACTCAGATTAAATTCAATGATAATGAGTTCACAGTGAAAGTTATCATGCTTAAGTCCAATTGTGATGCCACTGGGTCTTCATAGGGTCGACTTGAAAATCTAATCTGGAAGTAAAGGTAAAGCAAAAAAGAAATAAAAACAGAGTGGACCCATTGCAACAATGAGATGTACAAGTCGTTATGTTGAAAACGAACTTTACAATTTTGGTGGGGGGTTGGTAGAGGGAGGATGGGAAAGTATGGGAAGGGGAAACAAAGGAGGAAGCTACAATGCTTGATAAGAAATGTACTCATTATCTTGCCCATGTAATTGTAACCCCTCTGTACAGTATTTTCACAATGAAAAATAAATAAATAATTTTTTAAAAAAGAAATAAAAACAGAGAGATGGCCACAGAACAAACAAAAAAATCACATAGAATTCCATTGTGTATATATACCACATTTTCTTGATCCATTCATCTACTAAGAGGCATCTGGATTGGTTTTATATCTTAATTGTGGTAATTAATGCTGCAATGAACCTAATAGTGCTGGTAACTTTAGTGTGGCCTTGTTTGTAATCATTTGGGTAAATGTCCAAGAGTGAGACTGCTGCATCATAGGGGAAATCTATGTTTAGCTTTTGAGGAACCTCCATACTACCTTCCAGAGTGGTTGAACCAGTTTAAATTCCCACCAACAGTGTAGTAGCATTCTCTTTTGGCCACATCTCTGCCAGCATCTGTTATTTCTTTTCTTGATAATAGCCATTCTAACTGGATTAAGGTAGACTCCCAATGTTGTTTTAATTTACATTTCTTTTATTGCCAGAGATGTTGGACATTTCTTCATGTGTCTATTGTCTATGCTTATTTCCTCTCCAGAGAAGTCTCTTTTAAATTATTTAGCCCATTTATAAATGGGGTGGTTGTTTCTTTGAGGGTTTGTTATTGGGCATTTAATGTTTTGAATTCCAGGTATATTTTTTGAGGCCTTTGTCATATAGTTAGTGAAGTTCTTCTCCCAGTCTGTGGGCTATTTATCTTCCTAGCTATGTCCTTTGCCATGCAGAAGGTTTGCAGTGTAATGTGATCCCATTTATCCAGCCTTTCTTTGATCTATTGTGTTTCTGGATCTTTATTTAGGAAGTTTCAACCAGTGATACTCACATGACACTATGTTGGAAATGAACTTTACAACTTGGAGGAGGAGGGCAGTGAGGCAGTGGTGGGGAGGAGTAAGAGAAAGTAAGGGAGGGGGTAACACTGTTCAACAGAAATATACTGATTATCTTCCTTATGTAACTGTAAACCCTCTGTACATCACGTTTAAAAATTAAAAAATAAGAATAATTTAAAAATTAAAAAAATCATATAGGCTATGCAACATTTGGCTTCATATTTAGATGCATTCTATTTTCCCTATCATGACCATAATTAAGACACTTTTAGCCTTAAGTTCTCCTGTTAGCTGTAGATATAACTGGAGTATAGCACAGTCATCAACTCCATTGCACCTTGCTATATAAGGCTTAGTTTAAAAAAAAAAAGAAAAAGTATAAAGTTCATTTGCTTCTTTTATTTTTTTTCAATTCTCATGCTTATTTTCTTTATAAATGTTTTTGGAAGCTAGTTAAAAAGCACAATGACTAAAAATGAAAGAACAGTTAAATGAAATATTAGTCAAACATTATCTGGCTGTTCATATTTATAATGTATAATACATCTGGGTGGAATGGGCAATACCAAACTGTTTTTAAAAATACTCATCATCTGGAGTAGAGCCAGTGATATTAAGCAATCCAAAGCTTAGTGAATATTCTATTTGCCATTTACAGAACTATTCCAAGCAAATGACTGTCATGAATCCAGCTTACTTAAAATAGAAGTCAGCAAGATGTGGACCTTGAGTCAAGCTTTCTGCTTTTTGTTGTGTGTTGTTGCTGTGCACTGCTGTAAACAGTTTCTGTGATTCATGGAAGGTGTTGATGCAACCTCCCCTGGGACTTAAAACTATTTCCTGTGACAGTAATTGCTGCAGCCACCAAAATAGAATCACTGTCCCCAGCTTCTCTAAGCTTTTTTTTTTTTGTCAGTTGTGGAGCTTGAACTGTGGGCTTGGGTGTTGTCCCTCAGCTCTTCAGCTCAAGGTGAGTGCTCTACCACTTGAGCTACAGTGCCACTTCTGGTTTTCTGAGTGGTTTATTGGAGATAAGAGTCTCACAAGCTTTCCTGCCCTGGCTAGCTTTGAATTGTGATCCTCAGATCTCAGCCTCCTGAGCTAGCATTACAGACGTGAGCCACTGGGGCCCAGCCTCTAAGCTTTCTTAAAATGTAATCTCCTTGGATATGTATGGCCTTCCTGCACCAGATAGTTGAGTCTGATAAATTTCTATATTTGAAGTGAATTTCCTGTTGGCCTTGATGACTAGAAGACAGAGGAAAATCAGGTTGGTTTAAGCAAAAACTCTAGTAAATCTAATGTGATTACAATTGTCTACATTTCAAAAACCAGAACTTTGGAACAGAGCTAAGGCAGTGCTACCACGAAAGTTTGAAGCTATCAATGAGCACCTATATCAACAAATTAAAGAAATCTCAAATTAATACTCAACTTGCTTGCAGCAGCTTGCAACTCAAGCTCCTAGAAACACAACAACAAGCCTGACCCAAAACCAGCAGGCAGAAAGAAATAATAAAGAATATATCCAAAATAAATAAATTCAAGACTAAAGAAATGTGCAAAGAATAAATTTTATTAGTTGTTAAGCCATTAGCAAACCTGACCAAAAGAAGAGAAATGCTCAAATAAATAAAAACAGATATGAAAAAGGGTACATCACAACAGATACAAGTAAAAATGTATAATATCATAAGGGAATACTTTGCAAACCTTATATCAACAAACTAACAACCTAGAAGAAATGGATACATTCCTGTATAATATCAATGTACCAGAACTGAGCCAAGAGTATATAAACAACTTAACAGATCCATAGCAAGTAATGAAATTAAGATGGTAATAAAAGACCTCCCTCCAATGAAAAGTCCATGTCCTGATATTTTCACAACTGAATTCTATAAGACCTTGAAGGAAGAACTAATATCAATGCTCCTCAAACTCTTCTATGAAATAGAAAGAGAGTAATTGCTACCAAATTCATTCTCTGATGGCAACATTACACATGTCCAAAAAGTAGATAGGGACCCAAGATAAAAGAGAACTAAGGAAAGGGGAACAACCAAATGGTGAGACAAAGGAGAAAACCAATGTAATAACAATACTCACAATATGTTGGAAATGACTGTACATCTTGTGGGGGGCAGGGAGAGAGATTGAAGGGGAGGTAAAGTGGGAGAAAATGAGGGTGGGGATAACAAGTTCGATAAGAAATGTACTCACTGTAACTTTAACCCCTCTGTACATAACCTTGACAATTAAATTAAATTAAAAAAGAAATTTTAAAAAGGGAGAACTATAGACAAATCTCTTTGATGAGCATAGATACAAAGCTCCTTAATAAAATACTTGCCAACCAAATTCAACAACTCATCCCTCAAAAAACTAAAACTACAATCAAGCAGGAACCATCCCAAGGATGAAAGACTAGTTCAAAATACATAAATCAATAAGTGTATTATACACATTAACAGAACCAAAGAGAAGAATCACATGATCATCTCAATAGATGCAAAAAAAAGCCTTTGGAAAAAATCTAACATCCTTTTATGATAAAGCTCTGGAGAAGCTAGGAATAGATGAGACTTTCTTCAATATAATAAAGGCAACCATCAGCAAACCTACAGCCAACATCATACTATGTGGGGAAAAACTAATTGCACTTTTTCTTAAATTAAGAATATACTACTAGAGGGCTGGGATGTAGCTCAGTGGCAAAGCGCTTGCCTAGCAAGTGCAACGCCCTGGGTTCTATCCCCAGTACCAAAAAAAAAAAAAAGAATATAGTACTGGAATTTTTAGCCAGAAAAATAAGACAAAAGAAAGAAATAAGGGAGATCCAAATAGAGAAAGAAGTAAAATTATCTCTATTTGAAGATGGCATGGTTCTATCTCTAAAGGACTCTAAAGGACTCCACACCCATGTTCTAAGAGCTAAAATATAAGTACAAGGGTAGAAAGTCAATCCACAAAAATCAGTAGCTTCTTTGTATACTTACAATGAGAAGATCAAGAATGAAATCAGCCCTTTTATTAATTGGGTTGTTATTTCTTTGAGGGTTTATTTTCTGAGGGTTTAAGTTTTTGGAGCTCTAAATGTATTTTGTATATGTGGTGCTTGTAACATGTACAGCTGGTAAAAAAAAAATTCTCCTATTCCGTGTGTTTTCTATTTAGCTTGTTAGCTATGTCCTTTAAAATTCAGAAGTTTTTAAGTTTGATGCAATCCCCTTTATCATGTGTTTGTTTGATTTGCTATGTTTCTGGATCTTGACCTAGAAAGTTTTGACCTGTGCCTAGAAGCTCTAGTGTATCTTCCATCCCTTCATGGCTTCCAGTCTTTTTTTTCCCGGTCATGGAGCTTGAACTCTGGGCTGGATGCTCTCCCTCAGCTCTTCAGTTCAAGGCTAGTGCCCTACCACTTGAGCCACAGCACCACTTCTAGCTTTTTCTGCTTATGTAGTGCTGAGGAATTGAACCCAGGGCCTCATGCATGCAAGGCAAGCACTCTACCACTGAGCCACCTTCCCAGCCCATGGCTTCCAGTCTTAAAGCATTACAGTCTTTGACCCACTTTGAATTGATACTGGTGCAAGTTGATATAAAAGAATTTGGTTTCAGTTTTTTACTTGTGGATATCCAATTTGTTGAAGAGGCTGTCTTTCTTTCAGCCTGTGTCTTTGGCTCTTTAACCAAACATTAGATGGCTAGAGGTCTGTGGGTTCATTTCTGGGTCTGAACTACCATATGGCCCAGAAATTCCACTACTGAGCATTTATCCAATAGAGCACAAACAAAGCTATACTAAAGCCACCAGTACCACCATGTTCACTGCAGTGCTATTTGCCATAGATAATATGGAATCAGCCCAGATTTCCCTCAATGGATGCATTAGCCCATCAAGAAAATGTGTTATATATATATATGTGATGGAATTCTACTCATTCATTAGAAAGAATGATATCGCACCATTAAAAGGAAATAGAAAGACGTGAAAAAAATTATATTAAGTGAAGTTAGCCAGACCCAGAGAAACACAGGTTGCCTTGTTTCCCTCATTTGTTATAGTTAGAATGTGCCCATAAATCTATGACTAAACACACTGGGTAGTATGCAAGCAATTACAAACTAATTACCTGAAGTATAATAGGCTCTATGAGGAGCTCAAATGGTATAGTTCTTAGAAAGACAGGCCAAAACCCAACAAACTAAGTACCATACCAGGAAATGGGTACTTGCAGGGGGCGAGGGGGGGGCGCAAGCAAAGAAGGGTAGAATGAAGGGTGGAAGGTGGAAGAACACAGGAAAGAATATATTGTATATACACAGAGTTGGGAAAAAAAGAAAGGAGTGGGTGCAAGGTGGGGGTGAAGATGTTGAAAGGATGACACAGATCAAGATGCATTATGTAAATAAACTGCTTTGTTAAATGGTAAAGAAAAATCAATTCATATCCTAAAAATTAAGAAAAGTGAGAGAAAGTCTGGGTTGGCAAGGGTGAGTGAGAATATATTGAAAGGGGTGACATTGATCAAGATGTATTAAACAACTGATTAATTGAATGGTAACTCCTTTGTACAGCTACTTTGTGAAAATAAAATATTCAAAATAAAAAGTAAAATCAGAAAAGCAATTTCATGTTTAATAATCTCAAAATATAAAAAGCAAATAAAATATCTAACCAAAGAAGTGAAGGGCCTCTTACAACAAAAACAATAAAATTTAGAAGAAAAAACTATGAAAGAAAACAGGAAATAGTAAGACCACCCATGTTCCTGAATTGGCAGAACTACTATGAGAATGGCAATACTCCTAAGATATTCAACATATTACATGTAAAACCTATCAAAACACCAATGTCACTCTTTACTGAGACAGAGAGGGTATCCAAAAATTCATATGGAGCCATTAAATGCTCCTGAGGTTGATCTGTTGATCTGGTTCTGGAGGTATAACAATTTCAGACTTCAAACTCTACTATAAAGCTATAATATTTTCACAAGTAAAAATGATGAATAGACACATGACGGAATATTCAATATTTCTGACTATAAAATAAATGCAAATCAAAACAACACTATGATTCCTTGCTATCCTACTTAGAGTGGGGATCCATCATCAACAATACAAACAATAGAGGCTGGGAAGTTGGCTCAGTGGTAGAGCGCTTGCCTTGCATGCATGAGGCCCTGGGTTCAATTCCTCAGCACCACATAAGCAAAAAGAAAAAAAGC
>NW_012267217.1:850648-916257 GCF_000151885.1 Dipodomys ordii
TAAACATTTATAGTGGTTATTGCTATATGGTTGAAAACTCTGTACTTTTAAGAACTGTATTTCGGGGCTGGGAAGGTGACTCAGTGGTAGAGCGCTTGCCTTGCATGCATGAGGCCCTGGGTTCAATTCCTCAGCACCACATAAGCAAAAAGAAAAAAAGCCGGAAGTGGTGCTGTGGCTAAAGTGGTAGAGCGCTAGCCTTGAGCTGAAGAGCTGAGGAATAGCACCCAGGCCCAGAGTTCAGGCCCCACGACCGGACCCAAAAACAAACAAATAAACAAAAACAATACAAACAATAGATTTTGCACTGCTTGGGTAAAGAAACTTGAATACACTCCTGGTGGGTGTGTAAACTTGTTCAACCACTGTGCAGAGCAGATTGCGTATTCTTAAACATTTATCTAAAAGACTACAAATCAGAACATAGTAAAGCCATTTGCACAACTATGTTTATTGCTATACTATTTAACAAACACAGCCAGGACAAGGAAAAGGCCCAAATGCCCCTCATTGGATAAATGGATGAAGAAAATGTAGTATGTACACACAATGTCATTTTGCTCATCCATTAGGAGAAATGGTATTACATCATTTACAAAGAAATGTGTGGACCTGGAACAAATTGTGTTAGGTAAAATAATTCAAGTCCAGAGAGACTAAGAATACATGTTTCCTCTCATATGTGGAAACTAGATCTAATTTATAAATATACAAGTAAACACATGGGGTTGTATGAAAATATACACAAATGCATTAACTGAAGTATGGTATTCTAAGGGGAAAATTCAAATGCTGTGATTCCTTAGAAAAGTAAAACTCATCGCCCAACAAAATGAATATTAAGAAACTAGCACTTGAAAGGTATGTGCAGACATCAAGAGGAGGGAGGTGGAGGGATGAAGAGAGGAAGTGGGCAGAGCACAGTGATAATATTCAATGCATAGCCAATAAAACTAGAAAAACTGAGGGAAGGGGCTGTGTTGAAAAGAATGGGTGAAATTGATGGAAGGGATAACATTGACAAAGATGCATTGTACTTATAAACTGACATGTTGAACTACAGTAACTCCTTTGTGCAACTACTTAAGATAATAAAAATACAACTAAAAATAAATTAATTAATAAAAGCATTGTGGGTCAGAAATTTTGTAAGAACAAATCTTCATCTGGGGACACAATCCCCAAGTCAACTGGATCTGTACTATTTTGAATTCATATGATTTAATCACTTGGTACTCTCTCCATATGTGCTATGTGGAAGGACAAAAGGCTCCTTAGGTACAAGTCTGATGTAGCTCAGCAAGCTGCCTGGGTATTGTCAGAGCAGTTGTAGAATCCTAAGTGCCACATAGAATGCAGAGGCCCATCTGCCATATACTCAAGTGTCTTGTAAGCTATTTGTTGCACATAAATATCACAAATCTCTTTTATGCATACCTAACGCAGACACAGGCACCACTAACCTACATGAACAGCTGCTGTGCATCAAGCATTATGCTAAGAATTCTCACTAATCTTTCTTATCTGTCTACTATCTCTAGCAGTTTTCCAGCGAGGAGCTGGAATTCGATAATGAAAGAAATAATTGTAACCGCAAATCAGAGGAGCTTAACGTCTCATGGTAGTTGCCTGTCACTCCTTATTTTTTGTAGTGGTCCATGCCCACAGGAAGCCCTTCTCCTGGATTCTGCATTCTTTCCACAGCACTGGGCCCCACACTGATTGCTGATTCCTGGCTTGAACTCTGCTCTTGTCATTCCTTCCTTAATTCTGTATCGTTTAACCTGCCAACTCTTCCAAAAAATTCTGGTTGTTCACATAAATGGTTTTAACATAGGACAGACGATCTTATTAGTTCAGAAAACAAAATGGTCTCAAACAAACAGCACGCCAACTTTCACTGTGAGCACTGACTAGAGTCTGATAGGGGAACACATGATGCTGTCATTTGTGAGGGTAAAAAGGTTGAGCATTCACCCCACTTAGGCGGTCGCTCCCCATTGTGGTCTATTGACCTCATTGGCTCCTGCACATTCACACAAACACATACACACACAAACATGTGATCACACCCACATATATACAAATAAGCATACACACACATATACATATGCCATATACATACGCACACTAAAAAATGTTAATCTATCCGACTATATTCAAAGTAAACATTTCCAGAGAATACACAAAAGCCTTTTTTGTGGGTTTTTTTGCTTCTAATGGTAGCTAGGAATTTTTTTGGGGGGGCGGGGTCGGTCGTGGGGCTTGAACTCTGGGCCTGGGCGCTGTCCCTGCAATCTTCAGCTCAAGGCAAGCTCTACCGCTTGAGCCACAGTGCCACTTTTGGTTTTGTAGGGGTTTATTGGAGATAAGAATCTCATGGACTTTCCTGTTCCGGCTGGCTTTAAGCCGTGATCTTCAAATCTCGGCCACCTGAGTAGCTAGGATTACAGGCGTGAGACACCGGCGCCCGGCTGGTAGATGGGACTTTTGTATCACCCATAATAATGGACAGATTCAACTTCCAATTCTATTAAGGTCTATTTGCAGATAATGCACAGATGGCAAATTAGCACATATGAAATAAACTCATTAATGTGCCTACTTCATAGTCCTTAACTTAGCTGCTGTAAACCCTCCATAATGCAAATTAAACTGTAGTTTTAAAAATAGCTCTTATTTGATTTCACTGTTACAGTAAACAAGTTTGACACACAAATTTCTGTCTTTAGTAAAATAATTTAGGTTCACAGACTTACCAAATGACTTATTTACACTAAACCAATGAAACTAGACTTAAGACCTTTAATAATTATATCATGTATACTTTCCTAGGCTCTTTTCAGTACTCTTCGATGTTTCCTTCAAGTTTTGGGACAATCATGTAAGTCTATTTTATATTTTAGCCTTTCTCCGATTGATTGCTCTCTTTTCCTGTCCTACGTCGTAGCAAATTACATTAATTTGAGCCTCAATTCTTATTACATAGTCTCCACTTTTCTTTATAGAAAGCAATTTCTATGCCTATATTGTTTCCCGGTCAGTCTACCAAGACACTACACTATCATTTCACTGTGTTTCATATCCTCCTATGGGCTGTGTTCTACCTGTTGACATAGGAAATTAAGATTTTCTTTTTATATTTCTGAGATCTCACTCAGGAGCTGGAAAACAGTAGGTGCTTAATAAGTGTTTCATAATCAATTATTTCAGATAAATGTTGTGTAAGAATTTTGTCTGACTTTTTCATATTATATTGAGTTCTCCCCAAATTGAAGTCTCAGACAAGCAAGTAAACATCGAAATGATCCAAGATGCATTTCAGAGTTAGGACCATACAAGACTGAGTTTTCTAAGAGTCCACTGGGGGCGGGGGAGGAGGGAGCGGAAGAGAGAGAGAGAGAAAGAGAGAGAGAGAGGGAGAGAGAGGGGGAGAGGAGAGGGAGGGGGACAAAGAGAGGGAGGGAGGAAGGGAAATACTTCAAAGAATTGCAAAATACTCTTTGCCATGGGATGAGAAAACTTAAGTTTCAGAGAATAAACTGAGAGAAAAATAGTGCAATGTGAAATGAGCATTCTCATCAGTGCTGCACTTCACATCAGAGGGACATGTTACAACACCTGTGACCATTTCATGGAAATAAAGACTCAGGAGTCCTGAGTTCCCTGATGGCTTCTATATGTCAGTACTAAGCTACTTTCTTTCTTTTACTTCTGGTATGTGTGACAATATTCCATATGAATGAGTTTTCACAGTATTAAAATGTAGGTAAACTTAATGTAACATTCATATGATCTGTTTTTAAATTATTGTCTAAATTATTAAGCTTCTTAAGGAGTTATTATGCATTGGGGAAGTCAAGAGGGGTTAAGAAATTTCAACAAAAACATGTGGCCTGAACTTGGTTTATAAAACTCTAAATAGGATAGTCTGCTGTTAATGCTATTATATGGTTCAAATGCTTGCATTTGATTTTTACCTAGAAGTGTCAGCTAATCTTTTATTTAATCATTGACTAATATATCTCACAAAATTCATTAAATATCAATGGCATGCATTAACTTTTTGTTCAGATTAGCCCCATCCTTTCTTTGCTCAATGAATTTTGAGCTGTATATTCCTTATATGTCTTACTGTGCAAAAGTAAGGTAAACTGCATTCTAGGCATGAAGCACTATTTGAAATTGGATCAAATTTTACTCTGGGTTCTACACTTATTATAGGAGAAAATGATATGCATCAAGTTCCTGAGAAAATACCCTGTACAATGACAGACTTGTAAACTGCAACAGAATAATTGACTTCCAAAATCCTATGAAATCCAAAGACTTCACCTAAATTTCAAGACATTATACTCTTGAGAAACTGCAGAACTACCTGTGATTAATTTCTTTGAGCAGGTGATATTTATTAGTATGGAAGTGGAGTTAGATTTATATTGCATGCTTGCCTACACAAAATAGGGTCTCAGGCCCAGCTGCATGGACAGGACCTGAAAGTTGCTAGAAATGTAGAAATCTAGGCTGCTCTGCAAATAAACTTACTCAGAACGTGCACTTTTAAAAATTCTCATGTGATTTATCTTCACTTAAGATGGGCATCTCTAGAGGATAGTTTTGTTGTGTGCTGAGGGTATCTCTTATTTTCAGAATTAGAAATAAATCATGATAATACTTTTTCCTTTATGTCAATAAGGATATAAAGATATCCAAAAAACAAAACTACCAGGTAGTTACTTAAAAATTCTTCCCGATTTCTTCTTTTCTAACTTTACAACATTCAGATCCTTGCTTTTATATTGACTTGTGGGAAATTTCACTTATGTATTATGAGAAAATGATGTGTTATTTGAACCTGTAAAGTGATAGTATAACTTATGCTGATAGCCTATGGTTGTTTCCTATCAATAAGGTAAGAGTATTTCATTTTAATGATATAAATTTCCTACCAAACAGATTTTCTATACAAGTTTTTGATTGGTTATAAGCTAAAGGCAATGGTTATGCAGTTGTCTTCTATGGGTTATAAAAGATACTACTGAGTCATTTACAAACTTTCCAAAGGATTATGTTTTCCAAAATTCTAATGACATGAAAGTATGAAAAGAATTACTTCCATGTACAAGGGTCACAATTTTCTCTCAGTTAAAAAAAATAGTCTTTCCATTTGGATAGCAATTATGCCTGGAAACCATGTGAGTTGAATTGCTCATCATTTGTGAGTCAAATTGACATTTAATTACAACTTTTTTCATTGTATATATTGTATGATTTCAGGATGACATGATAGTATGTATCTAAAAATATTTTAATCTCTATCATAATTCTATATTAATTTCATTTTACAGATTTCAATAAGGAAAACTTCTGTTAGCATTTTATACCTCTGTTGTTTCTATTTATTTTCATTATTCTATAACAATTTTCTGAAGACCATCTAGCTGTAGTTTTGTTTTCACAGTAATAGAAAACCTTATCATTGTAATATGTTTAGCTGGTGAAAACAGCAGATCCATTTTTTTTCTCAATGTAGACTTCAGGCTATGTCTAGCAATTTTATAGGTGATTGTCCATAATCGGATTGATTTCAGATTCCATTCTACTCAAATTGTTAGGAAAGAATGTGCTTACATGGAATAAAGTTATTCCATCATAACTTCAGTGCATTGGACTTACTTAGTTTAATCCTTTAACATAGAATAAACTCACCATTTTTTTCAAAGTGATTACTTTGGGTTTTTTTTTCAAAAGGAGTCATTAATAATCATGCTGTACTTCAATTTTCTTCCAGGTCTTGAAACAGTGATGTTTCTTTCTCCAGTCTTTTATATGCTTTGACATACTCATTTGTTAAAAATAGAAATGAAACCAGTATGCTCAGTTAAAATAACCAAAAAAATGAGGCTCAGTGATTATTTTTCATTCATTAATGAGTTCATATCTTCTGACAATATATACCCTTTATTTTGCATATTAACATGTTTCATCTTGACTAAAATTGTTCTTTGACTAGAATCAGAGATATGCACAAAGATTTTTTTTGTGTTGGGTTTTGTTTTTCTGGCAGTCTCAGTGTTCAAAGCTAAGGCTTGCACCTGCTTGGCAAGTATTCAACCACCAAGCTACATACATCTCTAGTCCTTGACAACAGAAGTCTTAAACTCATCATTAAAGTCTTTCACTCCCAGTTCTTGTTTAAAAAAAAAGCAAACTATGTTCTTTTACCTTTTCTGCTAATATTCTTTCTGCATAATCTACAAAATTAAATATTCAGGTTACTGAATAAACTATCAGCTTTCAACACAAAGTTCCTCTTGAGGACATAGAATGGCAGACCCTGTCTTTCCACTGGCTTTTCTAGAGTCTCGGTTATTCTTTTATATTGTACATATTTAAATACTTCCCAGTAAGTACTTTCACTCTATCCCAGATGCCAGTTTGGTTACTGTGGAAACCGTAACTATAAGCTGGAAAGCAATCAGGCCACTAATTGATACCGACAGTCAATTAGTACTTCAAAGGAGATGGCTGGTGTTTTACACATAGACAATATGAGAGCAAGATTCTAGTTTGCCATGGTGTAATCTCTGTTGCTTCTCTGTAGACTTCAGATGCTATGGGATGGTTTCTACAGGAATGAAGCAAGTTTCTCACTGGGAACTAATGGAATGTTGCATTATGGGAAACGATGATATTGTGTGATTGAATCCATTAGCCTCCCCTTTCTAAAGGACCAGACTGAACCAACTCTGACTCTGTTCAGGTCAAAAGTCTTGTTAATCTCTGTGTTTTGCTGATCAAACCTCAAACTGTCGGGTCAAATTATTTCCATTGGACTGGTTCTATTTGTGATTAATTAAAATTTCTTCCTGATTGCATACTGTTCTTTTAAATGTATAATCCCTTTATTGTGTAGCAAATTGAGAATATGGTCCTAATTTAAAAACAAATATTCATGTGGGCCTCTCAGTGTGATGTAAGTCATCAGTTTTAGTAAAATGAAGAAAGAAAAACAAAACATTTTACCATTTTTATGTCATTTTTAAGAGAATATTATACCTAACATCTATTGTTGAATATTATACAAATTGATTAAGGAGGAAGTGAGGATGTATTTAAATTTTCACCCACAGCTATTTCAGTTTTAAAACAATATAAAAAGTGAAACTAGAAAGAAAAAATTTTAAAGATGACAAATCTTTTCCTCATTAAACTTAGACATTTCAGAATAAAGGTTAATTTTCGTCAAGGTTACTATATAATTCAAAATACAAAATTGGTTTGAATTTCATAGTATCTCTGTCAATTTTATTGCAATTAATTATATTATCTTGTATGCCATTTTTTTCCACAGGAGATAATGTACATTTTAGGATCCTTTATTCATATTCTATCTTCCAAGAAAATATCTACATTGTATGAGTAAAAATACGTCACATAAATCTTGTATTGGCAAGCCAAGAAAGGCTTGAAATGTTTATTATTTACAAAAATAAAGTGACTATGCCTATTTAAATGACATTCCCAAAGGTGAGATATACTTTATGTACATTACAGATACCTTATGTACATTACAGATAGCTGGATGGATGGATAGATACATGATAGGTTGATAGAAAGAAAGATAGATGATGGATGATACATAGATAGATGATAGATAGGGGCCGGGAAGGTGGCTCACTGGCAGAGCGTTTGCCTTGTATGCCTGAAGCCTTGGGTTCGATTCCTCAGCACAACATAAGCAAAAAGAAAAAAGCCAGAAGTGGCGCTGTGGCTCAAGCAGTAGAGCACTAGCCTTGAGCTGAAGAACTGAGGGACAGCGCCCAGGCCCAGAGTTCAGGCTCCACGACCGGACCCCCCCCCCAAAAAAAAAGATAGATGATAGATAGATAGCTAATACATAGATAGATAGATGATAGACAAGCAGATGATAGCACAATCTCTCTACATCAATCTGTCACTATCAAAATAGTTCTAAATAAAATCCTACGTACTGTACTTTAACAATTATCACTGTTTACTGTTTATTCCTTAACAATGTCATGTGCTTCCTAATGACTTATGTTGAAGCCAAGAAGAAAGAAAACTTGTTTCCTCAGTTTTGAGTAAAGGAATGTCTCCTCATAGTCTTTGCAATGAAGCCCTGACATGTATCCATAACAATGTGATACATAAGAAATGGGGGCCATTTCTTTGCTATGTTATCAATTTTTAGTTAAATATCCTGTGTTTTGTTAATAAAAATGATTGAGTTTTTACTAATATCAATCATCATATGTTTTACTTTAACCACAAATTAAACATTTATTCATATCAAACGAATATGGTAAAATAAAGCCCAGTCATCTACTTCACCCTTAGCATGAGTTGCCTTGAATATGAATTACCTATCCAAATATTATGTTTATTTTGACACTGGAAAACACTTACAGCACATCTTTTAATAAATACTCTTTGACTCTTACTCTGTGGAATGCAAATTTTATCTCTTCTTCTTTTTTTGGCTTGCCAAATGATTAATCAATGACTGAAAAAACATGTTTACTATAAAAGTGCGTCACTTCACAGGCAAGAATTTAAACCGAAAATTATGTGCTTCACTTTCTTTTTGTTGAACAGTAAAGGTTCTGTCTTAGAGAGGGCGTCTGGAAGGTTGGAGAATGTTGCTCTGAGACATATTTTGTAAAAGTGATCATGAGAGCCACACATCACCTACAGCTCAGAGGTACTAATATGATGCCTCTGAGACAATCTAATGAACATAAGCCATACAAGCTCCAGAGAAACACGATTAATCACAAAGGGTAGAAGAGAAACCAGGTATCTAGCACCACCTGCCCAGTTAATGAGTATTCAATATAACTTCAAATGCTATAGACATTTTCAGTATTTGCCTCTTTTTCCCCAGAGACAAAAGTTTCCTTCCTAGTTTTTCCCCAAGCTATGTGTGTGAAAAATTATTCTCAATTAATCCTAACTACCCAAGAGGCTGAGATCTGAAGATCACAGTTAGAAGCTAACCAAGACAGATACAGCCTGGAGACTCTGATTTCACCTGATGAACAAAAAACCAGAAGTAGCGACATGGATCATGTGGTAGACCACCAGTAATAATTTAAAAAGCTGAGTGAGAATGAGTCTCTAATTCCCAGCTCCAGTACCATCACAAAAAATGCAATAAATTAAATACCTGTAGAAAACTAACACTAGATCCTTATATATCACCCTGCACCAGAATCAACTCCAAATGGATCAAAGACCTCAAAGTCAAAGCAGACACCCTGAAAACATTACAGGAAGGACTAGAAGAAACTCTAGGGCTCCTTGGCAAAGCCTGAAATTTTCTTAATAGAGACCAAGAAACACAACAAATCAAAGAAAGGTTGGACAAATGAGATTGCATGAAGCTGCAGAGCTTCTGCATGGCAAAGGACATAGCTAGCAAGATCAATAAAAAGCCCACAGACTGGGAAAAGATCTTCACAACCATACAACGTATGCTTGGAACTCAAAAATTAAATCACCCAACAACCAAACCTCAAAAAAACAACTGCCCAATAAATAAGTGGGCTAAAGACTTAAAGAGAAACTTCTCTGAAGAGGAAAGAAGGATGGCCAATAGACACATGAAGAAATGCTCAACCTCTCTAGCCAGAAAAGAAATGTAAATCAAAATAACATTAAGATTCCTCCTCACCCAAGTTAGAAAGGCTATAATCAAGAAATCTAATAACAATTGATGCTGGAACCGATGTGAACAGAAGGGAACCCTACTGCATTGTTGGTGGGAGTGTAAACTTGTTCAACCACTTTGGAAAGCAGCATGGAGGTTCCTCAAAAGACTCCACATAGGGCTCCCCTATGACCCAGCAATCCCACTTTTGGGCATTTACCAAAATGATCACAAACAAGACCATTTTAAAGCTACCAGCACGACTATGTTTATTGCATCATTATTTACCATAGCTAAGATATGGAACCAACCCAGATGCCCCTCAGTAGATGAATGGATCAAGAAAATGTGGTATATATAGACAATGAAATTCTATGCCTTCATCAGAAAGAATGGCATTGCCTCATTTGTTAGGAAATGGAAAGACTTGTAAAAAGTTATGTTAAGTGAAGTCAGCCAGACCCAAAGAAACATAGGTCCTATGATTTCCCTTATTTGCAATAACTAGTATTTGTCTGGGACAAGAAGAGGCCAAAATCTATGTACATATGACCTGATGAGATGATGTTAAGCAAAATGAACCCCAAGATAGGGACACAAGTAGTTTTTTTTCTTTCTTCCTATTGTTCCTAACGTATTTGTAATGTATCATGTGATTTTTTTTGTTTCTTTGTATGTTCCTCCCCCATGGTATAACCCCTGTTTTCACTGTATTTGATGTGGGTGCCCTGCATCTTGTATATACACTTCTCTAGCTTGGGGAGGGGAAGGGAAAAAACAATATGCTTAAATAGGCATACAGGTTGACACTGTAACAGTGAGATGTACAAGACATTATGTTGAAACACTAACTTTACATTTTGGTGGGGAGGAGAGGAGAGGGGGAGTGTAGTTGTGGAGATGGGAGGGAAAATAGGGCGGGGGAAAAACAAAGGAGGAGGTAACAATGCTTGATAGGAATTGGACTCATTACCTTCCTCATATAACTGTAACCCCTCTGTACAGTATTTGTATAAAAAAGTGTTTTAAAAATGCAATAAAATAAATTAATAAAATTAAAACTTCACATTCAAAGAATTCTATGAACATAATGGGTAAGATATGTTCATCCCTTGGATGCTATCCAAAGGTCCCTTCTCCACAACTCCACTCTGACCTTCATGAAACTTGAGCCTACCATTAGAGGATGGTGCTGCCATCATAAGAATGTATTTTGGTGCTTCTTTACACTTTGTCGTTTGATTCAGAGTATACTGCCAAGCATGGGATAGAGAAATCTTGTGCGTTAAGAACTCTTGTCTTTCCTTTGTGGGTATGACACTATCCCATCCGAAGATTTCATGCTGAAACCTTCCCCAGGTCTTTCCCTTCTGAATCTTTGATATAGCTTCCAAAATTGCTCCCCCATGCCCATACCCAATTATCAAAAGCTTGAGTGACTTCAGAAAGACTTACTCTTTGGGGATGGACATAATTCCGCCCAATCAACATGATCCTCAAACCAGTAAGTTATTTTCCATTTTAATCAAAATCCAAAAAGCTTTTCAGTACCCTTCAGCTGATATCTATGCCTCAAAGACAGGAAATGCATGCATCCAACTGTACAAGAAATATCTTAATAAGCTAAATGCTTTTATATTGAATCTTTTCTAATTTCCTACATAATCTACTATGCTCTGTATCTCTTTCAGACTCTTTTCCACAATGCCTCTCTCTTACTGGAACTCATCAAGCTGAGCTGAATTTATCACATAGAAAAAGAGCTTCAGCTAATGTTTAAATGTTATTATCACATGTGATGAAAATAGAAAAATAAAGCTAGATCCTTATATATCACCCTGCACCAGAAGGGAGATGGGGGAGCAGGGATGGGAAGGGGAAACAAAAGAGGAGGCAACAATGCTTGATAGGAAATGTACTCATTACCTTGCTCATGTAATTGTAACCCCTATGTACAGTATTTTCACAATAAAAACTTAATAATTAACAAAAAATGAAAATCATCCAAATAATGTACTTTTGCAATCCTGATGCTGTTTTGAAGGATGAGATATTGAAACTTCTTTAGTCTATTACACTTCAGCTTGAGTCTGAGGTGAATCTGAGGAGAAACTGCCCAGACAAGCTGTGTCCTCTTGAATCTTCCTCTGTGGAAGACTGTCTCTCAACCACATCCTATGCATCTGACATCACTTTTAAATAGCTTTAATTTACATGTTCAAACTTTACTTCATGTGTGCTTTTTGCCTAAATCAAGAATTTAAGTTCTTAGGCAATTTGCTATTGACACTGCTCATCATACAGCCTTCCTACATGATCTGAGCTACTGGACTTCAGTGTGCTTAGCTTTCAGTTGTTCTCAGACAACCAAGACTTTGTTCTAAAGAGCATCTGAATACATTTTAGGACATCTGCAATGTATTAAACTCAAGCTACTTTATGTTTGTTATCGTTATTTATTGATTTTTCTTGAATTCCTATTTTGACTTTGGAGCTTTGTGTCAGCATGCCATTCTTGATTGAAAGGTGAAATCCCTTTATCTTCTTACTAAATCACAGTAATTGAAAAATCATACTGCCTATAAGACTGTTATGACGACCAAAAATGGCACCAGCTATTTGAGGTGGGACATATGTGTTTTATAGAAAGCTTAGTGGCTCCTTAATCATTTATTGTATCAGTATGATCTCTGTCCTGCCCTTCAATTTTAATGACAACTAACAATGTCTCCAGACAGCACCAAAATTCCCATGGGAAAAAGAACTGTTACAAAGCAACTGATTAAAATTTTAATTATTCTTATAATGGGATTTCTAAACTTGAACTAGCATGTTAATTCAGAATACAGCTGTGAGGAGGAAAGGCAGAAAAATATTGAATAAGAAAACTTAACCACATAATCCAAGAAGCTAGTTTACAGTAAGCTCCTGAAAACAATAGATAGATTAAAAAAAGTTAGAAGCCTCCTCGATTCAAGTTGTAGTATCTGAGATTAAAGAATGAATTTTTGTTATAATAATGCCCTCTTTTAAGTAATGCTTGGCTTTACCAACAGTTTTTATTTGGCTGCTATTAATTCTCAGAAAAAAAAACAAATATATATATATAAATAATATAAAGAAGAAAGCAATGAAAAAAGCTCAAAATTATTTAAATAGATTCAGAGAGAAATAGAATACATTCAACTGCAAATATATCTGTATGTGCCATTGGTGTTTTTTTTTATTTTTATTTTTGTCAGTCCTGGGGCTTGAACTCTGGGCCTGGGAGCTGTCTCTGAGCTCTTCAGCTCAAAGTGAGCACTCTATCAGTTGAGCCACAGAGCCACTTCTGGCTTTCTGTTGGTTCACTGGAGATAAGAGTCTCATGGACTTTCCTTCCAGGGCTGGCTTTGAAGCGTTATCCTCAGATCTCACCCTCTTGAGTAGCTGGGAGTAATCTACTTATTTCATGAAACTCAACATCACAGGGCTGAGGATATAATTCAGTGATAGAACACAAAGCCCTAGATTTAATCTGCATTATCACAAACAATTGTTTTTAAAAGAAAAAAATAGCAAAAATAAAATAAACATAGAGCAATGCTATCTAAACAGTGGTGAAAAAAACTATAAATTTTCACTTGATAGAATTGAAGTGTTATACCAAAGACACAACATTTCAAAAAACTACAGCCTTTGTTATAGTTTTTTCAAAGAAGTAATAGCTATTACCTCAAAATATATGTCTCATCATAAAGCTTAAATGCAAAGCTATTCAAACATATTTCTTCAACACATCCATAGTTTAGAGTGCATTTCAGAATTACTTTCTAAATTTGGTTTTCTGAAGTGTCTTTATGATGCTCAGTCAACTAAGAAAGGGTTCAAGTTGTAGAACATTTGACTAGCCTGCATGGAGGCATTCACTTTAAATCCTAGTACACAAAACAAAGAATAAAGAGGTGGTGACACTGCTAAGTCAGCTTGCAGCTGCTATGACTGGAAGGTTGTAAATTTTCTCATTCCTTTCTTGGCTTCAAGTTTTCTCTTGTTCAGAAAGATGATGGCTCCTGTGAGCATAGTTATCCTCAAGATAATGACAAATCAGAAAACCGCTCTTTACAAAATGATACATGTATATCATTACCACTTTCTCACAAACATAACCACAGGGAAAAGTTAGGGATTTATTAAATTTAATTTATCTTTTTATTTATATTGGATCAAATATGTAAGCTATTTCACTATTTTACGATTCATATTTCACTCTAAAACTATCATATAAGGGTAGTTTATATGACTCTAATGAAAGGAGCAAAATACAAATACTCCTAAATTTACAGTGAAGGTAGGGACACATCAAACACATCATAAGTTGAAAGCCCAACTAAATGAAAATGCATTACATTACTTAACCTACCTAACATCACAGCTTAACTTTTTAACTTCTGCATGTGAGAATAGTGCCATTTGTTTTCCTAAGCTTGTGTTACTTCATTTAATGTAAGGTCCCCTGCTTGTTTATTTATTTATTTTTGCCTTATCAGGAATGTTAGAAAATAAATTAACATGAAGATTTGCAGGTCCATCCATTTTGGGGAAAATGACATAATTTTATTTTTTCTTTATGGTTGAATAATACTCCATCAGTCAATGGATAGACTAGGTTTAGCTATTTAAAATAGTGGTCACACAAGTGTTAGTGTGCAGGAATCTCTAATGCATGCTGACTTATATACCTTAGCAGGTTCAAATAGTAGTTCTAATTTTAGTTTTTTTGAGGAACCTCCATACCGATTTCTATGACTGCACTAATTTATAGTCTTACCAACAATAATCTCAGCACTTGGGAAGCTAAAGTAATATAAACAATCAAGGCAAACCTGGGCTACTTAGACCCTGTGTTAAAACACAAACAGGAAGTGGTGCTGTGGCTCAAGTGGTAGAATGCTTGCCTTGAGCTGAAGAGCTGAGGGACAGGGCCCAGGCCCAGAGTTCAAGCCCCACTACTGACCAAAAAAAAAAAAAAGTATATATATGTATATAATTTTAAAGGTATAATTTGTGTTTGTTTATTTTTGGTTGGTTGTGGGGCTTGAACTCTGGGCCTATGCGCTGTCCCTCAGCGATTCAACTCCAAGTGAGGGCTCTACCACTTGAGCCACAGCGCCACTTCCGGTTTTTTGGTGGTTTATTGGAGATAAGAGTCTCACAGATTTTCCTGCCCGGGCTGGCTTTGAACCATGATATTCATTTCTCAGCTTCCTAAGTAGGTAGAATTACAGGCATGAGACCAGCTTATACTTTTTTTTTTTTTTTAACTCTGGGCCAAGGCGCTGTCCCTCAGCTCTTCAGCTCAAGACTAGCGCTCTACCACTTGAGCCACAGTGCCACTTCAGGCTTTGTCTACTTATGTGGTACTGAGGAATCAAACCCAGGGCCTCATGCATGCAAGGCAAGCACTCTACCACTGAGCCACCCAGCCTCTAAAATTATACTTTTAATCTTACACAAAGTGGTAACAATTCAATGTGTCAATTTATGACTACAATGCATCTGGATCAGTGTCACCCCTTTCATCATTTTAAAGTGTATTTTAATTGCCATACTTTAGAAATTTTACCATAGATTTAAGAGAAAGCCGTAATAACCATCTTTATTATTAGTTTCTTTAGCTCTTAACATTTCTCTATAAAACCAAAGCTGTATGCTTTATTACATGTAAAATAATATATTAATTTAGAGATATACCTAAGAATCTCTCTGCCAAACCAATGTAGTATGATGTGATAAGATGCATATATGTTTGATTGGAAAATACAAAACTAATAAAATTTCCTTTCTTTGGACTGGTACTAATTGTATACCACTGAAAGACTGTCATTTTTATATATTGAGTTTTGAACCAATATAGAAAGCAAATACAAAAAAAAGTACATGATCTATATGATATATATTATTGTTTTGTTTTACCTCTCATGGTATTTGTATCTAGTTTTATTTTCACTTTTGTTACTGTAATTTACAAAACTCTTGTCAAATACCATATTTTCTGCTATTTTCCTGTTTTTCATTGTGTTTGCATATTTGCATTGATGGTCAAATATACATATTTCTTAGGTTTTAAGGAAATCAGATAAAAAATAATCTTCTTGAGTAAAGGAATTTTTTTACCAATTCTTCACATATTCTCAAAGCATTCACCCATTTTACAGTATATACATCTTTATATTCAGTATCATATTAAATGTGTCTGGAAATGCATAGAGCAGAGAAAAAGAAAATAATGCACGCATTGCTGTATTTTTTAAGTATATTTCTTAAAAAGCTATAGAAACAAAGCTAAGGCAATAAACTAAGAATGTGATTTGACCTGAAAGTATCTTACTGTGGCATGATTTACTTACAGATTAATGGGTTGGATTTTGTCAGTTGTCCTGTCAAGGCGAATTACTGTCTTTAATCTCCCCTATGTGTGTTGATTTCAGTTTCTGTGTAAGAATTCTTGGAGCACAACACATATCCAGGAAAATTTCCAACCACAGAGCTTTTAGGAATTGACATTGTTCAGTTATAGTCCTGATCAGTTTCCATTCCCAATGAATCCAAGAGGAAGGAGAGAGGTAGATAAAGTTGATGGCCTGCCAGCAACTCTTGAGTCCTTCAGAACACCACTTTAAACCTGCAGCCAATTTTTTTAACTATGCTTTTAAACTGATTGGCTAGTAAAATAGCCAAAGTTACTGAAGAAACTTTTTTTATCATGTCTTTGATTTTTTTGTAGGACCACTCATGCCTTATAAATATTTTATTTGTGAAATAAATGAGTAAGTAAATCTATTTTTTATGTTACCTTGAACTTTCAACCTATAATCTCTTGAAATGTCCTGTTTAACTTCCTTGGATAATTCTGTAGACTGACCACATATTAATTCCCTAAAGTATATTTCAATAAACATGCTTCCTGAACTCCCACCTATTTGGGGAGAAAGTACAGTGTTTCGTTGCAGTTTTAATGCAGTAAGTACAGAATCCTGGTAACTTGTCTTTCATTAAAATGCCAACTGCTCTTCTTTCCAGTGAATCACATATCCCTCAGCACACAAACCAGTATTCAAATTTTTTCTAACAGACTGAGTACTCTACTTTTTAAAGGGGTTTGGATCCCTTTTTGTAACTTGTGGGGCCTGAACTCTGGGCCTGGGTGCTATCCCACAGCTCTTCAGCTCAAGGTTAGCACTCTACCACTTGAGCCATAGCACCACTTCTAGCTTTTTTTTTCTGTTTATGTGGTGCTGAGGAATGGAACTGATGGCTTCATGTATGAAAGGCAAGTACTCTACCACTGAGTCATGTTCCCATCCCTGGATTTCTGATATATTAACCAACACACAAAAATAAAGCACCATTATAAAATTAGAAGGCATTAATGATATGCGTTGAAACTGAAAGAAAGCCAAATCTCCTGCATGTTCTAGACTTTTGGAGATGTATTAGCATTCTCTAGAGGAACAGAACTAACAGAAGTATGTTGAGTGTAATTGCATACAACTCTAATCCCTGCACTAAGGAAGCCAAGGCAGGTAGAAGAAGTATGCAATCTAAGAAAGCTGTCCTAATAATAAAAGAGAACCAGTCCCCAAAACACCTGTTTAATTATATGAGAAAAATTATTAGGTTGTATTACATTATCAGAGGTTGGATAATCCCGCAATGGCTGTTTGAAAACTGGAAAGGCGAGGGAATGCCAGAAACTGCTTGCAAGAGGAAGTTGTAAACCTCAGAAAAAGAAGGACAAATGATGCAATCCCAGTGCACCACTGAAGAACAGGAAGGTCCTTAGAAAAGTGGCATGTGTGTTTTTTTTATTGTAAAATTAGTGTACAAAGGGGTTACAATTACATGAGTAAGGTAATGAGTACATTTCCTGTTCAGCATTGTTACCTCTTCCTTTGTTTTTCCCCTACCATCCCTTCCCTCCCCACCTCCCCAACTCCCCCCTCACTCTCCCAAGTTGTAAAGTTAGTTTTCAATATAGTGTCTGTACATCTCATTGTTACAATGGTTCAACTTGTATCCTTGTTATCTCATTTTGTTATTTCCCTTCCCTCCCCAAATTAGAAAAATGTATATAGAAGATGCAGGGCACTGGAATCAAATACAGTGGAAACAGGGGTTATACCGTGGGGAAAGAACATACAAAAGACACAAAAAAATCACATAGTACATTTTAGATACGTTAAAAACAATAGAAAGAAAGAAAAAATAACAAGTTGTGTCCCTATGTTGGGGTTCATGTCACTTAACATCATCTTATATGGTCATATGTACATAGCTTTTGACCTTTTCTGCTTGTCTTAGACATATACTAGCTATTGCAAATAAGGGAAACTATGGGACCAACGTTTCTTTGGTCCTTGCTTACTTCACTTAATATAATTTTTTCCAAGTCTTTCCATTTCCTAACAAATGTGGCAATCTCGTTATTTCTGATGGAGGCATAGAATTCCATTGGATATATCACATTTTCTTGATCCATTCAACTACTGAGGGGCATCTGGGTTTGTTCCATATCTTAGCTATAGTGAATAATGCTGCAATAAACATAGTTGTGTTATTAGCTTTAGCATGGCCTTGTTTGTGATCATTTGGATAAATGCCCAAATGTGGGATTGCTGGGTCATAGGGGAGCTCCATGTGGAATCTTTTGAGGAACCTCCATACTGCTTTCCAAAGTGGTTGAACACTTTGGAACACTCCCACCAACAATGCAGTAGGATTCCCTATTGGCCACATCCCCTCTAGCATCTATTGTTAATAGATATCTTGATTATAATCATTCTAACTGGGGTGAGGAGGAATCTCAATGTTGTTTTGATTTGCACTTCTTTTATGAGCATTTCTTCATATGTCTATTGGCCATCCTTCTTTCCTCTTCAGTGAAGTTTCTCTGTAAGTCTTTAGCCCACTTACTTATAGGGCATTTGTTTCTTTGAGGATTTGTTGTTGGGGGATTTAATTTTTTGAGTTCTAAGTATATTTTAGATATGAGACCCTTGTCCATTGTATGGCTAGTGAAGATCTTCTCCCAATCCATAGGTTTTTTATTGATCTTGCTAGCTAAATCCTTTGCCATGCAGAAATTCCACAATTTCATGGCATGTCTATTTTTAAAAGCTGAAAATTATGGAATCTGATTTCTGTGGAAGATGGCAGTAACAACAACAAAATACATGTATGAATAACAGATCTTGCAGCCACACCCACAAGCTTCCCACTTCCTTATTTTCTTCTGGGCTCCAGCCTATTGATTTGTGCTACCCACATTCAGAACAGGGCTTCTCCCTCAATTCACTGACGTGCACACCACTCATCTCTATGCAAGAAAGTAGTATATGTTCTTTGTTACATTTTAATAGCTTATATCCTTACCAAGAAGACAAAAAATGAGAAGCATTATTCCACATACTGGTTTTTTAAATGTAACTATTATCCTTAAAAAAAACTATTTAATCATATTGTTGTATGCCAGTAATTGCTGTGGAAACTGATAACTATCAAAAATAATATAGCCAACAGGTAACAAAGATTACATCATTTTTGTTTCTTTTATATAATGAAATTTATGATGTGTTTAGGTATAAATTACTCCTAACTAACCAGTATTAAATTTTAAAGCAATTATGAAATTTAGTTAAATGGTTAACATTAAATTCAAAATTCTGATTTATCTATGAAATATATCAATTTTACAGAAGTTTTTGCAACAGATGGGGGAAAAAAACAGATTTGAAGCTCTAGGTTTGGAAGAAAGTTAATGAATAAAACTAAAGCAGAATCACACATTTGTTTTTCTGTTATGTCATCCTGTTGCTGAGGAACTCAATTTTACTACAAAACTCATAGGAAAATGAGCTCCTAGAAAAAATGTTGTAAAAATTCAAGTGATTTGAACTATATTAATTTTTTGTAATGTATACCTTCAATTTAAGTAAATTAGCTGCCTTACTCTCTCATCTCCAACGTTTTATGAGATTCAATACACAAAGATCTTTGAATTCCAAAGTGTTAAAAGATTATTTTTATGTGTTGGAAGATTCAATCCATGGCTGTCTTTAAAATGCAGATTTGTTTGCTTTTAAGGATGAGTGTATTTTGGAATAACTTTGTGTTAGCTACAAATAAAAATCTATTCAAGCCCTAGCAACAAGGCTCTGCTTTGGTAAGGCCTTGGAAGAGTTTTTTTCCTTTTTTTCCACTGCCTTTCCCCCTCCTCTTTACTCAAGTCCCTGTCATCACAAATTAGAAGAAAGGAATGGAGAGAGGAAGGGAGTAAGGGAGAGAAGGAGGAAAGCAAGTATGGAGGAAGGGAGAAAGTAAGGAAGAACTAGTTGAAAATGAGATAGTGCCGTGTTTCATGGTTAAAAATGTATAAAAGCCAAATGTCCATTTTCTCACTTCCCTAACATGCAAGTTTGGTAATATAATCCTTCCATAAACAACAGGTTTACTGATTATTAAAAAATGGCAGTAGAGCTTTCTTGCCAGTGTGTGCCTTTTTGTGAGAAGAAAATGATTTGGAAATAAGTCATCTTTATTTTAAGTTCTTCAGTCAATTTGTTGCCACAGCAGCCAAAGTTCTTGATATCTGAGAGAAGACAGAATGTCTTTGCTTCAATCAAGAAGCAAAGTTTAGTGAAAGAAAAAAAAGAACAATAAAAATTCATCATTTCATTATTAAATTTTGAATTGTCCTAGGTTTGCTTTGAAATAGTCCATTATCCTTCAATATGTATTCAAATACTCCAATATTTTAGTTTATCATATCCATTAATTATATGATTACACTAAATGTTGTGTCACAACATCCAATTGCATTCATTTATTGCCAAAATAGTCATTATTTAATTTAAAGTTGAATGAATGCTTGCATTATTCAGCATTATATTGACAAAGAAAATGTTTAACTTTACTTAGTGTACAAATATCCAGAAAGAGAAAAAAGATGGGAACCAAGAAAAGATTTCAATGAGAAAAGACCAAGGAGCTTTTTTTATTTATAACCAAAGTAGTTAAGCTATGTACACTTAGTCCCTTTCACTTTCAATTCCCCAGTAAAAGGAAGGCAAAGCCATTTTTTAATGTTTAACAAGCATATAAAGGATGCAGGAAGAGAAAATAAAAGACAGGAGATGACAAGTTTTCAACATAGAAAACCAGTTGAATCATGAGTTAATAGAATAGAGAAACTTTCTTCTGAGTTTTCTGGTAAAGACTACAACTAACTAGTGAACAAGTTTAGAACGAATTTTAGTCAGACCCAACACTAAATCTATAGAAAGTATAACTCTAAGATAGAAAGTAAAAAACCTTGGTTCAAAAACCAGAAATGTGTTAGGAAATGGAAAGACTTGGAAAAAATTATATTAAGTGAAGTAAGCCAAGCCCAAAGAAACATAGGTCCCATGGTTTCCCTTATTTGCAATATCTAGTATATGTATGAGTGAAGCAGAAAAGGTCAGATAAGGTGATGTTAGGAAAATGAACCCTTAGATATGTATTTAAATGTTTTTTTTCTTTCATGCATTTGTTTCTAAAGCATTTATAAGATTATTTCTTTGTTGCTTTGTATGCCCTTCCCCCACAGCATAACCCCTGCTTTCACTGTATTTGATGTCGGTATAATTTGTGGAGGGGAAGGGGAAAAACAAGTCGTTTAAATAAGGATACAGGTGGCAACAATGAGAAGTACAAGTTTTCACGTCAAAAACGAACTTTACAACTTTGGTGGGGGGGGGAGGATTAAGTAGGGGGAGGAGGCTGGGAAGGGATGGGAAGGGTAAACAAAGGAGGAGGCTACAATGCTTGATAAGAAATGTACTCACTTTCTTGCCCATGTAATTGTAACCCCTCACAATTAAAAAAAACCAGAAATGTCAGAAATGTCAGGGTTCTTAACCTTTTTTACCTACTGAGGCAGCAGATTTTCACTTTCATATAACAGCTAGCAGGTAAGACGGGGAGAGAGGGATGTCCCAGATCTCAAAGTGTAATTAAACATTACATATTAATATTTTACTCTACAATTTCCTTTCCTATCTTGCTACCACAATTCTCACTAGAAAATTTCCCATGCTCAACATCCCTTGACACAAAGGAAATGTAAATTAGACAACTCTGAGATACCATCTTAGCCCATTTAGACTGGTCAACATTGTGAATTCCAGCGACAAATGTTGGAGGAATGTGAGGGAAAATAAACTTTCCTGCATATATTGTTGGTAGGAATGTGAACTAATACAACCACTTTGGACAGCAGTCTAGAAGTTCATCAAAAAACTAATCACAGATCTTCGCTAGGACCCCACTCCTGGAAAGGTACCCAGAAGATCACAAGCCAAAACACTGTAAAGACGCTTGCACATCCAGGTTCATTGCTGCACTATTCAGAAGAGGCAAGTTAAAGAAAAAGTCCAGATATAAAAGGAAAGAAACAAAGAAAAAAAGCAAAGAAAGAAAGAAACAAAGAAAGAAAGAAAAAGTCCAGATACTCTACAATAGATAAGTCAATCCAAAAAATGTGGTACCTATACACAATGGAATTTTACACAGCTGTTAGAAAGAATAATATGTCATTTTCAGGGAAATGAATGGATCTAGAACAAATCATGTTAAGTGAGGTAAGCCAAGCTCAGAGAAACAGGCAGTATATGATTTCTCTCATACCTGGACACTAGATAAAAACTTTATCAGACATGTTAAATTATTCAGGATCTAGGCACACACAGTGAGACCAAAGGAGGATACTCATGGGAGAGGAACCCAAAGATATACTGCCTATGTACCTCTGATCATATAAAATAATATTGATTGGAATGAACTCTAGGAAATAGAAACAAGGATTTTTCTTTGTTGTTGTTTTTGTTTTCTTTTCTTTTGTCTTTTTTGTTCATTTATCTGTCTTTGGAAGGATAAGGGGGGCATAGACATGGAGGGACAAAGGGTAAACAAATTCGGTAGTGGTACTCACTAACCCTATATCGAAAATGAACTAGACAACTTGTGGGTGGGAACAGGGGATGAAAGTAGGAGAGAGCAAGGGAAGGAGTGACACTGTCCAAAAAGAAATGTTCTCATTGCCTGACTTCTGTAACTGTAACCCCTCTGTACATCATCTTTATAACAATAAAAATTTAAATAAAGAAAATTTTCCATCTTCTATGCCAAGAGATAACAGGTTTTTATGTGAAGAACCTTGAAAACAGCAGCAATAACACGTAAGTGAGGGTCACTCCAACAGAAAAAAAGTATCTTGCATCAAACCACCTAAGAGGGAATCCCACATATTAAATATCATGATAAAACCCAGTAAAAAATCATTTAAAACTGAGGAAGGAGAAAAATTAAGAGTAATCAAAAAGTCTCCTGATCATACGGGTATTGGTCATACTGAGTCAGCTATGACTCCTCAGGTTGCAGCTGGGATCAGCTCAGGCAAAAACTGAAGTGGGAAATCCGTGTGGCCTTAAGGGAAACATGTTTTTATGCTGATAAGACAGGTCTTGTACAAGAGAGACTCTTACGTAAACTTGGTTTAAGCCATTAAGCCCAGTACAGTCCTCTCACTAAAGAATCAGTGATTTGATTCTATGTATATAAAACCAGTTAAGAAATGAAATATAGATTCTGGGTCTCTCTGGCGCCATCTTGGCATCTTGGTGGATGATTGAACTTTCCAAAAACTCTCTTAAAGGTGAAATCCCAACCCCACGCTGAAGTGATGGGTGCCCCTGAATTCCTAGCAGCAGGGGCAGGGACTTGGACAATAGCTTCCCAGACCTGCCAGACCTGTACCATAAAAATAAAAATAAACAAGAAAGAAGATAAAGGGGCAAAAAAAACTACCAAAGCATACAGTATTTTCCTAAGGACGGCTATTAGATTTTCTGGGCTCTCATTGAAAGTTCTTTCAACCTGAGAATGGTGGTTCATGCGTGTAATCCTAGCTACTCAGAAGGCAGGTGGAGGCAGGAGATGACAAATTACAAATTACTAGCCAAAGTTAGAGGTGGGACAGTCTTAGAAAACAAGAGAATAAAAAACAAAAATATAATATATTCAATAAATAAACTGAAACAGGGATATCATTTATGTATATCAAATACGAATAGGGCTGAGAAGGTGACTCAGTGGTAGAGTGCTTGCCTTGCATGTATGAGGCACCACATAAGCAGACAAAGCCAGAAGTGGCACTGTGGCTCAAGTGGTAGAGCTAGCCTTCAGCTAAAGAGCTGAGGGACAGCGCCCAGGCTCAGAGTTCATGTCCCCCATGACTGATTAAAAAAAGAAGAAGAAAAGAAAGTATCTTAAAAGCCCACAGAGAGATCACAGATGATTGAATACATGCATAATAGAAGAATTCTCTCAACAGCATCACTACAAGACAGAAATAATAAAGAAAAGGTTTGCCCAGGCAAACTAGCAGTTTATAATGTAGAACATGAGTGTGGAGTAAGTATCTTCAAGTGTTGTTGCAATATAAAATGTCTTTGTCATTGATGCTTTCTTAGAAAGCTACTAGAGAATATTATCCTACAAAATATGACACAACAGTTCTCAAGAAGAATAAAACCAATGGACTATTAGTGGAAGTATTGACATAGTTATATGTACATAGACATAGAATTGATGGATTAACTTCAAGATTTACGACAATGAATTGATCATCATTCTCCAAGTATAAAGTCTTGTGGTCTCCAGGGGACTGACATTGACTTGTGACACAGTCATGTAGAATTGAACCTGTGATGTCTATGGTAACTTTGGGTGAACTCAGTGTGGGAATTGAAGTCAGCTACAGTGTATCCACTTGTCACCTACCAAGATCTGGATAACTTCTTGAAGGTGTCCATCTACACATTTGCTTCCAGAAGTGATCTGAGTTCAGAGAAATAACATCTTCCGCTTAGACTCCAGAAAAAACTAATAAGCAGTTATATAATAAATATGTGCAAGTAAAAGCAGGAGAAAAAGAAGACCGGCTTTGTCCAAGGTAAGAGGGAAATGAAGACTTTTAGCATTTCCTAAAGTGTTTTCTACAGAAAACTGAACCTGAGGAATATTGAATGTTTTTGTATAACTAGTTGTCACCACAGACATGCATATGAAAACATGCCACACATATTTACATAAAGCTTAGGGTAAGTGTGTTGGAGACATTCAGAAAGCATTCATGAATCCTCAAGAGACAATTTCAGTGGTTAACAGTTCCTAAGTTATTTCATTTGGGATGAAATGTTGTGACAAAGTGATTTTTCTAAAGAGTACATTTTGGGAAACATTAGATTGGATGATCAATAATGCCTAGGGCACAGAAAGTTGAGAATAAAAGAACAGTATTTTTTAGATCAACAATGTATTTTATTTGCCGTGAAATTGTAAACTATTTGCACTTTGCCCTCAAGTGAATTTTTATTTAGAGCTCTCTATAATGTTCTAGTTCTAATCATGATCCAAAATATCCCTTCAAGGTGAATCGAATGAGTTTCTCTTCACACTAAAGCTCTATGAATTGAATGAGTTACTCTTCACACTACAGCTCTATGTGATGTTCTGTCACAGAGAAAAGAAGGTTCTCCCTAACTTACAGTAGTTTACAATTGTTTTCACTTCTCAAATACAACACTATCTTAACATTTTTCCTATAGCTTCAAGATTGGGAAAGTGACAATGATAATGGTTTAGTGTTATCTGACCTTTTCTGTTTGTCTCAGATAAGATGATGTTAAGCAAAATGAGCCCCAAGATAAGGACTCAAGTGACTTTATTCTTTCTTGCTATTGTTTCTCCTATTTATAAGGTACCATGTGATTTTTTTCTTGCTTTGTATGTCCCTCCCCCACAGTATAACTCCTGTTTTCACTGTATTTGATGTTGGTATAATTTGGGGAGTGGAAGGGAAAAACAAATTGTTTAAATAGGGATACAGGTGACCCATTGCAACAATGAGATGTACAAGTCGCTATGCCGAAAAATGAATTTTACAATTTAGGCGTGGGGGGATGTAGTTGTGGAGGTGGGAGGGAAGGGATGGTAGCGGGAAAACAAAGGAGGAAGCAACAATGCTTGAAAAGAAAGGTATCACTACCTTGCTTATGTGATTGTAACCCCTCTGTACAGTATTTTCACAATAAAAATTTATTTAAAAAATAATAATGGTTTAGTGTTAGCTATGGACTTAGGCTAAATGTACCTCCACAAAATTGGTACTTTCTGGAAACAGAGGTGTACAATGGATCATGATATGAAATTATTGATTCTGTTATCTATATACCACCAACACATGTCTTGGCTACTTCAATTAATTATTTACATTTTCTCCACAATAAAAAAAAGTATCACTGATCCACTATCAGGACAAATACTCTAGACTAAACAGACATTGAATGAGGTGTGTTTAATCCTCCTGGTCTTCCCAAGTTGCATTTTCCAAAGCAGATTCACATGGAGGTATTAACCATGACTCATCAGATACAGCAGCAAGTTAAGGTGCACCAGAGGATTAGGTTGAGTACAGATACTCAGCATGACACTAAAGAACATGTTTCTTAGATGACTGATTTCTTCACATACGAAAGCCAATTATTATCTTGCAGTGTATTTGAATATTTATTTGCTTACTCATAATAGATTTGGTATAATAAACTAGAAACATGATAAATGCATCATGTGGGATTGCCTCAGAGTTCAGCAAAGGTCATACTGTTTTTAAATGTTGGAATTTATCTCTACTTTCATGGAAATAATTATAATTTGGCTATATTGTATCACATATGGTATACTTAAATAGTACAGCAATATTACTCACCTGCTTTATATTATATTTGTATTGCTTATTGCACAAAATATGTCACACAGATCATACTTTGTTATGACTGTTGAAAAACAATGCCTACCATGTTTCCTGCGAGAGCCTAGTAATTCCACAGGAGTTCCAGAGTCCCCTAGAGAACTCCACACATTGACAAGGCATCCCAAATTGTCAGAATCTGTATTTGCATGTGTATGACTTGGCTGAAAAATATGTTGGAGTCCATGCAGCCAAACAATTCTCTATTTGGCTACTCATCTGAAGAGCTTCAGATGGCACATTGCTATTCCAGGACTGGAACTGTTTACCTTGTAAAATAAATACACAGAATTAAAATAAACTCAAGTTGCCTTTAAAACTATTACTTCAAGAGGAAATGTAACCTATATAGAACACCTTTAAAAAAAGCTGATTATCTATTTACATTAAGAGGCATATTATTGTCCTTTTTTTTTAAGTAATCAAATTTGAACTCTAGGTTTCACATTTACAGCAAATACTGTACCACTTGAGCCATATCTCCAGTCATTTATGTTAAAAGATAGATTTCAGATAAGGTCTCATGCTTTTAAACCAAGTTAGCCTCAGATCAAAATCTTCCTACATAGATGGGCTTTTAGCCATAGACCACCATGCCTTGCTTGTCTGTTGAGATGGGTTTTTGCATATATACACACACGTATGTATATGTATATGTATGTGTGTATGCATATGTAATGTATATTATATATGTACATGTGTATGAATATAGGCCTGGGCTTTTCTGGAACTATGATCTTCCTTACCTCTACTTCAAGAGCCACTACACCTAGCAAAGGGCGTGTTATTACATTTCCAAACATAATACTGAAAGGTATTCAGAAGATTGCTTCCATTTATAACACTGATTTCCAGTAGAATCATATGAAAGCCCAATTTCGTCAAAAATTGTTGAATAAATTTTTAATAAAAAATTGATCACATATTGTAATGTTACTATCATCTTCTCTATTAGAACACAATCTGTTGGGGGATAAGTTTAATAAAAATAGATATAAATGATTACCAATCTGCACAGTTTGAATTGACTGGCAGACCATCATTGACTGGCTTTTCAGTGTTCTTACTTTCAATAAATCATCTCAAATTATTTTCTTGAAATCTATGTACACACAATCCATCATCTGGGAAAATGCAGTAGTATACAATTCTCAATTTTCCCTAATACAACTGAAAAACTCTGGTATAGTTATACAAAAGCAAACCCAGGAAGATCTGAAAGTGGAAATAAGAAAGCAAAGAAAGCTAGAGACATCAGGACCCAAAGAATGAGCAATAGCAAGTTCCCTGGGTTTTCTTTTTCACTACACACATCCCAGATTTGGAGCTAAAGACATTAGTAGCCCAATTGAGATAGAATTTTTTTAAGCCTCAGGAAATGAAACTCTGTCTCCAAATAAAAATATCAAGATGGGGAACCTATTAAGGTATTTTAGACAATACTTGCTCCACACAAGCCAGATACTACCAAATTAATAAATGGAGCTTCCTCCTCTTCTTGTCAGTAAAGGCTAAGTAAGGGACATAGATGAGCATCCCACCCTCCTCTAACTGCTTAGTGGTGTATACATCTTAGACAATAGATGCTCATACCACATATGTGGTACCAGATGCAAGAATTCATTGCCTTCTCATCGAGGGAGATAGGAGGGATGATCAACTGGGAAGTGTCACTCCCATTCAATACTAAAGGGAATGCTTCCCATGTGTTATTGGGCTATGTAGGAAAGCTAGATTTCTAACCTCACCTAACAGTAAAGAGGCAGTGCTAAGCCCTTTTCTTGTACTGTCCCCCAAGAAAGTGGTGCCAAAATGTCAACTAAAATAGAGGTTTACGTATGATCCAGTTTCGTACCAAATAGTAGACATGAAACTTCACTCGTTACTTCAATAGTAACACATTTTAACTGGGCGTGTTGGTGGACTCACCTATAATCCACAGAAGCAGAGATAAAAGATTCGCGGACAAAGGCCAGCAAGAGGAAAATGTTGAGTAGTTCCTGTGTAAAAGAACAATCGGAGCATGATTGTATGTGCTGGTTATCTAAGCTATGTGGGTGGGGTGGAGTGGATGTAGAAGGATCATGGTCTGCCACAGAAAATATGAGACAGTACCTGAGGAAAAACACATAAAGGGCTGGGGGCATAACAAGCTCCTTAGCTCAAATCCTAGTACTAAAATAAGTACCAGGAAATGGGCACCTGCGAGAAGAGTGGATGGGGTCCAGGCAAGTGGAATAGAAAAATGAAGAGGGTAGGGGAGAGAAGGCAAGCAAGCATTCATTGTATAGACCACAGAACTGAGGAAAATAAGGGAAGGGGTGGGTCGAAGAAGGATGAAGATGTGTTGAAGGGTTGACACAGATCTAGATGAAGTGCTTTGTTAAATGGCAAAATAATTCAAAACTTTACCTAAAAATTAAGAAAAGTGAAAGAAGGAAGGGGTGGTTGGGAGGGGTGGGAATGGTCAAAGGGGCAACTTTAATCAAGATGCATTGTATTCATAAACTGCTTTGTTGAATGTCAAGTCTTTCGTACAACTACTTACAGATGATAAAAAAAAATTCAAAAAAAGGTGAGGGGGGAGCTAGGAAGTTCTTAAACTGAATTTTAAAAGCTAATCCATAAAGGGCAATATTAAGAAGTTAGAAGTATCAAAATAAATTCAATAACTTATAATCATTGTTGACAAATTGCTTCAATAAGATTATGAGCATGTTCAAACCAAACTATTTTTTAATCCACAGCAGAGAGTCTCAACAGTGAACTAGAAGACACAAAGAAGACAGATAAAACATTAGAATTTAAAAAAATGCAATGGCTAGACAAAAACAAATCCAAAGATGAGATCGACAACAAAATGGAAAGGTAAAGAAAAAAAAAAAAACAGTGAGAGTGAATATAGAAAACAGAAATTAGCAACTATGAACAACAGAGGGAAGAGATTGAAAGAAAAATAAGAGAGACCTGTGGTACAATACTAGAAATCATTATCTCTATATCAATATTGTTTCTGGGACTGAAAGGGCCCTCAAAGACATATTTCAGGTATATTTTCAAATTCAGCAAAGAAATCAGCCCAGCCGGGCCCTGGTGGCTCATGCCTATAATCCTAGCTACTCAGGAGGCTGATATCTGAGGATTGAAGTTCAAAGCTAGCCTGGGAGGAAAAGTCCAAGAGACTCTTATCTCCAGTAAACCACTCAGAAAACCGGAAGTGGCGCTGTGGCTCAAGTGGTAGAGTGCTCACCTTGAGCTGAAGAGCAGAAGGACAGGGCCCAAGCCCAGAGTTCAAGCCCCACGACCGACAAGAAAGAAGGTAAGAAGCCGAAGAATTTTAAAAAGATGAGTGAATTGCAAATGGAACAATATCCAAAGAAACCACATCCAATACAGAAGGTCCAACCTTCTGTAAACAGAAATCATGAGAGATTAAGTTGATGTTAGGGAAATGAACCCAAGATAAGTATTCAAATGTTTCTAACATATTTATAAGATGATTTGTTTGTTGCTTTGTATGTCCCTCCCCCACAGTATAACCCCTGCTTTGTGGAGGGGAAGGAAAAAAATCGTTTAAACAGAGATACAGGTGGACCCATTGCAACAATGAGATGTACAAGTCCTTATGTGGAAAACCGAACTTTACAACTTTGGTTGCTGAGGGAGGCTCGGGTAGGGGGCGGCGGGGGGGGGGGGACGGGGGGGGGGGGGGGGGGGGAAGGGGTATGGGAAGGGATGGAAAGGGGAAACAAAGGAGAGGCAACAATGCTTGATAAGAAATGTCCTTGTTGGCTGGGAAGGGATGTGAAGGGTAAACAAAGGAGGAGGCTGCAATGCTTGATAAGAAATGTACGCATTAACCTGCCCATGTAATTGTAACCCCTCTGTACAGTGTGTTCACAAAAAATAAATAAATAAATAAGTAAAAAAGAAATGTCCTCGTCATCTTGCCCGTGTAATTGTAACCCCTCTGTGCGGTATTTTCACAATAGGAAAAGAAAGCAGTTACCCCTTATCGACAGTGGTAATATAAATTATAGCAGACAATAAACCACAGATATGAGATCAAGGGACACCTCAAAGAATTGAGAAAAGTAAACTATCCACTCAGAACACACAGCCAGGTCACCATGTTTTTGTGGGCTAGAAAGAAACTCAAGATGTCTTGAGATGAAAAACAAAAAACTAAGAAAAATTGTCGCAATCATATCTACCCCATTGTATCAAAGCAAATGCTAACAATCTGCTCTAAATTCTCTCCCAATTCTATGTCATCAGCCTAGCTCAAATATAGTTCACCTGAACAGGTGAGTTTCTCACCCATACTGACAAAGCACATAAACTTTAAAGGTTTTACACATCACTCTGGAATAGGTTGCAGATATTTAATTTGAAATGAACAACTATGTATTTTAAATGTTGGCTTTGTCACTCTTGGTAATCCTTTTACTTGATTCCCTCCTAATACCCTTCCTCCCTGATGCTACGGCTGGCTAACCAGATCCGATAAATCCTAACTATCATTAATTATGAATTCTGGGACTCAGAATGGACAAAAGCCATGAAGTCACCCACCTCAGAGAGTTCAGCTCCATGGATACTGAATGAACCACCTGTCCTGCAGATTTTGGAATGACTATAAAAGAACTCCAAATGTTAGTATTTATTCAGGATTATTATGCAATTACATTTATTTTTTCTTTCTATGTTTCTGTTTTCTTTCTCTTGAATAAGCATTCAAATTGGAAATTCTCTAAAGAGGAAAAAAATATTTTTAAATTTGGAAAATATGATATGACCACCATCTTCCCATTCATACTGAAGTGAAGATAGCCTATGATGTGTAAGTAAGTGTTTGGCACTGTGCTATGTGACTTTGGGAAAGCTGCTTGCAATGTCATAATCTACTTAGGTTAAACCCCATCGTCTTCATGGAGACTGAACTCTATTTCTGAATGTGTTCCTTCAAATCCTCTTCCATCTGTTGTCTACCCTTCTGATACCACCTTCCTTGATAAGTCTATGAAATTTGAGGTTCTATAAAACACTTCTGACTTTTGTCACTCATAAATATGTCTGTGTGGAAGTCTGTGTGGGTGTATGTGTTTGTACTTTTAATGTGTTCTGTGTTTGTCTATGCATATATTTGTACGTAGGTATATAGTGAGGTATGTATATTAGTTGTGGTTTGCATGCTTATTGGTGTATATTTGTTTTTTTATCACTCTAACAATTGTATTTTTCTCTTTTGTCTGTATATGTTTTAAAAACTAAGACAATGGACATAGAACTCAAATGTAATTTTAAGAATTAAACCAGAATTTTGCATCCTAACACAAACTACTCAACAGTTCACTATTCCTTTGTCCTGCCTATCAGATTTTGATAATCTGACGCAGATGTTCTCCCAGTGTGTCACTGCCCCCCCCACTCTTTCCGACAGCTAACTTAGGATGTGGTGGACCTGAGTAATTCTCCACTTCATAAATATTCATTCCTTCAAAACAGGAACATACTGATCTTCTCTGCCTAACCCTTTCTCTGACAATTTCAACGCATATAAATCTAACACAGATTCCTTACTTTTATTCCTCTACAATATTATCATTTAGATGGTTTCCCCCACCCCCCAGTATCATGACATGCTGGTCACCTGCTTAGGAACTAGGAATATAGCCACTAACAAAATTATTGATCTTCCCATCCACCTGGAGTTTGAAGCTCAGTAGAAAAAGATATTTAAAGCTAAGTGCAAAATGAGGAAAATAAATTCTATGAACAAAAATAGAGACCAGTATGTATGCTTATGGTAAGGGGGCTTGAGTTTCCTATATGGCGGAGTGTTTAAAAGACAAATGCTTTATGGGTTAAGACCATATATCTGTAGAATGTATATGGTACCTTAGATAAACGCAGAAATTCAAATAATATTTTCTAAATGGATAAATACAGTTATGACTATATCCTCTTTACTTAAATCCTATTGATATTCTCAGTATATCATCCAAATAATTCAGAGATCAAAATTTTATCTTAGATGATAACCACAATTCTAGCTCTGTGATTTCTGATATAATATTCTCTAAAATAACAAAGAAGCCCAGTACATAAAGAAGTTTGACAAATGAACTTGAAGTATTAAAATTATTCTGGAAATGGACTGAGTCATGCTAGTTAAATAAACATAGAAACCTCACTAGTGTTTACTAGGCCAGAAGTCTCTCTGGGTTCAGTTTCAACCAATCAATTATCAAAAACAAAAACATACAGCTACTTGGAGATATTATTTGATACTATCATTAAAATTGTATTTCAATGTCAACTTGATTATATTGCATTTCATATTTTATCTTGCCTTTCAGGCAAAAAATATGGTTAAAATATTCTCTTTTTTCTAAAAGATTTTATCCAACAACTTCCTGAGTATAAAGAAAGTAACTCATAATTTCTGCTATTATAAAGCTAGGGCTCAAATAACAATAACAATAAACTAGCAGATGGGTAAAGCAATTTAATCAGCAGACTAGTAATAATTTGATTTCCCAAATCCAGTGATTCAAACTATGGATGTGTTCATTGAGAAATTAGGTGTGAAGTGAAGAGAACTTGAAGCCTTAGAGAATAGTTATTTCCAAGGGTTGGGTTAATATGTAGCTTCAAAAATATGTGTCTCTCTCCCTCCCCACAAACCCTTCTCAGATTGTTTCCATGCATTTCATCATGCAACTGAAATACTGGATTTGAACTTTATCCAAAAGATCTTATTGCTTTCCTTCAAAATCTCTTTTTTCAGTACATTAAAATTATAGAAGGAAAGGGAAACAAATTTTTATGAGAACTTAAACATAATAGGAACTCTACTTCCCCCCCCCCAAAAAAAAAAACAGTGCTGAATATCAAACCAAGGGCCTTGTGCATGCTAGGCAAGCATTCTACCACTGACCTACACCCCTAAATCTGAAAGTGACATCTGATCTTTTGTTACAGAGATACATGAAGTCAATAAAAATCATCTTATTTAAGTTCAAGAGGTTCTCATTTTGAAAAAAGAATGACAGAAAGAAGCATTCAATATAGAAATGTTTAAACAATATTTAAGATGTCACTACAAATCCTACCATCTAGAAGTCACTATAATTAGCTCACTGAGAATGGTGCTGCTGATATATCTCAGTCCTATTATTTGTAAACAGAAGAAATGCAAATGGAAGGGGGACAGAGGACATAATTTTGGCGGATGGGTAGATGAAGGATAATTGATTCAGGTTTTATAAAACATGGTATAAAGTCATGATGGCAAAAAAAAATTTTGATGACAAAAATTAATAGAAGAAATTAATTAAAACAAAGAAATTTCAAACTTTAAATGAATTTTTTACCTTAATGATTATGAAGTTTGCCCTTGTTATGTAGATGTTTTTCCTTATATGTTGTTTGGGTTTTTTTTTTTTGTCTTTTCTTTTTTGGTACTGGGGATCGAACCCAGGACGTTGCACTTGCTAGGCAAGCGCTTTACCTCTGAGCTACATCCCAGCCCTTTGCTTATATGTTGGTATTTCCATTTCTTGTTATAAAATGTTAAAATATTATTAACACTCTTCTTCATATTAGTTATATTCTTGTTAAATATTGTCAAGATTTAAATATTTATTTTTCTCTTGTTAGGGCAGTATTTCAACTATATTTTCATCTTAAGTGTTTTTCCATTGGCTTAATAATTACCATCTACTCCTTAACCATGTCTTCTTAATTTCTTGACCATTTTAACCTGATGTGTTATTTTGAGACAATATTTCACTTTGAGGCAGTGGAAGTTCTAATATAGCCTGCTTTAAGCTCAGTTAAAAGCTGAGTCAATTGTCATCTTAATAACACAGAAGCCTATTTCTTGCTTGTACAAAATATTTAATGCATTTTACTCAGAAATTCAGTCTTACAGAGGCCACACTTGAACATTTGTTACCCTCATCATTGTGGTAACACAAAAATAATGAAGAATACAGAGATTCCTAATAGAAGGAATGATTTCTTCTCATGAGAAAGGGAAAAAATAATAATCCAAACCTCAAAGGAAAAAGTGAATTATCATTGTAAGTAACACTAACAATTACTATGATGTAACCTATACTCATCAAAATTGGGAACACTCTTCTTCCCGTTTTTAACACATTCTCCAAGGAAATGGCTTAGAATCCCATGTCTTCATAATGCCAAGCTTGAGGAGAAGGACTTCCTTTCAGACTATGTAAGGCTTGTGAACACATTTGGTATCAGACAGGTGTATGTGCTTCTCTGCTGCCCATTGCCTCTCTGCCTATATTGGTAATTTTGCATGGCCTGTAGTGATAGTATAAATATCCACAAGGGCTTTAGCAAAAATAATGTTCTCCATATCTGATAGTAATACACTCTGTCTGCAGGGGAAAGACTGAGTTGAAATCAGACAGCCCCATTAAGTGGAAACTGTCTGAGACATCAAAACGAACAGAGATTATGAAATGTATGCCTGTAATCCCACCTACTCAGGAGGCAGAGTTGGGAGGATCTGATATAGCTCTGGACCATGACTCCCTCAATGGCATTTTCCCAATGACCTAAGGACCACCCACTAAGCTCCACCTTTTTCTAATTAAGTTTTTTATTGTGAAAATACTGTACAAAGGGGTTACAGTTACCTGAGCAAGGTAACCAGTACATTTCTTGTCTAGCATTGTTGCCTCCTCCTTTGTTTTTCCCCTACCATCCCTTAAGCTCCACCTTTTAAAGCTGCCACTCTCACAATAGCTCCGGCCTTCAGTACCTGGATGTGCGGAGAATGCTTATCCAAACCTTAGCATGAAGGCTATGATCAGATATCAAAGAAAAAACAAAAAAGAACTATCTCCAGAGATACCACACACCATACTTTGCCTTGTTTTACTCATTTTTTTTAAATGTTCAAATCTGTTCAAGAATACTACCAAGAAAACAGTCACCTTTTCATTAGATTTAGCTGACTCTCCACAGAGAAAAAAAAATAGATGATGATGGTCATAAGCTTCTCAAATGTCCCCAGGGTAAAACTATAAAATATTAAGTAGGCTACAGTTTTCTCCTTGACCTGGAGGCAAATGGAGAAGTGATGTACAGACTCATTAAAAGCCACAGAAATTCATCCTTAGAATTCTAGGTCAAAACTAGTTCTTAAAAGGGAAGTGTAGCTAGTCAGGGATGACTCAAGCTTATCATCCTTGCTATAATGAGATTGAGATCTAAAGGTCATGGATCAATGCTAAAGGAAAGTCTGTGAAATTCTTCTCTCTAACCATCAGAAAGCTGGAACTGGAGCTGTAGCTCAAGAGGTAGAGTGCCACTCTTGAATTAAAAAAATAAAAAGGAAAACCTTCAGAGACAGCATCTAGGCCCCGAGTTCAAGATTCAGAAACCACAAACAAACAAAATGAAAGGAAAGTAAAATCTTTTCTACCATACACTACCATTATAAGATATTACAGGTATCAAGTCACTGAGCTAAGTTTCTTATCCTGTTATTGATCATGACATATTTCCTTTCTCATCCCTAGGCTCACCATTTCCTGTGAGCCAGAAAATAACTGAAAAAACCTTTTAAAAATTTATGTATACTGAATTGTACATAGTAAAGAGTTTCACCATAACACATGCATATAATGTATTTTGATCACATTCACTCTCTCAATTACTCTTGGGAAGAACTTTATTCTGGTTTCTTTTTTGGAATACAAAGTAGGAGGAGGAAGGAAGAGTGCCAACTAAACCCTTGTACTCATGCAGAGCACCTAGTTCACATCCATTATCTCACTGATAGAAGGCTTACTTCATCAGGCCCTATCGGAGTAACTTCCTGAAACCTGCAGGATGCTGGCTAGGACAGTACACGCAGGCATTCATCATCTGTGAACTAGAAATCCTGGATTTCTATTTCATTTGAGGTCATGGAGTTATTTATGTTATGCTTTATTTCTCCTAAGAGTTTTGGTTGTCCTTTTTGTACTTCATATATCACTATTATGGTTCTGTCACAAAGAATGTAACATTAAAAGGTAAAATATTTGCAGCATTTTTATGGGAAATAATTCCCAGAGTTGCTGCATATAAGTATATTGTTTCTCTGTGGTCAAGAGCACTCACATTAAGGATACGCAGAGGCAAAAATCTAGCCTAACATTTTACACCTCATCATATGCATAGCAAAAGGCTTCAATCACCTGAGGAAGAGATTGTTTGTTTTTATAATTAGGAATTAGAAACAAAGCATTTGCCTTCTCAATAATATTTTTTTCATAATGCTATGACCTGTAAGATGGGGGTATCTTTTTCACTAGTTCATATAAAAAGAACCTATGGATATATATCTATATAGAGAGATATAGATAGATAGATAATAGATAGATAGATAGATAGATAGATAGATAGATAGATAGATAGATAGATAGATAGATAGATAGATAGATTTTGGCCAGTCCTGGGGCTTGAATTCAGGGCCTGGGCTCTATCCCTGAGCTTCTCTGTACTCAATGCTAGAGCTCTACCACTTGAACCACAGCACCATTTCTGGCTTTTTCTGTTTATGTGGTATTGAGGAATCGAACCCAGGGCTTCATGCATGCTAGGCAAGCACTCTACCACTAAGCCACATTTCCAGCCCCCCATGGGATTTCAATGTAGTTGATGATTTTGTTCATGTAAAAGTCTTTCCCAGGATTCAGGAAAGGTGAAGAGAGTTTTTCATTCTCCACATAAAAATCAAGAGAAAACTTTGATGGTAAGACTCTGCTCTGTAATGACAAAGAGTTCAATTCACCAAGAGGGGATAACAATGATAAGTTGCCTTCTAACTACATGTCAAAAATGATAATGGGGAGGAGGGGTAGAAGAGGTGGAGGGGAGCACTAGGAATGTGGCTCAGTGGTAGAGTGCTTGCCTAGCATGCATGAAGCCCTGGGTTCGATTCCTCAGTACCACATAAACAGAAAAAGCCAGAAGTGGCTCTATGGCTCAAGTAGTCGAGCGCTAGCCTTGAGTAAAAGCAGCTCAAGGACATAGCCTAGGCTCTGAGTTCAAGCTCCAGGACCAGCCAAAAAAAAAAATGATCACGGGCTAAAAGTATTGAGATAGTTGGAGATGCCTCTCTCAGTAATTGTTTGAATAAGTAGAAAATGAATACGTTAATTTACATTAGGTTATTCTACTCCATCAGAAAATATGCACTTTTCTAAGATGTTCAAAATGTTTAGCAAAATAGACATTACTCTGGATGAGGTGGGGAGGAAAGGGAGAGAGAGAGAGAAAGACAGAGAGAGACAGAGACAGAGAGAGAGAATGAAAGTAATTTCAAAGGATTGAAATCATAAAAGGTTTGTATTCTGGGAAGAATAAAGTTAATCTTCAAGTCAAACACACCAAAATCTCTAAATATTTGGAGCATTAGAGATTACACTGAATTACAATGAAACTATAAATCAGGTAAGATGACATTTTCAATATGAGCTTAATATGAAGTAGCAATTATTTATTAGATAAAAATATTTTCAAAAGCTCATATTGATTGACAGTTACTAAATCAAGATATCTGTCAAGACATGGATAACAAAGAGGGGGTACAACGCAAACAAGTTAGAGTGCATGTATCTCAAGCTAGCCTCTTTTCAATAATGGAAGTTAGACAACCACTAACAAATGCTGATACATTGTCCAAGAAATCTATGAAGAAATACACATTTATTGGCATGTTTCCTTCATAACATCATGCAATCAGTCATTTTAAAGCCCTTTCTAAAATGAGTCATAGAAATCCATTTCAATTGATTTATCCTTTTTTGTTGTAAAGTTATCAGTAAGTGAAATGTCAGCCAATGAAAACTCGAACACTGATGACCTATTCTTGAATATGTATGACAACAATAATGCTAATGGAGTAGGGCAAAGTATGATTAATAGAAAACATGAGCCCTCCTTGTCTTTGTAAAGAAAGAGCTAGGAGGCTGGGCACCAGTGGCTCACACCTGTAATTCTAGATACTAAGGAGGCTGAGATCTGAGGATCGCAGTTCAAAGCCAGCCTGGGCAGGAATAGTCCATGAGACTCTTATTTCCAATAAATCACCAAAAAACCAGAACTGGTGCTATGGTTCAAGTGGTAGAGTGCTACCTTGAGCTGAAGAGCTGAAGGGCAGTGCCCAGGCCCAGATTTCAAGCCCCCACAACCAACAAGAAAGAAAGAAAGAAAGAAAGAAAGAAAGAAAGAAAGAAAGAAAGAAAGAAAGAAAGAAAGAAAGAAAGAAAGAAAGAAAGAAAGAAAGAAAGAAGGAAGGAAGGAAAGAAAGAAAGAAAGAAGGAAGGAAGGGAAAGAAAGAAAGAAAGGAAGGAAGGAAAGAAAGAAAGAAAGAAAGAAGGAAGGAAGGGAAAGAAAGAAAGAAGGGAGGAAGGGAAAGAAAGAAAGAAGGGAGGGAGGGAGGGAGGGAGGAAAGGAATGAAGGAAGGAAAAGAAAGAAAGAAAGAGCTAGGTCATAGAAATTCACTTATTGTGATATTAAAAAATAACTATTCCGTGAGCATCTTTTTAAATTATAATTTTTCTTATCTTTAAGTAGTTGTACAAAGGGGTTTCAATTGATGAGTACAATGCATCTTGATCAGTGTCACTACCCTAACTGCCCCAAATTCACACACCCCTTCAAGTTACTATTTTAGCAAGAATATTTTGTTCTTAAATAATGAAGAAAGGCCATTTTCTAATTTTACAAGTAAAATGACATGTATTTCACTTTTAAAATATCCTATCACTTCTTCATATCATTTACTAATTTGCAAAAGGTCTTTTTTGTTCTCCTTTGAGCATTAACTAAACAGAGCTGTTGCAGTTAGAATTGATTTTTTTCTGTCTCAGCCACATTAAGGTTAAAATGCATTTTGGCTTTCATCTGAAAGAACAATTTCCTAGTTAGACACACTGGATTTGGACTTGGATCAATAAAAGCTCTACTGTGTCCTTTCCCTTTCCTCTTAGAGTTCACAAAAGAGAACTAAACTCCATTCATCTTTTCACTTGCCATAGTGGAATCTTTAGCAATGCAATTCTGTCTTGAATGAAGAAACATAGCCCAAAACTGGCAGAAAAACAAATAGGAATTCTCTATTTCCCATGCTGTACCCCCAAATATCAGCTACTTCTAAGTATGCGTGTAAATTTAATGATTTATCTCTGCTTTGATTGGGTAACATAAACCCTCCCATATCAAAGGTTTAGTGAAATCCTGTTGAATTTTATATGACCAAAACATAAGGTATTTGAAAGGAAACCAATTTGATTTGAACCTGGTCATTTAAATTTAAAGCACTTGTACATCTCATTGTTACAATGGGTCAATCTGTATCTTTATTTCAGTATTTTGTTATTCCCCTTCCCCTTCCTCAAATTAGAAAAAACACATATACAAGATGCAGGGCACTGGAATCAAATACAGTGAAAACAGAGGATATATCATGGGGGAAGAACATACAAAAAAAAACAAAAAAATCACATAGTACATTATATATACATTAAAAACAACAGCAAGAAAGAAAAAACCTCATGTCCCTATTTTGGGGTTCATTTCGCTTAGCATCAGGTTATATGGTCATATGTACATAGCTTTCAACCTTTTCTGCTTGTCCTAGACATCTACTAGTTATCAAAAATAAGGGAAACTATGGGACCTATGTTTCTTTGGGCCTGGTTTACTTCACTTAATATAATTTCGCGGGGAGGGGAATGAGGAGTTGGGGAGGTAAGGAGGGAAAGGATGGTAGGGGAAAAACAAAGGAGGAGGTAACAATGCTCGATAAGAAATGTACTCATTTGGGCTGGGATGTAGCTCAATGGCAAAGCGCTTGCCTAGCAAGTGCAATGTCCTGGGTTCGATCCCCAGTACCAAAAAAAAGAGAAAAGACAAAAAAATTACAGTTAATAAAAAAAGAAATGTTCTCATTATCTTACTCATGTAGCTGTCACCCTCTGTACAGAATCTTTACAATAAAAATATGTACAAAAATAAATAAATTTAAAGAACTTGAATAGGCAATTCTTTTGTAGTCAAGTAGCTCTTTTCACAACTTTAAAGTGATCAAGAATAAAGAAGTAAAACTTTGTAATATCCATCATCACTAATAATAGCTAATGTTGAGATATTGACCCTATTTTTAAGACACCACTGGATGAAATATATCTAGCTGAATAAACCCCAGGTCATCTAAGAATCATGACTTTATATTAATTTCCATATTTAAACTGAAAATAATCAGTCCTAAACTGTCACCCACAAATGAAAACATGTCATGAGCCAATAGTTTACTGATGCTAAAAGGATGGTAGTTCCAAAGAAAAACGAGCAACTGTTGTGTTGATAATTCCAACAGTGAATACAAATCTTGAATAGAAACAGATGCTAATTTGGAGTCACGGAATTACTTGCCCTTATCAGAAGTTTTTCTGAAGTTTTAATTTATGTTTTCTTTCTAAAACCCCTTTTAAAATTTCTTCCAATGATTTCTTCCATTGTTTAAATTATGGAATGTTCATGAGACAAAGAACTAGCTATAGAAAGTACAGCGAAATCTGGAAATTAATATAAAAATTAAACTCATCAATAGGAGAAAGGCTGATCATGCAGTAATAATTATTTTAAGACATATGCAGAAAGTTTACAAGTCTACTTAATAAATGTTCCTTGTAGAACTATTCTAAACCATGTACAATATTAGATTTTGTAATATAATAATGTATCAATGAACTGGACAGGTTCATATCTCCACCAAAAATACCTTTGTATCCCAATGAGAAAACACAGGCAACAAACAAAAAATGAATGAATATTTAAAATTTTATAAATGAACTTAGTGTGCCAGACAGTAAAAGAAAAAGAGGAATCAGGAGATAATGACCTGGTGGGAATTGGTACTGTACTTCATTTCTTCCATCTTCATTGAGGAAAATATCTAAAAGATTCTTATTTCTAAGAGTTCAAAATTCTACCCAACTATATAATTTGCTCTCAGATTTATTTTTTTACAGTTGCCATGAAAAGAAGTTAAAATATGAGTGTAGCCAAGGGTCTGTATCTGAGATATTATTATTCCACTTCTACCATGGGAGAAAATTTATATACTGCTAATATAAATTAATAAATAATGGATCATAAAGGCTAGGTTAATTGATATAAAACAAGATGAAATTCTTTACTTGACAAATATGTAAACTATATTAATGGGCAAATGAAACAAGCATGGTAATTACTTTTGTAGGGATACTTTCAGAAATAACCATCTGTGTATAAACATATGCATGTTAATGGAAGTAACTCACTGAACAAGTTTTGCTTAAATGTTCAAAAGAACTTTTATATGAGTCCATCTGGAAGAGTGTCATAAAATGCAAATATATAAATGGAAATATTTTTATAGATATAGAAATGAATTGGAGGGATAGTGAGATAAGAAAATACACAGATTTTTCTTAGATATCTGAACACTGACAGTCTCTAGAGGTACAGCCAATAAGGGAAAGAATTTGCAAAGAGCTATGAGCATTTCATCACTGAATGTCAAATCAATGGAAACAGTTGTCAAAACATATTCAGCAAAAGTTACTGAGTATCTTCCATAGTCAATAAATTGTACCAGACATTCAATTACAGCACTATTTAAAAAGTATTGTCACTGCACTGATGTATATCTCTCAGCTAATTGGTAAAGAGTATGATACAAAAACAATATGATACAAGGAAAGAATTTTATCAATGATGAGTTTATGCATAGGATGCCTTGACAACACAGACCTCAAGTTGCAAGTAGTCCTTAAACCCAAGGATGATTTGATTCAAAGTCTATGTATACACTTTACTGCTAACGGTTAAAAGCAGAAATTGGAGGAGTTGAACATGTACTAACAATGAGAACCTTGTGTGTTTCAGAAACTGTGCTGAGATTATCAAGTTTACAAAAATATATGATATTGACGTTTAGCCCTCAAGTAGCTTGCCCGATTTGCAAATGAGAAAGAGATGGTAAGCCCATTTACTATGGGCCATTGCCATCAGCATTCTCATGTAGGAATGCACCCAATATAGACACTAGCCAAAGTGGTCATCTCTGCTAGTTGATGTGATAAGCCCCTAATGTATATTTTAGGTTTGAAAGGTGAGTTCTATCGCAAGTGTGCTAAGAAACATGAACACTTTGAAAGAACTACATGAGGGCTGAGATGTAGCTCATTGCAGCACACGTGCCTGGTTTGCACCAGACCCCAAGTTTGATTCACAGGATTGCAAAAACAAAACACAAGAAATAGAACAGCATGTGTGTGGGAAAACTGGAATAAGATTAGTCTGATTTACATACTTGGAGCAGAAGGAACATGAAATGTGATTTAACGGAAGAAGCCTTCTTCCATAGACGGCCTTCCTTACAGTATTAAATAATCTTATTTGGCTGTATATAAAGAAATTATAAAAGATATCATTGAAATATTGATTAGTTCTAAATTTTGAAGGTCTTAAATACTAAAATAAGAAGAGAATCCATGGAAGAAAGAAATCATTGAACAAAAAAATTGAGACAGTGTGACTTTAACAAAATTTAGACATCTGGGTGCTCATGGATCATGCTTGTAATCTTATCAGGAGCCTGAAATCTAAGGATAGAGGTTCACAGTCAGCCTAGGCAGGAAAGTCTATAAGCCTGTCATCTCTAATAAACTACTCAGAAAAGACCAGAGTGGCACAAGTGGTAGAGCAAAAACAAGCTCAGGAACAGTGCCCAGGCCTTGATTTCAGACCCCAGGACTGGCACACACATACACACACACACACACACACACACACACACACACACACACACACACACACACACACACATACAAGAGTTCAATCAGCCTTTGATATCTAGGCATTCATACCTACAAATTCACATCCACAACCAAGTATGAATCTAAAATATGTGGAAAAATATATGAGAAAAATAATAGAAATCAAAGAACAATACAACACAGCAACTAAATACAGAGTTTGCATTGCATTAGGTAATTCTAAATAAACTAGAGATGATTTAAACTATGGAGAAAGATGTATGTAGATTTTTTTTTGGTCATCATGGGGCTTGAACTTTGGGCCTGGGCACTGTCCCTGAGCTCTTCAGCTCAAAGTGAGTGCTCTACCACTTGAGCCACAGCATCACTCTGGTTTTCTGGTGGTTAATTGGAGATAAGAATCTCACAGACTTTCCTGCCTTGGCTGGCTTTGAACCACAATTCTCAGATTTCAGCCTCCCGAGTAGCTAGGATTACAGACTTGAGTCACTGGTGCCTGGCATTGTGTGCATTTTTTTTGTAATGGCTTTGAACACCAGTGGATTTGGGTGTCCATCTTGGATTCTGAGCTAAATTCTTTATGGAGATTAGAGGATATTATTAGAGAGTCAACATGTTTTAAATATTCACAATTAAGTCTAGTTTACATTCAAGTTGATAAATTTTCACAAGATAAAAAGTACAATAGGTATACTTTGCCCTTCTATTACAAAGCAATTTTTATTCCATATTGCTTCTCAAGTATATTTTCTGCATCTATGATTTTTCCAAAAAGCTTTTGGAAACCGAAGTCCCCATGAAGCTTTTACATCATAAAAGTCATGGAAACTATTTCCTAGCAGCAGATGCTGGTACCTTCCCAGCTGTTCTTCTTCTTCTCAGCACCTCAGGATGTGGTATTGGACAAGGATACATCGGTCTAGGAAACAGCCTTTCCTGCCTGTGATATTAAGGTCCTTGATTCTAAGACAAGAACAGATGTTTAACCAGAAACAAATACTAAGGCGTGGGAGTTGTTTCCTCAGACGCTTCCATCCATACTGACCTATCTCCTAGGAGGATTTTGCCTGCTCCCAACAGAAGCACTGGCTACAAGTTTTAAGAGAATAAGCTGATGAGTCAGAAACTTTACCCAAGAACTAATCCTTTATTAAAGAACATATTCAGACAAACATTATGACTTTTCTTCTTATATCCATCCTCTTTGCCTTGCTCTTTATTTGATGCAGATTTGTTTTTACACAGTAGAAAATTTAGTCTTGCTCCAAAGCAGTACCTGACATAGTTAACTGAGAGCATTAACCATAGGGGATCTATTTCATTATTTCTGATTATTGTCTTTTTCTGCCTGAAGGTAGATTATTACCCAATTGATCATATATCCAGTTTAGTGATATCTTGGGAGTCAAAGGTATGTTTTTAGTAATCACCTGAGCCACTGAATACAAGGAAAGACAGAAGAAACAGAATTATCCATCTACATGGCGTTGTTTAAACCACCACTTCTCTGTATTCTCAAGAGTTAGATGATATGAAGTCTGGAAAACCTATATGGAAGCTTGGGAAAACCCAATTTGATGTGATTGAAAGAGTTGAATAGATTTAGTAGAGTCTTGCTGTCCCCAATAAAAATGTTGTTTTCCTCTTTTATCTCTTATTACTTGTAATATTTTGTGTGTATGATATCTACTACTCTCTCTTCTATGACTGCTCATAAACTCGGGTACTTCGTTTTAGCTTTTATTACAGTACTACAAGTGTCTATAAACCTGCAGATACAATTTAACCTTCTATTTCATCCCTTTAAGCAGCATGTCATGTAGGAAGAGTCCCTTCAAGAGTTCTATTTACTGATAGGTTACTAAACTTTATCTTATGAACTCTTTGTCTCTCTGTTTCTGTTTTTCTCTTTGCTTCTCTCTCTCTCTCTCTCTCTCTCTCTCTCTTTCACACACACACACACACACACACACACACATACACACACACACAAACACACACATACCAGATATGGTGAAAAATACATCATTCAAATTATGAGCAATTTTTTAATTTGACACGGAGAGCATCTTTTTTTAAAAAGTTATTTATTGTGGAAAATACTGTACAGAGGGGTTACAATTACATGAGCAAGGTAAAGAATACATTTCTTATCAAGCATTGTTGCCTCTTCCTTTGTTTTTCCCTACCATTCCTTCCCTCCCATCTCCACAACTACACTCCCCCCTACACCCCGCCTGTACCTGAATTGTAAAGTTTGTTTTTTGACATAGTGGGAGAACATCTTTTAATACCATTTAATCATTGTTAGGCCCTACTTGGTAAGTAACTCTTTAGGTTTCTTGGGAACAATGAATATTATTGGAATATCTTTACTAAGCTAAAATTGTAAACCCGTTTGACCAAAAATACAAAATAAATTTTATTTCTGTATATAGAATACTATATTGAGGCTACAAGCAAAACCAAAGAAACATAGGTAAACTACTTACAGATTGAAGAACATAGAATTTATCTTAAAATACAAACCTAAAAATTACTTAGGAATATATATCTATATAGAGGGGAAAGGAAAAATAAGCATCCTGACAGTTTACAAACAAGAAAGTCTTTGATCAGGAAACAAGTAACTCTTGGATTGATCAAGTGTTTTAAGTTAAGGAAAATCCATCACTTAGCCAAATAAAACTATTGGACTATCAGGACGTAAGATGCAATCATCTACAGGGGAGAATTGGAGGTGAGAAGTCAATAGACAATGAAGTTGCTGCTTTCCGAGAACCACTTGACTGAGAAGAACTATAAAGGCTCAGGCCTCTCCTTCCAACAATACTATTACAGGAAAGAGAAAGTATTGTGTAATCTGCTTTCTCCAGGTCACAATATAACTTACTGTAAGATCTTGTCAAATTCCTTTGAGGGAACAGAAAATACAACTCGATTGGGATGTTAGTTGCAATCAAACTATGGTCCAAATGCATGGGTAATTTTACTCCATCACTAGATCATATCTAATCCATGAAATTATCTTATACTAACAGTAAAAGACAGGAATCTGGGATGTGGGAAATTAGTGTGGCTGTCTGATTCTTTTTGTATACCATTAAGTGCTCAATTTAATTGGCATAAGTGTATGACTTAAGGAAAATTAGAATGCATTTATTCTCCATAACTATTTGTTTCTAAAATCCTTGTTGCCCAACTTGTGTTAAACAGAGTAGTTCTAGAATGATCTGGTTGCTTACTAGAAGTCCAGATCATCATCAGGATATGTTTCATATCTATACATAAAATCTGCTTTTTAACAGAAAACCCAGATGATTCACATCCACATTAAAGTTGGAAGGACCAAACGACATTTCAAAGGTTAGCAATAAGTTCAATAATGCAACACAGTCAATGATTTTTTAAAAATGGACTCAGCTTTAGAGATTTAAAAAAACTTATATGGCTACAGATGTGAAAATATTTAATATATAATGAGGCAGACTACATGCAATTGCATCTATAAACTAAAAAAAATAATTTTAAAGTAACTTTGAAGAAAACACAAAATAGTTGATTTCACTGAAAGGGTGAAAACTCTAACAAGCAGAGGATTTGGGAGGTAATAAATAGGTCACAAGAATGGAAACTGGGTGGAGATGAGTTCTCCTGTAAGAAGGGGACAGAGAACAGACTAGCTCTGTATAGTCCCAGTATTTATGATACGAATCTGAATTTTCTTTGCTCGGGCGCAAAAAAAAAAAGATTCATAATGTGTCCCCAACCTATATTGAGCCTCACTGCCTCCCAATTTAGTTCATGTATACTCTATCACTGCTACAACAAACTCATGAAACTTTCTTAGTGCATGAGTGAGAATGAGCCTCACTCTGGAATACTGAATGTAGTGGAGTTGAGCTCAAAGGTCCATATAAGCAATGTAGTGAAGTTGGTCCACTGTGAAAATGTCTCTTCCAACTCTAAGAAACCTCTGTTGGATCCTGAAAACATATTAAGTGAGCATCAAGAGAGATAATGAAAAGCTAGCTCTGAAGGAGTTGGGGAGTAATTAGGAATAAAAGGTTAGTTCCTTACAAATTGAAAGAAAGATGCACCCTATGAAGCAATAGGAGTAAAATTAAATGAGATCACTATAAGAAATATGATCATTTTAAGTATTTACGGATGAAATATGGCATCATTTATCAGGCTAGCTTTACAGACCAAAAAATCCAGTTTACAGCAAAGTGAAATAAATTTCACAGCCAAGAAAGTTCCAACAACAATATCCAATGATTAAAAATCAAATCACCTGTGCCTTAAAATGAGTTTATATATGTCAATATATTTCAAAGCTATTTGAAGACCAATGCTAATCATATAGTCAACTTATCAGTGGGAACGAGAGAGAGGGTGACATTGCCCAAACAGAAATGTACTCATTACCTTACTTATATAATTGTAATCACTTTGTATATCACCTGTATAATAAAAAAGAAAAAAATCATATAGTCAAATATGGGACTAGTGAACAAAGACAGAACAGTTAGGCTGCAGAGAAAGGAGAACTAGAGAAAGCATAGGACATCACAGGAAGGCAATGCAAAGTTTGCTCCCAATTCTCCGGGGAGGAGATGTCAGCATCTCTGTCTTCTTCAGTGACACAAGACAGTGTGGCAGCACATCCCAGAAAACATGCCACCACACAGACTTTCCAGACCCTAGAATAACTCAAGTATAACTTTTATGCATCTCTGAAATAAATTCGTTCAGCATAGTTATGATACTTCCCATTCCCCAGGGGAAAAGATGTCAAATGAAAATATGCTTTGATCAATTCTGAGCACCAGAACACTATCCTATAACACATGAATTACTTTGTGGTGAGGGGTGTGGTCAGACCCACAAAGACCTTACTTAAGTTAGATAATACCAAATTCCTCCTAATTCTCATTATCTCTGTGCTCCAAATTAAAGGAGTGTTATACTTACTTATAATATCCTCATACAGTGTATTATTTCTCAGGATTGATTTTTTTCTTAAATTATTAAATTTTATAAAGAAAATCTCCCATAACCTTTGGTTCTCTTAATAATTTGTCACTGTTTAGGAAACAAGATAGAATAAATGCCTCAAGGTTTAAATTGTTATTATTCTGATTATTTTTTATTGCAAAGGTGATGTACAGAGGAGTTATAATATGTAAATCAAGTAATGAGTACATTTCTTTTTTGGGGGGGTCCGGTCATGGGGCCTGAACTCTGGGCCTGAGGGCTGTCCCTTAGCTATTCAGCTCAAGGCTGGTGCTCTACCACTTGAGCCACAGTGCCACTTCTGGCTTTTTTCTTTTTTGCTTATGTGGTGCTGAGGAATCGAAACCAGGGCCTCAGGCATGCAAGGCAAGCGCTCTACCACTGAGCCACCTTCCCAGCCCCATGAGTACATTTCTTGAACAGTCACCCTCTCCTTTATTTTCTCCAAGTTTTTCCCTCTCAATAACCCTTCCCTCCAAGTTGTATAGTTCATTTCCAACATAGTATCCAGTGAATATCACTGCTGAATTAGTTTGCCCATTGTCCCACTGTTTCTATGTTTCCCCTACCTCTCCTAAAATAAAATAAACTTACATTCACGCCAAAGGGCACAGAAATTAAAAAAAAAAACAGTGACAAGACGGGGTGGGGGTGGTGAGACAGAAAAGAAGAATCTCAAACAATAATACAACAAAAAAAGTCTTGTTTCCAATTCTTGGAATTCATTTTGATAATCGTTTTATACAATCATATACACATAGTTATTGAGCCCTTATGATCCTCTCCTAAGAATATCCTCTTTGGTCTCACTGTGTGAATGTTTAGAGTCCTTTTTAATTAGTCATGTCCAAGTATAATTTTTTGTCTTTTACTATAAATTAGGTTTACTTGTAGATTTATAGACATATTCTAATTATTACCATGTAGCCTGTGTTTCTTTGGGTCTGGATTAGTTTGCTTAATATCATTTTTCCCAAAGTTTTTCCATTTCCTTACAAATGGGGTAAAGCTATTCTTTCTGATGAAACATAGAATTCCATTGTGTATGTATACCACATTCTCTTGATCCATTTGTCCACTGAGAAGCATCCACTAAGAGACTGCATACCAGATATTGGGAGACACAAGGTCCTCCAAACAAATTGGAAAACATTGTTTTTGTGCTGTTGTGAGGGGGGGGGTTCTTATTTTTTATCCCGATTATTGTTATCCTAGATTTCACAGGTTTTTTTTTAAATATGATCTGTTTGTCAAGAGCCTAAGCTTATATTCAAATGAATGCTACATGACATGGTAGGATTTTTTAAGTATAATAAATTGTTGCCAATGGAATTGAATTGCTATTTATTAGAAGGATAACTGGAACATGAGACAAAATCCTTATTGTGTAATTCAAATTTTCAACTGCAGGTGCAGGGAATAAAGAGCTGCACAAGTACAAATTTCACTGCACAGAACCAATAGAGAGAAGAATAAGATCATGGTTGGCATTCCCATTGACTGCTGAGTTGGGTGAAATGAAGGTCGCTGACCATGGGGACCACCTCCACTGCATGACACCCTCATGAAAGAATCACAGCTGGAAAAGACTTTAGGGTCATCCAAGGCAGGCCTCAGCTCCGTTAAGAGTGTTCTTCCCCTGTGTCCCTGACAGATAACACACCCAGGGCCAACAAGACTTCAGTGCCTTAGAAAATAGGCCTGTTAAAAAAAAAAGAAGAGAAAATAGCCCTGTTCACTTGTAGATGTTTCTACAAGTTACAAAGTTGCATTGATTTTACTTTTAAAATTCCTATCATTATACCTTTATCTAGTTTTTTATCTGGTCTATTTTTGTTACATTTCAGATCTGAAAAATATATTCATACATTTTTTATATTGTATATACAATAGGTGTGATTTGTTATATAATCTCAAGATTTTACTTCTTTGGGATACAGTTGTGACATCCATAGCTAAATTCTGTATTCAGAAGTACTTGAATAAAGATGTAATGAAACTGTTCATTTCTGTATGTTAACATATCAAGCAGTATTACTCAGCCAAAAGTAGACTAGATGGATCTTCCATATTTGGTTCATTGTTGGTACATACTAATGAGACAGAGAGAGAGAGAGAGAGAGAGGGAGGGAGAAAGAAAGAGAGAGAGAGAGAGAGGCAGAGACACTTTGGTATAAAAAATTCCAAATGCAATTGATTTCTAAAACACATGTTTATCATCTCGTGCATTCCGTTCATACTTGTAAAAAATAATCGTATATTTTCACTTAAATTTAAATCACAAATGGAGAAGTAGATTTTTAAGTACAATATTATACTGAGGTAGATTAGCAAATGTAAAAATATCCTTCCTGGAAATGTTACGTATTATAAATACAATGAGTTTTCTAAAAATGTTTATTAACCAAATGCATCTCATATGGTATTCCCTATGGACCTTTGGAAGGAATTTTATAAAGTGTTGCTAAAGTTCATTGAAAGAACATGTGGCTAGAAATTTAAAAAACCTCTAAGAAAAGGAAATGGTTGGGAGCTTACACTACTAACAGATATTAAGATTCATGATAGAACTGCAATAATAGTAGAATGTAATCTGTCTCTAGAACACAGGCAATACATGGTATTAAAACAAAAAATGAATAAAATTGAAGTGTTCTTAAAAATTATAAATTGAAAGAGAGAACTTTAGTGTAAAAAATTGTTCCATTATTCATTTCTTGTAGAATTATAAAATTGGCACATTCTAGAGAGAACTTTGGCAGTGCTTTGCAAATCATTTTAAAAAATCTACAATTTTATTCAGCAAATTCCTAGCTAGAAACCCTAAGGAAATGATCAGATATTTGGACTAAGAACAGCATAGAATAAGTTGTGTATACATGAAAAAGGAAGAAAAGTATATAAATTTGAATAGTGGAAGAAATTTAGAAGTTATTTGCCATACATTGATAAATGAGCTTAAGGTTCTATGAGGCAATTCCTGCAGATACAATGCTTTAAACACAAAAGAATTTATTGCTTTTATAAACTACAAAGTAAGTGTTTGTGATTAATGATGGCTTTGCTAATTTGGGATTGAAGAGCCTGCAGTCCTTCTAGCTTGGGACTCTTCCATTTGTAAACCATGGTTTCCTATGAAGCCAGTTAGTTTCATTCTGGCAAAAGGCAAAAAGTGCTTGAGTAGCATATGTGCAAAGTATGATGTGTCACAACATAAATGCTGTCCTTGCATGTTCTGGAACTCACCACACAGCAAATCATAAATGTTAGGGAGAAGGGGCATGCTGAACCCAGCTAGCTACACTGCACAAAGAAAACTACAATTGCAAATAACCAAGTTGTAGCTGTTTCAGCATCTTCAAAGTATACTATTCTTTCCAAACAGAAAATATAACCTCTCTTTCTATCTCTCTCTGCCTCTCTGTCTCTCTGCCTCTCTGTCTCTCTGTCTCTCTGTCTCTCTGTCTCTGTCTCTGTGTCTCTGTCTCTATCTCTGTCTGTCTCTCTGTCTTTGTCTTTGTCTTTCTCTCTCTCTCTCTCTCTCTCTCTCTGCCTTTGTCTTTCTCTCTGTCTCTCTCTCACACACACAACACTGAAAATACTCATCTCGAAGCTTAGGAATTCTAGAGGAGGGATACTTCTTTCCCTCACATCTGAAGTTTTCATAGAAGAAACAATTCTCTCTTGTCCCATGAACAAAACACAAGGAAAAAAAGAAATAACATTTGAACAAATTTAGAACAGTTGCTGATCTACAGCAATATGAAATATCAATGAGCAAACATTTGGGTGCCCAAAGATAATTTCAAAGCTTGTGATGGGAAATCTCTCCTTGTAATCCCATGGTACTTGGGAGGGGAAAATGGGCAGATTTTTATTTGAGGCCAAATAAAATACTTGAAGAGATCCTATCTCAACCAACAAGCTGAGTATGGTAGTCCTCAGTGTAATCTAAGGGATTTTGGAGGCAGAGGTAGGAATTTTATAGTCCAAAGTCAGCCTGAGGTGAGGAGAAGAAATGCAAGTCATAGCTGAAGAGAACGAGGGCCTTGGCTCAAGTGATGGAGCAACTTCACATCCTGTAAACCCTTCAGATATGGACACTGCTACCCAAAATTCATGTAGGCTCACTTCTATCACATTATCTTTCAGTGACCCTTAAGCTCTGTTTCTTTTGCTCACTTTTAAAATTATTTCCCACTTTCAAGACTTAATTATGTCTGTTCTTGTTATGTTTCAGTGTTGTAATTGTTTATAGCCATGTTTTCTCTCTAATTCTGCTGCATATTTTTTGAGATGTAGCATTATTTTTCTTATTGATACGAGACTTTTTGTTTAGAGTCAGGAAGAAATAAAATACATAAAATGTTTTCAAGTGTCCAAATAGTTACATAATATTGTTTGTAAATTTGCTTTTGCTCTCTAGTTCTAGTAGTGTTGGGATATCTCATTAAGTTTATCTTTACTTTCCTCTTACAATATATTTATGATTTCATTTTTGACCTTCTACATCGTTTTCTACATGTTTTAAGAGCACTTGCCAAAGTAAGGAATTTTGTTACTTACATTTCAAGTAGCCCTATTTTTGTTATATATTGGTTTTTGTTGTTGTTGTTATATACTTTTATGGTGGTAGAGATTAAATCCAGGGCCTTGTGTATGCTAGGCGAGTGTGTTTTATTTTGCTCATGCTTTGCTAGTTGAAAGTCAAGATTCTCTCTCAATTAAGAGAAACAAAGGTATCTGCTCCAGTCATCATGTTCTCACATGGTTCCACAAAAGGGAAGCATCAACAACCTTCAAAGCTATCTTAGTGAAACACTTAGGAAATAACTCTTACTATGCTCACTGTCCTGTCATTTAGCTCATGGAAGGGAAGTTACAAAGACTAATGAAAGCTTGGCCTCCTTTGAGGGGAACAATGGGTGGGAATATAGCCTTTTGAATATAACAGACACAAACTTTGCTTTCTCTGCCCATATTCCAGTCTGGAGGCATGTTCATCAAGCAACAAAAACTACAATGTGCTTTACTATCTAACATACAACTAAATCTAGTTGTATTTCTATAAAGCACACACACACACACACACACATATATATGCATATGTATGTATGTGTATATATATATGTATATATATATATATATATATACACACACACAAAAATACTTAGAACTAAATCTATCTGTGTTTCTCTAACACATATCCTGTAAACACAAATTAATCTACAGGCCAAATTCTTAGGAAGGAGGGAAGAAAGAGCAAATACATTGATGATTTTTACTTTATTTGCCCTGTCATCTTAAATGATGAAAGAGTATTACACAGATCATTTAGGCCTGGATCACATATTTACTCTCAAAAAGATGAAAAAACTTCATGAATTCCATGATCTTAGGTCTTTTTCCCAGTTAAAAATAATCCATTATTTAAACCTAAACTCTTTTCTCACAGTTCTCTTCCTATCTTACTATTCATTAATTGTATTTCACTCCCACAGAACTCATGTGAAATGAATCATTTAATTAAATATATTGGCCATCATATAAATAAGATAGATTATACTGAGACACCTATCTGAAATAGGATTGTGATTGATAACTTTATTAATCAGACACAGATACTCATACATAGAATATGAAAGAAAGCACAGAACAATATGAAAAAAACTAAACAAACTTGTTCATTTCAGTAACCTGCTAATAACTAAGTTTCTATTTTATATGTTCTCAGAGGATGGAAACTGGACAGAAAAGCTGCTAACGCTGCTTTATCTGTGGAGTGGTTCTAAATTTTCTCTAAAAGTGTCATTGAGTTTCAACGTACTTTACATGTCTACATTTTGCATTAGGAAACACAAAGGTATTTATCTAAGTGCTACTGAATATACTAAAGAAAATCTCAGCCTAAAAGCAATTTGTATTTTGATGTTCTGCATGTTGACATGAAAGAAAAGAACATAATGAACTGAAGTTTTGCCCCTAAGGAACTTGACCTCCTTAAAGGAAGAAAAGAAAAAATAAAATAAAAACAGCTGTTTGGCCTAAAGGAAGGAAAAGATTCCCCAGTGACAAATTTACAATCAAGAGAAATCAGGTCAAAAAAAAAAAAGCTAAAATGAAAGCAAGCAAAATGATTGTCTCTGAACTTAAAGAAAATAGTTTGTGTATCAAAGGACAGAGGAAAGAAACATCTCCAAAGAACCAAACTTCACAGTAACTATCCAATCAAACAGGGAAGCGAAAAGAAATAAATTTTGAAGTGCATTTACATATTTACACATTTCTAAATTTTCTCCTTTATGTTATTTTTAAGTAGTTATGCTAAAGGGTTTCAATTCAACATGTCCATTTATAAGTACAATGTATCTTGATCAGTATCATCCCTTCCATCTTTCTGTCCTGTCTATCCCAACTCTACCCAACCCCTCAAGTTACCTGTTTCTATTTTTAAAGTGGTCCTGAAGTTCCAATGTATTTAACATGCTTACATTGAGTCACTGATGCCTAATCTTTATTCATGCTTTCATCTTGGATAAAGACACATCATGTATGTCCTGTGATACAAAATCAATATTTCTGACATAATAGGCACATACAATGAATAGTATGTATTTGCAATGTAGGTACTATTTCTTGAACAATTAAACTAAAATCAAAGCATGCAGAGGAAATAGAATACAAAGTGTTAGTGAAATGTGGGTCTTCAGATCTATCTCTCTGAAACCTACAAATGGGAGGAAAATCATTGTCATAAATGAATGCCACAGATAGTTTCAATTTGCAATCCTTCCTTCTGTACAAGGAACAGCCGAAAATCCTTAACATGTGACAGGGCCTGTACTACGCTTGCAATCTGTTATTACAGAGACAGGAGCAAGTTTACTAAATGCCTCATAATCTGCACAGTTTAAAACTCAGGACTTGAAAATTACATATACCTTAGACCTTCGTCTAATAAATACTTTATTTCATTCTGTTTGGGTGAAAAAATCTCAGTAGATAAGGTTCACTTCAAAATCAAAAGATTTAAGAATGATTTTTTAAATAAATTTAACATTGATCCTGTTACTTATGTGGGGAAAAAAATTAAATTCTAATAGTATCGATTAAGATCTTGTACTCCTAAAGACCCAATCTAAAATTATCACTTTGTCTTTCCAGAATTTCTTTTTTACTTTCCCTTCACCAGCCACAACTTGAAATGGTTATGAGTGTTGGACTTCATTTCTTCAAGCAAAAGGTAGTTGTTGCCAAACTATGCTGTCAGAGGAGTAGCTTGAAGGCATACATAATTCATAGGATGAAAACTTTAGAGATTATTTTCTCTAACAAAACCATCTCTTTTTTTAGTTAAAGAAGAATTCTTACTTAAAATAACATTTCTCTTAGCTGCCTCTTAATGGTTTTAATAAAAATGTCTTCAAGATATGTGAATATCATCAAGATATTCACAAATATGAAATAAGAAGCCTATCCATAAGATTTTTTTCCACTGTCACAATATTAAAAATGGAGATGAAGAGAATTAATAGTAGAATAACAGGAAAAAATATTTTGAAGTATCCATCCTATCCCTAATGACCATAGATGATTCCCGCATGAATAATGGCATACAAATAAATAACTTGACCATTTTTAGCATGCTGTGCTTATACCAGACGGAAAAGGAATAATGAGGACTACATCCCAGAGTGATGAAGAAACACAACTGCAGATGTGATGGCTTCCAACCAGAAAAGGCTGGACCCCTGAGCAAGGAAACTCCCTGTGGCCAAATTGTTGAACATATGTCCTGAAACCCAGAGACATTAAAGTTTGGGAAAAATACTGGAATGTACAGAGATTTTAAAAAAAAAAACCTTCCAAGCTGAAAATTCAGTTTTCTCCATTTACTGTATCAGTCATTAAAATTGTATATTACATATTTTTTAATTCTCTCTGGCTAAATTGTTGGAAAATAACAATAACAAAAGAAAGTTGGTAGAGGGAAAACAAAGGAGGAGGCAACAATGCTTAATAGGAAATGTACTCATTACCTTGTGCATGTAACTGTAACCCCTCTGTACAATAAAAAAAGACATACAAAATGGGCTGGGAAGGTGGCTCGCATGCATGATGACCTGGGTTCAATTCCTCAGCACCACATAAGCAGAAAAAGCCAGAAGTGGCATGGTACCTCAAGTGGTAGAGCGCTCGCCTTGAGCTGAAGAGCTGAGGGACAGCGCCCAGGCCTAAAGTTCAGGCCCCACTACCAACAACAACAACAACAAAAAGTACAACAGAAAATAAATTTGCTTTTCTTTTGTTACTATAATAATTGTTCATAACTATATAAAACAAAAAACAGAGAAGGGAACGTATTAAGGGCTGGTATTATGGGTGCGCGTAGAACTTTTTAAGGATTTATTTATTATTTATTATTAAAGTCAAACCTGAGGGGCTGGGAAAGTGTGTCAGTGGTAGAGTGCTTGCCTTGCATGCATAAGGCCCTGGGTTTGATTCCTCAGCACCACACAAGCAGAAAAAGCCAGAAGTGGCACTGTGGCTCAAGTGGTAGAGTGCTAGCCTTGAGCTGAAGAGCTGAGGGACAGCGCCCAGGCCCCGAGTTCAGGACCCATGACCGACAAAAAAAGTCAAACCTGATAATACTCATTAAACAATAGCAAGAGAAGCAATAAGTGGTGTAGATAATTCTTCTAGTCTGTATTCTGTCAGTGTTTTGAAGACACACTAATTTCAAAATATTTCCACTGAGACATTTGCAGAAGCTATCTTGTATTCATTTAAAAGTAATGTACTTGTTTTCCTGTGTTTAAGCAAATACACTGCACATATGACTATGTATACACATGCAATCTCAGAAAAGTAAAAAATGAGCACTAATAATATTCAGTTGACTTTTGTTGTTTTCATTTGTTTTTGTGTTTATATTGTTTGTTTTTCAGACAAATTGTCACTATGTGAGAACATACTAGCCTGGAATTTACCATGCAGCCTTGGCTGGTATTGAACTTCCAATTGTCCTGCCTCAGACTTTGAGTAGTAGACTTTTAATTATTGAGATATAAAAGCATTTTGTGGTACAATTATTAAAGCTCCAAAGTTTTTACATATCAATGGTTTATCAGGTGCTGGTGGCTTACTCTTATAATCCTAGCTGAGTACTCAGAAGGTTGAGATCTGAAGATTGTGGTTTGAAGTCAGCCTGGGCAGGAAAGCTTGTGAAACTCTGATCACTAATTGAACACCAAAAAAGCCAGAAAGCTCAAGTGGTAGAGTGTTATCCTTGAGCAAAACAGCTCAGAGACAGTGCCCAGGCCCATAGTTCAATTCCCAGAACAAGTACAATATACATGTATATTAATTATCCACAAAAATATTGTTGATATAACTTCATTTTCTCCATATGCAAATAACTTTAGGTCAAAATTTTTCAGTGGGTTGAACTCATTTACTTAGCAGGCACTCTACCACTTAAGCCACCCTATCTCCAGCTCCGCTCTTTGCTAGCTAATTGGAAATAAAGTTTTGCAGACTTTTCTGACTAGGCTGGCCTCAAACTGTGATTCAATTGATCCCAGCTTCTTAAGTAGCTAGAATTACATGTGACTAACTTTAGGTCTATCTTATATACAGGCATGAGAATACCACAGACAAAGCCCATGTTTGGGCAGGAAATATAGTGCAGTGGTAGGCTTGCCTAGCATATGCAAGTCTCTGGGTTTTAGTACCATAACTGCAAGCACAAACTAGCATAGACCTTGCTTTTGAAATATTCAAAATATAACAGGAGACTTTAAAAATCAACAGAAATCTTTATTTTATATTGTGATAAGACCTGTAATAGAAGCAGAGGGAAGGGATGTATAATTCTGGTTAAAAGATGGTGGAAGCAGAAGGTGGGTTGGAGAAACTCATGTGGTTTGCATAAGTATAAGGAAAAGTATAACTTGGGAAGTGATGAGAAATACTACTGCTAAAATATTTTTAAATGGTAATAAACTTGATACAAATTATGAATTTAACATCTAGCATAAGATCTTCAAATATTTCAAACAAGGAGTATGACTCTGGAATTGCAATGATGATAGATGTGAAAGATCTGAGCCAGAAAAATTAAAAAAAACTACAGGACTTGACGTGCAAGTATGATATGAAATAGAAGTCAATGAATACATGCCTCTGTCAGTTAAAATTAAGGTGAATTGAGGGCTACAATGTTCTATAAACACACACACACACACACACACAAATACACACATATCACTTTCCATTCTACTAACACATCTTTTTCATTTTCTTCTCTAAAACACTTAAACAATTCTGCCATGTCTTTTTTTTCTCATAGTGTCTAGATTTTTTCCTAAAAACCCAGCTCTCTTCATCTACTGGAAGACTTTCTTCTCCAGAGGCACACCTTGGCCATATAAAGGAAGTACATAGTGTAATAATGTTAACATACCATCAAACCCTAGTTTACATCACTTCTTTCATCCTTTTTTCAGTTTCCTTGATGTCAAAGATCTTCAGCAGCATGCCTTTTCCTTTATTCCATAACTCTACCATACACTGAATTATTTCTTGGTTTCCTTTGGTTACACAAATTGTTAGAAACTTCCCTTATATATGTCATTATATTAGGTATAAAAACATGTGTAATTCCCATTTGATTGGGTATTTTTATTTTTGCTTTATTTTTTTCTATTTTTCCTCAAACACTTAAAACTATAATTAAGTAAAAGAGAATAACAGAGTGAACCTTGTCTAAGAAAATGCTCTGGTACTTGCCAAAAAGAAAAATTCATAGTCCACAAAGAAATATCTTCTCTTAAGGTTTTAATTAGGTCATTCTCAATGCTGTGAAAATATCAAATCAACTGCAAATGGTTTCTTTCGGTATCTCTTTTACTCCTTATACGTTATATTTAATTTCTTGTGCAACACCTATATTACATTCCACAGGAACAATTTCAAATCTAACTTAATAATACTACATCCAAACAGAGACACAAACAAAACAAAACCTCCTTTAAAATAAAGATGGTCAAAAAAAATCAAGGGCTGCTTAGGTGATCGATTTAAATTCCCTTGCTATAAAATTGCCCTCATTATTCTCAGAATACTCGCTTTGATGAGTAGGGTGCTTTTTCATTTTTTTACTTTCAGCTCCTTGAATTTCTGAGATGGAGTTTGGGAGTGGCCAGTTGTCCCCATGACAATCTCAGAGAGGAGCTGGTATGAGTGAGGGGTCCTAGCAAATGTCAAAGGACCCCTGCAGAGTCACAGGCCAATGAATGGCATGTCAAGTGAACTATCCAAGGCAATTTTTTTTGTCTCTAACCCCCAAAGAAAGACACAAAATCATCACCATTATAAGCTTTGCAAGTTCTCTGACAGTTTTATCTTTTCATGCCCCAGAACTGATGAGAAGTTTATTTTTTGCTGTTGTTCTAAAAGAAGAGTCAGAAAAAGAGGAAAAGACTAGTCCATTTAGAGATAAGAAATGTAACATTATGCAAAACAAAAAGATAATAAAAGAGGACAATAATGAAGGCTTTGAAAGGCTTTCATTTCAATATAGGCCAAGCCCTGATCCCTGTCTTCCTCTAGTTTGATTGGCAGGGCAAATCCTCTCTGTGGGCAAAGCAAATTCACTCAGAGGTGATTGCCTAAGATTTGCACCAAGCAAAAACCTTTCTCTCATAATATTTGCTAGTGTTTATGTCACAGCTATTTGTATGATAACTCCTTTAAATAAAATACCTGAGTACTAATCTGGCTGAATGTGTTCATGGTGCCAGGCAGCACTGAAATCATTCGTAATGACATGCACCAGTGATACTAGTTATCTTAATTTATCAGTTGATAACTTTCAAAAAATGAAAGGCCTGTAGTCTTCTCAAAAAACATAAGATACGGAACCAACCCAGATGCCCCTCAGTAGATGAATGGATCAAGAAAATGTGGTATATATACACAATGGAATTCTATGCCTCCATCAGAAAGAATGACATTGCCCGATTTGTTAGGAAATGGAAAAACTTGGAAAAAATTATATTAAGTGAAGTAAGCCAGGCACAAAGAAACACAGGTCCCATGGTTTCCCTTATTTGCAATATCTAGTATATGTATGAGTCAAGTGGAAAAAGTCAGATAATGTGATGTTAGGAAAATGAATCCTTAGATAGGTATTTTAATGTTTTTTTTCTTTCATGCATGTGTTTCTAATGCATTTATAAGTTTATTTCTTTGTTGCTTTGTATGTCCCTCCCCCACAGTATAACCCCCGCTTTCAATATATTTGATGTCAGTATAACTTATGGAGGAGATGGAGAAAAACAAGTCACATAAGGATTCAGGTGGACCTGTTGCAACAATGAGAAGTACAAATTTTCATGTCAAAAATGTGCTTTAGAATGTTGGGTGGAGAGGAGGGGGGAGGATTGGGATTGGGGGGAGGGGGGAGGCTGGGAAGGGATGTGAAGGGTAAACAAAGGAGGAGGCTGCAATTCTTGGTAAGAAATGTACACATTATCCCGCCCATGTAATTGTAACCCCTCTGTACAGTATGTTCACAAATAAAATAAAATTAAATTTAAAAAAAAGAAATACACAAAAAGAAATGAACAAATGAATGAGCATTTTATGAAATCTTACAGAGAAATTCTCAGGCTGTTCTTATGGATGCTGCCAATCAACCAATAGACAACCCTGAATTTATTGTCTTTCATTTTAAAGACAGTAGAGACCAATTAGCAATTTCCAGTTGTGAATCAGCTCCTTCTTGCCGATATTGCTATTTTCATGCATTAAGATTCTCCACTTAAACCAAGTCCTTATTAGATTAAAAAAAAAAAAAAAAAAAACCTCCTAAAACCGTTGTCCTATTATGAGGACAATCCTGGTCTCTGACCTTTAACACCTTCCCCTCCCTGTATTCTCTTTATTATTCTTCTAAATCACTCAAAGCATTGTACCATCTGCTACCTTTGTGAATCTTCCATCTTCAGAGAAAGGAATCTGATAAAGAGGATGAGTCACTGGAAAAGAGTTGATTTTCCTGCTTTCAATTTCCTCTTCTCACTGGGCATGCTCTGCCCCGCCAACTACCTCAGCTCTGTTGGGTCTTGGACAGCCATGTATAGACTAGAAATACATAAATAAATTTTCTCAGCTTCCTGAACCCTGTATTTAATAGCACATGTATTTATTCTCATCTGTATACCCATCATCTTCTTCATTGGTTTGCTATCCTGCTGCAATCCCTAAAGCAGAACAGACCTCAAATTCTACTCTATGTGCAAGCTGTGCATCATCAATAACTACCATCCCTTCCCCTTACATTGCCACACCTCATTTACCGTCTTTCACCCCTTTGCTGTTTCTTCCTTAATTCACACTTTTACCTAGACTTTAATCTTCACCAAGTTTCCAACTATGCCTTCTGTTTCCTTCTATTGTATAGACTCCATACCTATGCTAATGAAGTTACACTTCATCAGAGCATTTTCTTACCCTGTGCAAAACTTGCAATTCCTTGACCAAGTCTAATAATGTGTTTATTACAAGAGATTTCCTAACAGAAATCTTCTCTGAAACTCTAACTTGGAATTTTGCATAACATCATGCAAACAACACTGTGTAAACATTTAGTTGTATTTTACTGAAATTTGGTCTATCATATCGAAGATGAAAAGGAACATGTGTGCTTTGTACATGGAATGAAGAGTCCCAGAAACTGGAGGCCTTGGTTCTGGGCACATAGTACACCATATCTTTGCATCAAATGAATAAAACTTTCAGGTCAGGCAATATCCAAAATATGAGTTTAAATCCTGAATACTACATTACTAAATCAGGTGATTATCTTAGTATAAAACTCAAGGCAGTGTCAAAATTTGAGGCTGTTTATTGAAGATTTAGAGTACAGATTCTCAAAATGAAACTCTCAATAGTTTTCAGGTATATTTTCTTAATAAAGAAGAAAAGCCGAATGATAGTAATGTGTAGATGGTTCTTCCATGTTGGAATTTAGTAAAAGACTAACTATGCATAAAAATGACTTTACTTTCTTAGTAACACCCAATTTTGATAGAAATAGAAAAGTACATTAAATTTAAATTTTAAAATCTTTTCTCAAAATTTTGTCTGCTAATTTACAAATGGGCTCAATTTTGTTTTTCCTGATCAGCTTCTTTGCCTGAGAAAGGCGAATTGAGCCAGCCTTTTACCCCTGGAGATCACATTCAGTTCTCTGCTACTTCACTGGAATACACCATGAATTTCCTTACGCACTTGGCATAAGTAGCAGTACCTGTGTGATTTATAGCTGCACTAGTGCTGTTCTACTAATGGAATTCAATAGGTGGATTTAAGTTGCCTAAGTAAATACTGACTCTGATTTAAGAGCCACACCTTCTGTATTCTCATATCATCATACTATATTTTCAGTCCTACTTCATACTAGCATCACACATAGGCAACTGCATTTCAAAGCACTGCATTGGAAAAGATGGCTTTATGTTAAAAGGGGATTTTTACTCCATTTTTTTCTATGATTAATTCATACTCATTTACAATATGTTCATCACTGACAATAAGCTAATTGTATTGCTTTTTGTCTGCACAGATAGATATATATGTGGAGACATCGAAACATGATAGCAGTATGGACACATATATAAATATAAACATACGTTGGCTCTTCTTTCAATTTAGCAATCTGCCTAAATCATATTGTCTTCCAGATACTTATAAACACAAAGTAATTCTACTAAAATTTATTATCAACACTTAGAAACATTACCTCCATTAGCACTCATATTTGTAATTCATTCTAGTTATAAAAATAAAGAAATGGCTTAGGAAATCTCAGTGTAAAACCTCATATGAATTCTTGAAATCAAAGTTTCTAAAAATGTTGCTTTTTAAAACACGTGGCCTAGGCCTTAAATGTGTACAACTGAAGTTGTTTGACTTTCCCCTTTAGAAAATGTAAAGAAAAACCAGCAATTCCTCTTTGTAATGTTCACTACACAGCAAGAGATGAAGAAAATGTATTTTTAGTGACCTGGGTTTTTAGAACAGCTCATTAGCACCATTTAGCATGTAATAGATATTTTGGCCAAAGCAGTTTATGGGTTTTACAAATAATTTCTTCCTCCCACACACCAAATTTAAGTTTTATAGTCCGGTACAACTTCCCTCCCCATTCATACACTTCATCATTTATACCAGGAGCCAAACTTTAATGATTTTTGTTGCCTCTAGCACCATTTACATGTTTAGAAATGATGCACCCAAACCCTGATTAAATGCCAAACTTCGGTGATGGAAAACAGGTCCACTAAGTAATGAAGATGAGTGAGATTGCATGCTGCCTGCCTGCCAACAGACCATCAGAAACAAAGTTCAGTTCATATAAAAACCATCCTCCACCACACAAGTCAGGATGGCTGGCAGCCTTGGTAAACATGTAAATGAACTTGATAACCCTGTCTATTTGGAGAATTCATGTAAAATGCTCTGCTGCTTGCTTTATTTGGCTGGGATAAAAATACCAAAGGATTTGCAATAGAGCCCTTAGCTTCTAAACTGCAGAATTAACTGAATGTGTATTAGTATGCCTGCTCAGGACCTTGTATGCCTGACATACAAGGACTCCTGTGGAAATCTGAGAAATAGCATAGAATCTTGCCTCAAATGGCACAAAACATCCCTCCCAGTCAGAAGTCTGGGTAGGGATCTTATACCAATTCATCTATAGCTAAGAGGTGTTACCTCAGTTTCCCATGGCAATTTACTACTACTTCCAAATGAACTTTGTCTCTACTCCCCCCCCCAAAAAATAGAATCTAAGGTTTTTCTAGGAACAGTATATAAAATAGTAAAATGAAAATATTATTGAATTTCTACAACTACCCAACATAGCTGTCATAAAACCATAAAGAACTGGCAGCAGGAAGAACTATTGTCATCTTGCTGTAACTTCTGTAAGACATAATGATGTGATCATCACACGTAATCTTTACTAAGTACTCTATCTGTGTCAGATCCAATATCACATTATTTTGGAGAATAAAATTCAGCTGCCCCTTCTAATATTTACTGTGAAGAACATCCTTATTTTGCCTTATACTAATATGGACATTACAGATCATGAAGATTAAATTCTTTGCTCAAGTCTTAGAGCTTTCAGAATAGAGCCTGAGTTTTCCCCAGCACACTGAATTCAGGCTCTTCCCCATAATGTATACAAGTCAGCAAATATATATGGGTAGGTGTACACACACACACACACACACACACACACACACACACACACACACACACTGCATCCATTTATTGTTAAACTTGTTATATTAGTCATTGGAGCCTTTCTTACACCAAATTCCGGTGGTATACTGTAAAACACACAATAAAAAAGCAAAACTAAACAACTTAGAAAGTTAATGAAAAGAGATCACACCATATACAAATTTAATGGACCATTTCAAGCAAGGCAATGTGTTGCTTCTAGACAAAATGAGAGAACACAGGGTTGGGTTTGAACCCTGCTAAATTTCACTTGACATACAGACTTCCAAAACTTCTAGCAAGTTCCTATACATCAATCTTCTGACCTTCAGAATGTTTCTCATTGAAACCCAGCTCCACTTGGCTGGGTAATGTGAAGCTTTCCATCACTACAATTTATAATTGTTGTTTTCTTTGTGTCCTCCTCTCATTTCTTCATTGGAAATTTTCCGTATCTATTAAAAGTCTGGTGATTACAGCCTTTCCCAGTGAAAGGAAAGTCTGTTTCCTAAACAACACTTCAATTCTAATTGTACTGCAATGCTAATAAGAATTCACACAACTCCAGTCAGTGCCAAAAGCAAGGGGATAAAAGGGGGGGGAAGGAAATGTAGGGGAAAGGAGAGAAGGGAAAAGGAAGAAAACTTATTTACTATATAATTCATCCTCTAATTCCCAATTTGTTCTTTTTTTCTTTTTTTTAATTTTATTTTATTTGTGAACATACTGTACAGAGGGGTTACAATTACATGGACAAGATAATGCATACATTTCTTACCAAGCATTGCAGCCTCTTCCTTTGTTTACCCTTCACCTCCCATCCCAGCCGCCCCCCTCCCCCCCACCCAATCTTCCCCCCTCCTCTCC
>NW_012267217.1:924055-934279 GCF_000151885.1 Dipodomys ordii
TTGTTCGAACAGGCAGAAGAATGCTCTGCTTTAACCAAGATTTTGAGATCCCCTTCCCAGGTTAGTTTAATGGGAGGGTGATCTGGTTTGAGAATCACAAAAGAGGGGAATGCAGTGATGAGGCTAGGTTCTGGGTGAAAACCTCACAGAGCCCAGACTGGAGCCATTCTCAGGGTTTCTGTTTTTCAATTGATTGTGGAGGCTGCTAGAGGGAGGAGCCACCTCTGGCTCTGGTTACCCAGTGCGGAAAGCCACTCCTATGGCTGGCGCCTGAGCTGGGTGACTTTTCCCTGGATGGAGCTGAGTCTGGCAGGTCAGGCTGCCATTAAGTTCTTGTGACCTGCTAAATGACTCGTTTTATTCCAAGGCCTGAGCTGGCGCTCGCAGCTCCTCCGAGCTTTGTCGGTATCCAAGATGGAGATCACCAGTGCTGGGGGGGGGGAGGGGTGGCCTTCCCTCCTCTGCTCCCTGAGAAGGAGTGAGAAAGTCGGGCTTCTACTCACGCCGAGTCTTGGTTCCTGGGTCGTCTCTGGTCTGCAAACTGCAGGATGAAGATGTCCGCTCCTTGTCGGTTCTTGCTGGTGTTGAGTAGAATCCGCTCGCCTGCCACATCTGGCTCCTTCGTCCTGGACTCTGTGGCTCAGTTATGGTGCCCTGCACTCACCACCACGACCTCTGCCGCTGCCGCGGCGGCTGCTGACAAGCGCTCAGATGTGACTCTTTGCCTTGATTTCCCCTCTCTTGGTTAACCCTCTGTCCTGTGATGGCACACTTGGTGTGGTTCTCTGGCTTAGGGCTGTTCACTGGAACTCTAAAACTGCTTTCTATGCGAGAGCTTGTTCAGATTCCAGCTTCTCCTCCACCATCTTCCCGGAACTCTCCCCCAATTTGTTCTATACCCTTTCTTCTACCCAACTCTTGAACATATTCAATGCCTAACTCAGATTCAGCTTTTACTCTAATATTAAGAATTATGTGTCCTCTGGGTATGCACAAGTAAGCACTTGCACATGTGTGCAAGAAAATTTAGTCATCTGGGAGCTCATGGTTCATACCTGAAATCCTATCTACTCAGGAGGCTGAGATTTGAGGATCACAGTTCAAAGCCAGCTAGAGCAAGAATGTCCGTAAGACTTTCTTCTCTAATAAACTACTCAGAAAAGACCAGAGTGGCCCAAGTAGTAAAGCACTAGACTTGAGCAAAAGAAGCTCAGGGAAAGAGCCCAGGCCCAGAGTTCAAGCCCCAGGACAAACAAAAAAAAGAAAGAAAGAAATATATTTATTATTTTGATTGACTTAAGGACTGCTTTCACTCACTCGAACTGCAATTGCCTTATCCTGTAGTCTAAGTATATAGATAAGGTAATTATTTGGACATAACTTATTCCAAAATAAAAATGCTATTAGTAATAAGTTATAAGAACTAATAAAATACCAATTAACAATATAGTGATCACAATAAGATACTGATCAATAGCATTAAAATGTGAATTTAAGCATGGGACTGGGTGCTTGGTAAGCTGAGATTTGTGGGATCACAGTTCAAGGCCAACCTGATAGGAAAAAAAAAATGTGAGACCCTTTCTCAAGAAAATACAGACACTACACATAGTGTCACACATTTGTTATCCTAAATACCAAAAAGTCTAACATCGAGGAATTGTGCTCGAATGACACTATAAAACCCAATCTCAAAAATAACCAGTAAAAGGTAAGGCTGGAGATGTGATTCATTTTTGCCACCTAGCAAACATGAGGTGATCCCAGAATAGATAGATGAAAAGATAGATGAGAGAGATAGAGAAATAGATAGCTAGATAACAAATAAATAAATGAATTCAATAGGATGCATGATTTATGTTGACTTCAAAACTATAAGTAAAATACATAGAAAAAATGAAAGAAAGCTAGATAGAAGAATCAAGTGATCAAAACTTCACATGTAGCAATACCCTAGGAGGAATAAGATGAAAACCAAGAACTTATTTAAGACACACTTAAAAAGGAGGATGTTGATTAGATAAAAGTTTTGAAAACAGAGTGTTGGATGGTTATCTGATATCAGGAAATAAACTTTTGCTTTTTTTGTTTCATTTGTATTATCCTTAAAGCAAACAGGGCATGTTTCGATGATATACTGCCATTCACACTTACAGAGATAATGATACTGATTTCTGACATCCCTTTTTACACTTTCAACATGACAAGAGAAGACTGACTGTATATGTACACAGGGGAACAAAACCCCAAACATGATTCTGAACACTTGTTTAAGCTACTTGGTTCCCCCAATTCTCCCTCCTGGTGAATAAAGAAACCATTGTTCCCTAATGCCAGTTTTCAATGTGAACCAACGGCTTCATGAATCCAAGTTTTATCCCCTGCTTCAGAAAGTAAACAAGAAATCTCTCATTTTCCCCAAAGGTTTCTCATTATCTCTTCAGTCATATTTACTTCCTTTACTCAGGCTTCTCCTAACACAGATCCCAGATTTCTTTGCTCTGAAATCTCTCAATGTGACAGACAGGAAGACAGTCCTTGATCACAACAGGCAGTTGAGGGTTTGAATGGCAGATTCACTAGCTGAGTGTTTTTGCACAGTGATTTAATATAGTTGAGATTCAGTTTCATCTGTTATCATTTTTTTAACTGACGGATATAATGTTAAAATTGTGGTTTTAAAACAGGGTGATGCATGTAAAGAACTAAACATTGCCTGGATCTGTAGTATGGACTTAATGCAGGTTAGCTGTAATTGTTAAATTTTATTTTGAAATCAAGAAGAAGCCTTTAAGCTTTCCATAATTAAAAGTATGCGAGTAATTAAAAAGTGCTAAGCCTGAAGCTAAAAGCAGTGTTTAAGCACAGTTATTAGGAATAAAGTCTTTGAAATGAAACTGTCCTGTGTATGGGTTTGAGTCTTGGCTCTACTGTGTACCAGCTATTAACACTTGGAGATATCACTCTGCCTTTTAAACTGCGTTTTACATATTTCAAAGGTTAATAGTGATACTAGTTTATTACAAGAATTAAGTAAGATACTGTATAAAAGTACAGAATTGGTATATTTTTAACTCTTAATATATGGCAATTAGTTTACTGTTTTATTATAGCTATTAGTATGATTAAGCTAGGAAGTTAGAGTTAGTAATAAAAAATATTTAAAAGAAAAGCCACTGAACTCTTGATTGTTGCAAAAGTGAGGATTCCACTGTTATTCATGTTTTTCGTATTTATATACTATAAACACTCCAAGGATGATTTCATAAGGAACATGTCATGATGACTAAAGACTATACTAATCCCACTCAGAGTAATTATTCCTGAGAGATAAATTTTGTGAAATGCATACTCAAAAATATCTCAGAGCCACAAAGAATAGTTGTGAACTTAACAATCAAGATTCAAATACAGTTGCAATGAAGTTAGCTATACAAATGCTAAATTTCTTGAAAATCAGTAGAAAATATTCACAAATCTCCTTGGCACCCTCCTGAAGGAGACCTTTAATTTTTTTTGTTGTTGGAGATGAAGGCATAAAAGTCATTTATAATCAATGAAAATCATGTAGTATAGACATTTGGAAAGTTATAAATTTATGACAAAATTTCCTAACAGATGCCCAAAAGAGACATTTTTAAATATGCCATTTTAGAATGTCTTGTTCTGATATTAATTTTAGAAAGTGATAAAAATAGAATTTGATATAAAATGCAGAAGACTTTTAAACACAATATGATCTAACCTTGCAAATTTGCTAAACAATTCCTCAGACTGTTGTTATACAGTCACACGTCCCCATGAAAGTGTGATCTAAATTTAAAGAAAAAGATGTCTTTTTCATTCACCTCACATGAACTAATACAGAAAATTAACAAATGAATTCCCAGTATAGTGATACCTTAAGAAAGTTCCTTTTAAAAAGATGTATATTAAATAGGCACTCTCAATTATTGCTAACAATGGCAGTGTCCCATAGGTTTTATCTAATTAGTTCAATAACTAGTCATTTAGAAGCCCAAGATATGGACACAAGAGGTCTGTCTTTATTGTTATTGTTTTAAATGTACCATGTGATTTTATTTGTTGTTGCTGTTGTTTCCTTTGCATGTTCTTTCCCCTATGGCATATCTCCTGTTGTCACTGTACTCGATTTTGATACTCTGCATCTTGTATATACATATGTCTAATCTGGGGAGGGGAAGGGGAATAACAAAATGCTGAAACAAGGACACGGGATGACCCATTGCAATGAAGATACCCAGAGGACAGAATATTGGGAAGGAACTGTACAACTTCGGATGGGGGCGGGGGTTAGGTGGGGGTGTGTGGGGAGGAATGTGGGAGTTGGGGAGGAAAGGGACACTGGGACAACAACAAGGAAGGGAAGGGTAACGATAATCCACAAGTAATGTACTCATTGCCTTACTCGTGTAACTCTAACCTCTCTGTACAACATCTTAACAATAAAAAAAAATTAGTCATTTAGATGAGCATAAAATTTGATTCACTTAAGAGTGTTTCTGCTAATGGTATTAGTTCTAAATATTTTTTTTATTTTTCTGAAGATGTTTATGATATTTTCAAAAAAACAATTTGTTAAAGAGTATTGAACAGTTCCTAATACAGTTTTTTTTGGGGGGGTCCAGTCGTGGGGTCTGAACCCTGGGCCTGGGCGCTGTCCCTCAGCATTTCAGCTCAAGGCTAGCACTCTACCATTTGAGCCACAGCACCACTTCCTTTTGCATACGCGGTGCTGAGGAATTGAACCCAGGGCCTCATGCATACAAGGCAAGCACCACTGAGCAACCTTCCCAGCCCCCTCCTAATACAGTTTTAAGAATAGATCATGTCAAATTCTATGCTTTAATGCCATGATTATTTCAGGAAGTACACAGCCAACACATATTATTAATAGAGAAACCTGTCACCATTTATGGGAATAATTTTATTCCCTCCTAGGCCAATAAGGATCTTGTGTCCTTTGTTGAATCAAAGATAGAAATATAAGGTGCCCACAAAGTGCTAGGTCCCCTGTCTAAAGAATGCCAGCTGACACAAACTACAAGGTATATCCTACAAAATTAAGAAAAATGAAGGAAGTGATAGGGTTGGGAGGGAGAAGAGGGAAGGATAATGATAATAAGAATGATGAAAGTGATGACATGGATCAAGATGCAGTGTATTCATAAACTTTTTTGAGTGGTAACTCTTTGGTACAACTAAAGATAATAGAGTTCTTGATTATAGCCATTCTAACTGGGGTGAGGTGGTATCTCAGTGTTGTTTTGATTTGCATTTCTTTTATGGCTAGTGAGGTTGAGCATTTCTTCATATGTCTATTGGCCATCTTTCTTTCCTCTTCAGTGAAGTTTCTCTGTAAGTCTTTAGCCCACTTATTTATTGGGCAGTTGTTTCTTTGAAGTTTTGTTGTCGGGGGATTTAATTTTTTGAGTTCCAGGTATATTTTAGATATGAGATCCTTGTCTGTTGTAAGGCTAGTGAAGATTTTTCTCCCAATCAGTGGGCTTTCTGTTAATCTTGCTAACTATGTCTTTTGCCATGCAGAAGCTCTGCAATTTCATGCAATCCCATTTGTCCAACCTTTCTTTGATTTGTTGTTTCTGGATCTCTATTAAGAAAATTTTGATAATAAAAATATTTTAAATGCCAATCAGATTCTAAGTCCGATATGAAATATCCCACAACCACCTGGGAGACTCCATCCCCAGAAGTTTCATTGTTTTAATGTTGAATAATTAACAACAACACAAAGTAATATTTCTGCTAAAATCTTTGAATGTTTCCTTCTAGTGCATGTGTGCACTTCCTTATAATTTTCTGATATTATCCCAATTTTTTTTCTGGTTCTGAGTCCTGAACTCTGGGCCTGGGCACTGTCCCTCAGCTCTTCAGCTCAAGACTAGCACAATACCACTTGAGCCACAGCACCACTTCCAGTTTTTTCAGCTTATGTGGTACTGAGGTATTAAACCCACGACCTCATGCATGCAAGGCAAGCACTCTAACACTAAACCATCTTTCCCAGCCCCCTATCTTGACTTTTTAAGCAGTAGAATATTATTTCAAACATTGATTGCAGCTAAAAATCCACAATATTAAGAAAATCCAATGCTCTTCAAACAAGACACTGAGCCTTGCATTTTTGAGCCATGTATTCTCTAACATGGAATTGTAAGGAAAAGCTCTTGAAAAATTGAAAGGAAAATGCTTTCCTATCATTTTATATAAAATTCTCAAGTTTAAATTTATTTTGTTTCTAAGAAACTTGCTTTACTTTTACCCTATAGGTCTCTTTAAGTCATTTTGTTTAGAGCTATTATACACGTTACTGAAAGTAACTGAAGTATTTGTCTCATAAAATACTGTTTCCTTCTGCAGGTGGCAATATGCTTATGCCAGGCACCCCTAGGTGGCCATCTTGCCTATTTAAATATAAATTATATATGTATGTGTGAGAACTTCAGGCACTGTTATAAATATTCATATTAAAGAATGCCCCGAAGTCTAAAAGCCAAGTGCAGGAGTTTTTCATTGTGTATGGATTAAAGTAAGCATTAGAATAGGCAGAATCACAATAATGGGTGCCATTGACCAGCTAATCCATACAGCCAAAGTATGAAAACAGATTGGAGCATTTAGAAAGGATGTTTATGAGCAGAGCACCAAAGCACAGGTGGAGAAATGAGCAGGTCCACAGTGGATAGTGGTTACCTCTTGTGCTCTTCCTCCTCCACCTTGTGTCCTACAATGTGTATGTGAACTAAGTTCCTTTTAGCTTCGCTTGAGTCAAAGGCTTTTTTTAAGCATTTTTATTGTATTGCAAAGATACTGTACACAGGGGTTACAGTTAGATGAGTAAGGTAATGAGTACATTTCTTGTTGAGCATTGTTACCCCTTCCTTTGTTTTTCTCCTACTATCCTTCCTTCCCTCTCCTCCTCCCTCCACCCTCACTGAAGTTGTAAAGTTCATTTCCAAATAGTGTCTTGTGAGTCTTATTGTTGGTCTTCCTTTAAAGTTCGCATATCACTATTACCATGCACCTGCTCTGGGTGATTTCTTCTCCAGTCTAAATCCCCATCCCTAAAACCCTGGAAGAGTTCTGCCCTCTGAGCTGCCTGTGAGGTCTCGTCTGAGATAAGGCACTCAGAAGGGACTCGTGCTTTTGCTATAACTGTTTTTGTTGTTGCTGCTGTTGTTCTTTTCCTTAGCATTGAAATAATTACCATGTGGTCATTTCTCATCTGTATGCCTGATCTATAGCTACTTGAGTAATAATAAAAAGAATCTAGCTGAGATGTACTCTATTTTACATAAGAATACAACAGAGAAAGTGGAAGGAAGGCACTCACAAATAAAACTTGCTATAACTTCATGATAAGTTGCTATGGTTAGAGACTAACATGAAGCTAGTCAGGTTAAAAACATTCCTAAATATAGAGAAATGTCCTGATTTTTAAAATTTCTTTTTCCACAGAGGCACAAATTTGTTTGATCAAATGTGGCTTGCTTTCATGGATACACATGAGGGATAATGGTTAAACCATTACTGCTGATTTCTCCTCAGAAAATGTTGATTCCAAATGGATTAACACTGGGTTTGTCTTATTTACCATAGATATTTTTCAGTATTGTTTCTCAAAAATCTACCATTTCCAAAAAGTGAAGCTGGTACTGAATTGGTGTTGTGATTTCTTGGTGTGACAATCTTTTCATGTCATTCTAAGAAAAGGAAATTAGGGAGAGTTATAAGAGGGATGAATTTAACCAGGGTACATTGCATACATGTACTTATATGCTAATAAAAATGTAAATAAAAATGGCAGGTCCTTGAGGGTTGAGGGGCTGGTAGGTATTGTTCAGTTTTGTTTTGGTTTGGGTTTGGTTGGGGGTTGTTCTGTTAGTTTTTGTTTACTCAATTGTAAGATTGAGCTCAGGGTCTTAAGCTTGTGCTCTATCACTTGAGTCACATCTCCAGTCTTTTTTTTTGTTAAGTTTGTCTTTCAGGTAAGGTGTTGTGATTTTTGTCCAGGCCAACTTTACTATAAAATACTTCTACATCTGTCACCCAAGTAGCAATGACCATAGATAATAATACATCATTACTTCCAGGATATTTTTTCATGCAATACATTCTTTGAATTAGTACATTAATTTAATTAGCACATAGTAAGAGTACAAAATCATGCAGTTCTCAGGGTATTTCTGAGACAGGTTTTCACAAACTTCTGAGCTGTCTTTGAACCCCTGTCCTCCTGTATCTGCTTCCCTGGTGCATGAAGGTACAAATATGAGCCACTATTCCCAACATTTGGGGTTCCTTTAAAAGACAATAGTACATTTTTTGATGGTGGAAGCTAATGGGATAAATAAAGAATATTGTTGCCAAATTGTGAAAAATCTGAATTTTTAAACCACTTAAATTTCATTGGTTATGTCATCACAAAAAAATGGATATAAGGTCAGTTAAAGTAATGTTTTATAGGAAAACAATGTTTTGCTTCAGTTCGAAGACTAAAACAAAGGATGTATCCATAGAGTATGGCACATATCATGGCACGTGAGATTTGAACAAATTAATCTGTTTCATTCCCTCCTTTCTTGATCCCACTTATGAATTTGTACACATGCACCATACATCAGTCTACAGACTTAAGATGGCCTTAAATAGTTGTCTTTTCGGAGCCTTCAAATACTTTTTATCTAGAAAGCTAATGGCAAAGTTTGATTTCCTTTAAACTTTGGAAAGTAGACAATGGTTTTATCCAAACAATCTACTACTTCAAGAGATTCAGGTACCATTTTGCCAAATGGTACCTATCCATTGTCTAACTTGGAAATGAATGCATAGGTACTAAGTAGTAAGCAGAATATCTAAAGGATGTTTGTTTGATTTGTTTTAACAAAATACGGAGAGACATAAAATTTAAAATTTTCCACACAAATTAACCTAAACCACCAATTATGCCACTCAGAAACTGGGTTAAACCAGGCTATCAGGGTAGTTATATAAAATTTTAGAGAAACTTATACAGTGTTAATGAAATAAAATAAACATAAACACTTTATGTTTTTTCTATTAGTTACAATTAATACATCATCTTGTCCAGATTCTCAGAATCCCTATAGTATATACAAGGTCTTCAGGTCTTCTCCAGTTTTCCAGAACAATAATCAACCTGCCCTTAAGCCTGACTCTCTGAAATGTGCCCCTGTATTCAGTATCCCCCTTTGCCTATTTCCATTTCAACACCTAGCGTATTTCCCTGAAGGCAACACAAAATTTGGCCATGATTAGTTCCTAAAAGTAATATGCGGTGGCAGCAAAAAGTCATTAGCTAGTACAAACTTGGCCAAAGATCAGCAATGTTGGTTGTAGTCCACATCTTGGTAATGGCTTGGATTCCATTTAGAACGAGAAGAGCCAAAAATCAACTGCAGTGGCCATAAGCAAAAGTCAGAGAGGCGTGACTGATGCAAAATACCCTTTCCACCCTAACCTCCTACCTAGTTAGAAAGACCATTGTTCAATCTTGTGTTGCCCAAAGCTGCAGGCAGTAAGTCAGATTTAATAAGGAGTCCCTTTCCAATTAGTAGCATACTCTTTATAAACAAAAAATGGGCTATGAAAGAATTCTAGGCTGGGGATAGCTAAAGTTAGAGCCTATCCCAGGCATTTCAAGGTCCCAGGGAGATATACATATGCAACAAAGCAGATGCTAATGTCATTAGCTTTCCTCTGAGGGGGGTACAACCTGTTTTAAAAAACTGATGTACCTATTGAACCATTGAGACCCTCTACGTAGAATATGACCATATAAGATGATGCTTATCAAAATGAACAAGAAATGCAAACAAGGGCTTTTTCTATTGTATTGTTTTTTGCTTTCTTTCCACCCCCCCCTTTGGTTTATTCCCTGTTGTCACTTTTTTTTTATTTCTGTACCCTTTGACTTGTATATAAGTTTATCTGATTTTTGGAAGGGAAAGGAAATCACAGAAGGTGGGACAAAGGATGAACCAATTCAACAGTGATTTTTACTAGACACTGTGTTGGAAATGAACTATACAACAAGGGAGTGGAAGGAGAAATGGGAGAAAATGAGGGAAGGACTTTTGGGCATTTACCCAAATGTTTACAAACAAGACCACACTAAAGCTACCAGCACAACTATGTTTATTGCAGCATTATTTACCATAG
>NW_012267217.1:935534-973771 GCF_000151885.1 Dipodomys ordii
TTGAGCCACAGCGCCACTTCCGGCTTTTTTCTTTTTGCTTATGTGGTGCTGAGGAATTGAACCCAGGGCCTCATGCATGCAAGGCAAGTACTCTACCACTGAGCCACCTTCCCAGCCCTTGGGGGTTTTTTTAACTGTATTTTTTTTGTCTGTTCATTTTTTGGTACTGGGGATTAAACCCAGAAAATTGCATCTGCTAGGCAAGTGCTTTGATGCTGAGCTACATCACCACTCTAAAAATTCTTGCTAGATACTTCTAATGAATGTGCACAGTATGGCATATAGTAATTAGAAAAACAAAATGAAGAATGCTTTACTGAGAAGCCAAACTTTCTATAGACTATTTATAATCATCAAGATAGATTATTTAGGAAATAGATGTTATGAAATAAAAATAAAAGCTAAAATGAAATTCACATAAAAAATGAAGACATTCACACAAATGATCATTTGTTCTGCTACCTCTCTTCATCCATCCTTTCTCCAAAACATTTCTTCTCAGAAAAGAGAAACTACCTCTGTGACATGATTTGAGAAGGTGCATACAAACCAAAATGTCTCTCCACCATTGATCTTCCACAGGATTTTTTCTATCTTCATCAGTCACATTCTGGGATTGAGGCACTCGAGGAAATTCGCTAATACATGTAACACATGAGGAAATTCGCTGAAACATAATGCAATATGTCTTGTCTAAACACTGATAAAGAGTGTATAATCTTAGTTAAGCAAGCTCATCAACAAGCTAAATGGACCTGGACAGAAAATAGATTTTGATAGTGGAGAAGGATCTGGGGAGGTGCCTAAATGGGAAAATTTGGATTCAGATACTCAATACAGGAACTAGACCACCAAGGAGCACCACAAGGGAACCAAGACTGCTATACTTGTGCCAGAATTATGAATGAATGTGAACTTGTAGGGATATTACAGCTTCTCGAAAATTCCTTAAAGCTGATCCTCTCTTAAAGTGTCTAGTTTCAGAAAAACAACTCTGCTCCTTAGTGTCTGTTATTTATGACTGAAATTATCTATATGGTTCCCGAAGGACCTTATGTTCTCATTTAGTAGATAATTTCCAAAGGCTTATTCATTCATGGATCCATCATAGATCGAGTGTGTAAATGTATTTTTTCCATGGTCTGAGACAATTAGACAATTAGAAGCTCCTCCACACCTGAGGTTTATTTTGTAGTAGAGAGACTGCTAAATAGGCAAAGAGAAAGAGTAAGATAAAAAATATAGAGAAGTCCCACAAGCTGAGAAAGTGTATTACTGAAACATCAGATGGGCGAGAAGGAACAAAAAGGCTTCCTGAGGGGAGTTATATATAAAAAAGTTAAGTTCTGAGCTAGACACCTGGGGCTCATGCCTGTAATCCTAGCTACTCAGGAGGCTGAGATCTGAGAATCGCGGTTCAAAGCCACTACCGGGCGGGAAAAGTCCATGAGACTCTTATCTCCAATAAATTGCTCAGAAAACCGGAAGTGGTGCTATGGCTCAAGTGGTAGAGCACGAGCCTTGAGCCTTGAGCTGAGAGATGGCGCCCAGGCCCAGAGTTCAAACCCCACTACCAACACACACATAAAAATAGTTCTGAAAATGTGTACACGTGGAGGGGGCAGGCAGCATTTGGGCTATGAAGTTTTCAGAGAAGCTAGACTGGAGGACAGTTTGCAGATGAGCCAGAAGAGTTTACAAATCAGGACTACAAATCAGGAGGGTAATTTGGATAGTATGAAAAATTAGGTAGAGAAAGTAAGAAGAGGTTTTTTTCTTTGTTGTTGTTTTTCTTTTCTTTTCTTTTTGTGTTATTTATCTGTCTTTGGGAGGGTAAGGGGGGGCACAGAAGTGGAGGGACAAAGGTAGTATTGCCATGTACAATTGTGAGAGCAATTAAATTAGAAATCCTTGTACAAATCTGTATCCTTTTAGAAAATTAAAAGATGAATCCTGAAAAGACCCATTTTGCAGAGGTTATCTATGAAAAAAAGTTATTCCAATATTGTCTTGGGGCAAAACCAGAGCATTGACATACTGAATAATCCATTTGAGCTTGACAACCCATGGAGATTAGTTTGAAGTCATAAGATGAAGCAGGTAAGAATAAGCCAAAATGAAAAAAATAAAGTAAAAAGTATTATGGGTTTGGAGGTGTGGCTCAGTTAGTAGAGCACTAGCCAATGAGTGAAAGTATTAGGTATTCAGTTAGAATTCTGGTCTCAGATAAAAAGAAAGGGAAAGGGAGGGAGGAAAAGGGGAAGACAAGGGAGAAGAAAAGAAGAGAGGGCCAAAATGCCAACACAGGAAATAGGAGAAACGCCAAATGTAATTAGAAATCAAAAGGGCAGAGCCTTAACAGTGCAAGGAAAGCAGAAAGCCTGTGAGCAAACAATCTCCACAGCCCCAGAGCATGCATAAAGTAATCAGATTGTTGAAATAACTCAAGGTCTGAGATTCACTCAACAAGAATGTTGGAAAATCAAGTAACACAATGGATAAGACCAGACAGGAAATGTAGTATTGGCAGAAGTGTGTTGACAGACCAGAGAAGAGAAGACTTAGATGGATCATGAAAGATGTGAGTTCAAACAAAGGAGGTGAAAAATATGATCATATATCCTGAGGGGAAAAAGCAATCCCAGATCCAAATACAGCTTTTCAATTCACTCTCAAAATGGAAAATAATATGACCACAATCAAAGGATTTTCTGAATGTCAGTAGTTAGAGGAATGAATATGATAAAGACAGAATATGATGTTAGTTATGTTTTTCAGTTCTTTGAAAAGGATGTCAGATTACGACAAAAATCAAATTACCTATATTCTTAGTGAATGTGAAGATGAGCCAGAAAGTGAAAAGCATTTCACAAATTAGACATTTTCATTTAGGTCCTTGACTTGAATTTTCCCTTTATTGCAATTCAGATGCAATAGGAGTAAATAGCTAGAAGAGTACCTTTGGTTTCTTGGGATCATATGTGAATAAACCTATAATACATTATGAGTATAGACTATATTGCTACTATGAGAAAATATGTCTTTTATCACTCACTAATTTGGGTAGCATAAATCCATTTATGTATGCGGAATTAATAATGGCTCTATATACCTACAACTAAGGCTCAAATGCTATTTATTACTTATGAGAGACCCTTTGCTATTTTCCTATGACATCATTTGGAATATTGAGCTGAATCTGTAATCTGTTTGACCATGAATCATGTCCCATACTCTTGCAAGCTACTGCTGAAGACACTGACCCAATAATATAATATACAATGTAAAGTATTGCAACTCCTTAAGGAATGCGCTGAAACCAGTTGGATAAATTTGAATTCTTTGTTCAGTTAAGTATCAATGGCTCCAAAGTAGGTCACTGTGAAAAGCTTTCTCAGTAAATTGTTTTCAAAGCCTAGGGCAGTTTGTGGGAATTCTACTTCTTTTACATCTATACAAAAATGTTCTTTGTTTATCTGCCTGTTTGTTATATATACCTTGCCCTTTCCATGAATGGTTTTATGCAACCTTGCTTTATTTTCAAAAATGATGACAATTTATATAGTCTTTCAGACCTCTCATGTGGGCTTTGAATTTGAACATGAGCTTTTAACCATCCTAATAAATACATCCCTTAGATAGATCACCCTGAATGAAGAAGTTAAACATGCCAGGCTGCAAGTCCTATTACCAAATATCTGTCTTCAAGCTTCCAGGCCCCAGACTACAATTACAACATCACATGGCTGCTGCTTCCCTTATTATCTTATTATCTCCTCTTAATATCCTTGGCAATTAAGATCATATCCAGTGTGTCTGGAGGAAGGGTGACCTGGATGAAGCTTCCTGAGATGCTATCTGATACAGGCATGAGAATCTGATGAAGACATAATATGGGAGGGAGGGAAGATAATTGTTCCAGGGAGGAGAAAGGATTGTCTAGAATATGTATGTGTTTATGGGTACATGCACGTGCATGTGCACGTGTGAGAGGTCATTAATTTGAAAATCCATTTCTTGGAATTTTCTTCCCTGTGTAATTCCAAGCTCCTATGTAGGAACAGCAGATATTCTAGGTGAGATCTGAAGCCTTACCCTTTTATAATGGAAAGGTGTATTCAAGGCATCAGGCATCGTTATAATCAGGCATATTGTTTCAATCTGAATGGCTCAGCCTAATGGAGCAGAAACTGCTCAGCTGTACTCTGGCTACCGCTGGACCCTCCTCCGACTTCTCTGAATCCTGGATCAGTGTGTGTAGCATTTGCAGAAGTGAGACCATTGTTCATCTCTTTCCATCAGGGTCACTTAATTTGGCTTCTCTGCCTCTTAAGCCATTTTTCCATAGTGAGAAACACCCATTAGGCATTTAAATCACAAGCAGCTCTGATGATGAAGTCTGGAGGTGGTAAGAGTCGCACATGAGTCTCAGCTCGCATTCATGTACCATAATTTTTCCATTCCTCTCTCCTCTCCATTTACCTCTTCTTGTGTCAATGACCTGCTCTGATGACACTATACCCAGCATCTCATGATGACAGAACAGGCTGATATAAACTTTTTAACCTGTTCCCACAAATATAAAAGGTTAAATCTCTATGATAACTGTCCTATTTCATATCCTTCCTACTGGCTCTGTTTTTTCCTATCTAGCTATGACCAATAAAATATTTATATCCAGTGTACTCAGTAATAAAACATAGTTTAATGGACAATTTCACAAAAATCTATTAAAGTTTAGAGTGTTAAAGGGGAAAAATTCTATATTTAGTGTTTTAGGTTGGTACTTTTGCCAGAAGGTTATAAAAAATATTTAAGGTTTTCCATGGGTAAAATGTAACTAATATAAAATTATTGGAAATTTAATATTACCACCAATCAACTGTTCTGAAAGCCACATTCCTGTAGAAATTAAGTTGTTGAGAAAAGTTCTTAATTGGAATACAAATGGATTTTTATTACAATCTTCAATTTCCAAACTTTACCATCTGAAGTAGTTCATTTTTTCTTATTTATTATCTTCAAATAGTTAAATAAAGAAGTTTTGAGTCAAAATGCCAAAGCATGTATACAAATGCATCTTTATCAGCCTCCCTCCTTTCATCATTTCCCCTCATCTGCCATCTACCTCAATCCCACACACCCCCTCAAATTAGTTCTTCTTGTACATGAGAAAGTAAGACAACCATTGAAGTTTTTCCAGGAATAGAAACTACCACATAGCTTCTAAGAACAGTGCTAATAAAATTATTTGTGAATATGAATGTCTTCCTTAATACTTTACCCATACAGACTATTGGTCTAATTTCTATTGTATACTGAGTTCCCTTGCATTCTTTCCTACTCCACAGACAGATAATGTCTGGGCATTTTCACAGTGGAACATACTCATAATTTCTAGAAAACTTGTAAGTAGAAAAGATAGAGCCAAAGATTTAATATGGATTCCAATATTTAGTCTCTAGTTTGGGTCAGCTCTTCAGCTCAAGGCTAGTGCTCTGCCACTTGAGCCACAGTGCCACTTCTGGTTTTTCTGCTTATGTCACCACATGAGGAATTGAACCCAGGGCCTCATGCATGCAAAGCAAACACTCTACCACTAAGCCACCTTCCCAGGCCTCTAGTTTTGTTTCTAGTCTGTATTACCATTATATATTGAAGCCATGGGACACATAAATCTGAGTCAGAAGACGCCATATCGTCTTTTAGATCATATCAATTACACGTCAAGTGTACATAACGTACACCTGCTGATGCTCGGGTGGTGGAGGAGAAGGGACCAGCACCTAACTGCAATTCCATCAGTGAAGGAAGTCATCTTGTGTCAAAGCTTCAGAGAGAACCTACTCTACGAAAGGCTATGGAAGGGGTAAGAACTGTTGGTATTTTTCATCTGTAAACAAACTAAAGAAACAGGAGGAAAATGTGAAGAGTTCACAAGATGGAGAAAGGGTTCTACCTTGAAAACATTACTGTCTCCACATTCCTCAATAGCTGTGTTTCTTTACATACAAACCTAACAAAAACATATATATTATCTTCAGCAAAGTACCTATTTGTGGTAAATATTGAATCCAACTGTATTCTTCTGTATTTTGAAATAAAAGTTTATTTCACATCAGACTGTATAAGATCTATGCAAGTCAATTCCAAATTAGCCTAATTTTTAAAGGCAAGGAGGGATTTTTTGGTAATTTATTAGTTTAAAAATGTAGATTGTAGATACAAGAATCATAATATAACACAGATTAAAGTACAAACTATACATTTCATAGAGACAAGATTTGCAAAGACATGGTTACACATGTCTTTTTAAAGATAATATGCATATTTATATTACTTATGTCTGATATTGAAAACATAATGGGAATGACACAGAAGTCAAGAAACTCGGGAGTAAAAAATAAAAAGTAATAATGTGTATTTTATGCATACCAGAGCAAAATAAGAGATGAAATGTGAGGTGAAATTTATAGCATATTACAGATGAGAGATTCCTGGGTAAGAATCACAAGAAGGCACCTTCCAATGAAACATCACAGAAAAGACTGTCTGTGAAGATTTGTCTGGCAATATCAGTGTGGGTTGACTCAGAGAACATACAGGCAGGACAACTTCAGAGATAATAAATATAGCAGGTCATAAACAGAGGACCTAGAAATGCACTTTCAGAGTTGGTGCAATTACTTTCTATAAATGTGAGATGAGAAAAAAAACATGGTTTTAGTACATGTTCATATTTTTTATGAAATAAATACAGTCATTCTTTCAAAGAAATTAAAAGTTTATCAGGCTATAATTTAGGGAAAGCAGAAAAAGTTAATGCATTGATTATCCATGGAAGCATTTGTCCGTGACCTTTTTTATTCCAGCAAGAGTCTTGGCTACTCTTGATCCAACAGCTCCCACTAAATCTACCCAGCTCTTGTGAAATAGATATGATGATTTGGCCCAGAACTATACCTTAGATTCATTTACAATGTTCATTTAGAGTTTTTAGATTTGTGCAAGAAAGGTCAGTCATCACTTTGGTAGTTTAGCTTTTAAGATGGAAACTTGAATGCCATGTCCTAGTATCTTCTCTTTGTATTTCCTACCAAATGGCACCCAGAGTAGATGTGGTTTCTTTAGATCAAAACTTGAAATAGATTCTGAAGGAAAGTTGTAGACACCAGATGGAGAAAGATAGAATTCAGTTCCATAGTTCTAGTTGTTAGTGAGGACTAGTCTTATACCCGGTGTAAAAAATATGCCAGAACATTTTTAAATTATTACACAATCTGGTTTTCCAAAAACATGAATAATAAGTGTTATAATTAGTAAAACAACAACAACAACAAAATTCCTCCTCTTCCTCCTTCTCCTCTTCCTCCTTCTCCTCCTACTCCTTCTCCTCTTCCTCCTCCTCCTCCTCCTATTATTACTACTATTACCACTTGTCCTGTGGAGAATTATCACTACTATTATCATTAACTATGGGGACATCTTAGCTTTGCCAAATAAAATTTAAGGCAGGATATGGTACAAGTACTTAGCTGTCTCAGATTGAGTTTTTCAAGAAACATTTAGTAGCTCAGTAAGAGATAAAAATAAAAAAGGTAGGTTTCTGTACTGGTTAAAAACTGTGGTTTTAATTATAAAGAAATATGACTTAAGAACAACAGGATGAAGATTAGTAATATTGAATAATGTTTGGTTGAAACACAGAGTAAAGTGACCAAGGAAATGATGCCATCCATTAGTAATATCTGCCCTGACCAGAGAAATAGGCAGCACAATTAGGACTTCTGTTATGTTCTCTATCTTCCTCCTCTAAATTTATATCCTGTCATTCTTTCAACAAAACCAAACTAATGTATCAAGTCAAATCAAAATCATGGTTAATTAAATAATATAAAATAACTTACAAAACCAATAAACTTCTGTTGTTATTTATTTAAATCATGGTTAATTAAATAATGTAAAATAACTTACAAAACCAATAAACTTCTGTTGTTATTTATTTTAACAGTCAACTAAATATCCAAGAAATCAAACCATGTCTTCCTTAAAATAGGATCCTAAGGAAAATATCCACAGTAGAGGAGGGGGAGGAAAGTTAGAAAGAAAGAGAGAAAGAGAGAAAGAAAGAAAGAGAAAGAAAGAAAGAAAGAAAGAAAGAAAGAAAGAAAGAAAGAAAGAAAGAAAGAAAGTAATTAATAGTAAAATTAGACCACTGAGAGAATTGTGCAGATGTCATGCTAAAATAGAATAATAATGGAACTTTACCATTGGGTCATAATTTAAGATACTGTTTGTTCTCATTTCTACATTTCTTATTTTTTGAGCGACATTGTGGGAGGAGATATTATCACTGTTGATTGCAAATTTGAGCCTCATTATACTTACACGTGCTCTCTGGATTTCTATCTGCCTATACCTACATTTCACTGTGTTCATTTTCTCTGTCTGAAAATGTCACTATGTCCTAAAAATGCATAGCCACCCCTAAAACATCCTTGTACCAAAGACCAAAGGAAGTTTGCTATCTCCACTGTATTTCTAAAGTGTACCCAGATTTTCTTAGTAAGATTTGTTCCAGTATGAGCTTAGTTGCTAATGCATTTGTAATTGCCTGCCTTCTCTCCTCTCTTTCACCTACTCATTCCTTATTAGCATTTCCAGGAATTAATTTTCAAATAAATAACTTGAATACTTGTCTAAAGAATTGTTCCTAATATAAGGTAAACTACCAGAAAGATTTGAGGCAACTCAGGAGAATTATACTGAAGCCTTTTTCTAGACCCTTTTTTTCTAAAAGTTTAAAATTTAGAGTTTTAGCTCCTAAGCTTAAAAAAATGGCAGGATTTTTATTTTATGCAGCACAAATGATACATAAAAATCTTTTAGCACACAGACCATTAGGACTATTAATTTATTAAGGGAACAACAAAATGGTGAGATAAGGGACAAAGGGCTAACCAAAGCAACAGCGATACTCACAAGGCAATATGTTGGAAATATACAGTACAACTTGTGGGGAGGGGATTGGAGGGAGGGAAATTGGGAGAAAAACAGGGAGGGGTAACAAGTTTGACAAGAAATGTACTCCCTACCTTGTGTATGTAACTGTAACCCCTCTGTACATTCCCTTGACAATAAAATTACATTTAAAAAATGCAACATAAATAACAACCACAATAAATGCAATGCAATAAAAAAGTTTTTTTTATTTTATTTGTGAACATACTGTACAGAGGGGTTACAATTACATGGGCAGGATAATGCGTACATTTCTTACCAAGCATTGCAGCCTCCTCCTTTTGTTTACCCTTCACATCCCTTCCCAGCCTCCCCCCCTCCCCCCCAATCCCAAGGATTGAAAAAAGATTTTTAAGATGTAAGTGAAATGATATGTATATATGTTAACAAAAAGGCTATCTTGGAATGTTGAGGCTGAAGCACTAAGAATATTGAACAGTAATCCATCGTAACTTTGGCTCATATTTGTAGCAATTCAAGATACAACTGAGGAAATACACTAAAAAATAAGTTGCAATAGTAATTGCCACAATTGAATGTTGGACATTTTTGAATTTTATCTTATTCTTTTTAAATCCAATGCAAGGGCTCCCAGTGTAGTTGTAAAACAAACTTCCCATATAGAACTACTTATAAATCATCTATTAGTGTTTGTAAAAATCCCCAAGGCTTTTCTCTAATCCATCCAGACAGGAAAGAACAAGGGTAGAAAGGTTGAATCATGGAGGAGTATAGGGCCAGCCGAGAAGACAACTCAATTCTCTCTCTTCCACCATCTACAAATAAGTCCATAGCTGCACTAACCAAGGTGGGTCTGGGAAGGGTTCCCACTGGGGAACTGGGCAGGTATTTCCCAGTGACATCTCACTACTTGGAAGCAAGTAAACTCATTTTTGGCAAATAATCTTCTCTTTCACAACCAATATTCCATTTGAGTTTAGACATGACAACTCTTTGATATGGTGATATTTTCTCTTTTCCATAGAACAACTAAGAGTTATAGGACTTGGATGATATATCCAGCAAAACCACATAGGAAAGAAGCAGAGCCAAGAGTCAAACACAGGCATTTTGAATTTATACCACTATGCCTTCTGCTCAACTACCTAACACACTGTCTTCTCAAATGAGTATTTTTTTGTTCTTCCCTTTTTTCTTTCATTCCCTTTCTTCCTTTCTGTCTTCCTTCTCCTTTTTACCTCTTTCCCTCCCTTCCTTTGCCTTCTTTTCCTTGCTCACTTTCTTTGTCTTGCTTGCTTGCTTGCATTCTCTCACATACACTCTCTTTTTCTTTCTCTCTTATTTTCTTTCATAATGCTGGAAATCAAATCTATGGTTTTAATTATGCTAAAAAATTCTACCACTGAGCTACACTCTTAGCCCTTGGTGTTTGGTGGTGGTTGTTGTTTGTTTGCTTGCTTGCTTGTTTGTACTGGGATGTGAACTCAAGACCTCATGCTGTATGTACAGGGTAAGCACTTCACTTCTGAACCACAACTTTTAGCCTTAGCCTTGTTTTCTTGAGACAAAGTCTTTCTAAACATCACATTCAGGCCTTAAACTATGTAAGGTAGGCTGGCCTTGATCTCAAAATCAGCCTACTTCCTCTGCCTCTCTGGTGCTGAGATTAAAAACAAATAAACAAGAGAAAAAAAAGCAAGGCATCTGTGGCTCACACCTATAATCCTAGCCAATCAGGAGGTTGAGATCTGAGGACCACTATTTGAAATCAGCCTGGACAGGAAAGTCTATGAGATCTTATCTCCAATTAACCACCAACAAACTGAGACAGGAGCCTTGGCTCAAGTCGTAGAGCACTAGCTTTTAGCAAAAACTCTTAGGAACAGTGCCCAGGCAAGCTGCAGCACCTGTACACACACACACACACACACACACACACACACACACACACACCATGCCAAGGCTTATTTTCTTTTTTTGTATTAAGAAAATTTTGAAGTTTACCTAGTTCCCAATTCTTGCAACACATTAAATGTAATGTTGCATTTCCTTCTGAAACAAACAGCCAATGAGTGAAATATCACATTATTTTCCCAACAAAAATTAAAAATAATAGTGAAAATTTAAGCTGCCATGCATGTAATCCTAGCTACTCATGAAGCTGAGATTCAAGAAGCACAATTCAAAGCCAAACCAGGGAAGAAAATATGTGAGATTATTATTTACAAGTTGCCAGCAAAAAAAAACTGGAAATGGAGCTGTGGCATAAGAAGTTGGAACACTAGCCTTGAGTATACAAGCTAAAGAACAGCAAATTCCTGGGCCTTAGTTCAACCCCAGTAGTGGAACAAAAATAAGTGAATAAATAAATAAATAAGTGTAGGAGAGCTAAAGCTCATAAAAACCCTGATATCCACTTCTTTCATCTGATTTTTGATCAAAATTAGCATCCAGTTTTAAAGGAAAAGAGTAAAAGCATGAGGGATGAAATTTTTAACAAGAAATAGACACAATTATTCCAAAAATATCAATGAGATCTGAATTATGTAACTTGGACTAAAAGTTTTATATATATATATATGCACATGTGCTTCAAGAAAAATGTGCACTCCAAGTGTGATTTGGAATGGATTACAGAAATACCAAATGTTCCAGTTATGTGAAGGTTTAATGAAAGAATAGGAATATGGTATGGATTACTTGATAGTGACAAAAAATATTAAGAAATATTATTTTTGAGATAAGAGACATTGGGGGGAGAATCAGAAAGCATAAAACTATAAATAGCAGAAAACAATAGAAAAGTTGAAAAGCTTCTTCAATGAACAGAGACATTTAACAGTTGAAGGTAAACATGATCAATGCATATAAAACTTACAAAAAAAGTATCTAGTAAAAAGATTCAGTCTTTACAAGAAAAAAAAAAATCATAGCTCTAGAAATAGCCCAAAACATTGAATGTGATAGAATGATAGCTTTAGGAACTTTTGCTATTCTATAATTCTAATTTGAAGTTAACTATTTAGGAAGAAAAAAATTTTATGGAAGTATTATCAAAATGAAATGAAACTGAATTAATGCAAATGTTTATTTATCTTTTGGATTTCACTGTTTAGCATGATAACCAAATATAGAGCCATGCATGACATGAATAGATTCACACTGCAAAAGAGGAGAAAAAATCAGGTATCAGAAATGATCATTGGGTTAAGCAAAATAATTCAGCCTCAGAAAGACAATCATTGCATGTTTTCTCTAATATGAAGGAGCAGGATGTAAGGAAAAAACAGATGTGAATATAAAGCAAGGACATTTGCAGCAGGGAATCGGGAGGAGGTGGAAAGAGGAAAGGAGAGGGGCAGAGTGGGAGAATATGATTGAAGCACATTGTAAGTATCTGTGAAGAGGTCATAATAAAATCCATTATTAAAAATTACAAAAAAGGTATGAAAAGGAGCGCTGAGAGAGAAGGGAGAAGAAAGAAAAATACATCAAATGATTGTCTTCAAAGTATACCACAAGTGGATATGGGACTAGCATAACGAAGCCCTCACATTGTACAATTAATATGTGCCAATAGGAGAATGTGTGGGAGAAAAAAGGATGATACTGTAAAAGATTACATTTTAATAACATGCTCTATCCTCATACAAGTAGAAAACTGACAAAGATGTATCTCTGGTAATACTTGCTTTCTTGTTTTTCCAGACAACCAGGCAGCAGAAGTGTTACCTGATCCATGCTTTAAGTTCTTGAGAGAACCAGAAACATAATGGGCTCCAAAACACCTTCGACTGCTGGAATCATGAATACTTCCTGCCTAATTGTGTTGGACAACAGAGACAAAGTAAGCCCCTGTAATTACATCCCAACCTTGTCCACACTGGCAGTCATGTAATTAATACTTCCTCCGTAAAGCAATGGAAGAATTTAAGCAGCAGGTATTTTTCAACCATGGTCTGAAAATAAAGAAGAAAATGAAAACCCAAGTGGGGAATTCATGTGCATTTTAGCTATGTGCAGACACTTTGGGGATTCCATTTGTGAAGAGAAATTGTAACTAGATTCTCAGAGCCCTCATTGTACCAGCAGATGAAAATGATACTTCCTTCCTGCAAAAGGCCATAGTGGAGACTATGGGGGAAATAAAGGGTGACTGGGGCTATATTTATTCCATGAAGGTTTATGAAAATTGTAAACATAATCTCAGTTTCTGGCTACCTGAGCCATCCTAGTATGGTGCCAACCTCATTTGCAGTCTCAGCCAGGAAATCTGTGCAGAAACCTGGCACCAAAGGTTAGACCTCAACTTACAATGTAAGAAAAAAAAACCTGCACTCCAGTAGATCTATACAGACTTCCCAAGTCCATTCACAGTGTCTAATGTCTACTTGTATAGAGGCCTTCACATAGTCACTACAGAGCCCATAGGATTCACAGACAATTGCAAAATTGTTTGGTAATACAGCAATAGAGTACAGATCAACAATGCAGATGAACAACAGACTTTATTAGTAGAAAGTTTCCTTCCCCATAATTGCTCTAATGTCAAATCTTTGATGTTGTTTTCTATTAAAGTCTTTACACTCATGCCCAGCAAAAGTCAACATTTTAAAAGTCCTCCATTCTCAAGCAAAAGAAAGACAAACTTCAACTTTGTCTCTTTTGTGTTTCTATTAAATATGTAATTTTTCCACATTACTATTCTTTTTTAAATGGTACACGGTGCTGTACAGAGGAGTTATGGCTATCTAAGTAAGGTAATAAGTATATTTCTTGTCCAACTTGTTACCCCGTCCCTCATTTTTCTCTTACTTTCCCTCCCCGCCCCTCACACATGGACAGAGGTTTTTCTTTGTTGTTGTTTTTAGTGTACTATGTTATTTTTTGTTTCTTTTGTATGTTCTTCTCCCTATGGCATATCCCCTGTTGTCAGTGTATTAGAGTTTGGTACCCTGGTATTGTATATATGTTTATTTGAATTAGGCAAGGGAAGAGGAACAACAGAATGGTGAGACAAAGGCCAAGGGGGAAACCAATGCAACAGCGATATACACAAGATGACATGTTGGAAATGATCTATTAAATATTTAAAATACACAAAACTCAGTGTTGAGGAGCACAGATCAGTTTCTTCTTCCTGAAACACCTTATCCCATGATATATAATAATATATATAACATAATATAATATAGAAATCTTCCCTATTCCCACTTCTCTTTTTCTATCATATTTCCATACTTATATCCTGTGCAATACCTAACTCCCTTGACAGTTTTATCTGTCAACATTTGAAATTTGAAGTATAAAATAATTTTTTTGAAAATAGAATATTTGGTATGACACAAATATTCAGTCCATAATGACAGTATTCCAAATCTAGGTCTCCCTTAAACATTAAAAAGGAAAATATTTCACATATGACTGGATTACAGCATAATTCTCGGAGACAGCAGAAGAATACAATTCTCCACCACTAGTAACTAATATTAATTTCCAAAATAACTCAACTTAGATATCTTCAGTCTAGTGGCTTTCTTGATTCCTTTTTATACTGATGGACTCAATTGGTTTGCTCATAAATTATGGAAGCTCTTAATTCAAATGTACAAATTATGCCAGGAAAAACACAAAATTTTTAAGGCAACATGTGATTGTGCATGAATATTTAAAGGCAATAAACCAGATTTATATCCCATTAAACATAAAAATAAAAACCTCAACAAAAGAACAACTTGATTGATGGTGTACATCAAAATATACCACCTTTTTGGCAGCGGGTTTCCAGTCTCACATATAAATAGCTCCCTGTTCTGCAGGCAAACCCACTGAGAAGGCAGTTCCTCTCCATTGGATATCACTCAGTTTTTCCTTTAGAAAAGAGCAAATGGGGTTTTTTATATACTTCTGGCTGAAAAACTCTGAAATTCAATATGTGTTCCAATTCTCAAAATCTGGAAACACAAAATAGGCCAATGGACCACTTCCAAGTAGACTCAGTTTTCCAAAGTCAAAAACCAAAACATGGTAATGGTAAGAAAACCCTATCAAAATGACTCAAGCAAAGATCTTTGAATTTAACATTTTATTTGTTAAACTCATTCACTTTTATTCTGCTTGATGATCAGCCTCACCTCAAAGATTGAATTGACTTTAAAATGATTAGAAATTACTTTTTTGAAAATGTGTAAGACTGACTAATGACCTTAGCCATAGGTATATAGTGCAAACTCATTGAGTTGTCTAGAGCGATTGTAACAGACCAATGAACACCACAGTCACAGGTACATCCTTCAGATGTAATATACAAAGTAATATGTTACAATTATGTACATGTGTTTGGGAAACAACTTACTACAGGTTGAAGTAGGAATACTAACTAAAATGTATACCTAAGGAGATTTATTTTGAGGATCCAGAAGTTAAATTCTGGACAGAGAAGCAATTATGCAATTCAATGCAATATCAGTGCTTAGCTTGAATATCTTTAAATTTATAGAGTAAGACTGTATCTTCCAAATTTTCTCTGGCATTGTAGTGACAGCTACTAATTACTTCCTCCATTAATATAAATTGCAGTATTCAAGGACTAGGTAAGTCTTCATAGTAATACCCAACTGCAAAGGCTACATTTTCATGAGATAAACCAAGTAACTTAATTTCATAGGCAAATTTATTTTATCAGCTGATTTTCTAATTCAATAAAGAACCATTATAGTATTCATTAACACACTGAGTTTTTTTGCTCGAATTCTTTCAATGTTAACAATAATAATTATTAGCTTTAAGAGGACCCAGACATTTGGACAGGAATCATTTGTACAAGTTTGTCTTGATTCAAATAGATACAAAGATACAAAGTACATTCACTAGAAATATTTTGATGGTCAGCATCTCAATCATATTCTCTACAGATTTTTAAAAAAAAATCATAGGAAGCATAAAAGATCCTCAAACAATCTTATAAGGCCTGAGGTGGCGGGGGAGGGTGGGGAGCAGTGTGAGATATATCACAATACCTGACCTCAAATTTTCCTGTAAAGCCATAATAACTGCATAGTACAAAAACAGCACATAGACCAATGAAATAGAATAGAAGACCCAAAAATAAGCCAATGCAACTAGAGCCATATAATTCTCGACAAAGATGACAAAGAGATGCATCAGATAAAAGAAAGCATCCTTTCAAAATGGTGCTTGTAAAACTGGATATGCACATATAGAAGGTTAAAACTAGACCACTGTGCCTCACTCTGTAGCGAGATCAATTCAAAGAATATCAAAGACCTCAATGTAAAACTTGAAACTTTGACACTGGGACACACACACACATACACACACATACACACACACACACACACACACACACACACACGAGAACCATTTCAAGATACAAGCACAAGTAATAATTTCCTGAATTAGATTCCAATAGGCAGAAAATAGGAACAAGAGTTGGCAAATGGAAGAACATCAGATTAAAAAATTCTGCTCATCAAAGGATCTAATTAAAGGAGAATTGGAGAATATCCTTGCAAATAAGTAATCTAACAAATCATTATTAAGAATGCACACAAACTCAAAAGAATTAAGCACCAAATGAATAAATAACTCAAGTAGAAAGTAAATAAATGAATTGCAGTTTTCAATCCAAGCTGGGGCAAGGGTGGGAAGAGTACTACAAAGGGAGACTCTGATCACGATACATTATACTCATAATCTAATTTGTAGAAGTGAAAATTCTTTATTTGGGGCGGGGGGAGGGAGGATCCGGTCGTGGGCCTGAACTCTGGGCCTGGGTGCTGTCCCTCAGCTCTTCAGCTCAAGGATAGTGCCCTAAACTCATGAGGTTTTCTGTTTAAAAGAAAATGTGTTTAGTTTTTAGTATCCAGTGAACCTACTTTAGACAGATCAACTTACAGTGTGACCCATCACCAAGCCTGCTACTGTTTCTGTCACCATAATGCATATTATGACTTTGAAATAAAAAGAAAAATTAAAATGAGTTAAGTTTAAAGTGTGAATATGAATTATCCTGTTCTTTCTTCAAGAAAAATCTTGATTAGTAACCCATCACCAAAACAATACATTGAGATATGGGGAAAACTGATAAATTAATATAATAAATGCAGAAAATAGCTTATGATTTGAATAATTCTGGGGAGACAAAAAGCAACAAAGGTAAGTTTCAATGTAGTCTTTACTAAATTTTTTTATTTTTATTTTTTTATTTTTTTGTTGGTTGTGGGGCTTGAACTCTGGGCCTGGGCACTGTCCCTCAGCTCTTCAGCTCAAGGCTAGTGCCCTATCACTTGAGCCACAGCACCATTTCCGGCTTTTTTCTTTTTGCTTATGTGGTGTTGAGGAACGAACCCAGGCCCTCATGTATGTGAGGCAAGCGCTCTACCACTGAACCACCTTCTCAGCCCTCCCCACTCAATTTTAATGATACAAAGAAAAACAGGTCAGGAAATGTGTATGTATTAGCTTCACTAATAACTATCCTGAAAAATAATCCCAATTCTTACATATAACAAAAGGAGTATTACCCATCCTCAAGGAACAAAGTCCTTATCCATCAAGGTAAATTAGTTTCACCTATCGGTTCAATTTTGCTATTACCACAATCAACTTTTTTCTAAGTTTCCCCGTGTGTTCAAGTCAACTTGCCACATGTGAATTTGGATTTGAATCCAAAAGAATATTTATTAGCAGATTATATGAAATGTTTATACAAGCATTTGATTTTTTTGGTGGTGGTGGTGGTCGTGGGGCTTGAACTCTGGGCCTGGGTGCTGTCCCTGAGCTCTTCAGTTCTTCAACATAAGCACTCTACCACTTGAGCTACAACGCCACTTTCGGTTTTCTGGTGGTTAATTGAAGTAAGAGTCTCATGGACTTTCCTGCCCGGGCTGGCTTTGAACCACCATCCTCAGATCTCAGCCACCTGAGTAGCTAGGTTTACAGTCATGAGCCACCAGTGCCCAGCTCAAGTATTTGAATTTTAAACATGTTCTCCCTGTTGTCTTTTCTTTAACCCCTTTAGATGGAAGAAAGTGATTACACTTAAAGCCTTAAATCATTATATAAAAATATTTTTTTAATGCTGTGTGCTGGTGGCTCATGTCTGTAATCCTAGCTACTCAGGAGGCTGAGACTTGAGGATCACTGTTCTATGCCAGCCTGGGCAGGAAAGTCCGTGAGACTCTTATCTCTAATAAACCACCAGAAAACTGGAAGTGGTGTTGTGGTTCAAGTGGTAGAGCACTAGTCTTGAACTGAAGAGCTGAAGGACAGTGCCCAAGCCCAGAGTTCAAGCCCCATGACTGCCAAAAAATAAAAAAAGCAATTGTATTAAAAAATACACAGTTCATTTTTCAACTTAATTAATAAAGATATTCTTGTTCTACTTCAATTGCTATAGTTTTAAAAATAGAAATAAGTCCATCTTTTCAAGGTTCTCTTGTTGCAGTATGGATTTGGACATTTGTGACAATAACTATCTACAATAAAGAAAAAACTGTGAGTTGCCAAGTTGAGTTTAGACTTAGAAAGTAGTGCAAATTCCTGAGAAAGTCTCATCTTCTAAAGGAAGCCCAAAAGAAGTATTGATTTCATTCACACTATCAGCCTAAGTAATGCAAATCCTTACAGATGATATAGAAAATAGACTTTAAATGAATGAACACATAACAATATATGTAGGTAATAAACACTTCAAGAATAAGAAAGCATGTAGACCCATTGCAACAATGAGATGTACAAGACATTATGTAGAAAAATGAACTTTACAACTTTGGCCGGGGGGGGGGGGCAGGGAGGGGAGTAAAGGGGAAAAAGGAAGAGGCAACAGTGCTTGATGAGAAATGTACTCATTACCTTGCTCATGTAATTGTAACCTCTCTGTATGGTATTTTCACAATAAAAAAAATTTACAAAGAAAGCATGTAGAGTTCCTAAAAGGGGAAGATGATTTTTAAAAAACTAATAATAAGGAAGAATGAGGTGATGTAGCAAACACAGGAGAACACACTCTAAACACTGAGACGCTACTGAACACAATCAACCTGGGGACATGCCATCTGAGTAAAGTATGGGCAACAACAGAGACCCGCTCTCATGCAGCTAGCTGTTCCTATCACAAAACATAAGGGAGAAAACAGAGCTATTTTGTTAGAGTGACATTATAGCCAGAAGTACATGTAAACTTCTGGGGATAACAGGAAATAACCTGAACAAGAAAAACAGCTAATAAATGTAATGGGAAACATCTAACATCTAATACAATTAGTCTTTGTATCTCATCAGAATATAACCCTCGGTTAACAACACTAACACAGGGATTGAACAAATGGATAGAGCAGAAACTCTTCACAAATGATCCTAGGTACCATAATGACTTCCATCACCAACAAAATGATGCAACTCAATGAAAGAGATATAAACTCAAACCAACAAATCCTTTACACGAGAGAAAGTCTAGTTGATAAATCGGAGTAAAACTTTAAGAATAATAGTCTCATAATAAGGACACTATTAAAAAGGTAAGAGAAACATATTTCTAAAACAAAAATAAGTGCATATATATGTATATACACGGATATATACATATATTATGATTCAATCCCTCTTCTCCTCATCAACTCCTAACTGATTGATTGAAAGTTAACTGTTAGGCTGGGAAGGTGGCTCAGTGGTAGAGCGCTTGCCTTGCATGCATGAGGCCCTGGGTTCAATTCCTCAGCACCACATAAACAGACAAAGAAAAAACCAGAAGTGGTGCTGTGGCTCAAGTGGTAGAGTGCTAGCCTTGAGCTGAAGAGCTGAGGGACAGCGCCCAGGCCCAGAGTTCAGGCCCACGACTGGACCAAAAAAAAAAGAAAAAAAGAAAGTTAACTGTTAGTTCTATCCTAGGAAGTGTCTCAGATTTTCATGGGATTACACTATCTCTCTGGATCTCTCCCTATGGGCCTCCTCTTCCACTCCATCTTCCCCCTCTCCCCTCTCCCTCTGCTCCCCTCTGTTCCTCTCTCCTCTCTCACCATCTCTCAGCAATCTCCCTTTCAAGAATGAAGAACCACAGATGTAGACAACAGAGCTTCTTCTTACTGTTACCCACCAGAGTGGATCCATCAGCAGCCTCATATTCGAGGAGTAAAACACACTCTCTAAATTGCTTGATAATCTACTATTACCTATTGTGTCTGATCAGCTGAATCACTCCAAAGTATGTACATAATACAAAGTTAATTGCTCATCATAGACCAAATATTTACTTCATTTTTGTAGATGAGACACAGACAAAATTCCATTCACTATCTCCTGAGCAAACCAGCTTTACCTGTCCCTTAGCCAAATTTTTCCCTTTAAATACAAAGAAAAGCTAAAGGCAATGGTACCCAACTCAGTGATTTCTACCATTCATGGGAGTCAACACGTTGAGTGTATTTGTTACATTAAGAAAGGAACTAGAGACTATCAGTCCAACTTTCAGATCCTGTTTTAATCAAAACCCATTCAGGAAACAGTCTGAAAGGCCAGAACTTTCAATATCCTTGTTCAAGAACGTTTTTTTTCTAGATGATTTGCAGCCCACAGAGGAAGAACAAATACTGGCGATGCTTTCTATATAATTTGGTATAAGTTCATAAAACAAATTGCCCAGATAATTGGACATGTCTTCAATTCTATACTACATTTTCCATAGATGTAAACCAGATTTATAACTTAGAAGTGCAGCAATAAATGAACATTGCTTGTAACTGACTTGTGCCAAGTCTTATGTCAAAGTGAAATAAAAAATGAGGCAGACCACTTGGAGTAATCAACTCTGTCAGCTTACTTCGCTCCTTTTAAAGAATTGATGAGAAACTCTAGGCTCTACAAAAAAAGGTTAATTATTTTTAGCAATACACAAATATGGAAGCTATTACATATAGCCATTTTAAATAGACTCCCTAAATTAAACTTATCCTAAAAATGATTTTTTTCTTATAGTTTCTTTTCCTTTTCTTCCTTTTTCCCCTTTGGAGAATTCAAAACATACATAAACATACACACACACACACACACACACATACACACACACTCACACATGGAAACTACTATCTTGAGGCTAAATTCCCATTTTCCTCTGAGGAGCTTTTCCACCGCCTCTGAAGTCAGAGTTGGCAATTACATTTCTCGAAACTGGACCGTCTGGTCACCATTTGTCTAGTCCTTGTTCCAAATAAGAAAAAAAAATTTTAGAGGTTAGTAAAATTATGTTGGGAAATACAAGGTGGTTTTAAGGCACATCTGTTAGTCCTGTGATAACTAAATAAGTCCAGTTATTATAACCAAAGCTTAAAACTAAAAGTGCCCTCTAATTGAATTCTTCCTCTTTGTGGTCAAAAGAAAGAAAAAAAATACTAATGGTAATAAAATAAGGAAAGCAGAATTTCCATCTGCAAGAACTTTCCTAAATCCATATACTTGTTGAGGCTATTTGCCAAAAGCAACATTCCAGAGAAAGTAAGCTTCAATAATACCCGTTCCAGGAATAGGGAGAGTAAGACATGTGTCTCTGTGGAGGTCACTTGGTGTTAGGAACACATTTCCAGGATTTAAAGAAAAAGAAAGCCATAGCAATCTTAAATGAGTAACCATTTCTCCCAAACTCTACTTGTAATTGTATTTAAGTAAGTTTGTCTGTTTTACTATTCATTGCTTAAGTGTACAATACACTCACCAAAAACCCTCATTACGACTGCTACTCAATCTACCCAAACACTTTTCAGTGAATCCTCCAATGTACCACCGGAAGTACCTTTCCAAAGCCAAATACAACCACATATCTATCATTGTCTTTAGATTCATGCCCACCCTAAAACACAAATACCTTGGTTTAGCAAAATAAGACTCTTTGAATAGCTTCTTTCTATCTTATCTCTTATTTCTTGCTAAAAATCTTCAGTCCTTTAGACTGATTTCCAAAACAATCTGTACCCCTTTATGATTTATGACCTCTTCCCCTCCTTATCTGAAATATTTCATTTACTGACTTGTTTTTGAGCACTTATACACTGATTAAAATTAAATATGAGTTAGATGGAAATGTTCTCTTATTCTCTCACAACACTTAAAATCCCACCTCCGCGATTACTTATCACATGGCAGTTCTATTGTTAATTGTTCTTTCTAAAAATTTGAACACCTGAAAAATAAAAACCAGATGTTTGGCTCTTTCATTGTGCTGATACCTAGCTACTTAAAAAAACACACACTCACTAAGTGATTGGTTGTAGACTATATGAATAAATGCATGAGTTAAGTGACAGGTACATAACTGGCTAATGTAGTAAAAATCTGTTTCAACTGTAATCAATATTTTGCAAGTTTCACTGTTAGTGGTATTGAAACAATTAGACCAACTTTGACCATGAATATGCACATGAGTATAGTCCCTTTGGCTTTTTTAAACTGGAACAGATTTTTTTCCTTTGCCCTTGGTTATACATTATAGTATATATTTGGGATTTTTGTGTCCTTATTCTATTTATATTTTTGAAATTTGTTTTGACTATAAAACCCAAAATTGGATATAAATGTCCATATATTTTTCATTTTCCTTATAATTTATCTGATAAAGTCACATGCCATTAAGCACTTGCCATTAAGATATTTAGAAATAAATGCAAAGGGAAATAACCAATGTATTTCATTTTTATTCAGAGTGACTTAACTTCAGAACATCTAACCACCTCTTCCTTTCTTCCCTCTAATTTTTTTGTGTTCTTCTATTTTCTATTCTATGCAAATAAAGTAATAATTTTTGCATAGGAACAAATACCACAGAAAAATATAAACCTCTCCACTTAAAAGTATATATACATTTGAGGGAGAGTTTATATACAATTTGGGGGAGAAAAAAAGATACAAATTTTTAAAAGTAATTAATGTAACAGGCTCAGTAGGACAGAGGTCATTTGAAATACTTGACCCTTTCTTTTCCCTAACCTCATATTTTGTTTGATTTTTTTTGCAATGTCTGACTGAGCATATAATCCATTAACTTGAACAAGGGTTGTTAGCCCTCAGGGGAATTCTGTTACCTTCTTCAATTTCTTTTTTTTATTGTGAAAATACTGTTCAGAGGGTTACAATTACATGAGCAAGATAATGAGTACATTTCTTTTTTTTTTTTTAATTGTGAGAATACCCTACAGAGGAGTTACAATTACAAGGGCAAGAAAACCAGTACATTTCTTATCAAGTATTGTTGACTCCTCTTTGTTTCCCCTTCCCATCCCTTCCCATACTCGCCCCTCCCCCCACCCCCGACCAAAGTTTTAAAGTTCGTTTTTCGACATAACGACTTGTACATCTCATTGTTGCAATGGGTACATCTGTATCCGTATTTAAACGATTTGTTTTTCCCCTTCCCTCGACAAATTATACTAACATCAAATACAGTGAAAACCGGGGTTATACCGTGGTGGAGGGACATACAAAGCAACATAGAAATCATCTTATAAATGTGTTAGAAACAATTGCATGAAAGAAAAAAAAACATTTTAATACTTATCTTGGTGTTCATTCTCCCAACATCAACTTATCTGACCTTTTCTGCTTGACTCAGATAAATACTAGTTATTGCAAATAAGGGAAACCATGGGACCTATGTTTCTTTGGACCTAGCTTATCAAGTATTGTAGTCTCCTCCTTTGTTTCCCCTTCCCACCCCTTCCCATCCCTTCCCATCCTCCCCCTCCCTCTTCAATTTCTTTTGCTGTAAATAGGTCTCCTATGGAAATACTCGATGCTATGGACATTTTAACTCTTCTATGGAAATTACTTAAACCTAAGAGTTATGTTTCACAAGAAAGGAGGGGATTCGTGAATCCTCATTTATATAATGTCTGGTCTTCTAGCAAATTGATTTGGGGGCCCAACTGACATTAGTAGATACAGATTTGTTTTTTCATCATCTTCTATATATGGATTTTAACATTTACAATTTGTCGACTCCTGTGATACAACATATATTCTTTCAAATTCCTACCTTTCAAAAGCTTTTTGTTTTTTCTTCATTTTTGTTCATGCTTCTGCTCTGGAATGAGCATCTCACTCCAATTAATTCTCGAAACTGATGGACTGTTTCCAATCAGTATGGGAAATCCATTCTTTGCTCTCTCACCTCACATATGAAGGTTGTTATGAAGATGAGGATGATAAAGTCATACTGGAAAGAATGTTTTGGACTGTGAATGTGCAGCTGCAATGAGGAGTTATTTTGGCACTTTTAGCATTGTGAAAGTTAGAATGATTAATAAGAAGTATGGAATTGATCTCCTGAGAATATGGTAATCCCTTCATGGTTATTAAGAGACGTGTGAAGCACATAAAAATACACTGAGATTATTTGTTACTAAGGGAAATCATGATCTGATTTTATCACCTTTAAAGACTTATTCTGTTTTTTGAATATTACAAAACATTCAGAAGTTGAAACGGGCATGCTTAGATCAGTATTTTTAAACAATGCCAAATCTGGGAGTCTTAATGAAAAATCACACATTCTGAATAGTCTAAACTATATATGGAAGCAGTATGCACAACTTATTTCTATTTCTTTTTAACATTCTATTAGAATGAAAATGTATACTCAAGTTATTAAACCACAAATACAAATGTCAAGTAAGAAGAGACAGTAACAACATGAATTTGCAAGCTGGAAAGCAAAAAGGCAAATGATTTCTTCTAAAGAAAAATGAATCACAATTTCCCACAATGTCCAGAAGCAACATGTTATACAGCAAAATTCAGAAAATCTTCAAAACTGACAGAACCAAGTACTTATAAATCTGAAAAATAAGTTGTGGTAAAACAAAATTGGTGAACCTCTTCAAGAAGAGAACCAAGACATCTAAAAACACCACAAGTAGGTACTTCCTCTTTTTAGGAGAAGACAAAGATACACAGAGGGTTGCTGCTCTAGCACACATGAGACATGATGGCTTCACATTCACTTTAATGGGCTATATACAAAACCATGAAGCCACTGGGATATTAACTTTAATGGGCTATATACAAAACCATGAAGCCACTGGGATATTAACTCAGCAGCCAGTATTAAATGCTCTTGGTAGGAGGATGGATACTTCTCTAGAGAATCTAACTAAACCAAGCAAAAATATATAAACAACATTAAAAATCAGGAGTTTACAGACTGGACCAGCTAGCTGGACTATATCACCCAACAATGAAGCACCAGCTCAACTATATCAGCTTCTCGGCAGATATCAACAAATGATTGTAGTCAGCAAAAGACACTCATATATTTAAACAAAGCCTCCAGCATAAAAAAACTAAATAACAGAGAAAAACTGAAAATAACAAATTTGGATAAAATAATGCTAACAAAAGAAAACTTTAAATATGTATATACACATGTGACTGGATATGTTAAACATTGAATAACCCAGAGATAATTTTCTTTAACTTACATTAAAATCAACCCTAATATTTAAGACAAAACCCAGACAATCAATGAAAACTTTTTTAAATTACAAATATAATACCAAAAATTAAAATATCAACTACAAAATTTTGAGTTTAACTATGATGCTATTAAGATATTAGAATAAAATATCTAAATATAAAAAATGGAGCACAAGTAAAACATGGAGTATTAGTTCAAACTATTCATCATCTGAAAGAAAGAACAGGAGATAAGAAAATAATTCATCAAAATGCTCCAAAATTGAAATTCACAATAGAAGTCCAGAATGCTAGCTACTACATTGGTGGAAATAAAAGTTCATACCAAAACATGTCACTTTTAATCTTAGAACAAAGGGACAAAACTTCCAAAGACAAAATATCAGAATGAATGGAATCAAACCTCTCAGTAAAAACATTAGATGATAAATAACAATAAATAGATAAATAGATAGATAGATAGGTAGCTAGGTAGATAACTACCATCTGTTTCTTTTATAACAGCCAGCCAAACTGGGAATAAAGTGTGAGAATGAAATAAAGACATTTTCATATTTAGAAATGTATATAAACGTGAGTTTCTGTAAAAATCTTTCTCCAAAATCTCATTTAAAAAAAAAAAGTCTACCACATGAGAATATAAAACAAGAAAAATACATAAAACCAATAGACAAGAGCTCTAATGAAAGAAAGACATTTAAGTTTCTAGGATGATTAGAGAGACCACAGGACAAAAGCTCTGCAAAAGGCCAATGGATCAATAAGTCAAAAGACACTGAGGGAAAACTCTTTAAAGGATATTTCTAAGAAGATGGAATTAATAGAAATGTCTGTGAGCTTAAAATATCAAGAAGACATATGCACTTTAGCAGAAAATTCAGAAATGGATTAGTAGGCATGTAAAAAATAAAGCATTCTATCAGCCAGCACACACACATAAACACACACATGAACGCACACACATATACACACACAGATTTGCATGTATTTTTAACACAAGTTAAATTCAACAAAATATGCAGGAAAGGAAACATAAATATACTAACTTCTATGAATTATATGGGAAAGTAAATATTCATTATATAATTATGTAAAATTGATTATTGATCAAATACAAAATAAACATAGAAGAAAATGAAAGACATTGAAGGTATCAAATAGTTAAATATTTATCTTTTCTTATAAAAAGCAAGCTCTCTCTTAAAATTAACCAGATCTGTAACTGTTGTGTGTTAAAGCTGATGAAGTAAGGGGTAATGAGAGGGACTGGAACTGGACTCAATACTAATCACTCTTCCTGAGGGATATTTTCCAGTGTCTAGAAGAAAAAAAAATGAGATCCATGTATGGGGACAAAAAAATTAATAGTTTGCACAAAAAGACAACCTAGCATTAATCATATTATGTGAGGTGGGGTAGTTTTTTACACATGTAATCTCATGCCCTCAGACATGAATCATTTAATGACAACCAGATTTTTTTTCACCTTACTACATTTGTTAACATGTCTTTGTGTAAGGTCCACTCCTGGACAGTGAGCAGACTCCACCTTCCTCGCAACAAAGTCTCCACCCAGTACTTGTGTTACCTAGGCAACTGGCACACCTGGAAGAGGTCACATCTGGGTTCAATGTGGCCACAACCTTTCTCCGCCCCTACCCTAGCTAAGGCCTACCCCAGGGCCAAATGCTCTCTTTCTCAGGCCTTTCCCAGCCACGTGGAGTGCCAACATGGCCTGGTGCCAGCCAAAACCTACCCCTTACCTGAATACCACGTGCATGGTGCTGTTCTTACTCAACCTCTTTTTAAAAACCTAACACTTTGTTATTATCCTTAAGTAATGCACAAAGATATTTTGATTCAATGTGTCAATTTAGGAGTGCAGTATGTGGATCAATGTCACACACGCACATACACACACACGTTTTTCATTCTGTCTACCATCTTTCTGTCTACCATCTACCTCAACCTTCCCATTCCCTCAAGTCATCAGGATCACATTTTAAATAAGAGTGCTCATATTCATCCACAGTATTTTTCCATATTATTGGAGAAAATTGCCTTTTCATTCTTTCTGTTAAGTTTTACCCTTGATATACATTGAATCCTGAAGATACATATGACTTCTATATAGTTAGTTGGTTGCTAAATAATATGTTAGAAAACATGCTTAGAAGCTCTTCTGGCTTGATGGGTAGGTGAATTAATTTAAAAAAAAAAGAGCCTATAGCATCTGCATCAAGTCTCACTATATACAGTTTGCTAGATGGAGATTTTTTTTCCCAACCAAGCCTTCAAAAGAGTGCTCTAAAATTTCTCTCCCTTTTTTTCACAATTACCTCTTCAGATGATTCTGTATTAGATATGGGCTAGATACTCATCTACTTAATCTCTGATTGCTAAAGGCAAAGAGAAGTAGTAAAAGCAGACACAGTTACTTTAGGGAAGAAATTTGAAGCTCTGAACCATTAGTGTCAAGAAACAACTAAAAGAAGAAGGACCTCCTCAGAAATGGTAAAGTAATAAGCTGTGTTGAGTGACAAATAGTATTGTTGAACTTGAAAGGGATTCTGCATCCTAGACACTAAGAGAGACTGGTTATGCTGAAGTGGTGATGGCTCCATATGGCATATTTTGAAAATATTCCAGATCACAGATGGCAAGTTCATTTTCACAGAGTGGACTTCTGTATTAGATGATGAAACTCAAGTTCTACAGTAGCAGTTAGTTTCATAATTTGTACATTAGAAATGCAAACTATTTGATTAAGTGATATATTGGAGTTATAACTCATCTTTTTTCATTAGCTTCAGCTTCCTTGAGGACTTCTAATCAAGTCAATATTTATGCTCATTTTCAGATTGATTTAAAATTTTAGTCTTGAATGGAGGCCCTATTTCCCCAATGTTTAGCTCACAATCTCTTATATATACAAATTTAGGGCTTCTCTTGTTTTTCTATCTCAATAAATATGTAGTTAAATTTAGAGATGGCCACAAAACCAACAAACTTAAACATGAGAGAGAGAGAGAGAAGATGAGGAATGGAATAACACCTAGAAAAATTGTGGAAAGGTGGTTTAAGATCTGATATAAGTCACAAATGAAGAAGAAAGAATTATAAAGTATGCTAGATAAGAGTATCTTTGCGTAGGATATTGTTTGTGCATAAGTAACCTGGTGTAAAGGAAAACTGAACAGTAAGAATAGCCATAATTTTTACAGTCTTTGAGTATGAGTTTTTAATATAAAGAATCCTAGAGTCAAAAAAAACCAAACTAATTAAATAGAACATCTAGTTATCCTTTATTTTATAAAAATTCAAACACAAAGTTTTAGATAGTTCTAGCCCAAATGTCAAATAATTTACTCAACAAATAGTTTAGAATGGACATTACAAGTAAATGAAGCTCCTCTGGAGACATATTTCAAGGCAAAAAAAAAAAAAGGGAGAGGAGGGGTACGGTTTCATGCAGCCTATTAGCTGTATAAACTGTGCCAGAGGTGTGCCCAAGGACAAGATTATTAAGCAGTTCACGGAAGTGTCCCATTAAACTGTCAGGAATATTTCCAAAGCAAGTGTCTTCATTGTCTGTGTGCTTCCCTGTGTGCATCCCAAAGATTCATGTGAATATTCATGACTTGTTAATTGTAATGTTCACAGCAAACTTAGTCTGAAATCAATCTCATTGAGTCCAGACGAGTGGCACACCATTAGCCTCATTTAGATTTCCAGTACTGCTTCATGACCTCCACAAAATTGTAACTTCAGTTGTAAGTGATAAATATTATACAATCAACTGTTGAGGTATGGAAAATAGGTCCGAGGAAAATATATCTTAAAAGTTAAAGTAAGAGGATTTTCAATGTATGCTTATCAGAAAGATGACTACAAACAATGAATAATAAAAGCTTCAGGCAATGGATGTACTAATTCCCTCAGCCAATCATTATCCAATATATGCATGAATCAAAACATCACATTGTACACAAAAATTTATACAATTATTTTGTGTCATTTTGCCCATATGTGGAAGCTAGATTTAGCTGACAAACTCATTAGGAAATATGTTGGGTGAAATGCAAGTGTATACAAATGTGTTGATTGAAATAGGGTAGATACAAGGGAGATCTCAAATAGTGTAATTCCTTAGAGAGCCAAAATCAAACTTCAGCAAAATAAAATACCAGAAAGTGGGTTCTCAAAAGGGGTGGAGTAGGGTCAAGGGTAAAGGAGTAGATAAATGAAGAGAAGAGGGGGGAAATGCAGTCAAGAATCAGATTTATGTACTACAAAATTAAGAAGAGTAAGGGAAGAGGTACATAGAGGAGGAATGGATGAGAATGCTGAAAGGCCTAACATTGCTCAAGATATATTCATAAACTGCTTTTTTAAATGGCACCTCCTTTGTGTAGCTACTTAAAGATAATAATAACAGTATAGAAAAATTTGAAAAGATAAAATAAAATGCTGAGCTGAGTAGTAATGGAGAATAAAAGGTGTTTTCCCTCATTCCCTGCTCTGCTACTTTACATTGAGATAACTTATAGACAGACTATGCCCCACCCTTCCTGGATATTTTTAATTGGTGAGCTCTCTACCTTTCACTAATGTATCTTATTTCTTCCATTATCTTTAAAAGAAGCAAGTGTTCTTTCACCTTGAAAACTGAAATACCTCTTCCTGATATAATCAGATGCTTTCCAACCCCTTTTAAAGGAAAGGAAATTGCTTCTCTGGCTGCCAGCCATCATGAAGCTGAGTGCATGCCTCTCAGTGAGAGGAAGGCATCTAATGAATGACTTTCTCTTCAAAGACAGACAATCCCCATCATTATTCCATATACACTGATGTTATTTAGACACTAATGGAATAAATAAAAACAGATAACCAAAGATATACGTTCCCATGCATCGCTGTCAGAGGTAAAGATAGAAAGTAATTTCCAACCAATCATAATATTCAATTTAGTTATTCAATTTAGCTTGTGACCAGAAACACATTTTAGCAATTCCTCTGTATTCACTGGAAGGAAGGAAAGATGGTGGGAAAGAAAGGAAGGTGGGGAGAGAAGGAAGAAAGAAGAGAGCCTTTAATCATGTACTCATCTGCTTTGAAGTGTATTTTATTCAGAAGTTAGCTTTGTTTATTTTTTGTGATAAATGCTCATGGATTCTATGTAAGATATTGATGTTTCATTTTGCGATAATATTACTTAAGAGATGTTTCTTCATTTGGTGTTGTCTTTTTTGGGGGTGTGGGGGGTCCAGTCATGGGGCCTGAACTCTGGGCCTGGGCGCTGTCCCTCAGCTCTTCAGCTCAAGGCTAGTGCTCTACCATTGAGCCACAGTGCCACTTCCGGCTTTTTTCTTTTTGCTTATGTGGTGCTGAGGAATCAAACCCAGGGCCTCAGGCATGCAAGGCAAGCACTCTACCACTGAGCCACCTTCCCAGCCCCTTGGTGTTGTCTTTAACAGAAAAGTATGGAATTGTATAGGAGTCATATTTTGACTCATACCTGACTAAAATGTATGCTCTTTTTTCTCCTCTACTGACTTATACCTATCCATTTTTATTTTCTATCTTCTAGTGGTTCTAGATGAGGCTCTTCACAGGATTGTGGTTTCTTCAAATATCTGAAGGAGAAGGGGGCTCAGAAAACTTTACTGACAGCACAAAAGCCTTGTATGATCAATTAATCAATTTACATAAGATCATGCATTAAAATATCAAGTCACAACAAGCTGCTTTTTAAAATTACAATAAACAGTTTCAGAACTTTACCAGAGGAATTTTAAGATGTTTTCTCCAGACATACAAGATAGAATTAATTAAGCCAATTATACCTGTTGTTTAACAAGTAGATTGATCTTTGAAGCAATACTAAAAAAAATAATAAAAAAAATTCATTGAACATTATTCTTTCTCTAAAAGACAATGTGAGGTCAAATGGAAGAAAAGGTAATTCCAGTAATCTATTGTTGCATAGGATTCCATTCCAAAAATTAGTGGTTTTACACAACAGCCACTAGACTGCTTAAAATTATGCAGATCAGGAGGAAAATGGCAGAGGAGAAACTGTAGCTAAACAAGCTTGAGGAGAAACGAGTTTTAGTGTTCCAGTGAAAAATCCAAGGCTAGAGAATCACACCAAGTGTAGCATCATAGTACAGAGAGTTTGGCCAGAGAGGAAAAATTCAGGCAGTTTGGGTAAGGAGACAGATTTGAGTACTCACCAGTGTCTGCTGAGGCAGCCATATCAACTGAGAGAGCCTGGGATAAAGGTGCTAGAGGTGGTGTGCAAGCAGATTCTACTCAATGCCAGCAAGAACTGACAAAGAGCAGAAATCTTCATCCTGCTGACCTCAGACAGTCACAGACCATAGCAGCCATATCAACTGAGAGAGCCTGAGATAAAGGTGTCAGAGGCGGTGTGCAAGCAGATTCTACTCAATGCCAGCAAGAACTGACAAAGAGCAGAAATCTTCATCCTGCTGACCACAGATAGTCACAGACCATGGATGGCCCAGAAACCAAGGGAAAGGCATGAGTACTCCACAAAACATCCTCACTCCTCACTGGGCAGCAGCCGTGGGAAGGGAGCCTCTTCCCAACCAATGGAGAAGAACTCCATCTTTGATACTGAGTAGTTAGCACATAACTCAGGCCTTGGACAAAGACAATAGGAGCTATTCAACAGGATCCTGACCTAACAGGCTCAGATCCACCCAGGAGAAAGTTGTCCTTACCAGGTAGAGAAAGCTCCACCCATGGAGGACTGACTTTCTTCACTGGGTAATCAGAGTCAAAGGATGTCCCACCTCACAGCAGCACAGGCAGCAGACTTAGCTGCAGGAGGGTAAAAGAAAAACAATTGGGAACTGATAGACATAAATCCTGAGAATGGATCTAGGCTGGGTGTGTGAGTGTCTCAGGAGCTAGTCCCTCAGGGAAAAGTTACTGATTGCTGACAGGCCTCAACCTTACCCACAATCTAGCCCCATCACAGCAACTCCAAGCTAGAAGAAACAGTCATCTCCCTCTTTTGTGATACTCAAAGCAGATTGCCCTCCCACTGAACTAGCCTGGGAGGAGGGTCATAAAATCCCTGGTAAAGCAGAGCTTTGTTCTGCTTGCTCAAACGAACTGATTTAAGAAACCAGTCAAGCCACAGGAAAACCAAACATCACAAGCAAACCAGGGACTCCACCAAGAGACTGGTTACAGACACAGAGGAAACACAAGATCACCCCCCCCTAAAAAAAAATTGAAGAACTCTTTTTACTACCTTTTTTTTAATTTTTAAAAAAATTGTTTTCTATTTTTTTCATAATTTTATTTTATTCTTTTAAATCTCTTCTTACTCTTTTCCCTATTAGACCTCTTTGGGGTTTTTTGCTTTAATTAATTGCTGTTCTGTTCATCCTCAGTTATATACCTGTCTTCGACTATTAGACCTTATCCTTCATTGTGTGCATACTTTATTCAGATATCAATCACTCAGTTTACAAACTCTCAGGCTTAACTCCTTTAATTGTAGTATTATTTCTTTATACATGTATCATTTTTAAGTGTTTCTTTTTTAAATTTTTATTTTTCATTTTCCTTTTTCTGTATCTCTCTTCTCCTTTCCTTCTATCCTCTCCTTCTCTCTGCATTTAGGTCTTGGTTATATTTGCTCTCTCCTGTTCCCTCCCCACATTTCTCTAATCTTATTTTCTCCCCACAAACTTCTCCTAAACCTATTAATTACTGGTCAGCTGACCCCTTCTTAGATTTTCTTAATCTATTGATCCCTAGTTGTTTGTTGTTGAACTAGATTGTATCTGTTGAACTAGATTGTATCTGTACTCATTCTGACTGCATCAAACAATCTGTGCAACTACAGGACTCTGGTTGATGCTTGCCTTAAAATAGTGTTCTAGCACAAAATTGGATTTGCTTTCATACCAAATGGACAGAACAAGCCAGAGAAATATGATTAAAATGGCAATCCAGTAGATGGAAACAAATAATTAAAATTAAATTAGAATTAAATGAATTAGAATCCAAAAACACAAAGAATCAAATACAAAGAGTTGGTTCTTCAAAAAAAAATTAACAAAAATTGACAGACCCTTAGCAAATCTTACCAGAAAAAAAAAAAGAGAACACATCCAAATAAACTCGGAGATGAGAATGGAAACATTACCACAGAAACAACCAAGACTCAGAACATTATAAGAGAATACTTCTCAAACCTTTATACTAACAAGTTTGAGAATCTAGAAAAGTGAATGGATTTCTAGCAACTATTGACATGCCCAAACTAAACCAAGATGATTTAAACCAACTTAATAGACCCACATCAAGCATCAAAATAGAAAGATTTCCCACCCAAGAAAAGCCCAGGACCGAATAGATGTACAGCTGAATTCTACAAGGCCTTCAAAGCAGAACTCATGCCAAAACTCCTCCAACACTTCAATGAAATTGAAAGTGAAAGTTCACTACTAAACTCTTTCTATGAAGCTATCATAACCCTCATCCCAAAACCAGGCAGGGACTCATCAAAGAAAGAGAACTATAGACCCATTTCTTTGATGAACAACGATGCAAAACTCTCAACACAATTTTGGCTGATCGACTTTAACAACTCATCAAAAAAATCATACACCATGATCAAACAGGATTCATTTCTGGGTTGCAAAGCTGGTTCAATATATGCAAATTAATATAATTCATCACATCAACAAAAGCAAGGATAAGAACCACATGATTATCTCAATGGATGCAGAAAAAGCATTTGACAAGATCTAACACCCCTTTTAGACAAAAGCTCTGGAAGAACTAGGAATCCATGGAACATTCCTCAATACAATAAAGGCTGTGTATGACACAGCTACAGCCAGCATTAAACTTAATGGTGAAAAGCTAAAGCCATTTCATCTAAACTCAGGAATGAGACAAGGATGTCCATTCTCTCCACTTTTCTTCAATTTAGTATTAGAATGCCTAGCTACAGCAATAAGACAAGATGCAAACATAAAGGGGATCCAAATAGGGAAAGATGAGGTAAAAACTCTCCCTCTTTGCAGATGGCATGATCTTGTATTTAAAGAACCCCATGGACTCCACTCCCAAGTTACTCAAGCTGATTCAAAACTTCAGCAAACTAGCAGGGTATAAAATTAACCCTCAAAAATCAGTGACTTTTCTGTATATCAATAACTAGAAGAGCACAACTGAATAGTCTCACAAAAATAAAATACTTAGGAGTTAAATTAACAAAGAAGTGAAAGACCTCTATGATGAAAACTTTAAAAACCTGAAAAAGGAAATCAAAGCAGAACCAAGGAAGTGGAAAAACCTCCCATGCTCCTGGATTGGGAGGATTAACATTGTGAAAATGATAATAGTGTTAAAGGCTATCTACAAATTCAATGCAATACCCATCAATATCCCAACCTCATTATTCAATGATATAAAAGCAACCCAAAAATTCTTATGGAATAGCAAAAACAATCCTTTGCAGAAAGAATAGTGCTGGAGGAGCATCAATACCAAATTTCAAACTCTACTGCAAAGCCATAATAATCAAAACAACTAGATTCTGGCACAAGAACAGACCTGAGGACCAATGAAATAGAACTGAAGACCCAGAAGTAGACCCACAGACCTATGGCCACCTAATCTTCAACAAGGGAGCTAAACAATATAGAATGGGAGAAAGATAGTCTCTTCAGTAAATCATGCTGGGGAAACTGGTTAAACACATGTAGAACACTAAAGCTAGATCCTTATATATCACCCTGCACCAGAATCAACTCCAAATGAATCACAGAACTTGAAGTCAAAGCAGACACCCTGAAAGCATTACAGGAAGGAATGGGAGAAACTCTAGGACTCCTTAGCACAGGCCAAAAATTTCTTAATAAAGATCCAGAAACACAACAAATCAAAGAAAGATTGGCCAAATGGAATTGCATGAAACTGCAGAGCGTCTGCACGGCAAAGGACAACTAGCAAGATCAATAGAAAGCCAATGGATTGGGAGAAGACCTTCATTAGCCATACAACACACAAGGGTCTCATATCTAAAATATACTTAGAACTCAAAAAATTAAACCCTCTAAAAACAAGTCCTCAAAGAAACAACCACCCCATTAATAAGTGGGATAAAACTTAAAGAGAGACTTCTCTGTAGAGGAAGAAAGAATGGCCAAGAGCTAATACCAAGAAGAAATGCTCAAGTTCTGTACCCATGAAATAAATGCAAATCAAAACAACATTGAGATTCCACCTCACCCCACTTAGAATGGCAATAATCAAGAAATCTAATGACAACAGATGCTGGAGTGGATGTGGCCAAAAGGGAACCCTACTGTTGGTGGGAGTGTAAACTTGTTCAACCACTTTAGAAAGCAGTATAGATGTGCCTCAAAAGACTACACATTGAGCTGCTTTATGACCCAGCAATCCCACTTTCGGGCATTTACCCAAATGACCCCAAACAAGGCCATACTAAAGCTACCAGCACAACTATGTTTATCAGCATTATTCACCACAGCTAAGATATGAACCCAACCCAGATGCCCCTCAGTAGTGAATGGATCAAGAAAATGTGGAGAATATATATATATATATATATATATATATATATATATGTGTGTGTGTGTGTGTGTGTATATACATATATATGTATATGTGTGTGTGTGTGTGTGTATGTGTGTATAATGGAATTCTATGCCTCCATCAGAAAGAATGACATTGCCCCATTTGTTAGGAATTGGAAAGACTCGGAGAAAATTATATTAAGTGAAGTAAGACAGGCCCAAAGAAACATAGGTCCAATGGTTTCCCTTATTTGCAATAACTATTATAAGTCTAGGACAAGCAGAAAAGGTCATGTACATCTGACCATATAAGATGGTGCTAAGCGAAATGAAGCCCAAGATAGGGACACAAGTGGTTTTTATCTTTCTTGCTGTTGTTTTATAATGTACTATTTGTTTTTGTTTCTTTTGTATGTTCTTCCCCCATGGTATAACCCCTGTTTTCACTGTATTTGAATCCAGTGACCTGCATCTTGTATATACATTTTTCTAATTGGGGAGGGGAAGGGAAATAACAAAATGCTGAAATAAGGATACAAGTTGACCCATTGTAGCAATGAGATGTACAAGACACTATGTTAAAAATGAGCTTTACAACTTTGGTGAGGGAGGGAGGAATTGGAAAGTGGGGAGGGAAGGGATGGCAGGGGAAAAACAAAGGAGGGGGTAACAATGCTCAATGGGAAATGTACCTTACTCGTGTAACTGTAACCCCTCTGTACAATATCTTTACAATAAAAAAATTTTAATAAAAGATGTCTAGGTAAAATAATAATTAAAACACCTCAACAATTATGCAGATCAAGAAGTTGAACTACATTTATACAGATATGGAGTTCTTGGTCCATGGAGTATTGGATGAGACTTCTAGACAGGGTATGGCTTGTCCAAGATGGCATACTTATATGTGAGGTTCCAATCCTAGTGGAAATCCTCCATGTGACTTGTCTCCACTTCAGATTCTTTGTCTACTCTTAGCTGAGGATTTTTCCAAAAGGGAAATAAAATCCCAGTATTTCTTGCAACATAGGGACAGAAGTCTCACCTCCTCAGATCTCCTGCATTCCGGGACGTAGTAGATCACAGGATCAGTACAGGCCAAGAAGAAAATAGCCAAAAGTCACAGCACTATAGAACTGTAGGACTGAAAGAGTTATTGTAGCTATATTTTGAAATAACATAGCAAGTACTTTTAAAGCAAATATAAATGAAAAAGCAAAAGAATGCCTATGAGAGTTATAAATTTATATACAGAATTGTACCACAAAAGAATTTTCTCAAATGGCTGCAAATATTAGAGTGATTTTAGATGAGCTATTGAGCAACTGGCATCCAGAAATCATTGAATTTGTAACTAGAAAAATAAAGCAAGAGAAATAAATAGAAGGGAAACAAATTGAGTTATCCTTACTTTGAGATAGTATGATCCCATATTTAAAAGACCTTAAAGACTTCACCAGAAAGCTCTTTGATATAATTAACACTTTTCACAAAGTAGGAGGATAGAAAAATAACACATACACACACAGCTCTTCTATATACCAGTAACAAGCAAAAAGAAATCAATAAAACAAGTCCACTCACAATAATTTAAAATCTAAACAAAAAAATAACATAACCAAGGAGGTGAAAGAAATATCTATAATACAAACTATAAAATATTGATTAAATTAGCCGAGTGCCAGTGACTCATACCTGTAATCCTAGCTACTCAGGAGGCTGAGATTAAAGGATCATGGTTCAAAGCCAGCCTGGGCTGGAAAGTCTGTGAAACTCTAGTCTCCAATTAACTACCAGGAAAGCAGAAGTAGTGCTGTGGCTCAAGTGGTAGAATGCTAGTCTTGAGCTGAAGAGTTGAGGGACAGTGCTCAGGCCCAGAGTTCAAACCTCACAACAGACAAAAAAAAATGAAGAAATTAATGGAAATGCCGTCCATCTTACAGATCAGCAAAATTAATGTTATTCGAAATGGCATAACATTTCAATGATACTTGCAAGTTATCTATCTGATAAAGCATTGATATCCAAAATATATAAGGAAAAGAGTTTTTTTTTTTTTTTAAATTGCTGTTGGGGCTGGGAAGGTGGCTCAGTGGTAGAGCTCTTGCTTTGCATGTCTGAGGCCCTGGGTTCGATTCCTCAGCACCACATAAGAAAAAAGAAAAAAGCCGGAAGTGGCGC
>NW_012267217.1:976247-1002700 GCF_000151885.1 Dipodomys ordii
CTAGAAAACCGGAAGTGGTGCTGCAGCTCAAGCGGTAGAGCGGTCACCTTGAGCTGAAGAGCACAGGGACAGTGCCCAAGCCCAGAGTTCAAGCCCCACGACCAACAAAAATAACTAAACAAAAATAAAAGTTAATAATTGAATAAACAACAAGAAAAATAAAACTCTTGCTCTTATAGTCATACATAATGACTATGACAAGGTTTATCAGAGATATTCCTGACCTGCTGATGAAGAAGAAATTCACTGAAGTTATATAGGGAAGTGTTATCATATCTGCTTTAATGAGGAAACGTTTAGCTTCAGAAATCACACACACAAAAGGAACAAAACAGTAGCAGAATATATAAAGATCCTAGGAATTTGCAATCAGTAGTGGCATACAACTAAGATTCACAGCAATTCAACCAGGAGGAGGAACTTCCTGCCTTCTGCACAGAAAACAGATTGTTCATACCTATCTGCTAGCTACTTCATTTGGCTGTCTCTCTTCCAGGGATCCTTGCCTGCTTTAGCTTGCACATGCCTCTAAGTGATCATTTCAGCCTCCTCTACACAATAGCAACTCTTCATACATCTTTTGATACATATCCCTAAGGTTAACTGCTCTGGGCAGATCTGTTTCCTCATGCTAAATTCCTAAGAGATGGATCTGATTGGCTGTCTTCCAGTTGCTTTGAGCTAGGCTCTGCAAGTCATAGGTTTCTGCATTGCTGAAACATGGACTTGACGCCTTTGGGGAAGGTGTACCCCACCCTGGTCCAATAAGTATAAGGCAGATGGTGCAGTCACATGGTACCTCACCAAAACAAACCCACCCATTAGTGAACAAGAGCCTCAGCAGCTTCCCTTAGAATAGGCTGAGAAAATAACAAGCAAGCCTAGTACAGCTTTGATAATTTTGCTTCGCTGAGAAACCATTTTCCACTCCGATACTAATCAAGAAATGATTCTTTCTGCCAAATTCAGTAGAATTGCACCGCAATTGCTGCAGTGGGAGAGAATATGCGGGCCGCTGGCCAGAGTATGCAGAGTACAACAGAGCAAAACACTGGAATGGGAAGAGCTGTACAGTACCAAGAAGAAGAGAAGAAATCTTTTTGGAGAGCATTCATCAGTTTCCTGAGTAAATATGGAATTTATTCTGGAAATTCTGAAGAAAAAGATAACTTATTGCATGAATCTAGAGGGACCACCCAATACTAACAGACACATGCAGGTAGAAATCAAGTCGCTTTTAGAGGGCATAAATTAATTAGAATTACTTCAAAGGTTCCTGCAAGGGCTGAGGGTGTGGCACAAGCGGTAGGATGCCTACCTAGCAAGTGCACGATTTGCAGTCCAAGTCCTAAAACTGCCACAAACTAAAAAATAAAGGTGCAGAGAAGTTCATATGGTTATTACAATAGGGATGAACAGACCCAACAATGTTCAGTTTGTCCCTGATGACTACTACAATTCTCAGAATTCCAGGAGTGTCCAACTGAGCTTGAAAAGAAGGAAGCAATTCACTGATAAACTGGATGTAAAGGTGGTAAGTGAATTGCCCTAAAGGAAACACAGAAGAGTATTTAAAAGATAAAGTAGAATGCTTGTACAGTATTCATTACAGAAACTATCTCTTGAGCAATAAGCAATTAGTAGAAGCAGTTGGCAGAATATAAGGATAAGAACCTCTTCAAGAAAACTGTTGCAAACCCAGTTAATGAAGAGAAATCTGGACAAATATCAATAAAACTGAATCAAATCTTTTACTAGAAAGAACAATGGCTTTTTTTTAAGGTACACACACGATACTTTCTATGTGTTAGGAACCTTTCAGCACACTTCCTGTTTAGCTCATGAATCTTCACATCACCCACAGTGGGTGTTAGATAAGTTCCATTTAGAGGGTAAAACATACCTGCCCTGAAAATCCTCTTTGAAAGGAGGTAAGCTGAGAAATCAAATCCCACTCTGTCTTAAAAACCTGCCCCAAGGGCCCAGGCAAAAAAACATGGAACACAAAAAAACAAACTGAAAGAGAAAAAAAAAAAAAAAAAAAAAACACAGCACAATTTAGGAAAAGCAAGCAAAGAAATCTGAAATTAGGTAAAAGCAGATTACCCAACTCTATGCCAAGCTAAAAATGTAGCTGACTTTGTGGCTCATAGGATAATAGATCATTAAGATCAATTGCAAATGAACTATACAATTTGTAGGCAGGGATGGGAGGGAAGAACTGGAAGAGGGCAAAGGAAGGGATGACATTGTCCATAAAAAAGGTTCTCTTTACCTGACTTATGTAATTGTAACTCCTCTGTATAACACCTTTATGCTAACCATGTTTAAAATATAAATGAATAAATTTTAAATGCTTTGTGAAACATATGAAAAGATCAATTAGATACGATTTACATTTTCTGGGATCTGGCTGAAGTTAGTAATGTAGTAGATGTCTTCTTTTGGATTTTTAAAGTCAGGCATTCCAAATTAATTCTCTCCTTCCATCCCCACATGGAAGCCATTTCCCCATGTCCCCAGCTATACCCCAATAAAGGTTGTCACAAATAGCCGAAGGGGTGACTGAAACTTGGATGTTTTTAGTTTATTCTGTTACATGGGGAAAATATTTTGTATAGTTTTCCACCCTAGTTTTAAATAACTTTTGAACAAGAACAATTCCTGCTAACTTGACTAAATTTCCTGTGATTTATGTCCAGGAAGAGAAAAAAAAATATATGGGTGGGTTGGGGAGCACCTGGCTGCACTGTTCTGCATCATTGCTTAACTGTTTATTCCAGAGTTTTAAGAATTTTAATTCTTTCCTTTCCTGTTTGTCTTCATGAACGAATCAAATAAGACTTGCAATTACAATTGTTTGTAAACAGTCCGAGATTATTTGCTTGGTAGGAAAAGCTTGTCTATAAATTTAGATAAACTTAAGTCCTGCATACTACAAAGATACAAACATGAGTCTTTAACTAACAAATGTACCATCTTTTTGTCTCCAACTCAGGTTTGTGGCTTATAATCTGGCTAATTGCCTGATGAGGGTAGACTAAACTGTGTACAGTTGGTAAATTCCATTAAGAGTAGACACTTAACCATATGGTAGATTATAAAAGGGAATTCTAATGTGTTCTGTTTCTTGAGCTCCCTTCCTTCTGCCTTTCTGAATTTCTTCATACAAATGAAAGAAAAGAGGTAGATAAAAACAAGAGCAAAAGTTTAGTTTGGTGTCCAGTGAAGCTACCTTTACTTTCATATTCTCATATACATCAAAAAAAAAAATCCTTCCCTCTCCTTAAGCTAAAACAGTAAAGAAAAATGTGAAAAGGTTCAAAAACATCAGATTTATAGGTTGATGCCCAATTTAGCCTTTATCCTACTTCTTCTCCCTTTTTTTCCTTTTAACTGTCTTTGAGAACATACTGATTACCTGGCATTAACGAAAGCATTTTACATGCATTCTTCTGGTAAATGTTCAGACAATAATTTGGATGAAGCCAATTCAATTATTTCTTAGTAGTATTAATATTGGCATGACTATTTTAAAAATGAAAAAATTTGTTCATTATCGGGAACTTGAACTTGGGGCCTTGAGCGCTTGCTAAGCTTTCTTGTTTGCAGTTGGTACTCTACTCTTTGAGCTGCACCTCCAGTCTGACATTTTGCTGGTTAATTGGAGGTTGAGTTTGGTAGATGCTTCTGCAAAGGCTTGCTTTGAAATGCAGTCCTTCAGAGCTCAGCCTACTGAGTAACCAGGAATATACCTGTAAGCCACTAGCACCTGCTAAAAGGTTAAAATTTTAAAAGTTAAATAACTTTCTCATTACATGTAGCTATATTTGACTTTGAAAATCTTGGTGTAAATTATTGTGAAAATAAGCTTTAATCTCCTTGTCTTCAAAGCTTAGCAATTATCTATGTGGCAGGAACTCTTTGAAGCAATTAAATTTAAATAAATAAACAAGTCAAAGATTCTGTCTTGAGAAACTTACATTTAAGCATACAAAGCAGATGGTAATCACTATTATTAAAATAGGTAAGTCTGAATCGCAGTGAGTACTATAAATAATTAGCTAAATACTATGTAATAGGAGAATTGTTCTGGGGAAAAACAAAAAACTAAAACACAACTGTAACTGAGCTGAGAACTGCTGCATGATGAGAAAGCAGACACCATATGAAGATAAAGACCATGCTAAGCTAAGAAAGCTCATAGCCATGGTCAGAAGAAGGAACCTGCAGGACAATCAAAGGTACAGAAGGGTCCAAGAGGTCTGTACCATACTGAAATGTGGATGAATTCTAAAAAATGGGTTAGAGATACAGTCAAGACCAAAGAACAGATCACAAAGGGCCTTGTCCATAATGAGGATCATGGCTTATAAAAGAAGTCAAATAGGAAGCCATTGGAGAATTTAAGCAAGAGAGTGGCTGAGTTGCTTTAAGCTATATTATATATTATGTGCAGATGAATGCCTGTAGGTAAATTGACAGACAGAGAGATAGGCATATATAGGATAAATATATAGATAGACATACAATAGGAAGATAGAGATAGAGCTGTATCCTACCCCAGGTGTTGGGTAACAAATGAAATAAGGGGAACAGCAGAAGCAAAGCATCTAAGATTCTTAGAGTAGCACAGGCAAGAGATGATGGCGGTGATTTTGACAGGGTAAATAGTGAGAAAAAAAGAGATTTTGAGTATTTATTGGATAGACAGCTGTTTGGATTGGATAAAAGACTAGCGATGTGTAACAAGAGAAAGAAGAATCAAAGATGCCTCTTAAATTTGGGACCCAGGGAATACGTTTCTTCACAGTAATCTTTTCTGAGATGTGAGGAAGGAGCTCCTGACATCTGCAATTACCATTAAGGACTGAGTTCATACTTTATTGCACATAGGACCTAGAGGGAGTATAGAAAGGGAAATGAAAAGGGAAACCTGTAGTTCTAGCTTTACCACTAATGGTGTGACCCGAAAGCCAGTCACTTAACCTTTCTGAGTCTTAAGTATAAAACAAGCCTGGAAGATTAATAATTCCTAATGTCATTCACAGAGAAAAATCCTTCTGTCACAACTCACTTCTCACCCCGGAATACTATAATACCTCTTGAAAAGCAGACTGATAGTTATTGCTTTATAAGTGAAGGAATGAAGGTCCACGAAGGCAGAGACTTGCCATAGAAACTTTGTCATTAGCAATTGTGATTAATCATGACCAATCTTTGCTGTACTCGTTTGTAAAGATCCCATTGTCAAATATATCCTGTTCTTGTCCCTGTCATAAACTCTCGTTACTACTTCTGGTCTTAATTAGCAATCCTTTCTACTTTACTTCCTCTCTGGAAATCACCTCCTCCAGCCTGTTTATTCTTCAGTGGCCAGGACAATGGAAATCTGAAGAGCTACTAGGTTATTCCATGGCCAACCCCATTTAATTTCTTAAAGGCTAGGTTTTGAGCTATTTAAAAAATCTTTAAAATAAAAATGGCTTTTTAAATTTATTTTCTAAGTAAATGTCAATAAAGAATAAAATGAATATTTGTACCAAACATAATTATAAATATGCTACTGAAACAGAAAGGTATCTACATAAAATTGACAAGTCTAGAAAACTGTAAATTTACATGTAACATGAGCTGACACTCATATTTGAACTGCAATGAAATCATTCATGATACAATACTAAATCCTTTGAATTTGCTATTTCACAAATCTACTAAAAATAAGAGCTGACCAAACAAACTTTAAAAACTGAAGGATTTTTTTAAACATACATAGGATCTACTTATTTTATATTCCAGATTAAAAAGAAAAATATTTTAAAGCACTTCAGAATAATAATAATAATAAATGATACATGATAATGTATTTATAACTTTAGAATCAAAGAGACTACTAGTATTAGTGCAGTAGAGCCATGCAAAAAGAAAAAAGGCAAATTATACACATTGCCATATTAAGAAATTTTTACATAGAAGGACACTACAAAGTTATTTTTATAAAACGAAATCATAGGAGAAAAGAATCTTAATATGTAGTGCTGAGAATACCCAAATAACTCCTATAATTCTGTAAGAAAATCTTGAAAAATCCCATCAAAATGCAAAGAAGAAATATAAATCCCAATAAACTCCTGAGAGCATATTAACTAATACTAAATGATATACAAATGAAAACCAGACCATTTTTCATGAATTACATTGAAAAATATATTTTAGATTTTATGAAAATATATATTTTAGATTTTAGGTTAAAATATCAAGTTCAATGAAGGTTTGTAATTCATTTTCTTATGTATTTTTGATTAAAGTACAAATCACTAGAGATTACATGGAATAGAAATTTGGCAGTAGTTATATTTTAGGGGGAAAAAACCATTATAATCTAGGTATGGTGGTAGATTCCCAAGGAGGCTGAAAGATAAGGATGGTGAATACAAGCCAGACTGGTCAATATAGCGAGACATCAAACCATTCTATTCTACCCATTAATATTCTGGCATTTTAATGCACAAAATACAAAATCAAGTCTTTTTCTGTAATATGTTTATAAGAACATAGAATGTAAATAACATAAATGCCACCAGTAAGTGAATGACTACATGAACTGTAGAAAACTAGGCAGTGCTTTGTAGAGATTCCTGGTTTTCTTAAGAAAGATAAGGCTCTTAATGTGTCCATGATCACATAAGATTAAAGGGAAAAGACCAAAGTTTCCAGGATCACACGATTAATATGAGAGGTTTTGTTCGTATTTTGTGAACCAAAAGACAAAAATTGATTTTGTAGGTTGTCCAACATCAATATACACAAGACAATATGTTGGAAATGATCTGTACAACTTGGGGGAGGGTTTGGGTAGTAAGGGAAAGTGGGAGAAAATTAATGGAAGCAGTAACAAGGTTGACAAGAAATGTACTCATTACCTTACTTATGTACCTGAAACCCCTCTACATCATCTTGACAATAAAAGAAAGAAAGAAAAAACCCTTTAAAATTAAAAAATTATTAAAATTAATTTTTTAAATAACTAATTAAAGGTATTGTTCCCTGGTATTATGTATATACTTCCTTCTGGGAGTGATAAACATTTATTGTGTACCTATTAAATTCAATTCTCTATAATAATAGCATAAAATAGAAAAGAAATATATATATATACACACATATATATAGTTTATGTTCACTAGGAGCTTACACTCATTGTTTTAAAAGGTAAGCAGAGAGCAACATGACAATGCAATTGCTAATGGACTGTATTGCACTGAGATAAGATAATTGGCTATCATATCTATCCATAAGCTGCAAACTGAAGTCATTGAAAGATTCCCAAATGAAGACTGCAGAAGTAAGAGATTAATAAGAGTTTCCTGGATGTGAAACTGGGTAGCGACGTGTTAAGAAGTACTCTCTACAGTGGAGGAACTTGTGTTAAGGTTCTGAAGAAGACAGGAAGAAAATATTAGAAGAAAAAACTGAGATCATAGCTCAGAGAGAGCATTACCAGCCATGAGACTTGTTGAGGAAGGCTGGACCTTGACTATGTAGGACTCTAGAACTCGGAAAAAACCTTGTCTTTCTTACGAAAAGCCAGGAATCTCTGCAAGAAACTTAACTGGAAGAAGAATATAATGATATCTATGCTATTATAATGGTACATTGAAGAATGATTAGAGGAGATCAGTCCTGATATAAGGAAAGCAATGAATTCTTTTTTACAACATCCACTACAAGAAAGGAAATTAAAAGATAATTTCTTTGTTGCTTTGTATGTCCTTCCCCCATGGTATAACCTCTGCTTTCCCTGTATTTGATGTTGGTATAATTTGTGGAGGGGAAGGGAAAAAACAAACCGTTTAAATAGGGATACAGGTGGACCCATTGCAACAATGAGATGTACAAGTCGTTATGTTGAAAATCGAACTTTACAATTTTGGCTGGCGGGGGGGGGGAGGGATTGGGAAGGGATGGGAAGGGGAAACAAAGGAGGAGGCAACAATGTTTGATAAGAAATGTATTCATTATCTTGACCATGTAATTATAACCCCTCTGTACAGCATTTTCACAATAAAAAATAAAAACAATAGCAAGAAAGAAAAAAAAGAAAGTAAATTAATTAGGCTATTTGTTCTTGACATATACTTGACATAGGAAATGTGAAAAACCTATTAGGACTCTAAGTTCTAACTGAGTTCTTCAGTTTGAACTCTTTTACTTCACACAGCTTGGCAGTACAATGCCTGTAAAGTTACTTGGAAGAATATAAGAATTTAATAGAAGTAAGTATAAGTTGTGTAATTATTACCACCAAAAGAAATTATAAGGGATTTTATTTATTTATTTATTTATCTATTTGTTTGCTTGTTTGTTTTGTCAGTGATGGGGCTTGAACTCGGTCTGGGTGCTGTCCCAGAACTTTTTTTTGCTGAAGACTAGTGCTCTACTACTTTGAGCCACAGCACCACTTCCAGCTTTTTGGTGGTTAATTGGAGATAAGAGTCTCAATCTGGCTTTGAACTGCAATCCTTAGATACCAGCCTCCAGAGTAGTTAGGATTACAGGAATAAACCACCAGTGCCCAGCTTTCTAATGGATTTTGTAGATAATGCTCAGTAATCACCAGGAAAATGTGTACCCTGTAAGAAATCTCCAAGCATTCTAAGAAACTTTACTGCAGAATTAGTCTTTGGAATAACTTTGCAATTTTGCAGCTAGAACATTGGCATTTTTCTGCCCTTTAGACTTCTGAAAGAAGTGATAAAGCCAGTTATGGTGATGTTCACCAGCAATCCTAATACTTGGAATCCTGAGGCAAGAGGATGTCATGTTTGATACCAGCCTGGTTAAAAAGCCCTGTCTCAAAACAACAAACAACAAAACAAAAAGCTATGAACTGAAGAAGGAAGGGGAATAATTGTCTCTAGGAAAAGCACAAAAATGCCAGGGACATTAGGATAGAGTTTGTTTCACGATCCTTTGTTAAATACTTCTGAGAAAGCCATTCTCTATAAAATCTCCTGAAAGATGCTGTCAACTACCTCTCACAAAGGTGGAATTCCGATCCAGGGTAACAAACAATTAAACTCAGTCTCCTGGTTATTAGTGATTGGGGGAGAAGAAAAAGAAAGAAAAAAGAAAACAAGAAAAGTGGAATACAGTACAAAATCCATTATATTAGGCCTGTTTTTAAAGTACTAATAGAGAAAATACATAAATAAAAATACCAATAGGCAAGGAAAGCAATTGAGTGCAGAGTGCTCATCTGGTGTGAGTGAGGCCCTAGGTACCATCTCCAGCACTGAAAAATGTAAATCAAAACAACAATTACAAACATGGATATTGAAAAAACATAAAATATGAATATACATTTTGGATATAGAGAGGGGTGGGAGAACAAGGACAGAGAGAAAAGAGACAGAAAGAAGTGAGGTAGAGAGGGGGAGGGGAAGAGAGAGGGAGAGAATGAGAAAGGGATGGGGTTATTGAGTAAATAAATAAACAAAGAATACTGTTAAAAAGAGCTAGGGAGAGAAAAAGGGAGATAGGAGAAACAGAGGGAGAGAGAGAAAAAAGAGGAACATTGAGAGAGAGAGGACAGGTAGGAGAGTCAGAGATGGAGGGACAGAGAGATAGAGGAGAGATAGGGGGGGGAGAAATATTCACTCTGGTAGAAGTCTATATGGTTCATCAGAGCTTTTTTCCCTGGTTCTATAATCTCTCTACGGCTGCCCCATCTCCAGCCCTAACCCAAATATCTTGTTAGTTGTATATTTCTTTTCTGTACTCCTTAGAGATATATTTAAAAAGAGAGTTCTTAAGCTTCTAGGAGCTATCCATTGTCCTACAGTTAATCTCTTAATAAGACCAATTTAGTTGTAATATAAATGGTAATTCATAGTGTTCTATTTATTTACTGCACAATTCTCAACTTGCTCAGAGATTGCCTATGAACAGGTTGGCTCTACCCGTGGGCATAGTGAGTTAAGAGACACTTGGTTGCTTTTTGAAACCATGGAGAAGGCTGAGGGTTCTGAACCTGCTAAACATTTCTGGGTAAAGGTACTTAAGATCATGTCAGCCTGATGTGTTTTTTTTTTAAATTCTATTGTGCAGATGACTAACAGGGGGTTACAGTTATTGAGTTCATTTCCTTTTGAACAGTGCCACCCCTTCCATCATTGTCTCCAGGTTTTTTTTTCCTCTAGACCCTCCTTCCCCCCAAATTGTATAGTTAATTTCCAACATAATGTCTAGTGATTATCACTGCTGAATTAGTTCACCCTTTGTCCCACTACTTCTGTGCTTCCCCTCCCCCTCCCAAAATCATACGAACTTACATACAAGACAAAAGGTACAGAAATCAAAAATAGTGACTAAGGGGAAAAACAAGGGGGGTGGGGAGAGAGAAGAAAACCACTAAAAGTAAAATTAAAAAAAACTTATTGTTCATTGTCAGTCATTAACAGAGGCTACTGTATTTAAAAATTGCATTCATGGTGTTTCTATTCTCAAAATCTTGTAACAGGAGACAGAACTCAATATATAACAATAACAGGGCTGTATTTTTGAAAGGACAAAACAACATAGGACAAGACAGCTTGCTAATTACCAGAGTGAATGAGAACATCGCCTATGGGTGAGGCACATTATAGGTGTGGAAACCCAATAATCTGCCATTCAAATTCCTTAAGTATGGCTAGCTCCTGTTTTTTCATAAAATCACAATTACCATGATTGGTTTAATTCCATTTGCCACTGTGGAAAAGCCTACAATCTGTTGTAAATGGATTTGCAAATTGCATTATTCTGTATGCTCTTAAGGATTTAAGATGTCACTAGCTTTACTGAAGGGTTTTTTTTTTTTGGCCAAAAGCTTATCCAGTGCCAATTTTCATTCAATCTCCATAAATGTTTATTAATACAATAGTGCATAAATTCTTCTTTAAGTATTTAACATGCCAGAGAAGATATTTGTTTTTCTGCTTTTCTATGACCATATTTAAACATATTACGTAAATATGTCCACACCTAAATCTGTCCCATCTTGTTGATCCATTTTTAAAATTCACACCCTGTCTTGTATAAACGCAACCCAACCATGAAAGTAATTTGTTCATGAGTCATAACCTTACAAACATTGAAGTAATTGTAAAAGCATCTCGTTAGTTTTCAATTAGGATATTAAGTTTGGTATCATACTGTATGAAGTTTTAGAAAAAAATCATAAGGGGTTTTATTTCCTAATGCTACATTACATTTAATCCATAAACATACACAAAGACAAGGTTAAATGCATATCCATTTCAACACTCACAAAAATAATTTTCCTGGAGATATCATGGCAGATGTGATGTTCTGTTTCTTAAAGAATAGCTATGGGATATGCAAATTGAACAGATACCAATAAGCCTACAACAGTATTCTGGAATGCACTTTTTAATTCAAATAATGTTTTTAAGAAAGCCTATGTCTTTGGTAGTAAAAAAAAATGCTTGTTGCCCCTCTGTACAGTATTTTCACAATAAAAAATAAATAAAAATTTAAAAATGCTTGTTGTATAAGTTTGACTTTTATCCAAATGTATTTTAGAGTTCACCCACAGTCTTTGTATCTGAAAAGATAAGCAATGATTCAGAAAATGAGCAATGCAAGTACAAGACTACAAAGGCAAATGGATGCTTATTCACTTTGGACAATCCCCTACTTCACAGATTAAGAAGGCTATCAACTGGAAAATCCTAGAAATCTAGGGAGTAGGATTTAAGTCTAGCATGGTGGACATTTTCTGCCAAGATTGTCCACATAAAGTAGAGTCTCCTGCTAACTGAAGATTCTTGGTAACAGAAGAAACTCTTCCTTATATGCATTTACTAAACCCTATCATTCATTTGTCTACATTCATTCATGTAGACAATGGCTGCTTATGGCTGCTATCCACACAATTTAGGTTTAGCAAGGCATATTTAATTTTTGTACTTGCAACAATGTATGCTGAACCTATAACAACTTAGAAAAAAAGCCAGGAGCTGAGATACTATGGAGCTAATGACAATCCAGAAACACAGGTTTCTTCCAGTAACATGGGACAGTTTCTTCAATTATCACAAAGTCTACAACTTCAAACATTTCATTTATCACTTATTTTTTATATCCAAACAAAGACTAAAGTTAATTTGAAAAATTGTTTAAGTACTTGTCAAAAAGTACTTTGCAGAGGCTCAAGAGAAAAGGAAAAAAATGTTTTAAATTGTTGTTATCATAAAGATTCAACCCCTAGAGAAAGATAATCAGACAATCTAAAGATTTTTCTGAAAGTTGAACATCAGGAATACATTAAGGAATTAACTGCCTAAAATTATGTCAATTCTGTTTTGTTCCCCTGCTTTCATGTGATACTACGTGTTCACAAAAGTAGAAGCTTGCTGCCCCAAATAATCCTAGTTTGGATTATATCTTCCTATGTAGAAATTATAACTCCTTGTTAAGTGAAAAGTTATCATTAATGCTATTTCTAGAACTCACGAACCAAAATAACCAGCGCTTTTTCTTTCATGTAGTTTTATCGACCACATATGTTACTTTTGAAATTATCTGAGGCTTTGGGAACAAATCAGGGGTTTCTAATTCCATCAGAGTTCAATGATAACTTTTCAAGTTTTCTTTAGAATCAGATGATTTGGGGAGTAAGAGGATTACATTAGGAGCACCCCGATCAGAGTAAGGATAAAATATATCATGATGGGAGTAATATGATTCCCAGCCTGACGAAGTTTTCGAACACTAAAAAACAGTTGTGGGAAGCCATTTGTTCCAAAAGATACTTTAGGGTTACGCACATCTTTTGTCTACTTTGGAGAAATGTACTGGGTCAATCAGCTCTGGCTCGGTGTACGTGGGTTTAATTTGTGGCCATCAGATAAGTATAATATGGGACATAATACTTTAAATGGAAAACCCTGAAGTCAACATTTAATATCTTGCTAAGTATTAGATTGAAAGTTAGTGTTATGAATTCATGTAATGATGAAATAAATTAAAATCAAGGCTTAAAATATCATGATTCATCCTTTCACAGGATAGAAATCATTGGTACAGAAAAGATGGACTGGACCAAGAGCTGGGCCTAGACTCTTATGGTCTCTAGACCTGGCTCTGACATCTGCAAGATACCCCAGGCCATTGTCCTTCAGCTTAGTTATGTACAATACCTAATGAAGAATGGGGAATGCTTTGTTTCTTTACTGTATACTATGTTAGCTCTATAGAGAACCAGAATCTGGACACGGGAGGCTCACACCTGTAATCTTAGCTACTCAGAAGCCTCACATCCAAACGATTGAAGTTTGAAGCCATCCAAGGCAGAGAAGTCAGCAAGACTTTATTTCCAATAACCTGTGAAAAGCTGAGCCTGAAGCAGGGTCCCAGTGGGATCATACTTGTAGTCCTAGCTGCTGAGATCTGAGCATCGTGGCTCAAACCCAGCCCAGGCAGGAAAGTCTATGAGACTCTTATCTCCCATAAACTACTCAGAAAAAGCTGGAAGTGGCGCTGTGGCCCAAGTGGGTTTTGGGGTTTTTGTTTTGTTTTGTTTTTACCTTGAGCACAAAGAGGTTTGTTTTGTTTCATTTTGTTTTGTTTTGGTTTTTGCCTTGAGCACAAAGAGACTCAGAAAGAGAGCCCAGACCCTGAATTCAACCCCCCCCCGGGGGGGGGGGGGGAGGGAAGCTGGGCCTGAAGGCATGGCTTGAGTGGTAGAGCACCAGCCATAAGCAACAAAGCTGAGTTAGTCCCCTGAGGACAAACCCTGGTTCCTAAAAAGGAAAGGGAAAAAGAAAGAGAAAGAGAGGGGAAAGGAAGGAAAGAAGGGAGAGATGAAAGAAGGGAGGGAGGGAGAAAACCACTACAGTAGAAATAAACAAGAATACACTTAAGTAATGACAATAAAATACTGAACAGAATTAGGAAAAGCCGAATAAAAAGCTACTAAAGATGTATACATCAAATGATAAGAGGAGCAGCATATGAAATAGAGTGAAAATGAACAAAAACCAGGATAAACAATTTATACCGAGTATAAAAGTCAGAAAGAGAGAATTAGAAACACCCAAGAGGAGATACATTAGTTCTTAAGTGGAAAATACAGTAATAAATATGAGGAGAAAAATTCCATCAGGCGCTATCTTGTGTCTAAGACACTGAAGAACCAGAGAAAGAACCTCATGCAGTCAAGATTGAATACTTTTACATGTTACAACACATATTTATCCCTTGCTTCCATTTGATATGAAAGAACATACAACAGAACTTTAAGAAATGTAGTGATAAACAGAAAAAGATGTAAAGAAGTTAGTGATTGTCCATATAGGGATTAGCTTATGAAACTTTGACTAAAGAGACATTGGAAATATGCCCAAAACACATTTTTGCAATGATTCAAATGTCAGTGTTGTATGATGTAAGCTTTGGAAATAGTACACTGATTTATTTTTCAAAGATTTGTTTGAGGAAAAGAATCAGAAAGGCAAGCTGTAATTTGTAATAGCACTGTTAAAGAAGCCAAAAAATACATACTGTTTACATATTATATTAGAAATGAAATATCTGGTAGAGACAACAGATTTTTGTATTCAAGAAGTACTGCACTGTTAGAATTCACAAAGTGAGTTAGTGAACGAGTAAGATACCAATAAAAAATAATAGCTAAACCAAGAAAGAACCAGGTAGCTGGCTAAAATAAGCCATCCACACAGAACCGTGATCCTTCAACCACACAAGTCCAACAAGAATCTAATGAGCCAGGGAGAGCAGTAGCAGCTAAAAAGATCAACTGCATAAGTAGCTGGTTGGTGCATTGCTTTTCTAATGTGCCCTCCTCGTTGTAGTGATTTGTTTCCTTGAACTTAAAAGAGACTATTGTGAACTTTATGAGAAGAGAATCTTCTGGAATGTAGAATCCTATTAGCTTGTCATAGTTCATTATTGGTCAGAAATGACCTATGCCCCAATGTATTGAGGAAAACAAACAAAAACAATAGTTTTCAAAAAATATGAATGGGAATTTTTGTGGAATCTGGTATGAAATGGGAAGTCTGTGGTCATGCTTAAATGCACCACCTTTGGTGAAGATCCTGCAAGAAATTGAAATCATGCATTTGAAAAGAATCTACTATTCAAGTAAGTTAGTGATGCCAGAGAAGAAAAAAAAAAAAAGAAAGAAATCATTATAGAAATTTAGGGGAGGGAAAGCTTTTAAAGGAGCTAAGTTATCCAAAGTACAATTTCTTGTAAAGCTATTCTATACTTAAAAGCACATCTTATACAGAGGTAATCAAACATCTTAGGGTAAACTTGGATATACATAACTCTGATCCACAATGTTCCAGCTGTGTGGTAGCCTAAAGATACTCTATTAATAAAGTCTCTTAAGTTCCACATTTACAAATGGTAATAAAATCCTCTGTGTGTATGTGTGTGTGTGTGTGTGTGTGTGTGTGTATGTGTGTGTATACACATGCCTGTACTGAAGCTTGAACTCAATCTCTTGAGCCACACTTTCCCTTCCAGTTTTTTGTTCATTAATTAGAAATAAGCAACTAATGGCTTTTTTTCACCCAAGCTGGCTTCAAATTCAGATCCTCAGATCTCATCATTCTGAGTAATTATGATTATGGATGCGAGCCATCAGCCCCCACCAGGCAAAGATACTTTAGAGAAAGCCTTATGATGACATTTTGAAGCTTAACTATTACATTTTTCTAATATATGTTACAATATAATTAGTTGTCCTCATGACCCTCATTCTTTCCTTCCATCAACAAGTACTTTTTGAGAGCCTACTAAACTGAATATAGATTTATTTCTGTCATGTATTAAACACGTGGTTCTAAGAAAGGTACTTTACCCAGTGTATCAGCTTCATACTCAATAAATGTGAGAAAAGATAGTGCATATCTCAAAGGGGTGTTGTAAGGATACATGAGCTATAAGTAACCGAAGAAATGGCAGGCACAAGTTATAAAACAGTAGATGTTGGTTAGATTATTCTTAATGCTTTGCTCCTATACTCTTCTACCTCCTCTGCCTTGTTCATTTCCTTATCAGCATCAAATGATGATATCATCACTGTCATCATTTATTAGATATTCTATCAGATCTAATTCTATAAAAAGATGATTATCTCCTGCTCAATCTATGATAATAAATATGTACATATTTATTAAGTGATAGTTCCTTAATAGGGCCTTTGACTTACAAGTGAAAGGATATCAACCCAAACTAGAAATTTTTTTAATTTTTATTTTTTGGTTGATTCAGTCAAGCAACACAAAACTCAGATACAGAGCTGGCCTTGAAAACTATGTGAATTCAGAGAGCCCAAGTCTTTAAGAATATTCATTTATCCAGTTCTCATTTCCACCTCACCTTAAGCACAGATTCCATTTTTCCTTCTGCAAACAGCTGTCTCAATGTATATGTATATATACATATATATGTATATATACATATATTTGTGTGTGTATGTGTATATATGTGTGTGTGTGTGTATATATATATATATATACCACATTTTCTTGGTCCATTCATCCACTGAGGGGCATCTGGGTTGGTTCCATATCTTGGCTGTGGTGAATAATGCCGATAAACATAGTTGTGCTGGTAGCTTTAGTATGACCTTATTTGTGATCATTTGGGTAAATGCCCAAAAGTGGGATTGCTGGGTCATTAGGGAGCTCTATACAAACCTAATCTTGGATAAGCAACCAACTTTTGTACTGATCTTTACACATACATAACTTCCAATGGTGGTTGAAATATATGCCAAGTATCTTGTATTCCCCAGCTGGTCCTTCTGGTCCATTTGAGAATATGATGCTAAATATTGAAACAAATGCTTTGCCATGAGCAGCCTTGTGTGCTCTGTAACTTGGCAAGTCTTTCACAAGCCTGGAATGTCGAAGAATTCTTAGAAACTTGTCAACTTGACCAAACATGGGCAAAATCAAATTCACAACCACTAGAGACTAACAAAATAAGACTGTGTATAAATTTTAATAGCCACATAAATCATCCCAGGCTTTGATTAAAGGCTGTATTTTTTAACTTGTACTTTCATATCTTACCAGCCATTTTTTGTTTCCAGATAACACTGATATTTCAAAGATAACTGTTTTAAAATATTGAAATTTCAGAATGTATACATAATACTCTCTAATCTGCTTAAACATTCTATCTAAAGTTTATACATTTGAAACAAAAGCCTAGTTTTTTTGATGAAAAGTAAGAAACATATTTAGGGTCCAAAGCTATATTCAGAATAGATAAGAAAGCTGTTGAGAGACTATACTCCAAAAGTAACTTTTAAACCCAAAGATATAGAAAGAAAATATTGAGAGCTCTCCCATTAAAAAAAAGTGACTAAAGCCAGGCCCCAAGGGGCTCACACCTATCCTAACTACGCAGGAGGTTGAGATTGGAGTATTGCAGTTCATAGTCAACCCAAGCAGAAAAGTCTGTGAAACTCTTATCTCCAGTTAACCTCAAAAAGCTGGAGGTGTATATATACCACATTTTCTTGATCCATTCACCTACTGAGGGGCACTGGGTTGGTTCCATATCTTAGCTATGGTAAATAATGCTGCAATGAACATAATTGTGCTGGTAGCTTTAGTATGGTCTTGTTTGTGATCATTTGGGTAAATGCCCAAAAGTGGGATTGCTGGGTCATAGGGGAGCTCTATGTGGATTCTTTTTCTATGCCTCCATCAGAATGAATGACATCACCCCATTTGTTAGGAAATGGAAAGACTTGGAGAAAATTATATTAAGTGAAGTAAGCCAGGCACAAAGAAACATAGGTCCAATGATTTCCCTTATTTGCAATAACTAGTATATGTCTGGAACAAGCAGAAAAGCTCAGATAAGATGATGTTAAGCGAAATGAACCCCAACATAGGGACACAAGTGGTTTTCTCTTCCTTGCTATTGTTTCTAACGTATTTATAAGGTACCATGTGATTTTTTTGTTGCTTTGTATGTCCCTCCCCCATGGCATAACCCCTATTTTCACTGTATTTTATGTTGGTATAATTTGTGGAGGGGAAGGGACAAAACAAATTGTTTAAATAGGAATACAGATCAACCCATTGCAACAATGAGATGTACAAGATGCTATGTCGAAAAACGAACTTTACAATTTAGGCTGATGGGAAGCAAGGGGTGCGGGGAGAAGGGGAGAAGTGTAGTTGTGGAGGTGGGAGGGATGGGATGGTAGGGGAAAAACAAAAAAGGAGGCAACAATGCTAGGTAAGAAATGTACTCATTACCTTGCTCATGTAACTGTAACCCCTCTGTACAGTATTTTCACAATAAAAAACTTATTAAAAACAAAAGCTAGAAGTGGAGCTGTGGCTCAAGTAGTAGAGTGCTAGGCTTGAGCACAAAAGGTCACAGATGGTTACTAGGCCCAGACAAAAGAAAAGAAGTGTTTTGTGAATATTGGTGAACCACAGATCAGGAAGTAGTGAGAAATTACTATTCCTAACTATCTTGTATTTTAGAGTTCTTTCATGTCATCCATTTCTACACCTTTATTCTAAACCTTTATTCTTATGGAGGTTATTGGTCAGTTGTGGGGTATTATTTAAATTTTATTTAGCTACATATATTTTTAATGTAGCCACTCCTCTACCCCACCTAGGGAGCCAAACATCTATTAGGTAAATCATAAATATGGATTCATTTTTACTGTGTTTTAAAACATATGCTTTTGGTTTTTTTGTGTGCATAACCAAAGTAGTGTTAACGTATTCTTTCATGAAGTAAGAACTTAGATCTACCCTTCTTTATTATAAGGGAGTAAGTAAAAGGACAGAAAGGTTATTGAAGAATGTGAGAATTATCACTCATCATGGCTCTAGTTATATGAACACTAACATTTTTTCTTACATTTATGTCTGATGTCTTTCTCATTCAATGGTTCTTAGTAAGTTCTTAGTGTAAATATATATCCTTTCAGCTAAAATAAGTTTTATTTTCACTTTGCCAACCAACATGTGTTAATAATAAATAATTTTAAAGTGCTATTCAATAATTGTTCCTGAAACTTAATTTGTCAAGGTTTTGCTGTTAACTAACTGGAAATCAGCTTAGAAAATACTACTCAATATATATTTTTAACAGCCAAAAAGTATACAGAGTGTCTCCAACTTGGTGGAAGAAATTCTTCCTAAAATTTTTTTGTAAGGAAATCTACTAATTCAAATTTCCTCATCAATGACCTTCACTTTGAAGTTATGCATCACTTTTCTGTGATACTAAGGCTTGAACTCAGGACCTCACACTCAATAGGATGGCATTTACCACTTGAGTTATGCTTTCATACATCACTTTTGAACAATAATTTTTTGAGCTGGCTCTCTATCAGTTAAGCCACAGCTCCACTTATGCCTTTTTGGTAGTTAATTGGTGATAGTGTCAACCTATGATCTTCATCTCAGTCTCCTGAGTAGTTTAGGATTACAGGCATGAACCACGAGACTCTGTGAAAATTATAATCTTGATTAAGAAAGTTATAGAAAAACAATTTTGTTAATAAACTGACATATTCAATGACAATATCAAAGGAATCAAAATAAAAATAAGTTAAATGTCATAAAGCAAAGAGTGGTCACTTGAATTTAAGCCAATATCTTCTGGAAATTCATATTGCATAACATATTGTCTCTATATTTAGTCTAATATCACTATTAGCAGTATTTTCTACACTGTAACAGTATTATATTCATTTAAAGAAAATTAAAACTACAATTAAGAAGGAAGATATGAATGTAGCTGTGGAATCTCTACTACATCAGAATTAAGTTGGTCTCCATAGGCATTTTCCCAAAAATACATTTTGTAATATATTCTAAACTTAGGAGTTAACACTTTCACTCCAAAATGATAAAGAAAATGCTGGTGGCTAATGCCTGTAATCCTAGCTACTCAGGAGCCTGAGATCTGAGGGTCACAGTTCAAAGCCAGCCCAGGCAGAAAAGTCCCTGTGAGACTTTTATCTCCAATTAACCACTTGAAAACCAGAAGCTAAGCTGCAGCTCAATGTGGTAGAGCACTAGCCTTGAGCAAAAGAGCTCAGGAACAGTGTCCAGGCCCTAAGTTCAAGCCCCACAGCTGACCAAAAATAAAAAGTAACAGTGATGAATTCATTGTGTTTTTCTTATGGGAAGAACATAAATGACCAGCAAAATTATAATTTGTTCATGAAATAAAGCTATAACAAAAGAGATCTAAAACATCTTGGGTAATTTGACATAAAATCTTTCTCAATAAAATACAAATGCAAGTTCTCTAAACTTTCTACTCTTTGATGATATACATCTTATCTTTAAAAATTAAAATGAACCATGTGGTCCCCTGCATCTTGCATATACACTTCTCTAATTTGGAGAGGGGAAGGGAAAAAACAACATGCTTATATAGGGAAACAGGTTGGCCCATTGTAACAATGAGATGCACAAGACACTATGTTGAAAAACGAACTTTACAATTAAGCAAGGTGTGGGGTGGGGAGGTGGGGAGAGGAGTGTAGTTGTGGAGGTGGGAGGGAAGGGATGGTAGGGGAAAAACAAAGGAGGTAACAATGCTTGATAGGAAATGTACTCATTACCTTGCTCATATAACTATAACCCCTCTGTACAGTAATTTTACAATTATAAAATATATTTATAAAAGTGAACCATGCATTGGAATTCTGTTAAAGATGAGGAAAGACTGACATGAGAATAGATGGACAATAGTCACTTTCTTTCAAAGAAAATTAAGAATTTAACAATAGAAAACCCTGGTAAGTGATCAAGTTATAAACATTAGTATGAAATAATGCTGATCTTATGTGCCCCTTAAAATCTTATAGAAAGAGGGCAATCTCATTGCTCTAATATTCTCACCAAAAAAAATTACCATGAAAGATACATCAGAAAACTTCAAACTAGCTAAGCAGTTCTGCTTAAAATTTCCAAAACCATGAAATACAGGAAACTATTGGGAAATTGTCACTGACCAGAGGAAACCAAGAATGCATGAAGATTAAATGCAATATAGAATCCTAGATTGAATCCAGCGGCAGAAATGAAACACTAATATAAAAATTGGTGAAGTGTGCTTAAGTCTATAGTTTAATTGTAAAGAAATGATAATCATGTTGGATAGGGAAAATACAGGAACTCATTTATTTTTGTAGCTCCTTTCTGTGCACCTGAAGTTTTTTTTTCCCAAAAGGGGAATGAAAAGAGATGGAAATACAAGCAAGACAGTTAGAAAAGAAATCAGTGTGTAGGTAATTAGAGATGACATAAGTAATCAAACCTTACATGTAAGAAATTAATCTAGTTCTCTATCTAGAATCATTTTTCTCCTAGTTTTCTCACTTATATTAGAATTTATACTTGACTTATGTACCAAAATGTAGTTTAACTACTAACATTTATATGAACTAGAAAACAGGCAGTAGAAAAGACCAAAGGCATTTCTACAATTGGTTAGCAAGCCATGGCTGGTATTTAAGATCTAATTCCTCTATTGTCCTTTGGCATTAATCCATGCTATGTCCAAAAGGCCTAAGCTGATAGAGATGACTCATTTCATCTTAAATAAGCATCTGAGTCCTCAGTGGCTTTGGCAGCATTCAGTTGTTATAAAGCTAACACACTGGAAATAAAATTTGTAAGAACCCACAGTTCCATAGTCTTCCCAGTGTGGTGGTAACCCTGCCTTCATGTCGCAGTGTACCTGTCTCTAACCAACATGATTATCTCTTTTTTGTCCATCTTCTCCATTGTATGGACAGTTGAAAATGAAAAGCCGAAGTTCCCACATCAGATTCAGTGACATCATTTTATAGTTCCTACTAAAATATTTCTCCTTTGGTATCATAATGTTTAAACCAAAAACCAACCAATTTAAGATTTAGAGATTCAAAATGTATGTAGAAATTCAAACAGTATGAGGTCTAAAGTAGCACCAACTCCACTTCTGTTTCTTGGTTTTCAGATCTATTTGTGCAAGAGTTTTCGAAGCATCCCTGGCCATCTACCAATTTTTCAGTAACTATAGACAATTCCTTAACACTTCTGACTTTGGGGAGATGGAATGCATACCACTGAAGTTTGTTTTGTCCCCCTTTAACATTAGTCTATCATTTCCTCTTGCTTTAAAGTTAGTTCCTTGGTTGGGAACTCATTTAATGTTTGCTGTGTGACATTTTCTCATGCATAAAACATTCAACAAGACCATAAAAGTGATCTTGGGAGCATAATGGTTATGACAGACAAAGGTGTACCCTAAAAGACTATGCTGGTAAAGACAAATGACTAAACTGAGTATGGAATACATACTGTGTAATAATTTGCCAAAAACAGACTCATGTCTCCAGTAATTCACATTGTGGGAATGTAAATTTAGTTACTGATTTGGATAAGTGGGCTCCCATTTGTAATAGTAATCAAATCAGCTGCAGTTAGAGAAATACAGATCAAGTCCAGTATGATGTCACAATCAGTTATTATTCTTCTTTAACCATGACCCCACTAAAAAGAACTGAATTGAGTGAGGAAATATATGGTTGATAATCATGAGAATAATCTTGTCCTGGTGATTGTTGAAAGCATCCATGGAAGGGATTTTTCTCCTGAATTTTTACTCTCCACAAAAAAAAGGCGGGGATCTCATACGTTGGACAAATACCAAACAACTCATTCACATTTTCTCTTTCCCAAATAAATTGATTACCATTCTCCTGTCTTACTCATTCCAAATCCCTTTCTACCCACTTTCTTAACCATGAATTGGAATGAACTGATAACTCTTCTTCAGCAGAAGCATTTCCTTTGCCTTCAGTACTACCCCTCAGATTTGTTAATAGTAAATATGCCCTCTATATCAGTCCCTATAAATTCATTGAGCACCTTTGAAAGAGGTTCCAGTCCTCTCCTACCTGCTTGTGAAATTCCAATGAAAGCTATTCTGGAGGGCTGGATGCACAGCCACAGGAACAGAGCATGGGGTCAGTTGTCAACTGGTGCAATTTCTTTGTGCCTTGGGAACCTAATAAACCTGAAACTTGTATTTACTTCTATTTGCTGATGGAAAATTGCTCCCTATACCTTAATTTATGCCCATAGGATTCAACATTTTAGGAATGCGGCTTGGAGTCACTTACTAATTAGTTTGCACGAGACAGGTTAAAAGCAAAGACTAGCTGAAGATAACATGCATTTGCAATAAAAACCCCGGTGGCCTCCATTATAGCTCTCTTATTTAGTCTTCAACATCCGTATACAGCATACCAATCTGCCAAAGATATTACAAGCCTCTATTGATTCATAGAGGACAAGGAAAAGGCTTGCTTATACTACAGTTGAAATGTTTTCCTTGCTCTGGTTCTATTATTTGTAAACAGTTTGTAAACAGTTTTGTAAGCAATTTACTTTATAAACATATCAGAGGCACATGTCCACATGTGTTCTGTATTAATCTAAGTAACTGCACAAACTATTGGGTCTCTTCCTTATTAGTACAGGATAAAGTGGACCATTCGTGTGATTTTACTTCTGACTACACATCTCAAAAAGCCTTGGAGAATTAGACCGCCCAGGAAATTTAGGGAAACAATGGATGTCTTCATTTATGTGCTGCATCTTTCATCATCTCCAACAGTAGGGATCGACTATTTTACTGTTATCGACCATTATACATTGTGCTTATATTATAGGTAGGGCTGAGAAAGATGAAGGAAAAGGCGTGATATAGATCAAGATGCATAAACTGACATGTACCCTTTGTACAACTATTTTTATATATGTTTTTTTAAATAGGGGGAGGAAAGTAAACATGATATTTAACAACTCCAGAGAAAAGTTACAACTGATTGTCAGAAAGACATGAAATAAAGGCATATGTCATGTCTTACCACATGCAATCATAATTTGCACCATCAAAATAATGTAAATTCTGGGTACTGATCTAACCAAAATTATTATTATGTAACTATAATAACAAAAGTCAGCATGGGAAGAGTATGTGTGTGTGTACGTCTATGTGTGTGTGTCTGTATGTTGAAGGTAATGAAGCAGTATAAATTCAAGTTTCATTCTTATCTTTCACATCAATTGTTAATGCATAAAACCACAAGATCAACAATTTTCAAGATAAGATTTTAAGGTATCTAAAAGTATACAGGAAAGAAATTTAAAGAAGAGTTGAAAGTGACTACCTACAGCAGACAAATAAGCAAGAGTACTACTACCAGAGTGTCTTCCATACAAACTTTGTATAATAATATGGATAAGTCAATCGGAGACATGAATAAACTTGATATAAATAAATTCTCCTTTGCTTAAGTAATAAATGATCATAAATAGGCATGATGTAGGTAACTAACATTTTAGGGTTGTATTTCATCTCTTCTATTCCTTACAAGAAAATCTACTGTGTGATACGTAAGAAAACTGGCACTGAGGAAGATTAAGTAACATGCTCAATGGCTCTCATTTCATCAGTACTGGTATCAAACTATGATCTATCTGGCTCCAAAGTCCTTGTTCTTTTTATTTTTTTACTTACTTATTTTTGTTGTTGTTGTTGTTGGTCGTGGGGCTTGAACTCTGGGCCTGGGCGCTGTCCCTGTGCTCTTCAGCTCAAAGCCAATACTCTACCGCTTAAGCCACAGTGCCACTTCTGGTTTTCTAGTGGTTTATTTAAGATAAGAGTCTCAGGGACTTTCCTGCCCGGGCTGGCTTTGAACCATGATCATCAGATCTTAGCCTCCTGAGTAGCTAGGATTACAGGTGTGAGCCACCAGTACTTGGCTATAGTGAGTGAATTTTTTTTTTTTTTTTTAGTCAATGGTGGGGCTTGATAGGCCTGAGTACTCTTCAGCTCAAGGCTAGCACGCTACCACTTGAGCCACAGTGCCACTTCCGGCCTTTTTTTTTTTTTACTGTTTATGTGGTGCTGAGGAATCGAACCCAGGACCTTATGCATCTGAGGCAAGCACTCTACTACTGAGCCACCTTCCCAAACCCCCCCCACATTGTTCTTTTTATTATAAATATACTACTTAGATGAAAATGTCCAAAGAAGTCTTGATTTCAATCTATAACAAATGGCCATTAAATGTATTGAGAAGAAAAGATGTACATCCCTTGCAGTCAGAATAAGGAAAAGTGTGGCAAAGAAGTCCAAGAGTATCTGGCCTTGTTGTCATAGAGTCTGGTTAAAAAAAAAAAAAAGGAAAGACTGATATTGGTGACGTGGGAGTAAAGAGAGCCAAAGGATTTTCTCATTAATATTAGAATGGAGAACAGAATAAATAACGCTTTTGCTTTCATGTTATTTCCCTGATAAAATAAGATTCTCCTGAATGAGCAACAAACAAACATCCATCTGGAAAACTCCTAAGCCATAAGAGCATTCTTATCCAAATGACCCACAGAAGAAGAAAAGAAAATTCATAGTGAGATTACTTGCCAGAGAAAATTCTTCTTCTAGTAGGACCACCAGTTTCTGATGGGTATACACATACACAAAAAAAGATGATTTGCTCAACTGAAATCCAGCCATGAACCTAAACCTCTTGTAGTAAAGCTAGCCAATAGACATGCATTAGATTCAGCCAAATGCAAAACACAAGCCACAAGTAAAAATGAACATTTTTTTCTTTTTCTATGGAAGTTCCAATAATAACCTAAAATTTGTAGAAAATCAACTGAATTTTTATCACAGAATCCTTGTCAGATTTATCTGGAGGTTTATGCAGTAATAAAACTGAGTCATTTTTAATAAACACTAATAGTCTCAGAACTCTTCACAATACTATTTCTTTTCTTTTTCTTTTTTTTGGTCAGTTGTGGTTCTTGAACTCTGGGCCTGGATGCCTGTCCCAGAGCTCTTAAGCTCAAGGCTAGCACTCTACTACTTGAGCCATAGCACCACTTGCCGTTTTCTGGTGGTTAATTGGAGATGAGTCTCAAGGACTATCCCTCCTGGGCTGGCTTTTAACTGAGATTCTCAGATCTCAGCCTCAGCTAGGATTACAGGCATGAACCACCAGCTAGGATTACAGGCATGAACCACCAGCACCCAGCCACAATGTTACTTCTTAAGTCCCATGATCTTTGGGCTCCATGGCATCATCTTTCTGAAAGAGAATGCTGTAAAAGAATGCTGTATTTCTCAATGGAATTCTATGCCTCCATCAGAAAGAATGATATTGCCCCATTTGTTAGGAAATGGAAAGGCTTGGAAAAAAATTATATTAAGTGAAGCAAGCCAGGCCCAAAGAAGCATAGGTCCCATGGTTTCCCTTCTTTGCAATATCTAGTATATGTCTGAGTCAAGCAGAAAAGGTCAGATAAGGTGATGTTAGGGAAATGAACCCTAAGATATGTATTCAAATGTTT
>NW_012267217.1:1002945-1035293 GCF_000151885.1 Dipodomys ordii
ACTTAGTTAGTTTGAGATAATATGTGCTATGGATATACATAATGGAAACAATACCTAAATTTGTTCATGTAATTGTAACAAACTGTAACAAAAAAATAGTTCTGTTAACAGAGCAATATCAAAGAACTCCAGATGTCCTGCCAATTATCCTAAGTACTACTCCAATAATCTCTAATGGCTTAGACAATACTAAAACAAAAGATTTAAAGGAATTAATGTGAAAATGTATTACTCTTTTATGCAATGCTGTGATAATCTAACAAAGACATTATCTTAATATCCTCATATTCTGATGGCACAATGATTGAGAATGTATTATTCAAAGAGCATATAAAAACTAAACACACCTTTATCATATGATCCAGAAATCACACACCTTGGTGTTTACTCAAATATACACATATATGAATTTTTTTTTGGGTCCGGTCGTGGGCCTTAACTCTGGGCCTGGGCGCTGTCTCTTCAGCTCAAGGCTAGCGCTCTACCACTTGAGCCACAGCGCCACTTCCGGCTTTTTTCTTTTTGCTTATGTGGTGCTGAGGAATCGAACCCAGGGCCTCATGCATGCAAGGCAAGCACTCTACCACTGAGCCACTTTCCCAGCCCCACACATATATGAATTTTATATGAATTTTTATAACCTCTTCATCATGATACCTAAAGCAGCCAAGATGGCCTTCAGCAAATACAAGGATGAATTCTCAGTTGTAGATTCAGACTCTTAAATATTATTCAGCCCTAAAAATGGAAAGCAAACTTAAATCATTAGCTAGTGAAAGAAGTTGTTCTGGGGGAAAAAATCTACATAGTGTATGATTTCAACTATTTATCCTTCTGGAACAAGCAAAATTATGAAGATGGTAGAAAGATCAATAATGGCCAAAGTTTGGGGGAGACAGGGAAGAGTGGACACTCTGAGCTCAGAGCCACTCCTCTCAGAGAATTTTTAAACACTGAAACTACACTGTGTGATACAATCTTGTTAGATACAGGGCACAATACTTTTGCCCAAACCCATCAATTGTACATGAAGAGTGAACATTAGTGTAAACTGTATACTCTGGTTAATGATAGTTGAGGTGTCATATACATTCATTGATTGTAGTGAATATACCAGTGTGGTGGAAGATGATGATGAACAGAAACTTTGAATGAGTAAGGTGGGGGAGTGTATAGAAACCCTCTATACTTTTCATGTACACTAGGAAATTAAAATTTCAGTAAGTAAAAAGAAAAAATTATCTTTTGTAAAAGGAGAAGCCCATATCCCCCAGTAGCCTTTCTCCACACAGATTTTAGCTAAGCCCTAAAAGTGAACCCTTGAATTCCTCTGTGGGTCTTTTTTGTTGAGTGAAAATATTGCTGTGTTTGAGAGTGATGTCACTTGGGGATTCTATGTAGATTCTGGTATACTCTGCTTGCTGAAAATAAGGGTATGTTTTAGCAAGTACTGGTAAAGAGTAACAAAAAGTAAACACTGCTAAGGTACATTCATTCCAACTCTTCACATACAGGTCATACCTTCCAGGTTCATTGTTGTTCAGACTCTTCCCACTGAGGCAATAGAAATAAATAAGAGGCCCTTTGTGGTAAGCCTAGGAGTTCATGGGAACAGCTACCAGCCTCTGCTCTCACACAGATGGAGAGGTCTAGACAACACGGAGGACAAATATCAGACGGACCCAGGCATTGATTCCAACACACTACCGAGGTGACACTAAGGATATTGTTCAACCTTTAAGTCTCAATTTCCACAGATCAGTCTTCTGGGATGGGGCCCAGGTATCATATATTTAAACTCCAGGTAATTCCAATGTTGAATTGGAAAACTCACACAATTGAGCTGGTGGTTCTCAACCAGTAGCATGTGCCAAAATTACCTAGAAGGCACATTAAACCCGAGACTGTTGGGCCTATCCACACGAGTTTCTGATTCTATTGTTTTTTAATCTTCTAACAGTTGTGTAAAGGGGTTTCAATTTTAACATACCCATTCATATGTACAATGCATCTTGATCAACCCCTCCATCATTCTCTCTTTTTTGCGTCAGTCCCATTCCTTTCTGTCTCCTAAAGTTTGATTCTATTTGTCTAGATTGAGGTATAAGATTTTTATTTATAATAAGCATTCCGGGGACTGTGCTTGAGAACCATACTATAAATTCATAGATCTAAGAAGTTTCAGCCACATCTTGCTTTTATTTCATTCCAAATCCTTCTTCTTCAAATCTTTCATTCTCATTCTAAATGTCCACTCACCTCTGGCAGTATTAATTTTACTGTTTTGATCATTGGATATTATTACAGTAATCATTATTTCTATTACAGCACAGAACTAAAATCTATGTTGTACATATTTATTTTTTTTCTTTTTCCCAGACAAAGACATTCTCCAAAAGACAAAAATCATTCTCTTTTCATTTTTCTGTCCCTGGTATGTTTTTTGTTTGTTTGTTGTTTGGGAGAGGGTTGTCAGTCAGAGTTGTCAGGCTTGAACTCTGTGCCTGAGCATTGTGCCTTAGCTCTTCATCTCAAGGTGTGCATTCTACTAGTAGAGCCACAGCGCCACTTCTGGTTTTCTGGTAGTTTTTATTGGAGATAAGAGTCTCACAGACTTTTCTGCCTGGGCTGGCTTTGAACCACAATCCTCATATTTCAGCCTCCTGAGTAGCTAGGAATACAGGTGTGAGCTACAACCACCTGGCTCCCTGATGAGGTTTTTTTATGGCACAAAACAAGAGCATAATAAGCAGTTTGTTTACTATAAACAATCCATACACCAAAAGAAAATATGTATCTTACAGCCAAGTGCCAGACTTCTCAAAAAAAAAAATTAACTTGCATCAATGATGATACCTCACCATCACAGATTGGGATCTTTCTGTGTGTATGTGTGTGTTCCTCAAAGAAATATATGCAGTGTTTTGCTTTATAAGAAATATATGCAGTGTTTTGCTTTATAAGAAATATATGCAGTGTTTTGCTTTATAAGAAATATATGCAGTGTTTTGCTTTATAAGAAGAAGCAATCGTTTAAATAAGGATATGTAAAAAACAAACTTTACAACTTTGGTGCGGGGGGGGAGATGAGGGGGGAAGATGGCAGGGAGAAGGGGGGGAGAACCAGGGAGGACTGGGTGGGGGGGGCGGGGGGAGGATGGGAAGGGATGGGAAGGGGAAACAAAGAAGGAGGCTACAATGCTTGATAAGAAATGTACTCATTATCTTGCCCATGTAATTGTAACCCCTCTGTATGGTATTTTCACAATAAAAAAATAAAAATAAAAAATAAAAGAAGAAGCAAGTTTACACTCCCACCAAGCAGAAAAGTTCAGATAAGACGAAGTTAAGGGAAATGAACCCCAAGATAAAGACACAAGTGGTTTTTTTCTTCCTTGCTATTGTTTCTAACATATTTATAAGGTACCATGTGATTTTTTTTGTTGCTTTGTATGTCCCTCCCCCACAGTATAACCCCTGTTTTCACTGTATTTGATGTTGGTATAATTTGGGGAGGGAAAGGGAAAAAGCAAATTGTTTAAATAGGGATACAGGTAGACCCATTGCAACAATGAGATGTACAAGATGCTATGTTGAAAAATGAACTTTACAACTCAGGCAAGGGAGGGGGGTTGGGGGAAGAATGTAGTTGTGGAGATGGGAGGGAAGGGATGGTAGGGGGGAAACAAAGGAGAAGGCAACAAGGCTTGATAAGAAATGTACTCATTACCTTGCTCATGTGATTGTAACCCCTCTGTACAGTATTTTCACAATTAAAAAACTTCTTCAAAAAAAAAAGAAGCATGTGTATTTAGCTGGATTCTTCACACTTCTATGCCTCAGTCTGGCCATTCTCCTCTATCAGCCTACACACACTAAACTTGAGAACCACAAACCCTTAACGCTGTGACTAAAAATAGTTAATGTTCCGAATGAGGTTTCTCACTCTTGACACAGAGTGAAGATAGAACACAACAAGGGTAAGCTTGGTCCTGTTTAGAGCTGCAATCTGAGAACGTAAACAGGATGGAAGTTGCCCTGCCTCTGTCTGGATTCCCTTCAATGGCTGCAGTCAATGTCACTGACACGGGTCAGTGTCAGGAAATCTCTCTTTGGTAAGGTGAAAGCTAAAATGGCATTTGATATCCTTGAACCTCCCAGAGTCTGTATATTAGTTTTTTCTTAAATTTTTTTATTGTAAAGACACTGTACAGTTACATGCATAAGGTAATGAATATATCTCTTGTCAAGCATTGGTACCTATCCCTTTCCTTCCCCCACCTCCTCCATTCCTCCACCCACCCAAGTTGTAAAGTTCATTTCCAACATAGTGTCTTGTGAGGATCATTGTTGCAATGGGTCATCCTGTGTCCTTGTTTATTCTCCTTCCCCTTCCCAAATTAGATAAATGTAGATATAAGGTGCAGGATACCAAAATCAAATACAGTGACAATGGGGGTTATACCATAGGGGGAAGACCATATAAAAAGAAACCAAAAAAATCACATAGTACATTTAAAAAACTCTTGTGCTGGGGGCTGGGAAGGTGGCTCAGTGGTAGAGCACTTGCCTTGCATGCATGAGGCCCTGGGTTCAATTCCTCAGTACCACATATGCAAAAAGAAAAAAGCTGGAAGTGGTGCTGTGGCTTAATTGGTAGAGCGCTAGCCTTGAGCTGAAGAGCTGACGGACAGTGCCCAGGCCCAGAGTTCAGGCCCCATGACCAGATTCCCCCCCCAAAAAAAAAACTCTTGTGCCGATATCTTAGGGTTCATTTCACTTAGCATCATCTTATATGGTCATATGTACATAGCTTTTGACCTTTTCTACACATCTGATAAGATTATCCTAGACGTATATTAATTATTGCAAATAAGGGAAACCAGGGGACCTATTTTTCTGGGTCTGGCTTACTTCACTTAATATGATTTTTTCCAACTATCAACTCTTTACGGGGAGGCTGGAAGCTGGATCTGTGCTATGATATGGTGTCCTAAGTCCTGTTGTTTGTCCTTTCTTTCAGTGAGCTAAAAATAAATAAAATTTAAAAAATTTTAAGTGTACACAGTAGGAGGAAGAGAAGAGCAAAGGAAGAGAAGGAGAGAAGGGGAATCCAGAGTATATCATCATCAAAATAGTATCAGTGCTAACAAGAATATAAATCTTAATTATAAAGTTAGAGTTCATGTATGGTGATACATGATAAGGAGTATATCTATTATGTGTTAGGTTTTTAAAGAAGAAGTGGCTGAGTAAGAACAACACCACACATGTGATACTCAGGTAAGGGATAGGTTGATTTATCATTCCAGCTGGCACCAGGCCAGGTTGGCACTCCATGAGGCTGGGAAAGGGGGAGGTGTGTCTGGCCCTGGGCTAGGGCTTATCTAGGGTAGGGACAGGGAAAGGTGTGGCCAAGTAAAAGGAGGTGGGACCAGGTAGGAGAAAGGTGTGGCCACATCAGATACAGATGTGACTTCTTCCAGGTGCCAGTTGCCTAGGTAATGCAGGTACTGGGTGGGGACTTGGGTGCTCGCCATCCAGGAATGGACCTAACATTCCAGCCTTTTGATAATTATGAAAAAGGGAGAAGATTCTCTCTGGCTACTTCCTGCTGACAAGAGGCATTGACATTAGGGGTAAAAGGCCAGAATGAGGTCCCCTCCCAGAGAAGGCAGAGAGCAGCAGCTGTCTCTTGGTAGGTACGAGTCCTTAGATGAAGTCTGGAGGAGGCAAGACTTTTGAATGAAGTCTGGAGAAGTCTCATGAAGCACTGAGGGGCTGGAAGAAAAATAATAAGGGGCAAATAAATGGCAAGAGGAAGGACTTGGAGCTGAAAATTAAAAATTGTATGACTTGGCTAGAATGGCTAGTTCTTATCTCCTACATTCCAGGCTGTCCTGAGTTGGTAGAAATGTCCCTAGCTTCTTCTGACATCTGGTGACTAGGTAGGGAAAACGTCAAGTAACAAAGGCAAGAATGTAAATTACTGTCCAGTTAAAAGGTAGACAGGTATGGACATTCGATGGGCAGGCTTCTTACTTCTATTGACCTCCTGGCTCTGGTTAATTTTGAAAGGGCAGGCACAAAGTGGCTGGTGTGACATCATCTCCTCTTACTCCTCTCCATGGTCCTTTGTTCCCCAGATTGGCTGAGTCTAGGTGCTCATTGCTGGGATGGCTTGTCCCAATTGGTATTCAAGGAGGTTTGAACTCAAGGCCTGGGCACTGTCCCTGAGCACTTCTGCTTAAGGCTAATGCTCTATCACTTTAAGTCATAGTACCACTTCATGTTTGGCTGGTTAGAAATAAGAGCCTTGAGCCATGCTTCCAGCCTGGCTCTTTGCAGGTTAGTTGGGAGATGGAGTCTCAGGGATTTTTGGACCGGGCTGGCTTTAAACTGCAATCTTTGCCACAAAAACCCTTTATTATTTCCAATTAAAGCAACAAGGAAATCCAATAGGATAAGTAGAACTTACCTGCTCCTTATCAAGAACTGACCAACAAATATTCTGCAATGACAGAACTCGTTATATGTTAGGAGAATCTTAGCACAGATATACCCAATATTTTTAGACCCACATAGTCAGTACTAGAATATACAACACCAAAGAAAAAAAGGCAAAGCTCAAAACCTAAAATTTTTGACAACAACGTTTAGACATCTTTGTTAACAAAGCATATCAGATGGTTGGGCCTCAGTTACCAGGGCCTGTGAAAAGAGCAAGGCACCTTAGAATAGATGGATGGAGGAGGAGTAAGCCTGGTGGAAGGGTATGGGTCAGATGGGACCAAACCCTTAACCCACCACGTGGCCAAGTTGGCGAACTCAAGATGGCAATTTTCTGAAAAAACACAAAGAAAACCTGAACAAAAGGAAATTCTTGACAATTTTCAAACCTAGATTGGCTAGCCTTTGAGAGGGAACCTAGAGGGGAGCCTCCGGACCCAGCCTGCATCGCACTCTTCAGGGCACAAGCCAAAAAGTTGTAGAAAAGAGAAAGGGAAAGATAAAGTTGGACATGATTAGCAGAGAGAGCAAAGAGAGCCTGAAAGTAAAGACTTCTGACAGTTTAGCATTGCAGTGGCAAAAATTGTCTAAATCGAGAACAGCATTAAAAAAAAAAAAAAAAAAAACCTAGGCATTCTGGCTTTCCAGGGAGTGCTGGAGTCATTTCAAAGGGATTTTATGGCTTGGGAGTGACACACAACACCCCATTAAAGGCACAAGAGAGAAGAGGTGGATGCAGAGACCAGCAGTGGTATTGATGCACTGTGTCCGCAGCAGATCAGTTCACAAAAAGGCCATCAGAACTTTTCCTTACCTGAGTACCACATGTGTGGTGGTGTTCTTACTCAGCCACCTCTTCTTCAAAAACCTAACATAAATGGTGCCGTGACTCGGATAAGGCTTTAAGTCAGGATAAGTGAGATTCCTCTCCGATTGTTTTTCTTTTTTCCTTTTTTTTTGCTCTGAGGAATACCCCCAGTTCTGATGGCCTTTATGCAAACTGGTCTGCTATGGATACAGTGCATCAATACCATTGCTGGCCTCTGCATCCACCTCTTCTTTAAAAACCTAACATTGTGTATGTATGTTCTTTATTCTCATAGTGTGAATTGAAATAAGAAACCAGATCATTGCTAAAAAAAAATACTTTCTGAAAACATGCTAATTGTACTTCACGGCTTTGTAGAAAATAGGACTATTTTTTCTTCACATTAAAAGCAATCATCTTTCTGTACAGATGTATTAGTTTGATCATCTGCTATTAAAGTATAATCAAGCAATTTAAATCTGTTACTAAAAAAATGTTACTACTAAAGCAATTTTCTGTTCATCAGAAGGCATGTGTAGAGCTGTGTTCTTCTCTTAAATTACTTAACTCACCTGCCATTCAACTCTGAAAACGGGTCTGAGAAATTTGTTTCAGTATGAGGAAATGCACATCTAACACTGTTTACTGTTGTCCTATATATTGAGTTCAGTAACTTTTTAAACCAACACTTAGCATACTGTGCCTCACCACAGTATATATGGTCATACACAGCAGGTATTCATGGATGGTTTTGACAAAACAAAGTAAAAACAAATTCTCCTGTTATTTTGGTATATTTCAAAAATGTGCTTGCCTCTAAGAACAATGCTTGATTAATGCCTGATTTCATCTTAAAATTAGAAATAGGAATTGGAGTATAACTTAATAATTCTTATTTGCTTCTTTTGTGAGCATCTTAATTAAAGCCTGCTTCCGAGACCTGATTAAGTAATTCCTACTTCTGACTGCAATTTGCAGTTACCCCTGTGAGACAGGACTCCAGTTTGTCTGGTGGGAATGGAAACAATCCAGGAAGGAATGGGAAGATGGGACATGCAGCAACTGAAGGAGTCACTTGGTTTTGATTCTGTTATTGTATTTAGAATTTGCCATGTTTGGAGCAGAATGCAACATGAAATAACAGCAAATGTCAAAAATATCAGTCTAAATCCAAAAATGTTAATGATTCATAGAGTCCTGTCGGGAATATCCTGACATTTTACTTTGAATTCCTAAGCTAAATGGTATAATAAAAAACATAAAGGGAACTGTGATTTCACTATTGTAATGTCAGATCCTTGTAATTATAAGCTTAATTTAAAATAAATATGAAGGGCTGGGAATGTGGCTCAGTGGTGGAGTGCTTGCCTTGCATGCATGAGGCCCTGGGTTGGATTCCTCAGTACCACATACACAGAAAAAGCCAGAAGTGGCACTGTGGCTCAAGTGGTAGAGTGCTAGCCTTGAGCAAAAGCAGCTCAGGGACAGTGCCCAGGACCTGAGTTCAAGCCTCAGGACTGGCAAAAATAAAAAATAAATAAGAATAAACTAAATATGATATATAATATACATATAATAATTTTATTATTGCATGTCTGGGTATTAAACCCACATCTTTGCATATGCTATGAAAACACTCTAACACTGATCTACTCACCTGCATACCCATACACAAAGTACATTTTCTTGGTTTTCATGGAGAAAAACATGAATAAAATATAAATAAGTAAATAGACATCTGGGCATTGTTCTTTCACATCTATCATCCTAGCTGAGATCAGGAGGCTGAGATCTGAGGATCCCAGTTCAAAGGGAGCCCAGACAAGGAAAGTCCATGAGACTCTTATCTCCAATTAAACACCAAAACGTTGGATGTAGAGCTATAGCTCAAGTGGTTGAACACCAGCTGTGAGGGAAACAAAAAAACTCAGGGACAGAGCCTAGAACCTGAGTTCAAGCCCTAAGATCAGCACCGAGAAAGAGAGAGAGAGAGAGAGGGAGAATGTAGAGAAGCAGATACCCATATATTACTTCATAGCACAGAACTCCAATCTTGAAACTAATACAAGGATAAAATCAATTATTTGGGCCTAGTACCAGTGGTGAACGCCTATAATCTTAGCTACTCAGGAGACTGAGAGCTGAGGACTGCGGTTCAAAGCCAGCCCAGGCAGCAAAGTTCATGAGACTCTTATCTTCAATAAACAACCAGAAAACTGGAACTGGCACTATGGCTCAAGCGATAGAGTGCTAGCCTTGAGCTGAAGAGTTGAGGGACAGCACCCAGGCCCAGAGTTCAAGCCCCACCACTGACCAAAAAAAAAAAAAAATCAATTACTTGGAAGCTAGAGAAATGTCCTTTGTTTTTAAAATATATTTTATTCCTGAGGGCAGTGCAATATTTGCAATCTCTATTGCATATATTTAACCCAATGTGGTAGAAACCTGAGACAGAGAGAGCTATGTTTTATTCTCCATCCGTAGTTTACAATTGCATTGCATTTATCTATACTATAACAGCTCCTTAATCAGTTCATTTAAATAAACTGATTCAAAATGTCTCATCGACAAAGGAGGAGGTAACAATGCACAATAGGAAATGTACTCATTACCTTACTCATGTAACTGTAACCCCTCTGTACACTATTTTTTACAATAAAAAACATTTTAAAAATATATCTCATGGAATCCCTCTGTCACCATCTCTCCCTCATGGACAGCACTAGGAAACAGGATTTAGACATAGGTCTTTTTGTCAGGGGAAAAAAATGGTCTTAGCAAGAGCATACAGGATCAGCTAAGAAAGAAATCCATGTGATAAAATGTGCTATACAAGATTGAATCTGGTCAAGGATTTGGTGAACTTCAAGATGTTTTAATTATAGGGTAGTTCATAGTTGATTGATAAGTTGTACAAATATACCATATAGTTATGTCTAAATGAATTAATGAATTGACTGACCGTAATAGGACAACTGAAATTTCTGAGGCAGTTTTCAAAGGAGTTTAGGTGCCATGTAAACCTAAAAAAAAAAAATGTTACCCCAACTAACACAGCCAAACTTCATCCGAATACTGTACTTCTGTCCTCCAGGGCTGTGAAACATGTGTTTATTTGCTTTACTTTTCAGTCACTGCTCTCTCACCTGCAGTGATCCATGCCCTGGATTTTCTCCATGTGTTCCACTACCTAGAGTCTAGTACTCGAGAGTGAATAGTAATTCTGGCCCCTGTCTTAATCTCTGGGCCACTTGAAAAGCTAAAATAATACATCTAAAACATATCAGTTTTTTTTGCTAAAATAATTACATGTCTTTATTGAAAACACCAATATGTTTTAAGAAGTACATGTAGAGTGGAGGGGAAACCAATAATCCAACAGAAAAATACGTAAGCAAGGTACAACAGTACAGCAGCAGCTTTAAATTACACTGTCTATAGAAGAGATAGAAAGTAAAATCAATCCAATGGGAACATTGCCTCAAATATAACAAAATAAATAGTAAATATATATATATATATATATATATATCATTAAGCTTTTACTGAGTTCATATTCAAGATAAAATTTGAATCCTCTGAACTCTGGGAGACCAAAGAAAACCTTTTATCTTGTAAGAGATGGATTTAGCACTTTTTTCAGGTTTTATAAAATAGAAAATTATAACAAATTCTTAAAATGTCGATACAATGAGCATTTTTAAATACTTAGTTTAAAGCTGGAGCTGGGGAGGGGGTCACCCCTATAATCCAAGACACTCAGGAGGCTGATCTCAGCTCAAAGCCAGCCCTGAAAGGGAAGTCTGTGAGACTCTTACGTCCACTAAACTTAAAAAAAATAAAAAGGAAATGGAGCTATAGCTATAACATTAGCCTTGAGCAAACAGAAGCTGAGAGACAGTACCCAGACCCTGGGCACAAGGCCCAGGATCTACATACACACACACACACACACACACACACTTATTTTAGTACTAATTTATCCAGGTGTAGCATGGAAAATAATAAACCACAAACTATTGCATCAAAAAAAGCTCTAATTCCAGGCTAACTCAAATTCTACTTCTCTCAGTCCAAGAGTACACATCTTTCAAGGAAGCCCATCAAAAATTTTAACCAAGATTGATGTATGAACTTGGAAGAGAGGTTCACTCTCCTCTAATCCTTGACATTTGAGGGGGAAAAAAAACAAGCATATGAATTCAAACAAATTGAGGTTAGAAGATAAGGTGGGAAGGGAATGAGGAAATGATGAGAACAGAGAAAAAACATTGATGAAGTTTGACTTTAGTCCTAACTGATAGGGTACTGATTTCTGAACTATTTGTTCGCCCTGCCCCAGGGTCTTGCACATGCTAGATAATGCTCTACCACTGAGCTAGATCACCAACCTGCTAATTGCCACAGATGTATCTATGCTAAAGCATAGTGGGTTAACAAAAGTAAGTTAATTCATTGTCTTATAGGACATGTTTTGGTTTTGGGTTTTGGAGGGTTTCTTGGGGGAGGAGCTTGTGTGTTTATTTACTGAACTGCTTGCAGAGTTTCATCCTATCAGTCTCATTTGTGAGTTTAATGCAATGCCATTTATCCAGCCTTTCTTTGATTTGTTGTGCACAACTATGTTCACTGAAGCATTTTTTACCACAGCTATGTCCCTCAGTAGATGAATGGATCAAGAAAATCAAGAAAATGGATCAAGAATTCTATGTTTCCACCAGAAAGAATAACATCGCTCGATTTGTAAGGAAATGGAAAGACTTGGGAAAAAATCATATTAATTGAAGTAAGCCAGACCCAAGGAAACATAGGTTCCATGATTTCCCTATAATCACTATATGTTTAGGATAGACCTAGCAGATGATCACAATAGCTCAATAGCTATATAAGTCATATGAAATGATGCTAATCAAAATGATCTCCAAAATATGGAAACAAGAGTTGTGTTTTTTGCTTTTTAATGTACAGTGAAGTTATTTCTTTTTCTTTCATTTTCCCCCTTTGGTTTATCCTGTTGTCACTGCTTTTATTTTGGTGCCCTGTCTTGTATGCATGGTTATCTAATTTGGGGAAGGAAAGGGGAATAACAAAATTGTGAGACAAAGGACAAAGGGTGAACCAATGCAACAGGGATACTCACAAGGCGCTATGTTGGAAATGAACTTTACAACGTTATGGGCAGGAGTAGGGGGTGGGATAGGGAGGGAAGTGGGAGAAAACGAGGGATGGGGTAATACTGACAAGAAATGTATTCATTATGTTACTTATGTACTATAAACCTTCTGAATATCACCATTACAATAAAATAAAATACTTTTAAAAAATAAAATTAAGGGAAATGCATCCTATAGTCCATTATGTGTTGGATGCTACAGGATAAGGTAGACAAGGATTTAACCATCTGACTAGGTCAGCAAGAAGGAACTCCCATCTGCCTGGACTGATTTTTAGAACTAGTAAGGATCAGGGACTCCCCATTCCCCCACCTCTCCCTCTTTGTGAACATGAATGTTTCTAGCTGTCCATCTCTTCCTGCACACTAGTTTCTGTGGCAATGCTGACTAACTGGTATCCTTTGAGCGGCCACTGAATGGTCTTTTTCTCTTGTATAAGAAAAATTTTATTTCATAAGTTCATTGTTTCCCAGTATGGAAGAAAAATATGTTTTCTAATTCTTTCTGATCATATAGTATCTGAAGCCAAGAAAAGAAATCTCTCTTTTCCTTTTCCAGATACTCCAAATACCAACAAAAATTTCCCCATCTGGAACCCACAATAGCTGGCACAAGAGAACTCGAAAGGTTTAACTTCTGCCCAATGGGACATAGCATTCAAGAGTTTTATCCAGAAGACAGCTTGAGGCCTATACTTGTTAATTTTTCTGAGCCTTCCCTATGAAAGCTACAAATTCAGAATGAATGAAAAATCCCCAAATTGGATGACTAATAATTCTAAGAACATTTCCACTTCTAAAGAAGGTTAATCTAATGTTCAGAAAAGGAGCAAAAAGTAAGACTCTGTGGAAACTTAGGAGAGAAGCCATAAAGAGGAGCAGGATGTGAAACCCAAGAAAGTGACTCTACCATCGAGCTACATTGACATTAATGCCCTTGTTAGGAAAACAATGCCTCTTATAATAAGAGCATTTTAAACTTTTGGTGGAAGTACAGTATTTGACCTTAAAATAGTATCTCTAACATGTGAATCTTTTTTTCTATCTCACATATGTTAAATTAATATGTGTGTAATCTTCCCATAACACCTCTCTTCTTGGCAGCTCCATAAATTTGAACTAGTCTCTAAGGTTCAAGTCTTCTCTCCTACCTTCATCTCTACCCTCTTTTAAGGTAAAGCTCCATCAAGTCAGCATGGACGTCGTGGAATCACTCCGGACAGATACCCCATCATCCATGGAGCCCCAGGGACAATAGCTCACTCCTCACCCCTGTGAGTTCTCTCATGCCCCTACCATGCCACATCACATCTTACAGTCACCTTGTCAGGTAAACCATGCTCCTTGCTCTCTGGACTTCTTAGCTATGCCAAAGGAGTTCTCATGACTTTGCACTCACCTTTATTTTCTCCTCAGAGAAATACATTAAATCTGGTTCAAATGGTTCTGGTTCCAAGAATATTCCCTCCTTCATTATGCTATAAACTTATACTTGCTTCTCACTTGAGAGAAAACAACAGCATAATCCTCTGAATGTGAGCTATGTATCTCCGCTAGCTCATAGTTTATGAAATTAACCTCTATGCTTTCTTTTCTTCTTATGCAATAATACCTCTAGCATGTGGTTATGGCGAAAAGCAAAACTAATTAAAGAATGCAGAGTTGGAACCATTTCTGACACATAAAAAACACTAAATAAATGAATGATGTTTCTGTTGCTTCCCTGACTTTCCTGCTTAGTTTTCATGTGCTTTTCATTCTGCTTTCCTTTCACTTTTTATGAACACAAACTCACACTTTACACGTACACACATACACATATACATACACAGAGAGAAGTCAATTCCTCAATTTACTACTCAATGAGAATTAACTGCTAAAAAACTTTATGCTATCAATGAATATATAGGTGCCTTTTTTAACCAACCAAGTAAAAAGTAATTGATCTTAAATCTTTTATTTTCATAAATTTTAGTTCAGGACTTGCAGGCCTATCCAAAATTTATATGATTAATGTAAAGTTATATCAAGCAAGGAAGAAGGTAAGGAAGGAAGGAGAGAGGCAGGAAGGGAGGGAAGGAGAGATGGAGGGAGGGAAGGAGGCAAAGAGAACTTAGGAAAACCTCAAAACTACATCAAAATTCACTGTAAAGTAATCCCATTTCATATCCTATTAAACTCCATAGGAAATGACATTTACTACAGTAAGAAAAACAGATGGTTGAAGGAGAGAGAAAATAAAATCCTTTGAATACTGAGAATGAAATGCCACTGCTGACATTTTGGGTCCTTCTGACGTGTTCCTATATTGGGTTATAGCCTCCAAGACAGTCATTTTCTTTTTTATACACATGCCTTCCAGCCTAAAATAGCTTCACAGAGCTTCTAAAGTAAAGAGTGAGTGTTGTTCAGGATGTGTGTATGTGTGCAAGGTTGCATGTACGTTTGTGAGTGGGGCTAGGATGAAGAACAGTAAGGGTCATTCAAACCCATAAGACAGGCAATGCTGACCCGCGATGCTTCGCCAGCAGCAGAGTGATTCATCTTCCTCTCCGGCACAAGTACATCAAGTCCTCTGTTTTGCTTTCGTTCACATTTGTCCTCTTTAAACCAATGAGTCATAAGTTGGAAATATGTATGAAATAAGCAAGAAGAATATGTCACTGAGTTATTATTTCTAGTGGTTCAATATATACACTCAAGGACATTGTGTGTTTGAAAGGCAAATTTTTAACTATGAAAAGTCTATGCATAGAAGATACAGTTGAGTTCTGTAGGAAAAAAGAAGAAGTGGATCCTAGTAGGATAATTAAGTTTTAGGTGAATGGGGATAAAATATTTCTTCCTGCACTTAAAAAGATAATTTTTTCCAGAGGAAATTGCATAAATTCTTGGTCACTCAAATTTAAAAAAGAAAGAAAGAAAGAAACTTCTTGCCAAAGTTCAGTGTTGAAAACACATGCCATTTAGTCTATTACAAAGCTGTCCCATCTTTCCACAGCAGATACAGAAATGCCAACAAAATTCTTCTATTTATATTTTTTCCTGTCAAATATTAACTACCTAAGAAATCAGAGGCTGAAACAATTAAGGAGGTTTAGTGTGAGGAAAGAAAAACCTGAAAATAGTCACAAATAATGCCTGGCCTGGTGATTTCTGTGGCTGGACCTGGACTCATTCATCCATTTGGCACTTACCCACCCAACATCTACCATGGGTCATGTATAAAAATCTGAGACACTGAGGATTGCAGTGCACAAAACCAACATCATCTGTTTCCTTTGGAAGCAATGAGCGAGACCAATATTCATCAATTGACACAGCAGGGCAAACTTTTAAAAACTAGCAATATAGATCATGTCCAATAAAATCGGGGATATGGAGAACAGCAGTTGCGAAGGCCTTGCTTGTCTAGGTGGGGGCAATATGTGATAAGCTAAAGTTTTGAAATGCAGGTGACACATGAGCTGAGGGATGAGGAAGCATGGGCAAAGGCACCCTAAGCAAATAAGCATGATTGTAGCAGAGAGAGGCTGAAAAGAGAGTGGGGTTTCTAAGACAGGGGCAGAGAATTATAGCTAGAGCATAAAAAATGAGAGAGAAGGGCAGACAATGAGGCTGGGAAGGCAAAGGAGAAATGGGAAAGGCCTGTCAAGCAAAGAGTCCTCATCAGGATCACTGGAATCTGGGAAGAAAATGATCTGTGTGTGTGTGTGTGTGTGTGTGTGTGTGTGTGTGTGTGTGTGTGTTATTGTGGCCTCAAGTCAGGCCTTCTCTCTTGCTAAGAAGGTGTTCTATCACTTGAACCACTCCTTCAATCCTAGACTTGTTACTTTAACAACTAACTTTTAAGGAATGAGTTTGATAGGGAAAAAGGAAGGAAGAAGAGAAAATCCAGGGGTTATTCAAGTTCATCAACACCTTGATCCAATACGATGGTTATGGGGAAAGGAAATATAGTAAAGGTTGGGATATATTGAGAAAAGCTTATTGTTAATGCTGTTTTCAAACTTGCATGAGAGAATGCTAGACAGAAGGGAGAAAGTAACTGAAGGTAAATAGAAAAATAACTAAACAGTGAATCAATGTATGTAGAGGTTAAAACCACACCCAAAAGAAGTAAGGGAAGGTTACAAGTTCAAAACTGAAGATAGTCATTTCTAAATGGTTAAATAATAATATTCAAAAAAAACACCTAAGTAGAAGGGTGTCCATGTGTTCTTTAAAAAAAAAAAGCCAAGGGGCCCTCTAACTGAAGGAGAAGAAGAGGGAGAGGAAAAGGAGAGAGAGGGACAGGGAGAGGAAGAAGGAGAGAAAGGAGGAAGAGAAGGAGAGGAGGGGGAGGAAGAAGGAGAGAAAGGGGGAGAGAGGAGAGGGAGAAGGAGAAGAGGGAAAGGGAGAAAGGAGGGGGACGGAGGAGGGAGAAGAAAGAATAAAAGGACATGAGATGAGGGTGAAAGTAAAGAACCAGATCAAGGAAAAGTTTTGTGAACTATGATAAACACATCAAGATTACAACAAGGCTTTGTACGAAAGGGTTAACTTTACTAAGTGAAGACTGAATGATTTCAGTGAAAGTCTGGGTCGTGGGAATCAAACCAGAGAAATCAATTAAGAGGCTATTGATATTACTCTGTGGGATGTAATGACAGTTTGCACTAAGGCAGTGGTGGGAAAAATTATGAGAACTGACCAAACTCTAGACATATTTCAGCATTAGAGTTGATAAGATTTCTTGAAAGTCTGGACGTGATATTTGAGAATTAGAAAGAAGCTTTAAAAAAAATGGCACTAGAGACTGGGAAGGTGGCTCAGTGGTAGAGCGCTTGCCTTGCATGCCTGAGGCCCTGGGTTCGATTCCTCAGCACCACATAAGCAAAAAGAAAAAAGCCGGAAGTGGCGCTGTGGCTCAAGTGGTAGAGCGCTAGCCTTGAGCTGAAGAGCTGAGGGACAGCGCCCAGGCCCAGAGTTCAGGCCCCACGACCGGACCAAAAAAAAAAAAATGGCACTAAGCTTAGAGACAGCAATTATTAGGCAAAGTTGCCATTAGTTAAAATGTAGATAATTAAGACATAAGTGCATGGAATAGGTGTTTGGGTATCAAAAATTTGGAAGGATGGGGCTGGGAAGGTGGCTCAGTGGTAGAGCACTTGCCTTGCATGCATGAGGCCCTGTGTTCGATTCCTCAGCACCACATAAGAAAAAAGCCGGAAGTGGCGCTGTGGCTCAAGTGGTAGAGTGCTAGCCTTGAGCTGAAGAGCTGAGGGACAGCGCCCAGGCCCAGAGTTCAGGCCCCGACTGACAAAAAAAAAAAAAATTGGAAAGACTGTGAAGTGTACAGTGCTAGGGAGAATAACAGATGGGTCCATTACAATCTGTATTCACCTCCCTCAACTTTTTTTTTTCATTTTTTTCCCTCAACTTTTTGTTTCGGTGTGTTTTCTTCTGACTCCCATTAAACCAACACTGCTAATTTGATTGATTGTGACATCTCAATTCTTTTGTTAATGTTTTCTATAATAAATCCTTACTGTATATTTGTTAACTATGCAGATGAACAAAAAAACGGGAATTTCTAAGAAGAACCCCCAGAACCATGCTATTTAAAGATGTAGAAAATAAAATTTAGAGCAGGCTGTATAGAATTCTTAGCATTTTACAAAATAGTAATTGAACCAGAATCAGTAGGGGTATCACTGAACAAGAAGAAATAATTGTTTTAAGCTGGAGGAAGTGGTCTGCACTACAAAATGGTACTACAGAAAGGCCAGTAAAGTGTGAGGAAAATAGAGTGGTTTAAAAAAAAAACTAGATCACATGAGGAAAAGTTTCAAAAATAGAGGGTGATAACCAATGTCAAATATTTTAGAACAGACAAAAAAGATCAAATAGCCATTGAGTTTATAAAACAGATATGAAGAGCAATTTTGGTGAAGTGTTAGCAATGAGAATCCACAAGGAGCTGCAAGGAAAGAAAGAAAGAATGAAAGAAAGGATGAATGAAAGAAAGAACGAAAGAAAGAACAAAAGAAAGAATGAAAGAAATAATGAAAGAAAGAAAGAAAGAAAGGTAATATTTTCTGTATAAACAGAAATGAAGCAATTGAGTGGGATATAGGTTTTTCTTGAGGAATTTTTTTCAGAAGGAAGAAATTATACCATCTAGTCCTTATCTACTCAAAAAAAAATTCTTATTCTTTTTTTAATTTAATTTTATTTTCTTGTAAAGGTGGAGTTGGGGAGACAAGGATAGCGGGAGAACAACAAAGGAGGGGGTAACAATGCCGGACAAGAAAGGTACTCCTTACCTTACTCTGTAACCTCTCTGTACAGCACCTTTACAATTCCTATTCTTATCCCATTATAGACTAGACTTAATTCTGTTGGTGGTTGTCATGGGGCTTGAACTCAGGGCCTGGGCACTTTCCCTAAGCTTTTTCACTCAAGGCTAGCTCTCTACCACTCTGAGTCACTTCTGGTTTTCTGGTAGTTAATTGGAGATAAGCGTCACATGGACTTTTCTACTCTGCAATTCTTACATCTCAGCCCCCTGAGTCATTAGAATTATAGGAGTGAGCCACCAGCATCCAGCTAAATTAGGCTTTTTAATGCATCAAAACTTTCAAAATAACACCATCCTATTTTGCCATTCTTTTTATCAGAATTTTCTCCTTTTAACATTTAAATAGTTAAAAGCCCTCAATACAATCATGTGATTAATTAGCTAGTTTTCTTACTAGCCAATATTTATATTTTATTTCATTGAAAGGAAATACTGTGTACAACAAGATTCATGACTGAGACACAAATCTACGATATGACAATAAAAAGTTTCTGACTGAGGCAGACAGTAAGACAGGCAGGCAGGAAGACAGGCAAGCAGGCAGGCAGACAGACTGACACAGATAGACAGACAGGGCTAGGAATGTGGCTCAATGGTAAAGTGTTTGCCTGACTTGCATGAAGCCCTAGGTTCAATTCCTCAGTACTACATAAACAGGAAAAGCCGGAAGTGGTACTGTGGCTCAAGTGGTAGAGTGTTAGCTTTAGGCAAAAGAAGCTCAGAGACAGCACCCAGGCCCCAAGTTCAAGTGCCAGGACTGTCAAAAACCAAAACAAGACAAAATAACACTAAACCCCAGAGATGTCACAGGACTGGGTGTCCTGTCCTTTAGTACCAGCAAAGGGTCTTCAGTTAGGCTGATGACCCTGGGGTTCCTCCAGCTTCAAGAAGAACCTGGAAGCATACCTGCCATCCTAGTTACTCAGGAGGCTGAAATCTGGAGGATCAATGTTCTACCCTGGCTAGAAGGTCCGAGAGACTCTTTAATCAGCCAAAAGATGTAAGTGAAGCTGTGGCTCAAAGTGGTAGAATGCTGCTAGCTTTGAGCAAAAAAAAACAAAAACAAAAAGGCTGGGGGAGGGGAAGAGTGAGACCAAAGGCCAAAGGGGGCTTGGGAGGATAAAAAAAAAAACTGGGACAAAACAAGAGAAGAGGTAAATTAAATAAATAAATAAATAAATAAAAAATTTGTGGCTGAAGTGACATGAAGATTCAGATTTCTGAAAATTAGACAGTCCATGATTTAAGGAGACAGGATAGTAGAGATAGACACAGTAAAAGAATATTGAAATCACCAGCAATTTTAAAACAATGGAAACATTGAACCAGTTGCTGAGTTTTTAAGACTTAATACAGTAAGGACCAAATGTCTCTGAATGACAGCCACAGGTAGTATGATACATGGACAAATCTATTGGACTTTTGCTGGAGTTGAGCATTATTGGGGGCACGGGGGCAGGGCTTGTCTCTGTTGGTTATGGGGCTTGAACTCAAGGCCTGGACACTGTACCTGACCTCTTTTGCTCAAGACTAGTGCTCTACACATTCAACCACAGCTCTGCTTCTGGTTTTCTAGTGGTTAGTTGGAGATAACAGTCTCACGGTATTTCCTGCCTGGGCTGGCTTTGACCTGTGATCTTCAGATCTCAGCCTCCTGAGTAACTAGGATGACAGTCATGTGCCACCAGTGCCCAGCAAGTTGAGCATTTTTACCTTCCATAGGGTCTCCACAGCTGTTAAAGAAGTATCTTCAGAGGTTCCCAGAAATCCACAGCCCCCTACTACACCACATCTTCACTGACATATATGCCAGAGCAGAAGTTAAATATATCCAAAAGCAAAAGAACAGATCCTTCCCTCTTAATAGGGAGAAAAATATGAATATCAACTTTAAATTCTCCAGCTCTCTCATCTCACATATTTAAAAACTGAACGTATCCCTATAAAGCACTCGGATCTGCCTATTTCTCTCCATTCTTCTGTTAACAACTCTACTTCAAAAGGCCATAATTTTTTGCATGGGTCTTTGCAATAGCTTCTAATTGGTCCCCAGCTTGCTTCCTTCCCACTGGTTTCTCTGCAGAAGATTGATTAGGGAGGAAATGACTGGAAGAAGAGATCGCTCATTGAACATTCATCATCATCACCATCATCATCATCTACATCATCATTATCATTATCCACTTTTTCAATATTTCCAATTGCAGAGAAATGGCCTATTGTATGAAGCTTGAGGAAAGCAGACTGCATATCCTACCATAGTAAGAGAAGGAGAACAGAAGATTTTCCCCTATCATCTAGTATCTAAGGCACTCAAGACCTGGAGTAAGTACTGTGAATGGACATTTATCTGCAACACATGACAACAGCACTGTCCAGGGACTGATGTACCCCAGGACTGGGAGTGGAAATGGCACCAGGGCTAGCTAGTTATAGCATGCTAAACAGATGATTGTTCTGGCCCATCACTTTGACCTTGGGCCATTTGTTCTCATAGATTTTTGCAATCTGATTCTCAGTTATCTTGTTGGTCATGTAAGTATTTCCAAGCCTGTGTGAAAAATTATCTTCTGCTTGAGCAAGCCAAAATCATGTTCTACTGCTTTTAATATAAATTTAGAACCAAGATAGGTCTATAAAGAAGTTGTTATTTTAATTAAACCAAGAAAAGCTTGATGGAAAGGTTTATAAAGAGGAGCTGAAGTTTATAGAAGTGTGTTGGCTGTTGGAGTAAAGAGGGGGTCTCAGATGAGGGTTTTCTGCCCAAGTGAATGAAATGGTTGTCACTAGTTCAAACACAGCAAGGAATTGAGGAAAGGTAATAATAAATGAGTTAGAAAGATGGCTGTGGTATGTGGTGATAGAAATCATTATTATTTTATAAAAGTTGAATAGGGAAATGTAAGATAATGTTATGAGAGCCATAGAGAAGACAGATGGATGAATCTGTGGGAAATGTCAAGGATAAAGATAGAGAAGTGAAGTCATCAGGAACGGAACTCATGAGAGGAAATGAGATCATTCTGGAAGAGTTCACAGCATGGGAACAGTGGGCCGAGGATGGACATCTGGAGAATGCCATAATTTAAGAGATGGAGTTTAGGAGGGGAAGTCTAGAAAATAAATCACATCATTCTGGACTACAGTTTTTTGATGAGATGGCTTGCCCGTAATTATTCTATCTTCTTTCCTTGGATTTGTACGGCTATTAGGAATTTTTTTTCCTTCTCTTTGGAAGTCCTTGCTCTCTGAGCAATAACCTTGAATAATCATTATCCACCTCAAGTTTCACTTGCAACATTCAGACATTACCTTCTTTTCTAGAGACCTCTTCCTTTTGGGTTTGAAATATTTTTTAAAATTTCTTTTCATTTTAGGTACTTTTGTTAAAAGGAAACTCTCTAAAGGTAACACAGTAAGGGGATTTACCTGTCACTTATACTTCTATTACATGTCTAAGTGCATGAATTTCCTATTTTCTCCCAGGGTCATCTGAGTCTGTGGGTTCTAAAAAATATGATTCTAATTCAACCACCAGGTGAGGTGACTCACGACAGACTCTCTCCCAGTTATGCCCTAAGCTGTTAGCATTATATTTATTTGCTTCCTTATATATAAAACCATGAGAAGATTTGTATTCTGTGGTCCTAAGAGAAGAAATTCCTAGTAAACACAACAAGGAAAAAATGAAACAACTAGAAATAAATAAAAATTTGGGTTAAAAAAAAAAGCTCAATATATCAGAGGTGAAAATAAAGGTTCAAGTCACAGAGCCAAGAATTTACGTTCAGAAACAAACATCTTTTAAAAGGTAACATTCCAGAGATTGTCCTGAACCTAGGAAGTATATATACAAATATATATGTATTATGGAAAGTTACATAGTAAAGCTTTTCTCACTTAAAATTGAGATTAAACAAGATCAGTAAAACTGAGGAACACAACTGACAGACAGAAAAAAAAAAGAAAAAAGATCAAATGGAAATTTTTGAGTTATTTTTAAAATATGAAAATATTGGCCTACACAGTGTTGGATCATGCCTATAATCCTGAGTAGCATTTAGGAGGCTGAGGTCTGAGGATCATAGTTCAAAGCCAGCTCAGGTGAGACTCTTATCTCCAATTAACTACCCAAAAAAGCCAGAAGCAGAGCTATGGCTTGAGTGGCAGATGGCTAACCTTGAGCAAAGAAGCTCAAAGGACAGTGCCCACACCCTGAGTTCAAACCCCAGGACTTGCACACGTGCACACACATACACACTCACACACATACTCACACACACCCTATATATACATACATACATATATATATGAGAGAATTTCTGAGATCAAGAATAATAAGAAGATAGAAAAATAGGAAATCTGTGTCAAAAACAGAGACTGAATAAATTGAAAACCCATCCACTGATTTTGAATATCAAGCCATATATGTCCTTGCCAGTAGCTGATCCTGTACAGAGATGAGGACAGAAAGCAGAAAGCAGTGTGCTGTCAAGTAAATGAGAGAAGAGGAAGCACAGAGATCAAGCAAACACCCCACTTCTACCAACTGTAGTCAAAGCAACATTATCCAGAAGTCAGGTACATCTTAAGGATTGATAGTACAATGGGACTTTTGGCTTCTCTAATGAGTCATATTCATTAGAGTCACTGGTGAGGTAAACTTCCTTGAGAATTCATAGTTTCTCCAATTAGAGACTGTTGGTGAGGAGAGGAAACAGTGGTGACAGATGCTGGGAGACCACCAACACGGCAGACCACGACAGTCGCACCTTTGTCTACCACATCCACTTTCTAAACACACCCGCGCCCCCTCTTGCTGCTTCCCTTCCCCAATCTCCTCCCCCTATTTTCTTTCCTCCTCTTTTTTGCTTTCTTCTTTTCTTTTTTGCAGTGGGCTAATTAGACACCCTTTCTTATTCTCACTTTCAAAGCTGCCTCTTGCTATATGAAATGTACTTTTTCACTTCTCAAATGGACTAAATTAAAAGTCCTCATCATAGCTAAGATATGGAACCAACCCAGATGCCCCTCAGTAGATGAGTGGATCAAGAAAATGTGATTATGTATATATACATATACATATATATACTTACATATATATACATATACATATATATATATATATGAATTCTATGCTTCCATCAGAAAGAATGATACCACCCCATTTATTAGGAAATGGAAAGATTTGGAAAAAAAATTATATTAAGTGAAGTAAGCCAGTCCCAAAGAAATTTAGGTCCCATGGTTTCCCTTACTTGCAATAATTAGTATACATATAGAATAATCTTATCAGATAAAGTGAAAAGCTCAATAGCTATGTATAAATGTACATATAAGAAAATGCTAAGTGAAACGAACCCCAAAATATGGACACAAGATGTCTGTCTTTGTTGTTATTGTTTTAAATATACCATGTGCTTTTTTGGTTGTTGTTTCTTTTGTGTGTTTCAACCCTATGGTATATCGCCTGTTGTCACTGAACTTTATTTTGGTATCCTGCATCTTGTATAAACATTTGTTTAATCTGGGGAGGGGAAGGGGAAAACAAAATGCTGAAACAAGGGCACAAGATGACCCATTGCAACAATGATACCCACAGGACAGTATATTGGAAACAAACTTTACAACTTTGGGGGAGGGAGGGAGGCGGGGGAGGAAAGAGATAGTGGGACAAAAACAAGGGAGTGATAGACAAGTAACGTACTCATTGCCTCACTCATGTAACTGTAACCCCTCTGTACAGCATCTTTACAATAAAATAAAATTTAAAAAAAAAATTCATTCCAGCCAGGAAGTCTAATCCCCACCCGACCCCCAAAAAAAGTCCTTTCCAATTACTGTATCTAGAACAAGCCCAGTGTCCTTGTATCAGGTGCAATATTTTCCAAGAAGTACATCTTGGGTACCTATAGCATTAAGTACAGAAATCAATAAATGTAAATAAATAAAGCAAAAGGTTTTTGGAGTATATGGACTTGAGCTTGGAGGTCTTTTACTTGCTAAACAGGTGCTCTACCACTTGATCCACACCTCTAGATCTTTTTGTTTTCTTAAAAAAAAATAATAATGTCTCCTATCCTTGCCTACACCAGCCTCAGACTTGCAGTCCTCTAACCTATGCCTCTATGCAGCTGAGATTACAGACATATACTGCCATATCAGGCTTATTTATCAACACAAATTCTCAATTATGTTTTGCCAAGCTAACCTGGAACCATGATCCTCCCAATCTTTACCTCCCAAGTAGCTGATATTACAAGCATGAGCTATTTACCAAGGACCCAATGTACAAAGTTTTAGGGGGTTAGGGGAAAGAAATCTCCCCAGAACTGTATCAAATGTTAAAATTTAAGTGAAGCTTTCTGTCTCACTGTCAGGTAGACTCTTCTAACTGAAAATTTCATTTAATAATTCTTATCATGGTTTCTCCTGCACACCACCGAGGCCCACCCCGCTCTGTCAGAATCACCCTTCAGCACCCTTCTGCTGTGGGTTCCAAGAAGCTCTAGGACAAGTGGATTTCATGCAGTCTTTCTGCTTTTCAGCACCTACTTGGCGTGATGCTCAGGCCAAGGGAAGCTGCCAGAACTTCCCTGAAGCTCCTATCCAAAACCATTTCAGGATGTAGCCGATTTTACAGAGAGTGCAAAAGACATATTAGAGGTTTTGTATTCAAGCAAGGAATCCATTCAAACTAAACACTCTATCAGTGCTATTTTTTAAAAAATCCTAAGGGTGTTGGGCATACCTCTAATCCTGGCAATCGGGAGGTAAGCCAAAAGGATCTCTAGTTCAAGGCCAAGCAAAAGCCTTGTCAAATAAAGTAAGAAGAAGAAAAGAAAGAGACTGTATTTGGCATTGTGGGTTTGGCTTATTTTACTCAACATAATGACCTCCAGTTCTATTTATTTTCCTGCAAATGATATCATTTCATTTTTTTATAGCTGGCTATCATTCCACAGTTTGGATGTTGTGGACAGAGATTCAATAGACATGGGTATGTAGGCATTTTTCCTGTATATTGATTTATTCTCCTTTGGATATGTGCACAAGAGTAGTGTGGTGGCGTCATACGATAAAGTTGTGTTTAGGTTTCTGTTGTGTTTTTTAAGAGCATCTATACTCTTATCTATAGTAGTTGTACTAGTTTATACTCTCACCAACAGTGTGCGAGGCTAGAACTAAAATGATGATGGTGGTGATGATGACAATAATAATAATGGAACATGAATAAGAAAGTAAGACTACATAGGAGGATCAATGATTGGAGAAAAGGAAAAAGAGGGGCACTAAGAAGTGCAAAGGATTGAAGGATGCATGCAGTGCATGCTTGCACACACACACACACACACACACACACACACACACACCACAAGAAAAAAAATCCATCAAATGCTATCTGAAAAGTAAAGGAGAGAAAAAAGAATGAGAATAAAGTGATTTATTCAGAGTGATCTGGGTGCATGTATGAAAATATCACAATGAAACTCTATCATATTACAAATGTATGTTAATGCAAAAATAAAATAAAACAAGAAAATCCTCTATGGAAAAACCAAAAATAAAAAAAAAGAGAGAGAAAAGTAGGAAGAAGATGGAAGGGGAGAAGGAACTGGATGGCTGCCTAGCCAGAGTCCATAACACAGTTGAAATTCTAGTGTTGACAGGAATAGAGAACCAAAAGGTCAGAGGGTGAAGTTTATTCAGAGGTCTGAGGAGGTGAAGAAACCATCTGTGTAGTGTTTGGGGAAGGGAAGGCCTGGCCAAGACCATGAGGAGAGTCCTGTGAGACTGGTAAATTTCATAGCAGAGAAGAGGCCAACATGACCCTAGAAGAATGAAGAGACTAAGTAACAGGAAATGAACTCAGGGAGGCTCCTGGAGGACCTTCTAGGTAATAACTAGGCTTGAAATTCTAATTAAAATTCAAGTATAAATAAAAATCTCATAATGGGATGCTAGCTACTCAGGAGGCTGAGATCTGAGATCTGAAGCTTAGCCAGAGTAAAAAAGGTTTAGGAGACACTTATCTCCAATTAACCACCAAAAGAATAAAGCCAGAAAAGTCAGTAGTAGCTCAAGGGGGTAGAGTGCTAGTCCTGAGCACAAAAGCTCAAGGACAGCAACCAGGCCCTGAGTTCAAGCTCTAGGACCACAATCAAAAAAAAAGAAACCTCTCAAAATGAGTAAGAAATATAGTAATAAACAGTTGTTTTCAAAGGAAAGGATGATATTGTCCAAAAAGGAAATGTACTCATAACTCTGACTTATGAAATGGCAACCCCTCTGTATGGCACCTTAATAACAACAATTAAATTATATTTTTTTAAAAAAGAATTAAAAGCAAAGGTCATGGCCCACATGGAAATGGCTGCCTAGCAAGCACGAGGCAAGTACCATGAAAAACAGCTTCAAACAGCAACATGAGCCCTAATAAAACTATTTCTTCAAAAAAAAATTAAAATTTCCTTTGGATGTAGGAACATAATACAAATATTAAAATGATCATGAATCTTTTGTGAGAGTGTAGGAAAATTTTTTGACTGAATATAAGTAAAAGAAACGTAGATAGCACTGTGAATGTACAATGGCTCCTTGGCTTATGGCAGGGTTCCATCCTGATAAATCCACTGGAAATTGAATATATTTGAAAATTTTTGAAATTGAAAATACTTTTAAGTTGGAACTGCATTTAATGCCTCTAACGTACATAAGATCTTAGCATAACCATATAGGACATTGTACCATGAGATGTTTAACCCTCATGAGCTCCTGGAGGAGAGAGAGCTGCTACACACTGAAGCTCCTCCCCAGAAATGGAGAGCAGACTGCAGATTCCTTCCTGAAAAAAAAAAAAAGATTAAAGTGTAAAACTTGAAGTACGATGTCTAGGTGTATCATACTCAAGCTATGAATAGAAGGAGATGGAGATAGTTGTGATGTCCATTAAATTCTGTCACTATTCTTTTCCCTGTTACCTCCATTTCTTCAGTCCCTTACACATTTAAATACACACACACACACACACACACACACACACACACACGAGGTTTAAGAATCTCATTTCATTATAGAAAAAGCTCAATAACCGAATTCTTGTTCTATTACTCAGATTCAAATGCATTTGAAGTTCCTACACCTTTCAATATAGGCAAAATTCCTTTTCCATTTGCACCTACAAAACTCAAGAATTGAGTTCTCTGCCTTCAATATATCCAGGAAAGATTAGTGCAGATGGACAGCTAGAAACATTCATGTTCACAAAGAGGGAGAGGTGGGGCATTGGGAGACCCTGATCCTTACTAATTCTAAAAATCAGTCCAGACAGATGGGAGTTCCTTCTTGCTGACCTAGTCAGATGGTTAAATCCTTGTCTACCTTATCCTGTAGCATCTAACACATAATGGACTATAGGATGCATTTCCCTTAATTTTATTTTTTTAAAGTATTTTATTTTATTGTAATGGTGATATTCAGAGGGTTTATAGTTACATAAGTAACATAATGAATACATTTCTTGTCAGTATTACCCCTTCCCTCATTTTCTCCCACTTCCCTCCCTATCCCACCCCCGACTCCTGCCCATAACGCTGTAAAGTTCATTTCCAACATAGCGCCTTGTGAGTATCCCTGTTGCATTGGTTCACCCTTTGTCCTTTGTCTCACAATTTTGTTATTCCCCTTTCCTTCCCCAAATTAGATAACCATACATACAAGACAGGGCACCAAAATAAAAGCAGTGACAACAGGATAAACCAAAGGGGGAAAATGAAAGAAAAAGAAATAATTTCACACCGTACATTAAAAAGCAAAAAACACAACTCTTGTTTCCATATTTTGGAGATCATTTTGATTAGCATCATTTCATATGACATATATAGCTATTGAGCTATTATGATCATCTGCTAGGTCTCTCCTAAACATATAATGATTATAGAGAAATCATGGAACCTATGTTTCCTTGGGTCTGGCTTACTTCACTTAATATGATTTTTCCCAAGTCTTTCCATTTCCTTACAAATGGAGCGATGTTATTCTTTCTGGTGGAAGCATAGAATTCTTGATCCATTTTCTTGATTTTCTTGATCCATTCATCTACTGAGGGACATCTGGGTTGGTTCCATATCTTAGCTATGGTAAATAATGCTGCAGTGAACATAGTTGTGCACAACAAATCAAAGAAAGGCTGGATACATGGCATTGCATTAAACTTCAGAGCTTCTGCCTGGTAAAGGATATGGCTAGCTAGATAAATAGAAAGCCCACAGACTGGGAGAAGATCTTCACTAGCTATACATCAGACAAGGACCTCATATCAAAAATGTATTTAGAGTCAAAAATTAAACACCCAAAAACAAATGCTCAAAGAAACAACCACCCCATTCATTAATAAGTGGGCTAAAGAATTAAAAAAAGAGACTTCTCTGTAGAGGAAATAAGAATAGCCAATAGACACATGAAGAAATATTCAACATCTATAGCCATAAAGAATGCAAATCAAAACAACATTGAGAGTCTACCTCACCCCAGTTAGAATGGCCATTATCAAGAAAACAAATAATAACAGATGCTGGTAGGGATGTGGCCAAAAGGGAACCTTACTATACTGTTGCTGGGAATATAAACTGGCTCAACCACTCAGGAAAGCAATATGGAGGTTCCTCAAAAGACTAAACATAGAGCTCCCTTATGACCCAGCAATCCACTTGGGCATTTACCCAAACGATCACCAACAAGGATGCATTATTATACACAACCAAGAAAAAGGTTTCCAGTTGAACTATAACCCAATGCATTCTTTTCACTTAGAACTTTTAATGCTTCTTGGAAGAGCTCTTCAGACTTTAATTTAGATTTTGTTGTATGTCACTTTGTACATATATTAGAAGGACGAAACAAATCCATAAAGATATGTTGCAAACTACCTAATCATCAGCTCTGCTGACATTCTGATTGCACATCATTAATGTCTATGTTCTATCCACTCAAGACTCCTTTGCAGCACCCAGGCTGGTGCTGTGTCCATTCCCTAAGAGCTAGAATTTCCTTCCGTCACACCATGAATGTTCATGTTGATTCTCTGGATTTTTCCATAAAGTTCCAGGGGAAGGTTTTCAGACCATTTTCTCTTAGGTAATTAAAACTAAGTGTATGATTACATCCTCAGAGACAGCGATTTGCAGATGTCATCCATCTCTAGAAGACCCTTGACTTTACAGAGGTGAAAATACAAAGGAATGTACATCTGAGAATTAATGAAATATGGAAAATACATTTTCTTATTTGGCACAATCATCACATTTAGGAAGCACATTAAGATTGGTTCCCAAGTGAATTTTTTATTGCTTCCTAATAAATGCTTAAAAATAAAGGCATATAATGGAAATATTAAATGACATTGTAAATATAGTCCTCTGCCTAAAGGAGTTCCAAGTTTTTCAGTTCATAAAAAGTTTTGTGTTTCAAACAAGACATATTTCAAATGTCAAAGAATAACAGCATATTCACATGATTGTGAAAATTTACAATAAAAAACTCTCCCAAAATTTGTTGCTGATATTAATTTAGTTAGTCCCAAGAACTAAAACAGGTAAAAAGTGAACAATGCCCGCATTTTGTGAAAAACACCCTTGATTCCAAAGTGTGATACATTAGATTTCAATTCCAAAGAATACTGTGTTCATTCTTTAAGAAAAACATTGTAATGTAAAACAAGTTGTGCATCTGTAATCACTTTTCAACAATAGAAATAGTTTAAATTATATTTTTGCCCAAAAATTCTCATTTAAAATTTTTATTTATCATATTTAATAGGCAATCTTCTAATCAAATATTTCTATAAATGTACTCCATCGGTTCCTCAAAAACACTTCAAAATGCAAGAGATGTACATAATTTATTTTATATATTTCACCTTTGGTATGACTGTATGTGTCAAGGCTAGCAAACCACTACCCCATCCTATGTTTATAAAGTTTGTTGGAATATGGCCACACCCATTCATTTACATATGATCTGTGGTCTGTTTATCGACTTCTAGATCAGAGTTGGAAAGCTGCAGTGAAGACTCTATGTCTGACAGAGTAAAAAATATTTATCTAGTCAACATTGTGGACGCCTGATCTGGTAAACAGAGTGATGGTTTTATACATCCTTTTTGACCTTGTACTCTACACACTCATCTTCAAAACAACTTGTTTCCCACTTGCATAATGAGAAATGCTAGACTACCATTTAACAAGAATATAAGGTGACATTTCCTCATGGGATAATACATACTTGAGTGGGAGGAGAGTTCAAATGTTCCTTAGAAAAGAAGCTTAATGTCAATGAAAGGCTATAAACATTACTTCTGTAATTCACCCTCTGTTTCCTAATGTTTTAATGCTAATCGGCTTGGTATATTCAGTTCTACTAGATCTTCTGGGAATAATCTCAATGTGTGGCTTTTCCAAGTATCAAGTACCATTTTCAATCGAATAAACTGAAGATCAGAGCAAAATTTCTAATAGCTTTTATTGGTTACTCTGTCCTCCTTCCTTAGTTTGAACACATGGACTATTTCCTTGGTCTCAGAGTCAGGGATAGATTTGATTGGACAAAAAAAGAATGAAATATTGCTGGCTCACTCTTAAGGTCCTAGCTAATTGGGTGGCTGAGAATGGGAAAAACACAGATCTAGGGAAGCCTAGACAGAACTTTTCACAAAATTTCTGCCTGGCCCATAGCTGGAGGGGTAGCACAAGCCTGTCATCAGGACAGGAAGCCAAAAATAGGCCAATAACAGTGCAAAAATAACCTGCATACAAGGCCTGAAGAAGTGGCTCAGGAGTAGAATTCCTGAATAACAAATGTGAAGCCCTGAGTTCAAATCCTAGCATGTGTTAACTTGAAATTCCTTTGTACAGTTAAACATAATTTAAAAAAATAAACTCCATGCTAGGTACCACTGGCTCACACCTGTAATCCTAGTTACTCAGGAGGCTGAGATCTGAGGGTTGTGGTTCAAAGACAGTCTGGGCAGGAAAGTCTGTAACACTCTTATCTCCAGTAACCTACCAAAAGAAAAAAAGTAGCTCAAGTGGTAAAGTGCTAGCCTTGAGCAAAAGAAGTTCAAGACCAGCCTCCAGAGTTCAAGCCCTCGGACTGGCACCAATAAATCAATAAATAAACTCCAGTACTACAGAGAGAGAGAAAGGTTGTGGCCAGATAAATCACAATATTTTCTAACCTAATACTGTTTTGTAAGCATTAAAGAAGCTAGTCCTGCTAGTCAGGAAGCTGAGATCTGTGGATCACAGTTCAAAACCAGCCAGGGCAGTCCTCAAGAGACTGTTATCACCAAATATAACCACTCCAAAACCAGAAGTAGCACTGTGGCTCAAGTCGTGGAGTGTTAGCCTTCAGCAAAAGACAGTGACAGTGTCCAGGCCCTGAGTTCAAGCCCCATTACTGACCACAAGAAGAAGAAAGGAGGAGGAGGAGGAGGAGGAGGGGGAGGAGGAGGGGGA
>NW_012267217.1:1035343-1070947 GCF_000151885.1 Dipodomys ordii
GTTGGTAGAGGGGAAGGGAGGAGGAGGAAAAGAAGCAGCAGAAGCAGGTAAGTCTTTTCAAATATAATATTTTTAATCTCAGAGCTGCAATTGAGGATTAAAACTTCATTAACAACATACTTTGTTGTGTTTTCAGGTGGTCCAGAAAACAAAAGGGAAAAAGATAAGGTCAAGACAAAGAAGCAGAGCCCAAGAGGAGAAAGAGAAAGAAAATCCCAACAAAGTCCTAGATGCCTGACTCAGATTTCCCAAAAAGAGTTTATTCTGGCCCTTCCTACAGTCTACACAGAGCAGCCAAAGCACCTCTACCCTTCAGCTAGTTTAAGTCACAACCTAGATATCCCTTGCCACCAAGATTTCTGACTGTTAAGCCCAGACAATCTTCAATGAAGGCAGCTAGCAACACCAACAGGACAGATGGGACCTTTCTCACTCAAAGGCAAAGGTAGCTATTACTGTTTTTATCTCTCTCTTCTAGTGGTTTAAAAGAACAAAAATAATTTGTAAACATGTTATTCTCACAGAAATCCTTAGCCCTTTCGCATAGTAGCCATTTAATCTACCATCTACTCTTCGAGGTGGGTTAACTCCAACCACACAGCGTTCTTCTCCATTCACTATTCCCATCTTTTTGTCTCCTTAACTTCTCATAGAAATTTTATGCCTGTAAATTTAAAGAGTGATCTGCATAAGATCTGCTTTAAGCATTTAGCTTGTGTCTCCAACTCACTTGCAGGCTATTAGAGATGAGGAAAACCTTTCTTTTGGGTCTGAGTAAGGAAAACTGCAAAGCCATACAAAAGATAATAACCAAAAGAACTTTATTTTTTAGAAAAGTTAGCTGGTTTTCCCTGCTGTGTGTATCTAATGCTTCGCCTCCAAGAATAGAACTTATTAGCAATCCTAAAGTAAAAAGGACAGGATATTTTTCAACAAGGGCTTCTGCTTTGCCAAACATCCCTGAGTTTGTCTCCAAGGATTTGAAAAGAAAGGAAAGAATGAAGAACGGAAACCATAAAGCACGCAGTACAGCTATCATCTAATTACTGAATGAATGGTACAGTTGTTTGTCTGATTGCACTAAGCTAGTTATCCACTGCTAGTTTCATTGACAAAAAGGGAATCTACACAAATTATAGGGGAAACGCAAGCACTAAAGGAATGTTTTGGTTCAGAGGTTTGCAATGACTATTGGCTTTGGTTTTTGGCAAAGTCTGTCTTTGCTGTATGAACTCAGCTGTTCTGGGTCAGCTTGAAGCATTCCCAAATGCCTGGAAGAAGACAGACTTCCTTGTCATCTGTATCCCATCAATAAATTAAAGTGATGCTCTCCAGTTCGTGTTTGTTTCTTGGCAGGCTAATCTACAATCAGTAAAAGAAAAGCCTTTCATTTGTGCACTGCCGCTAAAGGAAGGAAGCTTTTGTACTCGTATCCACCGGAGACCAAAATATTAAAAAGTGGAAGAGGAAAACCATATGTGGCAATTCTTATAAACAAGCAGCTCAGCGTTTTAGTTAAAGGAATGCTTGCATTCATTACAGAGGAAAGCAAACGTTTTCCTATGAGAAATGGTTATACTAATACCAATATTGATAAGTTTTGTTGTAAACACTGACATTTTAAGTGGTTTCTGAGCTTTTTAAATCAGGCAAATCTGTAAACTAGATATTCCTTTTTTAAAAATGTGAAATGATTAAGACATAGGCTAACCAGTCAAATGCAAATCCAAATAAGGAGTGGGAATAGTACTATAATAACAACCTGTATTTCATTGTCTATTAAGACTGCCTTATTTCTCTTGGTTCACATAGTTATTTTTGCCCTGGAATCATTTGCAAACAAACATATTGGTTAGACCAGTATTGATGTGGTCCTCTTTTAAATCCCTCATCACAGAGAGTGAATAAGGATGGTCCCATCCAGTTTGGCCTAACCACATTTTTGTTTGCATTCCTCGTTATCTCTTTGAAGCAGCCAATCACTATTTCCTGCTTTCATAAATGTATTTATTAAACACTATAGTTTCTAGCATGAAACTTTAGTACTTTATGACTTCATAGACCTGTGGTTCCTATAAAAAAATGAATTGATGTTAACTTTCATTTGTGGTAAAAAAAAAAATAGTTATAAAACCAGCAGGAGATCAAGTACAAGGGACATGAATGGTAAGAACTATGAAAGTTATCAGAAGTCACTTATGTCAATGCTAACAAGAAAACAAAGCTGGGAGGTATAAAAGATGAGATTTCACAATTGCCAGAAAAGCCACTGACAAAATTCACAACCAGAACTATGATCTTGGACAAACACTACCATAACTACACACAAAAAAATACTTCTGTGGGGACATCTGCCCATCATCTGCCCATCCTCAGACTGGTCCCACCCTTGTTATTAATCCTTGTGATCAAAGATAATGGTTTCAAAGTATCTTCATGTAGTTCTCCTTATCTTTGCTTTTAAAATTCCCCTTTGCCTCAATCTCTTTCAACATGCTTCTAGTTTACTACGACGTATGTATTGTTTGTATTCTACTCTCAAATACATTTAAGCTTTAAAGACCCTCTCTCTGAATCCAGGTATGGCAACACACCCCTATACTCCCAGCATTTGGAAGATGGAGGCATGAAAATCACAAGTTGAAGGCCAACATAGCTATCTCCAGCCTAGCCTGAGCTACATAGCTAGAACCCAGTCCAAGACCAAAAAAACCAGCATTAATAACAACAACAAATCTCTGTTATTTAGGTTGATAGAACATCTTGTGAACAATAGATAAACTGAGTACTGGTGAAGTTCAGATCATGATGTCACAAAATATGCCCTTTGTAGATCAGAACATGGTACACAATACAAGAATTCTTTATTTGAAAATATATCCTTCTTTGCACCAGGAGAGAAAGATGGCACTTAAGAGATTTCTTAAGTCAGTTGAGAAAGCAGCCACTCAAAAAATATATAACAAAACTACCTTTGTTAAGGTACTTTCTCTGATCCTCTCAGCTTAACCTGGCCTCTCTTCTTACCTGCTCATGTTTTGCCTCCAGCACCCCCCAATCCCTTTTCCTTTCTGGGTTTTGGGATGATTTAAAAGCCTCAGGATCATTTCTCTTTTGCTCAAGTCTCATTTTTCTGAGATTCCTATGCCAGGAAATATAATGAAAACTGTTTGTCGTCTGACACCACTCTATGTCAATGTAACTCATAGGGCAGTCAAAGGACCAAGAAGAGTAGAAGAAATCCAACTTTCCTACCTAAGAGGATATTAGACAGAAATAGGAATATAGCATTGTTTACTCAATAGAGAATTGAATGTGCACTTACTGAGTGTACTGGAAAGAGGATTACCTCCACAAATCACAGGATTTCATTCCTAGTTCCAATGTCCCAACCGGAGAATAATACAGTCTTTAGAGCAAATCCGTATGACTTGGGATGGTTCAGAATGGTTACTTAACTTCTCTGAGTCACAGCTTTCTTCTCTTAAATAGGGATGAAAATAACATTCACCTTATAGGGTTGTAATATATCCAGCACATAGTAATCATCATGTCCAGCGTTAGTTCAACAAAATAAATTACTCTTCTACGGAGAACAAAGACCAAAACTTGGGCTTTCTATGTTCACTTTTTCTGTTTTTAAGTAAATACATTGGGGTTTCTTACATCACAAAGGTAGAGGCACAGAAAGAACTACCCTTTCCTTAGCTGAAAGTTAAATTCTTGAATCTGTGACATGAACAATTGACAAATTAACATTTGAAAAGGTGCTCATACTGATTAGATGTCATTGATATTTTCTCTTTGTTTTCAGTTTGTGTCTTGTGTATATTTCTCTTGTTAATAGATCTTTTGCTATAACTATTTTAGATATGAATTTCAAAATAGGTAAGGAAAATATATTCTTTTTTCTCTTCTATAGAACCACTAAAGATAGGAACTTTTCCTCTTGGGTTATTACATAGAATAAAATTATCATAGTTACTTGCTAAAGCAATTAATATATTGTAATGTAATATAATTATATTACCTAACTGAAAGGCAATAACTAGTCTTTGTTATGCAAAATTATTGTAGCATTAAAAGACAGTATTATTAGCCATAAAATATATTTTGTTTTAAAAGTTGAATTTTTGTTAATAGTAAAGCTAAGCTCTTGCTCTTTCATTTGATGTTTGGCATCATTTTAGTGTTAGTTGCTAATTCACATTTTTGTTCATTTAGCTGTCTTCTTTATTGGTCTGATTACCTGTTTTTGTTCCTAAACACTTAAGTTTTTGTGCAGTTAAATCTACTATTTCTCTTTGCTATTTCTATTATATTTATCCTGTAAAAGTCATCAGCTGTGCAAGAACTGAGAAATATTCACAATTCTCTTTTCTCTGATTTTCTTAGATTTTTTTAAAAGGTGTTGTATTCATTGATCTAATAGAAAAATTTTAGTGTATAAGCTAAAGTAGATTAGTTCACTTATTTTTGTTAATTTTTGAAACTATTAATGATATAATGACTTTCATAATAATCAGAACTGTGCAAAAACATAGTAGTTTTCAGTCTCATGTTCTGGGAACTTCTTAGTAGGAATTGCAGGTTCCAAGAAGGCCAAAAGCTGTATTAAAAACACTTTTGAGTTTAAGTTCTGCAAAAATGTGAAAATTCAATGTCTCTCTTATTTATAGATTTCCTAAAGGGGGAAAATGAACTCTTTTTTTTTTTTTGGTCAGTCATGGGGCTTGAACCCTGAACCCAGATGCTGTCCTTGAGCTCTTTAGCTCAAGGCAAGCACTCTACAACTTGAGCTACAGCACCACTTCGGGTTTTCTGATGGTTAATTGGGGATAAGCGTTTCATGAACTTTCCTTCCTGGGCTGGCTTTGAGCCACAATCCTCAGATCTCAGCCTAGGATTATAGGCATGAGCCACCAGCATCTGGTAAAAAAGTGAACTCTTATTGCTGTTCAAATGACTAGTTGCAGAGGATTGTAATGGAGGATAAATATAAAAAGTATAATAAATTAGAGCAAGATCTACAGCACAGTGATTAGAGTACTGGTCCCATAAACTAGTGATTCCAAGTTCAGTTCTCTCTAGGCCTCTTAGTGATTTCTAACATTTTACAGCCCCTTTCTTTATAAACTTGGTGTATACAGGTCTCTTAAGTCTCTCTCCCATTGGAAGCACTCAGTTTTCTCTGTGACCCATTTACTCCTCATTAGTCATCAAATTTCCTAATTCTTCACATCTAAGCTGTTACTGGGGAAGCAATCAGGTATACTAGGAAAAAAATATTTCTGAAGTCAGAATATTTTCCTCATGTTAAAATCTGTTAATCCATGAATAGTCCCACCTAGTTGTTGAAGCCAGACATCTACGAATTCACTTTACGTTTTTACCCCTTCCTCATCCTTATTCTGTTTGTCAAGATCTGTGGAAATTAGTCTCTCTTCTATATCTAAGCTGTGACTCAATTATCAAATAAATAAAGTAAAAAGGTGTTCAGAAAAAAAATAGACTAAAATAACACTATTATAGAACTACACCCATACAAACTAAAGTACAATAGCATACTAAAAGCATAACTTCCAACAGTAAGCAAAGTTCTTTAATAAAAAAAAATTATGCTTGAGATAAAATAGAGATCAGAGAAATTAGAGAAAAATGAATAAACATGGGTAATAAAGATACTACAGTATCTGGAATTTCTGATACCAAACACCCAACTGTTACTCCTCTATTTAATCTCTCCCATCTGAAATAAAAATGAGAAAGAAAATAAGTCAGTGTTAAAAAGTATCAAAAGATCGCCATTATTGTTGATAAAGACTAAGAATGCTTGGTTTGGGAGCTAAATGAGCATGTTCTGTGAATCACAGTCTAGTGAATGAATCAGATAGATCGTTCATTTGCTTGGATGGAAGGATGGAGTGATCAGTGCAGCATGATGAATCAAGGAGAACATCTGTTCCCTCCATCCACAAGAAAGTGAAACAGGGCTGATTTAAGCATCCCCCGTTTATAGAGCCCAAAATTCTCAATAATAAATTACTCTAATGTCATTGAATAGTATGAGTAAAGAGGTGACAGAGAGTATGAATTATGATAATAAAACTTGTATTATAAGGCAGTCAGTGCTCATTTTCATTGAAAAAGTTCTCAGAAGTCTGCGTTGTGAAATTATCAAATCTCTGTTGATACAATGTATCTCTACAGTTGCTCTACAGTGCATCACCAATAATACCTCCATTATCCCTTTCCAAATTGGAAAATGTATTGCAATTTCCCTATCTCAATGCCATCATTGTATATTGGATGGGTACAGGAAAAAAACACTTACAAGTCTAGCTATACCAGTCTAGCTACCAAAAAGCATGCTATTTAAATAAGCTGTGGAGACTGCAGCACAGGTCCCGGTATTCTGTACTTGGCACTTGCTGTCACTACTTCTCGAGTTTTTTTAGTTGTCTCTCTTGGGATGGAGAAATACATTTCACAAATGTAAAGAACTTTGTTGCACAGAAAAACCGTGAAGGGTATTAGGTTATGTTCAGCTCTCCTCTTTTTCTAAAGACAGGAAGATTGTATTTCTTTCTTCCAATTAACTTTTAGGCCAGGAAAATTTGAATGGAAATGCCATATGTTTTGTCCATGTGGTAGCTTTAAGAACCAGTTTGCAATTCCCCATATTTCTTCTTTTATTATTTTTCTTAAATTGTGTACTATATATATTGACGTTCTAACTGCATTCTACTTCTCTCTTTTTCCTTTCATTCATCTACCTCCCTTCTTTTATTATTGCAAAATTTTTTGCCTTGGCACTCATAGAAGCCAGTGTTTGGATAGGGACTATGTCAGCCTATGCTCTGGACAGCCGTGCCTAAAGGCTTACAAACCGTGAGGACACAGCCTGTAGAACAAACAAAGTTGTCAGTGTTAAGTGACACACGTGGCTGGTATCATTGCAGTGTAGGTTTGCCTCCTGATGTATATGCTGCTTCTTACTAGAACAGAGGTTGCAGTGAAACAGTGCCAGTCTCTTGGAATTAAGTGAGGTTCCATTTTCCTTTCCTTTTAAATACACTTAGAACTTTTAATTCTTTTCCTTGACTTTCTTGCTACATTTTATGTGGGTTCTGTTTGGTGAGATAATATGCACAAATTCTGGGGGACAGACATTTGTCAGCCTAGGCTTCCATGGATGTCTCTTGTTACTGAATGACCTTGTTTTAAAAAACAATTCTAGGTAAGTTTTCATCTTTACTCCACATTTAACTTGAAACACCATCCAAAAGACTTTTCTTATCAGAAATAGTAATTTCGGTTTCATAAGTTCACTTCAGCGGCCTAGCTAGGAAATATACCCAGGCAATGTTATAAACCTTGAAAATCATTTACTTCCCTAATGTGTTTCTGTCAAGTATATTTTTCAGTCTTCTCTTCTCAGTTGAATTTGTGTCAAATTTTAAGATCCCTAAAATTAAATTAAACCATTATTGGCTATTAACTATATGGAGAGTCAAAAATGTAAAAGGCCTCTAAAGGACCTCTCTCTGTCACTATTTTTGGAGCTTGGATCCATGTAATAGTTAGATATTGCTGTGTAACAAATTACCTAAAAGCTCAAGAGGCTTAAGAGGGGAACTATTTATTATTTCTTATAATATTTCTTATTATTTCTTATCATTTGTATTATCATTTATCATACAATATTTCTTACTAATTCCTACCATTTGCACTATCATTATCATTCCTGAATGAATGGAGACAGGTTATTCAGGCTGTGTCACTAAGATAAGGTCTCTACTTCACTTGACCTCTTCAGTAATATGTGGGTTTGTTTTCAAGATAATAATAGATTTCCAGGAAGGGAGCCAAATCACTCAAGTACTTTCTCAAATCTGTACCTGTATCATATCCCTTACTACTACATTGGCAATAGATAATTATTGTTGGACAAGCCTAGAATCAGTGATATTACTACCAAAGGACAAGGATACAAGAGGCAATAGAGATCATTCAGAGAATTAATGTATCATATTACTAATTTGCTTAGGAAAAGCGAAACTTGCATAAAATCTATATTAGCCTGTATTCCAGGATCAAATTTGGAATCTGTTTACAGGTATGGTTCTGGCCATCTGAGTGGCTGTCCTCTAGATAATCATGGAGATAGTTCATACTCTACCTGCTAGAATCTATGCAGTTTTATCAAGGTCTTCTTTGCCTCTGACTCCACAAGCGTATGTCAATGATCTGTAAATACTTAATACCTGAGAATATCTGAACCTGTTCTGATAAAGATGCAAATAATCCATGTAAAGGTGTTTTTATTAAATCTTGAAATGTACCATAAATCAAAAGAAATTGTCACTCACCTGCAAATCAAGCCCCCATAAGCCACAATCACAAACCAAAGTCAAAATACCATGTATTCAAAGGCTATAGCAATGGAAAAATTAGTACAATATGTACTTCTATAAAGTAAAAATAACCTTCTCACACCTTGAAATCAATGTCCAAGCCATGACGAAATTTCCGGCCTCTATTACTTCTAACTATTATAGGTCTCAAAGTTTCTGATCCATATGCTAGATGTAGAGAGCATTAAAAAGTCTCAATAAATCCTATTCTTTTCTCTTGCTGACACTATTTTTTAAATAGAAAAGACATCACCAGTAATGGGCAAGCAAACTGTCAACTTATGGTTAATAAAGGTGCTGTTAAAGGGTTTAATTTAAATGAATCAAGTGTGCATGCCAACTGGAATAAATATCAGTCATACTTATTTCTCCTGACATCAGCAGTACTCACAAATGCCCTCTTCCAGATGAGAGGTGGGTGGCCTGATTTAGTGAGATTAACTTCATAGAAACCAGGCATTATCATGCTTCCTGGTTCTTGCTTCCTCCAGCTTTTATCCCTCACAAGAAGTGGAAACAAAGCCAAACAGGTTTAATTTATTTCGAATCCAGATGTATCACTGGTTGTTCATTGGGATAGTCTGGCTGAAAGAGCAAAATTACATTAATTACTCAAAATTACTTCAAAAGTTAAAATAATACCAGAAATTGACAATATATATTTCTTCCTGGAATCAACAAATGCAGTTTAAAAAAAAGTACTGGAAGATATAGAGGAGGAAGAGTTCTAAAGAAAATATGAATATTAAAATTAGACTGAATTTAATTTTTACCCTATAGCATTAATTTCTATGAGAATTACATTTAGAGAGTAAAACCAAAATAAATATTGGAAATTATTGTTCTCAACTACTGGAATTCTAGCTGCATTGCTGTAACTTGTGAAGGAGTCACACCAACAAGATCTGCCTACATTTCTTGCACAGAGGTAATTTTAAGCCCATGGCACAAGGAGTGAGATGCAAATAGGAATTAGTGGTGACAGGAAGCTGTAGAGATTTAGAGAGAAGCTCTGGGTGGCCAATGCAGGGAGAAACTAGAGTACAAAATACAAGAAATGAGAGAGCTATAAATTTGCAACATTTTTGAGTTTTTAACTGAAATGATTCCAAACAGGCATATCGTGATACTACATGAGACTGGAGAAATAGTAATTGATTACTCAAGAACAAAGGCTGGTTGAGTCTAATCACAACCACTTTTGGCGCTTACTAACAACTTGAGTTTCCACAGCACAGAATAGAACCACCTTGCTGAATGAACACACAAAGCATTCATTCTGTGGAAACCTCCAAATAGTAGTGGGACAAATCTAGCCCTCTAGTAAAGAATACATTAATTTGGCTCTCCTTGCACCCCAAAGCTTTCAAAAAGAACAAACTATTCTACAAAAACAAAAACAAAGAAAAGATCAATTACCACAACAAAATTCAACAGTCAGCACACACACACACACACACACACACACACAAATTCAGAAGTGAGTTGTTTCTGTGAATCAGGAAAGCAGTGTTTGCTGCTTGTAACTGAAACTCTTTCCTCTAATCACGTTCAGAAATTTGTCATCACCACTTCCCCAAAAATTGTTATTGGCAACACAAAAATCCCAAGACACTTTACTGATGTTTACTTCAAGAAGTTGTGGCTATAGAAGCCCAGACTCTTTGGACTTGTAAATGTTACCAAAACTTGAAGCTATTCCTAAACACCAGAGCTATGTGAAATCTGTATTTGGCTTAACAGAATTTATCCTCACAAACTGCCACTCTAAATATCTTAACAAATACTTAGATAACTAATTGATACATTGCAAGGAGTAAAAATGCTCTACTCATTGACAGACAGAAAAATGAATTATAATCCACAGAATAGGGGAAAATATTAGCAAAGCTACATTTCTCTATTTTAAAAAAATTGTATTGAGGGTTAGGAAGGTGGCTCAGTGGCAGAGTGCTTGCCTCCCATGCGTGAGGCCCTGGGTTCAATTGCTCAGCACCACATAAAAGAAAAAGCTGGAAGTGGCGCTGTGGCTCAAGTGGTAGAGCACTAGCCTTGAGCTGAAAAGCGCAAAGAGAGTGCCCAGGCCCAGAGTTCAAGCCCCACAACCAACAAAAAAAAAAAAGTATTGAGAATATGTAAATGATTCTCAAAATTCAACAATAAAACCAGTTTCAATAAAGAAATGGACCAAAGGATTGATACACATCTCACCTACAAAAGTTATATTAAAATTGGGGCAACAAACAAATGCAAACAAAATACTTAATGTCAAGTGTCCATACAGAAATGGAAGCTAAAACTCATACACAGCTAGTAGGAGTGGAAATGGTACCCAATTTGGAAAATAATTTGATTGTTTCCGAAATAAGGTTGTCTTAAAAACTGACTTAAGCAAACAATGGAAGAGAATATATTCACTCAGATAACCATAAAAGTTCAGATTCATTTAATTTCAGGCACTCCTGGATCCGGTCTTCAAAAAAAAAAATCTTCATGACTCAGTTTACCTTCTCTCTTGCCTGACTGTCTTCTAAGATAACTTCAGTCTTGCAGCTTCTCTTTACAGGCTGAATTCCAACCATCAAAGATTTACATTATACCAGCTAAACAACTGTGGTAAGAAGAGCTTTCCTTTTCTAGTGCTCTAGAGGCTTCTCTGATATTGACTTCATTAACTTGGCTCAGTTCATATGTATGTTGCTGAAATAATTATTTTGTTCTATGAATAAAATGCTCAGATTGATTAGGATTTAGTCAAATGCATGCTCACATCCCAACACAGCATCAACACCATTCATTACACAAGGACTCACTAAGAGAAAGAGGAAAGATCCTTCAACATTAAGATGCTATGATCATAAGATGGGATAATCATGGTTATGCAACCTTAACTACTGAAAAAAAACCGTACTGAAATACTGACTGAGTTAGAAAATATCTTCACACACACACACACACACGCCTCAAGGTCAAGGGGCATCATGCATTCATTTTCTTATTTGTTTTAGTCACTTGTTGAGGAAACTTAATAGAATATGGAATGAAAAGATATAATTGGCCTTTTGTATCCACTGGTTCAGCATCTATGCATTTTGACCCATGAATCAAACCTATCTGGGGAGAAAACTTACATTTATGTTAAACATACACAAACTGTGCTTGCTCTTCATTATTCCCTAAGCAATGCACCATAACAGCTATATACATAATATTGTCCTGTATCAGGTATTGGAAGCAATCTAGAGGTGACCTCAAATATATAGGAGGATGTCATACAGGTGACATACAAATACTTTTCATACATTTTAAACATTTTGTGCATGGTACTATAGACGTTAGTACCTGAGGGAGAGCATGGAAACACTCTCTCACTTATACAGAGTAACCAGTGTATTTTTCTCTTCTTCCCCACTGCTTATCTGTGATGTTAACTACTTTTTGATTTGTCAAAACCGGTACACAGAACTTCTGATGAGATGCCCCATTCTGACCACCATACACTCTATATAGTTGAATTATGCATAGCAGTCAGAAAAAAATCTCCTGGAAACTACACCAGACTATCCTCTCCTCTTCTGCACTGACTTCAGGGATCAGGCTTCTTTTGAATCTTTTTGAGTTCTTTGTAAGTCTGCTCTCACTTAGCTAATTCTTACCACAAACAAAACAGAGGAAGAAAATGAAGAGTGGTAGAATTTTCACAACCATAAAAGGCTATCTGGTTGAAGACCTCATGACTTTGCCTGTTTTCAATTGCTAAACAACAAAACACTTATTAAAATACACCAAAAACCAAACAGACTAGCTGCTGGCACAAAGTTAATTTAAAGAGCTGAAGTGGGAAGATTACAAAACTGAAGAGCTATGAGAAGTACTTTCTGAGGAAAGCTAAGCAACCAGGCAAACACCGGAGCTTTCATAACTCTGTTTAAAATCAGTGTGAATGAATGGGGCTGCTCAAATACATTCGACACCTGATCCCTTTAGATTTTCTCCTGTAAAAGACAAATGATTTAATAACATAAAAAAATAATAAGAAACATTTTCCTAGTTCAATGATTTGTCTTTCTTTTTTAATACTGTATATTAATTGCACACAGGGTTTGTCATTGTGATATGAAAACTACACTCACATATAAAACATTTTAATCAACTATATTCCCACTATCACTTTCTTATCCATTTGTCTTATCAACATCTGCATGTTTTATGTCATAGAAGTCAGATCTGGGTTCTTTATTCTTTATTTAAAGTCAAAGTATATGAAAATCGAAGGTTTTCCTTTCTATGCTCCTTATTATATAAATTTATTTTCTGTCTCTATTCTCCCTGTCTCTGTCTGTCTGTCTGTCTGTCTGTCTGTCTGTCTCTCTCTCTCTCTCTCTCTTTCACTTGTTGAGAGAGGATCTCACTATGGAGATCAGGCTCACCTACAACTCATGATCCTCTTGTTTCTGACTCTTGAGTGCTAGGATTACAAATGTGCACAGGTATACAAAGAAATCCTAAAGTCCTCTGCCTGGTTCATGTAACACCAGAGGGAATTAGTTGGTTGTAAGTCTTTCTAATATCTAGGGGGTTGTCTCCCATTGTTGCTTGATGAGGAATATGGACACATGCTCACTCTCAGGTGAAGTGCTACTCAGATGTGGATGCAGGCTCTGCCTGACGATTAGGTTGCCCTACAGAAAATGCGGTGCTGTCTGCAAGTGGATTTACCAACTGCAAGGAGTTTCACAGTTTAAAAATTCTCTTCACTGTGTGTACAGTTTTCAAAACATAAAAGAGTTTGTGTTTTCTCTCTTACATCTTTTTAGAAATGTATTTTTTCTTTTTCTAATTTCACATTATTATGACAAACCAGAAAACTCTCCTACCTTGAATTTTATACTTTTTACATGATAGATAGGTACAGCAGATACTTCTAAACCCCCTTTTTTGGAGCTACAGGAAAAGTTACACTAATGTGCTTATGTCTGCTGAGCTAGTAAATGGGAGAATGGAAACCTGGACTTGGCTTTTCTGAGCAAGTCCACAAGCTTCATATCACTACTTAAATAATAATATCTATCAATCGCATTTGTATAAAATTTTGGGTCTGATTAAAACATTCCATTTGTCTGATCCATCTGACCCTGAAAATGTGCTATGAAGTATAAACAACAAGGAATTAAAACTACTTTATAGATGTGGAAAACATTTATAAGCAGTGAAGGTTAGGGTTAAATGACTGGCCTAAGATAAAACAACTTCCAAGAGACAAAGCTAAATCTAGAAGCTAAAAGCTGGGCGTCTCTGCTCACATAATATTCTATTCAGCTAGTGCAACTCTCATTCAATTTTTTTGTTTAGTTAATTTGTTATTAAATAAAATACTGTGTGTTTTCAGAGAAGTTTTAAATATTTTTCCAGGAAAATAGCATTTATTGAAGAATTCCACTGGATTAAGACCTATATTGATGACTTCTGATGATGGTTGTGACACTGATAAATAATTTGATGAAGATAAATATCATGTTTCCCATGTATGTGTGTACATCTGTTTACCTTTCCAGTTGGAAATTCATGTTTAAAGTACTGTTGGTATATTTTTTCAGAGAATTAATGATGACATTGTAATCATATGGATTCAACATCTTAGGATTTTTTAGCAATCTAATAGACTTCTTTTTTAAAAAAAAATACTTGTTTAAAAACTGCAATAAACCACATAACTCGTTGGTGGAAATGGGAGAGAGACACTGGTAGAGAGTGAAGGAAGATACTGCACAAAAGGAAATGTACTCATTCATGAAACATATAATTATAATCCCTCTGTGCATCACCTTTGTAAGAACAAAAAAGTTTATTTTTAATTGCAGAGAAATACTTCACAGGCATAGAAAGATTCAGTCAGTGTATTTACATGCTGCTTTTTTTTTTTTTTTGGTCAGTTGTGGGGCTTGAACTCTGGACTTGGGCTGTCCCTTGGCTCTTCAGCTCAAGGCTAGCACTCTACCACTTGAACCATAGTACCACTTCTGGTTTTCTGATGGCTTACTGGAGATAAGAGTCTCATGGATTTTGCTTCCTGGGCTGGCTTTGAACCATGATCCTCAGATCTCAGCCTCCTGAGTAGCTAAGATTATAAGCGTGAGCCACCAGCACCCGGCACTTGATGCATTTTGACATAAAGCTAAAATTAACATTTTAAGAATTGATGGTTAAATATTAGATTCAAGTTTTCTATTTAATTTTCCACTAAAAAAGAAAAAACAGCGTATTTTTGGCTCTGTATTGCATAAAATGAAAATCTAAACATCTTTGAAATCTGTCTTACATAGTAGGAAAATACATACAGTATGACTTCATTGAATAATAACACAGCTCTGTGGTATCAGAGAATAGTGGCACATTTACAAAAAGACAAGTAAGTGCTAGCATTCCATCATTTTTACAAGCATTGTCCTCATGAAGTGAATTCAATACTAACAGGTAATTTGTATATGTATATATGTGTAGGAGAGTGTTATGCACATACATGCTATTTTTGAAATAGTTAATCCCTTACAATATGAAAAGTATTCTCATCTGTCTGGTTCTTTTCAGCCTGTGGTGTCTGATTATTAGGCAATAAAGCTTCATGGATTATAAAGGTGAAATCTATAGAAACAATTTTTTAAAGAAAAAGAAAAAACTAGTTCTGCCAAAGTTCTGAGGGCTCTTCCACACTGGCTTTGACACAGAGCCACAACTCGAGCACTTTGTGCCAGATATTACATTTACTCAGGATTATTTGGGCAAAAGTAGTGAAAACGATTAAGTCAGTGTTTATGTAGCAGGTATGCAATATCAACTGTATGTGCATTAGTGATAAGAGTAAGGATTGGGTTGTTTGGAAGAAAAATAATATTTTCTCTGAGGTAATGGAAAGTTACCAGTAGATGGTATGTTCCGGTTTTTTTCATGACTTTTTTTCTGCACGCAACTCCATTGTAAAGGGATAATTTTACCATAGCTGTTTTTAAAAGATAATCAAAAAATATTTCCTAGGAGCTACGAATATATAGCTCAATGGTAAAATGCTTGACCAGCATATGTGAGGACCTAGGTTCATCCCTAGCAATTTAAAAGTTTAAAAAAAATTTAAAAAGCTGGGCACCAGTGGTTCATGCCTATAATCCTAGCTACTCAGGAGGCTGAGATATTAGGATCACAGCTCATAGCCAGCCCTGGCAGAAAAGTCTGTGAGACTCATATCTCCAATAAACCACTCAGAAAAAAATCCAGAAGTGGTGCTGTGGCTCAAGTGGTAGAGCGCTACTCTTGAGCACAAAGAGGCTCAGGAACAGTGCCCAGGCCCTGAGTTCAAGCCCTGGAATTGGCTAAATAAATAAATAAATAGTTTTCTAAATAATCTGAAAGCCAAGAAATTCTAATGATAAATAAAAACTAAGTTTTCCAGTCTGTTGTTTGTATAATGAAATAAATGGGAGAAGTGTGTGAGAAATAATTTTGCTCAAAAGAAGTTAATTGCCAAGCACTGATTTCTCAGGGGGCTGAGAATCAAAAGATCTCAGTTCAAAACCAGCCCAAACAGAAAAGTTGATGAAACACTCTCTCCCAAATAATCAAAAAGCAAGACTCCAGGTATGAATCCAGTGAGAGCACCACTGATGCAAGCAAGCTTAACAAGTGTGAGACCCTGAATTCAAGCAGCACTACCAGAAAAAAATTTAAAAATTAACAATGTTCATTATTTCTCTCAAATTGAAGACCACCATCAGATTCTGCTCTCCTTCTCTTTACCCTACCAAATTCTACAATTGCAAATAAATACCCAATTTAAGATATCATCATATAACAAGGCCTAAATTCCAGGTTCTCAATGAGAGCATTCCAAATAAATCACCCTCAACTGCTGCTTTCTTTGAAACCACTGAGCCATAGCTTTCTCTTAAAAATTATGTTCATTTCCTCCTAGTAGTTAGTTTTCCAATATTCACTCACTCATCAACTATTTAGTTGAATCCTTAATTTCACACCTAACATTTACTATCTCTTGCCCCTAGGTCTACTCCTTTATTTACTGTTCTTAAACTGAATACTGTTCACCTAAATAAAATACTGTAAATAAATATTTGTTTAAAGGACAACTGACATAAGCCTGAGTACTCCAGAGGATATCTAAAAATAGAGTTGTAACTACTCCAAACATATCCCATGCTTTATTCTTTCTCTTAGGGAAATAACCAATCTTATAGAAGAGACTTGACAGTAACAGAAAACTTTGTAACTATCCTTGAAGACAGGTGAGTAGAGATAATCTACAACTGTTATCATTGGCCAAAGCTCTTAGCACACATATCTCATCTAATCCTCAAGTAAATATTATGTAGGTTTTACAAGTGGAGAAACAGAAGCTTACAGAGCCCAAAGGAGAAAATGGAGCACATATGAAATTAGTATTTGAAACATTAGCTGTATAATTTTAAAGATGTTGCTTCTCCTAACTTTGAAAAGAAAACCTTGAGATCCGGGTCTACTATTTTGGCTACTCTGTGGCCTTACTGACCACAACACAGATGGACTTTCTCTTGGGCTGGTTCTTCACACTGCCAGCGGCTTTTCTCAGGAGCTATTTAATGTGCTTAGCATATCTAATTTCCTGAGTCACCATCATAGTTTCTGATTCACTCTCACAATTTCATGCCACAGACTGCCTGTCCTCCAGGTCTTCCTTTGAAATCTGGTAGGAAGCCTCCATGTATGTATTTAAATAAATAGATAAATAAATAAATAATTTATGGATGATGCCAACGTCAGCTCTTACAGCAGGAGACAGGTAGAACTCTCAAACCATATGGTAGCGTAGAAGGTCTGGAAATGAATTTGGAAGAAAAAAAAAAACTTCTGTATACAGGCCTGTATAAGTAGAGTGTACCAACAGCATTCTCTTCTCTAGGGAAAAGGTTTTCAAATAAGTTTATGTTTTTATACCCTGAGGTATAAAATAGATGTGGTGTCAATGATTTCTGAGTTGTCTACTGGCCATCTTTTCTATTGTCTGGTACAAAGTACTTGGCTTCTTTTAATAGAACTAATCTCTTTACCAAACACTCCTTCCTTGGCCTTAACTACAAATTTATGTCTTTCCTAGGGAAACTATAGATTTTTCAAATCCTTTTATTTTGTTCTTTTTTTACCTCAATTCTCACTCTACATCTGGCTAAATGTAGCTAACAATGTTCACATTACAGCCTGAATGTTTAATGCCTTAAATTTCCTCTCCAGATTAATTACTCCACCACTTTAAACTAAGACTCACACAATGTCTCAGGACATGGACAAAATAACACATTTTGTTTTGTTTAGTTTTTTTGCCAAAAACCTAACACAACTTGCATCAAGTTCAGTTCTCAATAGAGTTCTTCCTCCTATCTGAAATTTTATGATTAAAATCTTTACTGTTCACATTCATATCAGTCTTTTGTTTGAGTTTCCAGCAGAATCATCACAAAAATTCCATTTACAGCTTTCTAAGATTCTAGACTATGTCTCAAAACTCTCAAATTTTTCTCTCACACAAATTCTACAAGGAGTGATTTAAAGGAAAGTTTATTTATTCTAACACTTTCAGAAGTTCAGTTCAAGATTTCCTGGCTCCATTGTTTCTGAGCAATGGTGAGGCAAAAATATCATACATGGCAGAAAGAGGTAGTGGACCAAATGATCATATCAGCTTAGCCAGAAAGCAGACTGAGAGTCAAAAAGGGGACAGGAACAGAGACCTTTCAAAAGCACACACCCAGACATCCACTGGCCTACTTTCTCCAAACAGTTTCAACATTCTACTACTTCCCTAATAATGTCATCAGAAAAAGGAATGAGGATCTGTGGATAAGGTGGTGGACAAAAAGTTTCCTCCTTACAACTTGAGTAAAAATTGTCAGACAGAAGGGCTGGGAGGGTGGCTCAATGGTAGAGTGCTTACCTTGCATGCATGGGGCTCTGGGTTCAATTCCTCAGTACCACATAAGCAGAAAAAGCCAGAAGTGGCACTGTGGCTCAAGTGGTAGAGCACTAGCCTTGAGCTGAAGAGCTGAGGGATAGCACTCAGGCTCCATGACCAGCAAAAAAAAAAAAAAAAAGCTGTCAGACAGCAGAGGAGAAGCCATAATGTGAAAATATTTTTTTGAGGGGGGGAGGGCTAGGTCATGAGGCTTGAACTCTGGGCCTGGGCTCTGCTCCTCAGCAATTTAGCTCAAGGTTAACACTCTACCACTTGAGCTACAATGCCACTTCCAGTTTTCTGGTAGTTTGTTGGGGATAAGAGTCTCACAGACGGGGCTAGGAAGGTGGCTCAGTGGTAGAACGCTTGCCTTGCATGCATAAGGCCCTGGGTTCGATTCCTCAGCACCACATAAGCAAAAAGAAAAAAGCCAGAAGTGGCGTTGTGGCTCAAGTGGTAGAGCACTAGCTTTAAGCTGAAGAGCTGAAGGACAGCACCCAGGCCCAGAGTTCAGGTCCCACAACTGGAACCCACACACACACAAAAAAAAAGAGTCTCACAGACTTTCCTGCCTGGGCTGGCTTTGAACCGCGATACTCAGATCTCAGCTTCCTGAGTGGCTAGGATTACAGGCATAAGCCACTGGCACCTGGTTGTGAAAAGATTTTTAAAAGGAAGAGTGCATAAGAAATTAAGGAACAGTTGACAAAACATCATAAAAGTAGCAAGGAAATAAAGGCAACACAGGGAAAAGTAGGACTCAGTCTGAAGCCCCAACTTAACTTCCCTGGTTGGTGAGAGAGCCAAAGACACACCACAAGATACCAAAGAAGCCCTGATGAGAACAGAATGGCAATTCTACTCACAGAAGATATTCAGGTTTCATAAACATTAAATTTGGTGAGCGAATTTTGTATGTCAACAACTCCTCCTGCATGAAAGGCTAAGTCATTGGGGAGGAAACCCATTTTATCACTCTTTATATTCTTAGAGTGCAATACCCAGCACTATTCTGAGGGCAAACTTACTGTTTCAGAGTGAGACACCCTAGGGACATGAAAACATGTAACAATCAAGTCAGAAATTCTGTGGCCACTCAACCACAGAATCTGCCTGGAAGACAGCTATAGAAGTTAGTTGATGGGAAAAGAGGTTGACATGGACCCCACTGAAAAGTCTAAGTATCAGAGACATTTTCACAGGGGATGCTGTGATGGTAGGTGGCCATACCCATTGTGGCTAGAAGCAATCTCAATTACTTGTGAATTATAGAAAATGTGGATTAGACCACCTAGGCTAAGGCTTGGTGACTTTTCTGTCTCTGAAGCTGCCTCTCTCCCACATGTGATTTGCTACTGAGTGGAACTGAAGGCTCTATCCCAGGTACAGTAAATCACACACACACACAGTGGTTTACTGTAGGCGGGGTATGAAAACCCTGAGACCCAAAGGCCAAGCATCTGACTTCTTTATGCCTTTCTCATCTAGTACACAACCATGTGCTCTGTTTTCCTGAACCCCCAGTTTACATATTTGACACTGCTAGTGGGAAGTTGCCAGGCCCACAGACTGCAAGGTTCATTGGAGTGAACAGTGGCTCCTGGTACACAAAGAAAAAAAAATTCTTAAGCAGCCCTGATCTGACAGCCTATCTTTGACAAGACAATCCCTCAGCCCACATATACAATGGCTAGTGTGATAAGAACAGAAAGAAGTACAATAGGCTACAGTTATGACCCATGACCCAACTCACATATAGTGGATTATAATATTAAAATCCAAAAGAAACTCTCTAATTCTCCAAAATTTTTTTGTCCTGGGTGTTTTTGTTTGTTGTTAAGGGTTTCATTGTTGTTTGGGTTATTTTGTTTCAGAGAAATTTAATTGTTTCTTACTCTTTCTCTTTTACTGAGTTTTAATGTTGTCTTTATTATTTTTAAAACTTTTTCAGTTTTATTTTTCTCTTATTCCTTTTGTATAATTTTATTTACATTTTCTCTGTATTTTGTAGTCATTTTTATTTCTTGGTTGCCTTTCTCGTTTATAAAGTCTTTGCTTTCATCTCTTTTCTTTTACTCAATGTTGTTTCTCCTTTGTGTTTCTCCCTGTTCATACCCTCTCCTTTAATTCTTTTACTATTTTTCTTTTCATATTTGCTAATTTTTATTTTCATAGTTCATTCTACATTATTTTGCCATTCTCTTTTTATGATTACTGGTGAATGTACTACTTTTAAAATTGATTTTTGCTGTATTTCAACTTTTGATTTATTGTAATATCTTTACCATTACAGTGGTTTATTTTCTCCTCTCTGAGATGTATCAATTTCCTTGAGAAACACAGATGTAAAAACCTCAACGAAATACTTAAAACCTGAATTCAACAACACATTAAAAAGACAATAAACTACGATAAAGTAGGTTTCATCCCAGGGATGCAAGGATGGTTCAATATATGGAAATCAATAAATAAAAAAGCCGGGCACCAGTGGCTCACACCTGTAATCCTAGCTACTAGGGAAGCTGAGATCTGAGAATCTCAAAGCCAGCCCAGGCAGGAAAGTCCATGAGACTCTTCAATTAAACACCAAAAAACTGGAAGTGGCACTGTGGCTCACGCATGCTTGCCTTGAGCTGAATTGCTGAGGGACAGTGCCCAGACCCAGAGTTCAAGACCCATGACTGGCAAAAATTAATTAATGAATTAATTAATATAATATAATACAGTGCATAAAGAGAATAAAAAAATCAGGGCTGGGAAGAGTGCTTGCCTAGCATGAGTGAAGCCTTGAGTTTGATTCCTCAGTACCACATAAATAGAATAAGCTGGAAGTTGTTCTGTGGCTCAAGTGGTACAGTGCTAGCCTTAAGCAAAAGAAGCTCAGGGACAATGTCCAGGCCCTGAGTTCAAGCTCCAGAACTGGCAAAAACAATAAAAAATTTTAAAATCACATGGTTATCTTAGTCGATGCAAGAAAGGCTCTGACAAAATTCAACATCCTTTTATGATAAAAGATCTAAAGAAAATAGAAATAGAAGGAACATACTGAATATAGTGAAGGCTGTAGATAACAAACATATGTCCAACATCAAATACATGGGGAAAAACTGAAATGATTTCCCCTAAAGTCAAGAATGGAACAATGCTATCATTCTCCCTACTTTAATTCAACATAATGCTGGGATTCCTAGAAAGAAAAAAAAATCAGGAGGAAGAAATAAAAGAGATTCAAATAGGAAAGGAAAGTCAATGTATCCTTATTTGCAGATCTGAACAATAGTCCTGGCAACATAGTGAGATATAAATCAAAACCAAAAAAAAACTGTATATTTTTTATATACCAACAAAGAACAGATAGAGAAAGAAAAGAGGAAGATAATCCCATTCACAGTAGACTCAAAAAAACTAGTAAAGAAGTGGTACCTCACACTTGCAATCCTAGCTACTCAGGAGGCTGAGATTTGAAGTCAGCCTGAGCAGCAAAGTCTGTGAAATTCTTATCCCCAAATAACTACCAAAAAATCTAGTAGCAGAGCTGTGATTCAAGTGGTAGAGCACTAGCCTTGAGCACAAATCCTCAAGAACAATGCACAGGCCCTGAGTTTAAGCCCCATCACTGGCCTGTGCACACATGTGTGAGCGCACATACACGCATACACGCACCCACATTTTAAAAAAAGACATTAAATTATAACTAATTATAGAGGCTATGACCCTATACCTAAAATATTCTAAAGACTCAACCAGAAGAAATCAATATAGAAAAACCAGTAGCTTTCCTATATGTCAATTATGAATGGGATGAGAACAAAATTAACAAAGCCATGCCATTCAGAGTAGCCTCAAACAAGCAAACGAACACAAAACATAGCCAAAGAGGTAAACAACTTCTAAGACTAAAAACTCTAAAGTGCTGAAGAAAGAAGCTGAAGACAATAGCCCCATGTTGACGGGTTGTCACAATTAATGGTGTGAAAATGGCCACATGACCAAAAGTAATTTACAAATTTACTTAGCATACCCATCAAATTTTCAATGACACCCCTTGCAGAAATACAAAATTCTATGCTAAAATAAATACAGAAGCAATAAAGACCCTAAATATTAGAGCAATCCTGACTTAGTACCTGACCTAGTATCACAAATGCCATAGTAATAAAAACAGTTTATATTCTTCTGCTTCATATAGAAGCTGTGTCATTATGTTCATATTCATCCTTACTCACCCTCCGCATTCACCCTCCCCTGCTTTCACTGATACCTATTTCCCAACAGAGCCTGCCATTTGATATTAGGGATTTAAGGGTTTTAACCATGACATTTTATATGTGTGTATATTACATTTTAATCAGAATAACCTCTTCTATTGTTCTTTCTAGATTTTCCCACCTTCTGTTGTTCAACAGCTTTCCATAAAACTTATTCCATCTTTATAGAGAGAAACTATGAATTCAATATTAAACAGTTAAACTGTGAACATATAGAATGAAATATTTAATAAGTGCCCAAAGACCTTGCCTTCTGCGATGTGACCAAGTTTGATATATTAGACATACCTGAGGTATTTGAAGTTGCCAGACAGTCTTTTATTTTCTCCAGTACACACAGAAGTAGACATAAAAATCTACCCCCTCTATCACCCATCCCTCCATCCATCCTCTGGGGTGATGGAAAGATCATGTTAGGGTTATTACTGTGTTTCAAATATTTATTTCCAAAAGATGAGTTGAAGCCAATCATTATTTAGATGCTAAAGAAATTATAAGCTCCAATCCCTTCTCCGTCCACTTGTTCCTGGGAAAGAGGCAATGAGTAATGAGAAGGCTAGGATTCACAGGCCTTCAGTTTGCCATATTCAGTTGTGTTGTTCAACATCTGACTGTGGCTGGAGTCACGCACCCTACATATGACCAGGAATTGGGCTTTAGGTGAGGCTATAAAAGCAGAGAAGATAAAAAAAAGAAGTCAGAAAGAGATGAAAAATTAGTCCTCTTGTTCAAACCAGGCTTGGTTTTCACTTGACAGGCAGAGTTTGGTAATGTACAACTTTTTTCCTTATCACACAAGCTAAACAGTAATGTCAGGGCAGTCAGAAACTCAAGGTCAAGCCTCAGAAGGTAGCCCAAACTGTAAGACAAAATGGAAGCATTTTTCCAGGCTCAGGAAAACAGTAATCTTAATGTCCAATTGCCTGAGATCAATACCTAGCTCTGAGCTTGAATTCACATGAACACAAATCTTTATCACAAACTATTAGTCTCATATTTTTCTGTGTAGCATGTTCCTTTATTAAAGATAGGATCTGACCAGACACTTATGCTCTATCCATAATACAATGGGATGAGCCAAGTTCACTTTAGGTCATTGGGGCAGAAAGGGAGGTTTGGGGTAGCCAAGGGGACTCTTCACCCCCTCCTCCTTTCTCTTCTTTGGCCCCTGGCCCAGGCTGCTGGCAGAAGAGCTCTGTTACACCACTTAAGAAGCTGTGTAGGAATATTCCCTGCAGGGGAACTAAGCAGTGGCTAATCCCAGAGGGGAACACAGCTGCACCCTACAGCGTCCCTGCGTAGGCCCAGACATTCCATCTTTCTGGAAAGAGCAACCAAGACTGTTTGGAGGGGTCAGGAAAGGCAATCTGAGAAGCAACTCAGATTTGTGCTTCTTCTCTATGAAGATATAAAAAGTACCTAACAAAGAGAGAATACTTCACTAGTATTTACCATTCAATAATAAGAGAAAGATGCTCCCACTGAAATTTTGAGGTGGGGGAGGAGGGGAGAGGAGAAAACTATGAGAGAGGTGACTCTGATCAAGATGCACTGTACCTATAAATTGACATATTACACTGAATCCCCTTGTACTGCCATTTGAAGAAAACAAGAAAATATCATCCATAAGTGAGTGGTGTTGTTATTCATGTTGTTCAGGGTCTGTGCTGGTAGACTTGTCCCGTACTACTGAACTATGCCTCCAGCCCTGTTTTATGGTGTTTTTTTAGGAGATGAAGTCCAGTGAAGTTTTGTTGCACCAGTTGGTCTATAACTTCCGTCCTCCAAAAAAACTGAATAACTAGGATTATAGACATAGCCTTTGATGCCTAGAATTCAGATAGGTCTTATTATTTTTAGTCATGCAACATAGAAAGAAAAAAGATTACAATAAGAAAGGACTGGGGGACTGGTAGAGTTCTTGCCCAGCATGGGAAGAGATCATGGGTTCAATCCCCACCACCACAAGAAAAAGGGGAGAAGGGAGAATGGAAAGAAAGAGGGAGGGGAAAGAGAGAGAGAGAGAGAGAGAAAGGAAGGAAGGAAGGAAGGAAGGAAGGAAGGAAGGAAGGAAGGAAGGAAGATAGGAAGGAACGAAGGAACGAAGGAAGGAACGAAGGAACGAAGGAGGGAAGGAACGAAGATGGAAGGAAGAAGAAAGAAAGAACAAAAAGAAATTGTTAGGCACATCAATTAAAATAGTCCATAAAAAAATTACACGGCAAGCCGGGTGCTGGTGGCTCAACACCTGTAATCCTAACTACTCAGGAGGCTGAGATCTGAGAATCACAGTTCAAAGCCAACTCAGGCAGGAAAGTCAGTGAGACTTTTATCTCCAATAAACCACTAGAAAAGCAGAAGTGGCGCTGTGGCTCAAGCAGTAGAGCGCTTGCCTTGAGCTGAAGAGCTGAGGGACAGCGCCCAAGCCCGAGTTCAAGCCCCACGACCGACCAAAAAAAAAAAAAAAATCACATGGCATAACTGTCAGCACTGTAACAAGACTTGATAAAATGTTAACTTATTATCAAGATGTGGCTTAATTTTTAAGGTTACCTCACTGTTTTCATCAACTTTAAGATTCTCCCAATTCACTTCCCTTTGGCAAATACATATTTCTATAAATTCACCAGAAGCAAATGCTATGAATTCTAACTAAATCCCAGAACAAGTAGAAGCGGAAAACTAGAGCAGCATGGGCTCTTTCTCTCTGCTACCTCTTGATATTTCCTCCATCAACAAACATGGAGGGACAAGTTTTACATTCCTAGTACACAAAGGAATTTTCCTTGGTAATTCTGGCATAGATCAGAAATTTTATGTAGATAAACTATTCTCCATTAGTAGCTAATTGAATCTGTATTCCCTGACCCCAAGTCTAAGAGATCTTTGCTGCCATTATTTCAACCACATAGATTCATGCTGAATTCCACAAATGGAACATAGCTTCCCAATCCCCTAATCCCTATGACAATAACTTTGCCAAAAGCTAAGGTAAGAAGTGCAGAGTTAAGGTTCAATGCCTTTCCTATCCTAGTACTCTAATCTAGAGGTTACTGAGATGGACTATGCATGAATCTGTCTCATCTGTAGTCAACTCTTCTACAGCACTTGATCAGGCAACAGGAATCTGTTCCAGAATGACCTATAGACTAGAGAGACTTTTTACACAATGCTAACTCACATTTGTAAACAATAATTATCCTAGGCCTACACAGAAAACTGCACCCAACTGAACTGTTCGATTCTGTGGAATACACTGAGACGATGAACTCCCACAAACCTCTACATTTGCTGTAAAAACTTGCCATCCAATTTTACATCAGAATAATCTAGATAGGAAGTGAAGTTAAACATTTGGGGAAATGTACAAGGTCTGAAAAAACTATCCTGAATTTAGTAACTAAAATATATCATCTGCCAGAGGCAAAGCTTAAAACAAAGAAAAGAAGTTAAAAAGAATATTATGTGGTTCTGAGTGTAAAACCTCCAATGTAGAATTATTTTATGAATAGGTTAAAAAAAACATAAGCCTACATACATCCTGGTTTGTAAGGCAATGGACATTGAACCCCCACCTCACATCCAATAATATCTCCTATAATTCCCATTTAGGTGGAATTATCTATAAAACGTTCTGTCTGGATCTAACTTCCTTGTGCAACTCTGTTCCAAACACAACATGAAAAAAACATTGTGGTGCATTGTGGTATTTATCAAGTAAGCCTTAATTAGCCATGACCAGTTGCACCTCACTCACCAGAGCATTTGTACTATCATGATCCTTCTGGACTTCAGAGCCCAGCCATAGGGACAGACTCTTACCTGGCGTTTGATTCATTTTCTGATAATCTAGTTTTTCCAGTACTAGAATCCAAGAACTTGTACTCAAGACCCCACTCTATGCCCAATGCTTACCAGTTTCCCTAATCCTTCCAAAGACTCAAAATCTCCCATCTAAACTTGAGGATCTATCTCTGGCTCTCTTCTATTTGAAGCTGCCTGTCCCTGAGTAGAAACTGTCACTTACTTACTCTTCTCCCTGGTGATGGACAGGGTGTTAACATGCTCTGACAATGGTATTGCTCATCAGTGATGAGAATGGCTAATGTAGAAGTATGGCCTTCTCCGATATTCCTTAGTAGTTTAACATTCTGGAAACTTACCTCATAAAGATAACTTTTTAAGAAGAGATCAAGGAATTCATTTCTGGTCTTCTCTGCTGAGCAGCACTTATCCTCTCTCCTCACTGTGGTTTACTGTTTAGACTTATTCCCTTATTGTCTCCTCCATTGCACTTTATAAAAGCAACTCTCCCTTGTTAGTATAAGCCTACTTCCTGGAAGGCTTCTTTTGAAAGCATCTATGAAATCCAACTTTCTTATTGAATGTGCATATCTCTAGGGATGGAGTTTCATCTAGGAAAACTTAGATGATGTTAATGTCACTCCCTCTATCTATTTTGCTGAGTAATTTGAAGTGATGCTTAAGTCATCTACTTAATTATTAGATCTCTTTTTCTTTTTCTTTTTGTCCGTCATGGGGCCTGAACTCTGGGCCTGGGCGCTGTCTCTCAGCTCTTCAGCTCAAGGCTAACACTCTACCACTTAAGCCACAGTGCCACTTCTGGCTTTTTCTGCTTATATGGTGCTGAAGAATCAAACCCAGGGCCTCATGCATTCAAGGCAAGCACTCTACCACTGAGCCAACTTCCCAGCCCTAATTATTAGCTCTCTTAAAGGGAGTTAGTTAAGTAAGATTAACCTCCAACCAAAAATTCCAAAAAAATATAAGAAGAAGAATTAAGTTTTGAGCTGAGAAGGCTGAGGCCAATATAGCCTACATGGAAAAATCCTGTATGAAGCAAATAATGCTATGGTTTATGTCCTACATTTTAGTTATAAGAAAAGAGAAATTCATTTTTTTAAAGTTATAATTATCTAGCTTTTCAATACTACTACTAAATGTTAAGGGGAAAACCATTTTCACAAACTACACTGACACCAATCAGAGGTAAAACATGTACATAAATATTATAATGGTAAAGACCATAATATTACAATTTTTCTCATCTGTCCTTTTCATCCTCCCAAATAATCTAGCTAACTAGTGCAGCAAAAACCACCAGAGGGAGCACCAACCATTGTAGTCTGTTTATTTTTTGTTTTTCCAAATGTGTGTTCTCAAAAACAAAAGAGACTATCTTTTGAGATGTCTTTCTAGATACTTTTATCAAGATTGACAAAACTCAAATTATAAATATTACTTGTCACTGCTGAATCTTCTCTTGGATTGTTTTCTACTAGCTCCATGTTTAAGTGTATTCCTTTTTAATGTTTTCATTAAACAAGTAAGGTATCTTTTTTGTACAAAGAGAAATAAATAAAGCTACTTATCTTCCTTTCAGTTCCATAACAGATGAGTGTGTTTCGTATCATACCCTTCTCATAAAGATAAAGTGGATGGGTAGATGGATAGTAGTGGATAGACAAATAGACAGATAGATGATAGATAGATACCCCATGTAGAAGTGTTTTGTTTGTTGTTTGATTTCTTCTTTGTTGTTGTTGTTGTTGTTGGTCATGGGGCTTGAACTCTGGGCTTGGGCGCTGTCCCTCAGCTCTTCAGCTCAAGGCAAGTGCTCTACCACTTGAGCCACAGCACCACTTCCGGTTTTCTAGTGGTTTACTGGAGACAAGAGTCTCACTGACTTTCCTGCCAGGGCTGCCTTTGAACCGAGATCCTCAGATCTCAGCCTCCTGAGTAGCTAGGATTACAGGCATGAGCCACCAACGCCCGGCTTGTTGCTTGATTTCTATATGAGTTCTATAAGAGAGGAGAAACACAATGTTAGGCCACATAATTACCATGTAGAGGTTAGAATCACTCACCATTGAACTGAACAGCACTGCCTCTCAAATGGAAGATCTAAATTATATAGATAAACCTATAAATCTAGAGAAACGATTGTGAAAATCCAAATATTCCATTCCCTTCTTAAAATGTGATCAAGAATACTAAAGTAATTGATTTCTGATCTACAATCTATATTACTGATTTCTTCACAAAAATAGTAACAATGAACCTCAATCACTTAAAGTATTTTAAAAAGGAGATATATATATATATATATATATATATATATATATATCCATTCTTTAGAGCTAGGCAATGGTAGTTTATACCTATAATCCTAGCTACTCAAGAGGCTGAGATCTGAGGATTGTGATTCAAAGCCAACCCAGGCAGTAAAGTCTGTGAGACCTTTATCTCCAATTAATCACCACCAAAAACAACAACATCCAAAAAAAAACAGCAGAAAGAGACCACTAGCCTTGAACAAAAAAAAAAACAAAAAACTCAGGGATAGTGTCCAAGCCCTGAATTCAAGCACCTGGACTGGCGTGCACGTGCATGCACGCACACATGCACAAACACACACACAAACACACAATTTAAATTTCAAAATAAATGACAAATTCTAGTTCAACTGAGTGAGCCAATCCCCATCCACTCACGACTACACCTATTTGCATAATTAAACTAAAAACATTAAGTAGCCACAGATACTACACAAAAAACCCTCCCTTCCATGCACTAGAGCAAATCCCTGAATTTCACTGTGAGTTCCACCCCTGTCCATCTCCATGGATTGAAGACACAGAGACCCAGAGTGGCCCCAGGATCCAGAAAGTCATCTGTGCTACCAACTTAAGCTATCCCTGAAGGTTTTTCTCTTAACTCAGTAAACATGCTCAAGTCTTCATAGCCTCCACTAGGATTCCCCATGCACACTCGCCCCCCACATGCCTTCTTTTTTCCTCTGTGTTTCTGCATAGTGAGTTGGAGAACTGGTAGTAGAAGCATAATTCACCATTGCCAATTTCTATGCAAAGCATAGAATCTCATAGCAGGGGCAGAGCCTTCCAGGTAGAAAGCATAGAAATCATGCAGGGAGGGAACAACAGAGAAAGAGGGGGGAAAGTGATGAGAAAAAAAACTTGCAAGGAAAAAAAGGAAAGGCCCTATTTACAGGATTTGGAGAATTATATTTAGATGTAAGGAATTGTTGAGTGTGACTTCCTTCTCATCTCCCAAGAGCAAAGAAAGACCATTTCATCTGTGTGTTTGTGTTTGTGTCTGTGTGTATGAGAGAGAGAGAGACAGAGACAGAGAGAGACAGAGAAAGACAGAGACAGAGAGAGACAGAGACAGAGAGAGACAGAGATAGAGAGAGACAGAGATAGAGAGACAGAGAGAAAAAGAAAGAATGTGTATGTGTGTGTTTTCTTTTGCTAAGGGATTTTAACATTTAGAAAATCTTGCAATAACCACAAATTATAATAATAATAAAAAAGAGTATGCCACATCATGATCTTCATTCCATCACTGAGGAAAACAAGAATGTGAGGGGGCCAAATGCCTGGCTCAATGTCACAGGAAAGGCAAGTGGGCAGAGCTAGGATAAGACCCAGGGTTCTTGACTCCAGCCCTTTACTTTATCCGCAAAGTCAACATGAGCAATCTAGATTTGTTATCTCGCTCCCCCTGTCTCAAAGGCTGAGTGACAAAGAGCGCTTAGTGCGATTTTGAGTGTAAATGACAGCACAGGAAGTCCATTCTCAGGGCAAGCCGTGAGAGTGGCAGCTGAACAGGAGGCCAGAGAGCAAGTCTGTGCAGAGCACTTTCAGCCTCCACCTGCTATCTCTCCCCTCCCGGGCGCCCGGAGTCCTCGGAGGCAAGGGGAGGGGTTGCTTTGGCTCCTGGAGGAGACCAGCAGGTTAGAATTCCACTGCTCTGGCCAGCTCCTGAACATAGCTTAGCAAAAGGAAAGGCTGGGACTCCATGAGAGTGACCCCCAATCATCCACAAACCTAGATACTTCACTTGGTTAAAGATAATATTTTATCTGATCATTCCTATGTCAATTATAGATTACATAATTACTTAGAAACGGAGTATATAACGACTACACCATGGTGCTAACCTCAGTTAATTCCGCTCTTTAGAACATGTTAATACAATTCTCAAGGAATTCCATCTAGTCACGTATCACATGTTTGAAGCTTAGAAGACTGAAAGTGAAGAAATGTTGCATCCAAACAGGTTCAGTATGAATATTGACCATATATGGAAGAAATATTTATATGGAAACCACACCCAAAATTCTAAGAGCCAAGACCTGGTATATACATAGAGTGTTAGTCTAACTGCATAGCACAAACACAGGTTTATTTATGTCACTGTGGCATTATCATTCCCTGAGCATGTGAAAAGAAAACTTGCAATGACCTAATTCTTCTGTAAATTGAATTTTATCTTCCTGTTTTACACCTTTCATTACAGGTATTTTATTACAAATGGGTAGACTCTAACACAATCAGGTACAAAAATAAGCATCTGTCTGACACTATCCAAAAGCATAGTTTATAATTTCCCATATGCTGCTAAATTGTGGCTGACAATTCTTTTTAAATTTATTAGTAATCAAAATATCCTGTGAAAAGAGATGCTTTATATGATCTTACTAATTTTAAGATTGACTTTAATTATGTTTAAGTGGGTTAAAATAGACTGTATAAATCTGACAGATCCTGAAATACATTTCTTTCTTCTTTATTTTTTATTATCTTTAAGTACTTGTACAAAGGAATTTAAATTCAACGGGTCAACTTGTACTGTTTTTTACTTCTCAATGTCCACAAGTTGTGTATGGTTAGTGTCTAAAATGTTCACTCTAATTAAAAATTAAGTCCTGTTCAAAATATTAAGCATCTATAAAGTAGAGACAGATAACAATCATCATCACAGAAGGGAATTGCTTCATGTTTGTTTACCCATGTAGATATTCTAATTATTGAGAGTGATCAAAGGTCAGCAGGTTTTTCCAGACGCTACATTTAAGGTGAAAAAAAGAAAAAAGAAAAGAAAGAAAAAGAAACAAAGACCCAAAAGTACAAACTGAGATCCAAAGAAAGAGAAAAAGTGTAAAATCTCCTTTCTTAAAAGACCAGGCTACTTTGGTTACAGCATATGCCCTCACCCAGGGTTCCTAAATCAACAGACTGAAGAAAAACTATGTTGTCATCACAATTCCAAATATATAGATCTCAGGAGAGACAAATATGAGCCGCTGTAGATCTCAACCCAACTCTTGCTGAAGAAAACAAATTTTATCTGTAAAATCAATTGGGCTGCCTGACCAGTACATTAGAAATTACACAGCATACTCACTAAGGATATACTACTAACTCATTTTCCTTTCCAAAGTGTGGAGAAACAGATAAGGAATGCCCGTTACAACAAGCAGGGTTCAAAAAAAAAAAAAACTCAAAGAGAAAATGGATGAAACTCTAACATTAAAAAGAGAAAAGCGTTTAACTATTCAATCATCCAAATCACTGTGCCAAAATTTCACATGCTTGGTTTCCTGTAGTAAAGAAAAAAATCTCTCTCTTTTTTGAGGGGGGGTGAGAGGGGAGGGGGCTTTTTTTTTATAAAAAAAAAAAAGGGAAGAAAAATAACCAGCTGTTCCTTGTATGGCTCAGGAAACAAGTTTGATTTATTACTTGAAGGTTATTTTTGAATGAGCTGCTTGTGGCGGCCAGAGAGCAGAAGTCACTGAGGCCTGTCCACTTGAAGGGCTCAAACTGTTTCCTGAACAGCCCTTCTTCACTCCTCACCTCGGTTTGCTATTATTGACAACGTGTGACTGGGGCCTTCCAGGATTTTAAACACAGCAGGGTTCCCCGCCGAACAATTGGGCTGTCAATTACCTTTTCCCCTGTTGTGAAAAAGGGGCCCGAGACAATGCCACTTCTCCACAGGGAGCCGTGCAGCTCCCAGTGCGGAACCCACTCCAACACAAAGCTCCTAAACGCTGGGTACCTTCACTTTTGTGTGTTTCAAACCAGAATTACTCAAGGTGCAAATGTCTCCAGAGACAGATTTCTTTTTTTCCAATTTCTTCCAAGGACCAAACTGGCTCTGTACATTGTTATCTCTGGGCGTTGTGAAAGGTTTTTGTTTTTGGTTTTATTTCTTTACCCTGAGATCCAAACACACACACACACACACACACACACACACACACACACACACACTCCCAGCCCCCTCCAGTAGGCTGGTCCTTCGGAAACGCCCAAGCCTCTCTTACCTATATTGTGGCTTAAAAAACTTCCTGTGGGCATTGTTGACTTGCTGTGAGGACTGTCCATCATCCCGCCCCTTTGTCTGGCAGTCACTTCCATTCGCCTTTGACTGACTGAGGCGGCCTGAGTTATTTGTAAAGAACAACAAGGCTTTTCATTCATAATTTTAGTAGGGGGACAGGGTGCTAATGACTGAGCTTGAATAACTCGGGAATGTGGTATTCAAGGCAGGAAGAAGCCCAACCGGTTGCCAAATGAAGGAAGAGAGGGTGTAGGGAAAAGTGCCTGGGTAAAAAGACCAAACAATGACCGGAGGATCACACATGTTTACAAATACAAATCGAGGATTTTTTTTTTTCCCCAAGGGAGAGACAATTCAAAAGATAGAAGCAGGAAGGAGAGACAGGAAAAATCTAACAGGATTTCATTAACGTTGGGGTGAACTTACATGCCAGAGTCTACAGAATCTGAAACCCATAAAGTGTCCACCTAGCAAGTAAGATTTTCTTCCCTGGCGGTTCTACAAAAAGAAGAAAAAGAAAAGGAGGAGGAGGAAGAGGAAGAAAAAGAAAGAAAAGGAAGAGGAGGAAATTCTACAAAAACAAAAAGGAGAAGGAGGAGAAAGAAGGAGGAGGAGAAGGAAAAGGAAGAAGAGAAGGAGAGGAAGAGGAAGAAGAGGAGGGGAAAAGGGGAAGAAGAGGAAGAAAAATTGGTATCTTTTGCATATTTAAACAAAACACGTTAAAGTCAATAAATAATGATGTTTCCAAGGAAGAGAAGAGTCTAATTGAATTTAACCGTGCTCAAGAATTATGGGATTTATCTTGTTGAAATAGTAAAATAGTGGGGGGGTAAGTTAATACATCAAAGCTACATATTGAAATACATTTTAAAATGTCTGATTTTTATGTATCGATGCATAGAAAATAAGCCAAAATGAAAATTAAAATGTTGCCCATTTTTAGTCTATTATGAATTAGCGGAACTGCTTTCTTTCAAAATCAACAAAACTATGAATGAAGAAATAAAGTTTCAATCATTTTTAGAAAATACTTTGTGAGATTCTTTTATTAAACTTGACTGATAGTAAGATCAATTTTGATAATGACCAGAAAAGAAAAAAAAAGCCATCAGTGTAACTCTCTGGCTTTATATTTAGTCTAGTGTTCTTAGGAAGCACTTAGGGCTACTGAGGCCAGAGGTCAAAGTTCATATGTTGGGGTTGGGTATGCTCTTATCTCTAAATTCCTAAGTCATAAACTAAACCAATAAACATTCATTAAAATTGAAGAGCCATTGGGTTGGGAAGGTGGCTCAGTGGTAGAGTGTTTGCTGAGGCCCTGGGTTTGATTCCTTAGCACTGCATAAGCAAAAAAGCCAGAAGTGGTGCTGTGGCTCAAGTGGTAGAGCTGGTGGCTCACGCCTGTAATCCTAGATATTCAGGAGGCTGAGATCTGAGGATCATGGTTCAAAGCCAGGCTGGCAGGAAAGTCTGTGAGACTCTTACCTCCAATTAACTATCAGAAAACCAGAAGTAGCACTGTGGCTCAAGTGGTAGAGCACTTGCCTTGAGCTGAAGAGCTCAGGACAACGCCCAGGCCCAGAGTTCAAGCCCCACAAACCACACACACACACACACACACACACACACAAAGAAAACCTGAAGAGCCAATACAACTACTGAATTTTATTCTGACATTCACCCAACTCTAATCAATGACAAAACAGAAGCATGTAGATAATCTAGCATTTCCTATCCAAGGTCCACCTGAGTTTCCCTCAAAGGTATACATCTGTGAACACATTTCTAGAGACCTTTGAAACAATCCTGCCTGGCGCTAGTGGCTCATGTCTGTAATCCTTGCTACTCAGGAGGCTGATATCTGAGGATAGTGGTTCAAAACCAGCCTGCACAGAAATGTCTATGAGACTCTTATCTCCCATTAACCACCAGAAAATCAGAAGTGGAGCTGTGGCTTAAAGTGAAAGAGCACTATCCTTGAACACAAAAGCTCCAGGACAGTGCCGAGGTCCTAAGTTCAAGCTCCATGCCCGATCAAAAAAAGAAAAATCCAAAGATCTCAAGTTGTGTATCTTAAAATACATTTACAATAAACAATAATTAATAATAAATTTGTTTTTGCTGTGTGTTTTAACATGCACACAAATTGAAATACAATTAGACCATGTTTTACAACTTCTTGCATCTCCTGGCATATCTTCACATATCTTTGGGGTTTTGAAAGCAGGATTAAATAACTTAACCCAAGGCTCAGAATTAAAATTGGCTGAAAATGTAACCACATCCTGGTGATTCTATATTCGAGTCCTCTATCACTCTTTGGGACCTAATGTTCAGGACTCTGTTCGATGGACTGCATTGAGCAGTCCAGCCTAGGCTAAATCATAAAGTTAGAATAAGCTATTTGGTGTCTTTTCTGCCTTCCTGCTAAGCTGCCTCTATGTGCTCTTCTGGTAGTAAATGTGAATAACTGGCTTTTAGAAAGTGAGCTTCCTGATTTTAGAATGAAGTGATGCTTGTGTCAAAAATATATGTACCATGGCTAATTTTCCAACCTAAGGGAATCAGAGATACAAATAATCAACTCTTGCCAAAATGGGGGAAGCTCTTCTAGTACCCATCTATAAGGTCTCCTTTATTTTCTATTCTTGTTCTTAGTTAATGATTCCAGTCATAGTTTTGAATAATAATAATATAATGATTTGTATTTACTCAAGAATTATTACAAGTTAGACCTTTTCTTTTTTTTTTTTTTTTT
>NW_012267217.1:1074577-1092086 GCF_000151885.1 Dipodomys ordii
TATATATATATATATTTTTTTTTTTTTACTGTGCTAGGGCTTCAACTCAGAGTCTGGGCACTGTTCCTGAGATTGTTTTTCTCAAGGCTAGCTCTCTACCACTTAAGCCACAGCACTACTTCTGGCCTTTCCTGAGTTGTTTATTACAGATAAGAGTCTCACAACTTTCATGCAGGGCTGGCTTTGAATTATGATCCTCAGTTCTCAGCCTCCTGAGCAGCTGGGATTATAGGTGTGAGCCACCAGTGTCCAGACCTACACATAATTCTTTGTAGATTGAATACGTGAAATCTTCCTAGCACAAGAGAGGGAGTTGCAATACCATGCCAGACATAAGGCTCAGTGCCCAGAAATTATACAGCTAAATTGAGTGTAGGGTACTGCCCCAAATATTGCAACCACTACCTAATAGAGTGAACTATTTCCATGCACCCAGATTTTTTTTTTTTGAGGGGAAGGAAGGAAATAAGGTCTTACTATGGTTGACTAGGCTGGTCTCAGATCTTCATACTCTACCTGCAGCCTCCACGGTAACTGAGATTACTTTTGCACTTCTGTGCTCTGCCTCACAGATTTCTTAAACAAGTAATTCAAGGAGTAGACACTGAACCAGAAACAATAGTTCAGTGTCCTTGAAAAGGTCATTAAGAAGTAAGCCAGGCCCAAAGAAACATAGGTCCCATAGTTCCCTTATTTGCAATAACCAGTATATGTCTGGGACAAGCAGAAAAGGTCATAAAGCTATGTACATATGACCAGATAAGATGATGTTAAGTGAAATGAACCTCAACATATGGACACAGGTGGTTTTTTCTTGCTTGCTATTGTTTCTAACATATTAATAATGTACCATGGGATTTTTTTGTTTCTTTGTATGTTCCTCCCCCAGGGTATAAACTGTTTTCAGTGTATTTGATGTTGGTGCCCTGCATCTTGTATATACACTTCTCTAACTTGGGGGAGGGGAAGGGATAAAACAAAATGTTAGCCAGGTGCTGGTGGCTCACGCCTATAATCCTAGCTACTCAGGAAGCTGAGATCTCAGGATATTGGTTCAAAGCCAGCCCGGGCAGGGCAGGAAGGTCCGTGAGACTCTTATCTCCAACTAACCACCAGAAAACTGGAAGTGGCACTATGGCTCAAGCAGTAGAGCACTTGCCTTGAGCTGAAGTGTGCAGGGACAGCACCCAAGCCCAGAGTTCAAGCCCCACCACAGACAAAAAAAAAAAAAAAGCTTAAACAAGGATACACTGTAACAATAAGAATGAACTTCAGATTTGGCGGGGAGGGTAGTTGTGGAGGTGGGAAGGAAGAGATGGTAGGGGGAAAACAAAGGAGGAGGCAACAATGCTTGATATGAAATGTACTCATTACCTTGCTCATGTAACTGTACCCCTTCTGTACAGTATTTTTACAATAAAAAAGTATTAAAAAGAAACGGTCATGAATGATAGTGAAAGCCAGTGAATGATTAGGATTCCTCTAGGAAGTATGAGTACTTCTAATACATATGAGAAAATGGAACTGGGTAACTTGAAGGGCTGGGTGGGGCTGGGAAATAGATGGGAAGATGGAGGGAGTGACATTAATCAACATGTATTTAACTTTTTTTTTTTGGGGGGGTCCAGTCGTGGGGCCTGAACTCTGGGCCTAGCACTCTACCACTTGAGCCACAGTGCCACTTCTGGCTTTTTTCTTTTTACTTATGTGGTGCTGAAGAATCAAACCCAGAGCCTCAGGCATGCAAGGCAAGCGCTCTACCACTGAGCCACCTTCCCAGCCCATGTATTTAACTTTTAAAGTGACCTGTTGAATTGAAACCCTTTGTATAAGTGACATAAAGGTAATTATTTGGGGGGGGGGGCGGTCCTGAGGCTTGACCTCAGGGCCTAGGCATGGTCCTTGAGTTTTTTTGCTCAAGGCTAGCCCTCTACCACTTGAGCCACAGTGCCACTTCTCGCTTTTTCTGTGTATGTGGCACTGAGGAATTGAACTCAGGGCTTCATGCATGCCAGGCAAGCACTCTAACTCTAAGTCACATTCCCAGCTCCTTAAAGGTAATTTTTGAAGTTGCATAAATAAAAAAGAAAAATAAATGATGACTTTTAATAGCTGAATATGGTAAGAGTCATTAGAAATGTGTCTTTAGACTATTATTTCCATGTAACTAAACATATATAATTATATTTACTAATGTTGGAACTTCTTCAACATATGGCGTCAGAGGAGCTAATTTTACAAAGTAAACTACCAAATCAAACTGAACTGAAATCAACAAGATACTATAATTCTGGGTATTCAGGAGGCTGAGATCTGAGGATTGAGGTTCGAAGCAGGTCAGAGTAAGAAAGTCCATGAACTTCTTATTTCCAATTAACCACCAAAAAGCTAGAAGCAGTGCTGCAGCTCAAGTTGTAGAGTGTAAGCCTTGAGCAAGAAAAGCTCAGGGACAGCGCCTAGGCCCACCAGTTTAGCACAATATCAAATTTTTAAAAAGGGGGAAGGGTAATAAAGAAAAGATCCATCAGTTGCATGTCAATTGCATTGAGGAAAGTTGGAAGAGGAAAGTGGGCATTTGACCTAATCAGAAAGATAGGGCATAATGGGATTTAACAAATAGGAATTTATAAGGCAAGTAAAGTTAATTTCTATGTCTGTGTCTGTGTGTCTGTCTGCCTGTCCTGAGGCTTGACTCGTGGCCTGGGCATTGTCCCTGGGCATTGCTCAAAGCTAGCACTCTATCATAGGAACTACATCTCTACTTCCAGCTTTTTTGGTCATTAATTGGAGATGAGTGTCATAGACTTTCTTGCCTGACCTTACTTTTCTACTCTAGCTGGCTTTGAATTGTGATCCTCAGATATTAGTCTCCTGAGTAGCTAAGATTACAAGCTGGAGCCAGTAACACCAGACTGTGTTTCTTTTTTGACAAATGAAATAGTAGGCCTGTGCCATTAGAATTTCAAGTTTAAAGCCAGTCTAGTCAGCAAAATGTTGGGCTGGAGGCATGAGAAAGGTAAGAGTGTTAGCCATAGGCAACTGGAACAAATATGAGCCCCTGCTTTCAAGGCTTGATTGGGGTGAGAATGACATGGTAAAGAACCATTCTTTAAAGAGAGAGAGGGAGAGACAGACAGACAGACAGACAGACAGACAGACAGAAAAAAATGCACACATGTATGCACATGCACACATACATGCTTAGGACATGCTTAATTAAGCCATGGAAAATCTATTTCAGTTCCAGTCTCAAAAAACAAATAAATAAACAAAAATCCTTCAAGGCAGCTAGCTCTGATAAAGCCTGGATCTTTACAGCAGTCTAATAGAGTTATACTTAATACATGTATGTATTCAAAAGCTGTTTTACTTTTTAAAGCTGTTCTATAATGCCTCAATATTTTCAAATGACTCCCTGTAACTTCAAAGCACTTCCTGTCCAAAGGAACAAACTAAGTCTGCGTGCCATCATATACCATTTACAAAGTGAACATATTTAGACTTGACCCATTAACTGAGATTAAGTCAGAGCTGGCTGGTAGCCTCTGTACTGTGGTATCTGGATCATAAGAATGGCCTGGGCGGAATCTGTTGGGTTACATCTTTCTTAGAGAACAGTTTGAACTTCCTGTGCCCTTATGACCAAGTGTCTACATAATGGAAAGTACTAAAAAAAAAAACAACCCTAAAACATTTTATTTATTCTGATGCTAAAACCTTCCTACTGCTACTAAACATGGCCAGTAATATCCAAACACTCATTTCAAGATTTTCATTTATATGAGGTTTTCAATTACGGTTTTAAAAGATAGCAATTCTAACCAGGTGCCAGGGGTTCGCCTCTGTAATCCTAACTACTCAGGAGGCTGAGATCTGAGGATTTCAGCTCAAAGCCAGCTGGGGCAGGAAAGTCTGTGAAACTCTTATCTCCAATAAAGCACCAGAAGTGGCGCTATAGCTCAAGTGGTAGAGCTCTAGCCTTGATCTGAAGAGCTGAGGCACAGCGCCCAGACCCAGAGTTCAAGCTCCATGTCTGACCAAAAAAAAAGAAAGAAAGCAATTCTAGCACAGAAGATCAAATATTAAAAACACACAGAAAACCAAACCCAGGAAAGGCAAAACAAGAAAGCAATGTCTTCCCATTAGATTTGCTTTACACTAAATCCTACAAAGGAGTAATTTGTTCTTCAGGTCAAGGAATGAATATACTAATAAAAATAATAAAGAAAAGTACTGGAGCTGAGATCTGAGGATCACAGTTCAAAGCAGCTGGGGTAAGAAAGTCCTGAGGCCATTAACTCCCAATAACCAGCAAAAATCCTGAAGTGGAGGTGTGCCTTAGTAGTAAAGCATTGATGCACCTTGAGGGAAAAAGTTACGAAACAGTGCCCAAGTCGAGTTCAAGCTTCAGTACTAGCAGAGGAGAGAAAGGTGGGGGGCAGGAGGGGGGGGTCCTGGAGGAGGGGGGAGAATCACACCAGCCAGTGGAGAGATTCTGTTCCTTCATCTGACTTTGCATTAAATGTAGCAGGAATAGTCACTGATTCACCATTAGAAACCACAGATGGATTCTAGCTGGACACTGAGAAACTCTGGATCCACAGAAGCTGGTGGTTCACTGTTACTCATCAAAACCATGCCTTCCACCCTGGAATCACCCCAGGTCTTTAGTTAGGGAGGGATAAAGGACTTCTACCCAGAAGGTTAGATCCAGAGATAAACAGTTTCCAGTCCCTCAAGCAATCTAGATAAGACCTCAAGTGGTCTATTTCAAATTCCTCTGCATCTTTATTGCAGCCACTCCCAACTCCCTCCCAGAGGCAATATCAACAGAAGATGAGGAATCAAGCCATTCACAATTGGCTAGGTAAAATGATAACAGCTGTGGATGACAAATCAAAAAGCTCAATATTACAAAGCCCTTTGTCTCAGGAAAGTCCTTGGAAAGTCCTTGCATAAATAAAATTTACTACCAGAATGTGTGTACAGAGAAAAACAATGTTTGAAAGTCTCAAAACTGTTACCCAGGGAAGCAGTGTACACACCCTGCTACCACCTTTAAGTGTGAATGCATAAATAACTTGTTTTGGCAAAAGAACTAACAAAATATTCATTCTTTGTCTCCACAAAACCTCATGCCTTCGCAAGATGGTCAGATCCAGGATTGACCCCAAACCAGAAAGGATTGAACCCAATGTGGTCCAATCCTTTCTTCAATCCCATAAAGAAACATAAAGACTGGTTTAAAGCTATGCTCGTGTTGCAACATATATCCAAAGCTTCACTTATTGGAAAATGCAATCCTTAAAAACAAGACTTAAAACTCCACCAGCACAGCTCAACTACTAGCAAAGACACTTGACTACACGGTCACCCCCATTGCCTTCTGGGGAAGATCAGAGAAAGGAAAATTAAAATGTTTAAATACTGCAAACAAACAACTTGAGCACTAGAGGCGTGGCTCCAGGAGTAGAGCACTGTGCCCCTGGAGCAAAAGGTTTTCAAACCCCAGTACTGGCTTGGCCCTCCAAAATGAGACTTTAGTTATAAAATGAAAGTGAATACAAACACAGTACAGAAAATGAAGAGAAGGTTGGGAAACCTCCAGTGTATGGCTGAGTCCCGTTTTCTAGCTAGGGCTGGAAAGTCCGTTACTTGATGAGTCCTGAGAACTTGGTGTATGTAGCATGGATTTTTGTGAATTCCGGATTTTTCAGCATTTGGCAAATGGCACAACCTGTTTTGGCATTAAAGTTCTTTTCCTTGCGTTTTCCACAGAGCAACTAAAAAATAGTCCTCATTTGAAAGTTTTACCAAACTCTATCATCATTCTGGATTATCTCTCAAAATGAACCCCAATTTTAGTTTGAGACGGCAACAGGAGCCATACTCGTTGCGTTCTACATCTCTCCAACATACATACACAAGGGGGTTTCTGTTTGTATGTTTGTATAATGCACTAAAAATAACATTTCCTTAAGCACAATAAAGACTAAGTAATGATTAGAATCCATCCGATGCTTGTGATTACTCTTAAGTTGCACGTTAAACGTAAACTAAAGGTTGGGGAGGGACACAAGCTAGATTACCTACAATTCTTTCTACTTTATGGAAAATGGAAATTCCTAGATTCTCCCCATTGACTCAATGGAAATGCAAGGTGCTCTAATCTAAACTGCATTGTATGCTTTGCTTCTTAACACGACTTTTTTGCAAAGCCAGTCTCTCAGCCTGGGCACAAGAAACATGCACAAGACGCACCTCTTCTCCCCCCCCCCCCACCTCCTTAAGGAAGTGAAGAGAGGGCGTTTCTTTCACCTGCTGGATGCAAGTGACAAGCTGGCCAGGCACCAGCGCTTTCCCGACCAGCCTTGCAAAAACCTGGCTTTGACCACCAACTCTTTATACCCTTGGTAAAAGCTGGAGTTCTTTTCGAATTTCACCACAGGCTCAAAGCACAAGGTATCCAAGGAGATGGGGGGGGCAGGGAAGCTACCTGCTTCGCTGTTTACATTATAAATCTCTTTTTTAAAAAATCGCTTTAAACCAGCCAGCCCTGATTGTGCACTCGTCTGGAAGTCAGACCCACGCACCCGCGAGCAGCTCCAGCCCCGCGCCGGACGCGCGCCCCCTGGTGGCTGGATCCGCCGTCAGCGCAAGTGACGCCTGCGCTCCCGGGAACCTCCATGGATTCCGAGGACGTACAAGTAGTAGTGGCAGCCGGAGAGAGGCCCAGCTGTCCAGGACCCGCAGTTCCCACCATGCCGCCAAAACGGGCCGATTTAACCTTCTCCACCCTCGCCCAAGGGGTTCAGAGAATAGTAGCCTAGGGTCCGGAAATCATGCATGCTACTTCTTCTGCCATCTCTGCTTCCAAGCCGCGGGACCGAAGGCGAGTCACCCAGAGACACGTGCAGGAGGGTGAAGAGAGCGCCGCGAGGCCAAGATCGCGTCGGGGGGACTTTCAGAGCCCGAGGTGGGGGAGGAGGCAGCTTAGGCCCGGGTAGCCACGCCAGGCTGCCGGCGGGAGCTGGAGAATCCATGCACCACGTTTTCCTAGCCCTCACCTCCGCCCGGGCCATTAAAAAAGAAAGAAAGAAAGCAATCGCAGGTGCTGTGTCAGAATGCTGACCTTCCCAACAGGTATTTCCCCATCTAGTGAAGAGCAACCGTCCGGCCAGTGACCGGGGAGAGAGCGCCCTCTCCGCCCGGCACCCCCGCGTGCAGGCACTCTTCTCGGTCCGCGCACCGCGCGGAGCGAAGCGCCCGGACTTTGCTTTTTTAAGTAGGGAAATACAGTCCCCTTTCCACCTGGACGGTGGGAACTTGCTTGAGGGAGGCTTTGGTGACCTAGGAGTGCGCCCCCCAAGCCCCCCACAAATAGGATGACCGCTGGGGACCGGAACAAGGGATTCTGCCCTGGAACCGCGAGCCTCCCCCACCCCCGCCCATTTCGGAAGTGTACCCAGGTCGCCCCGAGCGATCGCAGATGTGTGTGTGTGTGTGTGTGTGTGTGTGTGTTGGTGAATTCACTTAAAAGACTCCGATCGGAGAATTCTCCTTCAGCTGCGGACGGAGACGAGCCCAAACAGTGAAAGAGAATCTCCCCCCCCAAAAAAAAATGAAGAAATAAATAAAATACAATCTCCTATAAGACAACCCGCCCTGAAAAAGAAAATTCTTATCCAATCGAGAAACTAGGGAGTCGGACGCAATCAAATGCGAATCTGAGCGAGAGCCAGAAGGGACTTGAAACCCGAATCTGCATTCCGTTCCTCCCGTACAAGGCTCGGAAGGTGGGGGGAGGCGGTCGGTGCCGGTGCCCGGTGTATAATCGGGTTAATCCAGTAGACAAAGAATAAACCAATAGCCCTCCCACCTCACTTCCCGCTCCCCTTTTCCTTTCCCTCCTCCCCCAACTCCCCCTCTCCCGGCGTCGGCTCCCCGCCTCCCTCCGCGCTGGGGAGTAGGGTGGGGGAGGATGAAGTGGACTTGAAATGGATGCTGTCTAAAGTCTAAAACCTGCAACGGGTTGTGGACCGGCCCGGGGTTCATTGGAAACGTGCATTCCCGTTCCCCGATGGCCAGGGGAAAGTTTCCCTAAGTCCGGCTCCCCCGCCCCAGCCCCGAGGGGCTGCGGTCCTCGTGGCCTCTGCGGGGTGGGCGGGGGGGGGACCTTAAGGTCAGGGTTTCCTTGCAACTAGATAAACTGACCCGGGTGCTGGCTGGCCCGCGCGGCCCCGCGGGCGGGCGGGCGGGGTCCCCCGCGTGACGGCGCCCGGGCGGCAGGACCCGCCGGGGGGACGCGCGGGGCGGCGCGGTTGCCCTTTTGAATGCCTCCTGCGGCTCGGAGCGCCGGCGGGCGCTGGAGCGCGAGTGAATGTAGCCCCGCCGAGCCAATGAGCGGGGACCGGATGCGATATATCCTCTGGGACAACAACTGCTCTGTTCCGCCTCGGATCCACATGACGCCATTTACTGCTGCCGCGGCCGCCGCACAGCTCCCAGCCTCCTCCGGAAAGGCGAGGGCGCAGGCCAACGGCGAGCCCCCACCCCCACCCCCCCGGCCGGGCCCCGCACCCTCCTCCTCTTCCTCCTCCTCCTCCGCCCCCGCCCCTGTCGCCCCCGCCTCGGCCTCGCCGCCGCGCCTCCAGCTGCGCGCCGCAGCGCGAGCGGAGCACCGGGGCCGGCGGAGCGCGCAGCGCCCAGGCCCCCGCGCCGCCCGGCCCGGCTCGGCTCGCGGCGCCGCGCTCCCGACGCCACCGGGGCCGCCACCGCTCGGCGACCTGGAGCTGCTTTGTAAAAAGGCCGTTTCTCTGCTCCTTCGCCTCTTCTGTCGGGGGGGAAAAAGAGGAGAGAGAGACTCGCGGTGGGCGCTACGGCCTCTTGTTCATTGAGAGAGGGGAAAAATTAAGAAGAAGAAGAAGCAAGAGGAGATACTCGGCTGGCGTTTCTGGAAGAGTCGGGGGTCTTCCGAGCCCCCCGAGTGTGTTCACCGCGGGGGGGACCTGGCTCTGAATTTTCTTCTCCCACCGATTGCTCGGGAAGTTGAACTGAAGCAGAATTTAGAAAGAAGACAATTTTCCCCCTCGAAAGTTTGCATCGAGGTTGGATTTACTTGCACCTCGCAGGAAGAGAATCCTGGGGAGAGGGGTGTGCAGAGCCGCGATCACGGTGAGGCGCGTTCGGGTTTCTCGTGGAGCCGTGGCACCGGCGCGGGGCGGGCAACGTGGAGCCCGGTTGGGAGTGGGGTGCGTCTGTCCTCCGACCGTCCCCCCCACCCCCAGGCTTTCGTGGGGAGACGGCGTGGGGGGGGTAGATCCAGGGAGCTGGCGGTGGATCTACCCCTCCGGGAGCGGCCTGCCAGGGCTGGGGTCTGCTCTGTGCGCCCCCCCCCTTGTAGGATATCCAGTGGGGACCCCACGAGCCCTTGCTCCTGGGGAGAGAACACTTCGCCTGGATTTTTATCGGCGCCCCCTGCATTGGCCGCGAATTTGGCGCTGAGAGTGGAAAGGGAGGTGGGGGGATAGCACCCCGTTCTCCAGGTCGACCTGGCAGGCGCCTCGTAGCGCAAACCTGTTCCTTCCCGGTGGGAGGCAGAAGTTGCAAGGGAGTTTAACCGGAGTGAGGCAGGGGCGTCGCTGAAGTTGGGGGTGTACGGAGTTGCTCACTGTAGGCCAGACACCTCACGGGTGAGAAGAGCGGCGTGGACATCCAGTCTAGTCCACTGCGGGTGGGAGCGTCGCCCAGCCCGGCGCCGGCTCTCTGCGGTTCGGAAGTGCGGCTTGCTCGCTCGCTCTGTTTTTTTTTCCCCCCGGCTTTCCGTGGTCGGCCTCGGTCACGCTTTTATGTTTTTGGACTGGGAGGCTGCCCTTCCACAGGAAGAAAGTCATCAAGTGGTCGCGATCGTTTTTTCCATTATCTAAAAGTAGGTGGAAAAGAGGCTTGTGTGTGTGCGTGTGCGTGTATGTGTGTGTGTGTGTGTGTGCGCGCGCGCGCGTGGTGGTTGCTGTGTTTTCAGTTTGGAATCTTCTGCGTTTTTGTTTTATTTTTACAAAGCGGTTTCTGTGTCGGTTTGCCCCACCCTGGTGCTGAAGTCCTTTCTCCCTAATCCTCAGTCTGATCACACACAGTTCTTAATGGGGGTTTCAAAGCACTCTACAGTCGGAGGGAAGAGCTGGCAGCGTGCAGGGGAGTGGCGTGGGGAGTGCGAAGGAGGCCGGGGATGGGCAGAAAGCACTTTTTGCACACTCCGCCACCCCCTCTCAGAGCTGCTGCTTTTCCACGGCGAGCAGATCTGCGCGCGTGAAGTTTTGCAGCCGGGGGACCTGGGTCCCGCACGCCCGGCGTGTGCGGCGACGCTCGGGAGAAGGCAGTGTTTCCTTTCACTTTAAGCAATCTGGATTTGTGTGTGTGTGTTTTTTCTCTCTCCCTTTCCTCGGGGTCGGTGTTGCACCGTGGAGTCTCTGCTGCGCGCGTGGGGTTTGACCCGTGTGTCGGGCTGTGCACGTCCCAGACCCACGTTTTCTTTGCGGGGTGTGTGTTGGGGGGGTGTTGGAAACCTGTGCCGGAAGTTCCAGAGCCTTTGTAGATACACGCCTGGTGGTGGTGGTGGTGGGCTGCGTGACCCCTGGGGGCCGGGGGCCTCGGAGTGGCTCCCTCTTGGGGCTTGGAAGGCGGCTCTCCGGAGGTGGGGGGGTCTTTGTAGCCCCGGAGGTGGGCGAGTGCGCGCGTGAGTTTTCGTGACACGTCCCCGCCGGTGCGTCAGGGGATCGCGCGCGGGGGGCCAGGCTGGCTCCGGGACGGGCTCCCCGCCCTCCCCCCTCTTCCCTGGTCGGGGGCGGGGGGCTGGTTCTTGGCTGTGTCCCACCTGCTGGGGACCGTGTTGGGGCGCTGATAGAGCAGATAAACCCAGCGACAGCCCGGAGCAGCAGCGTTTGTCTGTTCCGAGGTGAGGAGATCCGGTTTCCAGCTCTGCCAGGCTCGGAACTGGAAGGCGTTTGTCACCTGCCTTCGTCTTCCTGGTGGCTCCCCTCCCCCCCCCTTTCTAAAAATCGGACATTGGATAAAGCTTCACTTTTGCCTGTGTGGCTTTTTCTGTGTGTGTGTGTGTGTGTGTGTGTGTTTTCTGAAAGTTTGGCAGGAAGGAAATGATCTTTTGAAACCTTACGAGTGACTGCAATCTGAAGAATTAGCTTTGGACAAGGACTCTAGAATTACTTGTTTGGGTTCTTACGGTGGGCTTTTAAGATGTTCTCTGGCTATTAGTTTTCGAAAGGAAAAGATGGGTTAAGATGGTGGCATTCTGTGTTTTTAAAACGGGGAAGGAACCACGTTTGAGCTTGAAGAATCTCTAAGGTGCCCTGGGCTGTCAGACCGGGCAGCATTTTCATTTCCCAGTTGTTGAGAAGTTGGAAATCTGTTCCTGTCTTGTTGTGTAAGGTGGCTTTAATCTGCTTTTGATACCTAATAGGATTTGAAATGATTTGTTTTTAATCCTGTGACTTTGTTCTACCATCAGTTATTTTAAATTGTAAACTTTATAGGTGTCCTTGGGGGGAAAGTACACCTTTTTTTAAAAAGAGAAAAGTATGTCTCTTTTTAACGTGTTACAGCCTTCCTAATGAATTAGAAAAGCTACAGAATATCAGATAACTCATAGTGCATGTATATAATCCAAAGGCAGACTCAGAAATGTACTAGCCTGCATTTGTTGATGTTTATGCCAAAAATGACCCTGGTCAATTTAACTCTATTTCAAATTCTGTAAAGGCATTTTTAACTTCTAAAAACGTCGGTAGCAATGTTAGATTCCAACTTTACTTTTTTGAAATTTTTATGTTGAACCTGAACCTTCCTGAATGTATGTTTATTTGAATAAGGGATTGTTACTTAAGTAATTCAGACAAAGATCAGCTTTGTGTCACTTCTGATCATGAGATTACAAAATTGTCAGTGCCCAGCCATCATCTTGACTTCTGACTACATGCCTTAAACAGGTAGCTGTTCTGATACCTCTCTACTGGCCTTCCATTTCAAATCCTGTGTGGTGTGGGGAGTTGGAAGAGTCAATTCAGGGTGGTAGAGATCTTAGAATATAAACATTCTCTTTCCTGTTGGTTTTCCCCAGGAGTTCAGATGTGTTCTAAGCCTGCCGGAGTGAACACACTTCCAAGACCTGATGGAGGCCAGAGCTCAGAGTGGCAACGGCTCACAGCCTTTGCTGCAGCCATCCCGTGACAGTGGCAGGCAGCGTGGGGAGCCGGACCCCAGGGATGCCCTCACCCAGCAGGTACATGTGTTGTCTCTGGATCAGATCAGAGCCATTCGGAACACCAATGAGTACACGGAGGGACCTACGGTGGTCCCACGACCTGGGCTCAAGCCTGCTCCTCGTCCTTCCACACAGCACAAGCATGAGAGACTCCATGGGCTGCCTGAGCACCGCCAGCCTCCCAGGCTCCAGCACTCACAGGTCCATTCTTTCACGAGAGCCCCTCTGTCCAGGTCCATCAGCACCGTCAGCTCAGGGTCTCGGAGCAGCACAAGGACAAGTACCAGCAGCAGCTCCTCTGAACAGAGACTGCTAGGGTCGTCCTTCTCCTCGGGGCCTGGTGCAGATGGCATCATTCGGGTGCAACCCAAATCTGAGCTCAAACCAGGCGAGCTGAAGCCACTGAGCAAGGAAGATTTGGGCCTGCATGCCTACAGGTGCGAGGACTGTGGCAAGTGCAAATGTAAGGAATGCACCTACCCGAGGCCCCTGCCATCGGACTGGATCTGCGACAAGCAGTGCCTTTGCTCAGCCCAGAACGTGATCGACTATGGGACTTGTGTGTGCTGCGTGAAAGGGCTCTTCTATCACTGCTCTAACGATGATGAGGACAACTGTGCTGACAATCCCTGCTCCTGCAGCCAGTCTCACTGTTGTACGCGATGGTCAGCCATGGGTGTCATGTCCCTCTTTTTGCCTTGCTTATGGTGTTACCTTCCAGCCAAGGGTTGCCTTAAATTGTGCCAGGGGTGTTATGACCGGGTTAACAGGCCTGGATGCCGTTGTAAAAACTCCAACACAGTTTGCTGTAAAGTTCCCACTGTCCCCCCCAGGAACTTTGAAAAGCCAACATAGCATTATTAATCCAGAGTATTACAGTAATAGGGGATTGTGTTCATGTTTTCTGTTTGCTTGTTTTCTTCTGTGTTGTTGTTTGTTTTTGCTTTTTGTTTTTTCCCTTACCACACATATGCAACCAACTTAACAGTTATAATCTTGGCACTGTTAGTAGAGATTTGGGATGTTTGCAGTGCGATGCTTTTTTGTCTGTGTGCCATTGGAACTGATAGGCTTGTTAGAACTCAGCTAATGGAGCGAAAAGTAAGGGGTACAGAACTTGGTGACCCACGTATTGCATAAGCTAAAGCAACAGACACTCCTAGGCAAAAGTTGTTTTTGTTTGTGAATAGGCCTTGCAAAATTTGTAAATTAGCAAATGACCTCGCCCCCCCATTGTTTTCTCCAGAGATAATGTGCTATATTTTTGTATATACAATAATATTTGCAACTGTGAAAAAAAAACAAGTTTGTGCCATTCTATGTGGCACAGTCACAAAATATTATACTAATATGTTGTACATTCGGAAGAATGTGAATCAATCAGTATGTTTTTAGATTGTATTTTGCCTTACAGAAAGCCTTTATTGTAAGACTCTGATTTCCCTTTGGACTTCATGTATATTGTACAGTTACAGTAAAATTCAACCTTTATTTTCTAATTTTTCAACATATTGTTTAGTGTAAAGTATATTTATTTGAAGTTTTATTATTTTATAAAAAAAGAATATTTATTTTAAGAGGCATCTTATAAATCTTGCCCCTTTTATCAGGATGTGATAGTTGCTGCAAATGAGGGGGTTTCCAGATGCATATGTTCAATATAAAATAGAAAATATATTAACGTTTGAAATTAAACTGAGCTTGTTTTGTCTTATTTGACCTGTGTGTTTTTCTTTCAAGGGCAAGAAACCACATTTTTATGCTATGGCTAGAATTTTAATGAAAGTTTCACTTGACAGTCTGATGCTTAGGATTATGCTTTAATGTCAGGTAGATTATTTTGTGAGTTTTCAGAGATAATGCTGCCTGTTTAGGGAGAACTGACTGGATATTGACTCTAGTCTGTGTTAATTCTTGAGTTTGTTTGGGCTCTATCACTGCCCATTCTTCTTCTGCCTTTCTGTTGACTTGCCTTTGGCCTTGGGTATACAGACTTTCCCCCAAGCCTCAGCTTACTTACTTAGGAGATGTTCCCAAAGGATTAACAATTAGACATTTAAAAAATATCTATATGAATATATAGCATTAAGAAGGCATACAGTGAAAGGTAACTCAACTAGAAGAACGAGTTTAGTGCAACAGATTTTTTTTAATGTATTGAACATGGTGTGTGTGTCAAGTATGAAGTATCTTTGTACATACATCAGGCCTTAAAATTGGGGCAAAAAAAATAACTGAGCTGCTAAGAAACAGTTGTTTTGTATTTTTTTTCTAGCCATTGTTTTAGACAGAAGTTTGTCACTGTCACACCAAATTCCTTATGTTAGAAAAGATACCATAAAATGTCAAATTCCTTATGTTAGAAAGATACCATAAAATGTAACATGTATAATTTTGTATGATATTTTGTCAGGTACTGGTCTTCAGTGTCAAGCTCCAGTTTAAAAAAAAAAACCCACTTAGAGCTCAGACTTGTTTGATCAAATTATGTAGGAAATGGTTAAATTTTGCTCTGGGTAAAAGACACGATATGGCCAAAAGTCAGTGTTTCAAGTTGTCTTTTGGGGAACAAAGACAGCAAGCTGCTACCTGTCCATCCTGACAAATATTAGGTTTTCTTAAGTCACTTGATTAGTCACTTTGTGACTGATGACTCTTTTCCAAAAGCACAACTTTAGGCTGCCAAGAATCACCGGAAGTCTAGGAAATGATTTACCTGCCGTTATTGCTTAATCTCTTGTTTCCTGTTCTCTGAGGTGAAGAGGTCTTAGTACAGGTTGTCTTCTGTTTTGTTTTTTTTTTAATTGGCTTTCAAGGAACCATGTAGTTTCCTCCCGTCTCAAGAATATTCAGTTCCTCTGAAATTTTTTCCAGGCAGCACAAGATTAGGTTTATTTAGTGATTATTTACTCTTATACTTCAATTTTGGGACACTAGATGTTGAATTGTGCTCAAATTTCGCTCAGGTAAACTTTAAAAGAATTAGATTATTGACAAGTGAGGCAGGGTTTCTTATTATAATTTTGAAGATACATAAATGTAAACATTGTGACTTATGAGCCTAATTCATCAGCACTGCCACATGCAGTGGTAAAGGTATTTTTATGGCACAGAAATTGGCATATTCAAAGTTTTTAGGGAGTATGTAAGCAGTCTTAAGAGTGTTCTGGTCACAAATGGCAGGTATGGAGCGTTTACTGCAAAGTTAGATTAAGAACAATTCCTTGTAGTTACTGAATCAGAAGGTCCAATGAGATGACTTGAAAATTTCCAATTTTAATCATTCCACAAGTGGCTAAGGAAGCTTAAGACTCCTGACCTAGGAATTGCTTTCTAGTTTGCTTTTTTTTTTTTAATGAATTTCAATAAAAAAGCCAACTCATTGATAAAAAGTAGGTTGCAAGGGGGCTTTGGGTGTAAGTCCTGGTAAATTTCAAGATGGAGTTGGGAAGTGGACTCCTCAAAATATTCCACTTAAACACTATTAAATGAACTTGTCTGTAAACCAGTACAGAATTTGTTTTCAAACTAAAGGGACTTAACTGTTTATGATGTCTTAACAGACTGAAGATAGTATTAGTATTACACTTATTTCACTTAGAAATAAAGAATAATCTCAAGTTCTAAATTACCTAAAACTGAAAAATCCTTCTTAGTTCAAATACAGCAAGTTTATAATTCAGTGGCCATTATTTGACATGAGGGATTAAAAGTACAATACAGCAAATGACTGGCAAGTGTTGAGGGGGAATTTTAAGAAACTCGTCTTGGAAAATAATCTATGCATGCTGTCTGTATTTGAGATTCATTTGGTAATGACAGCTTGATTGTTGTTGCTTAAAACATTCGTTTATGTGTTTTGAAAAAGATTTTAAGGCTCGCCAAATCATGTTGGAGCATGCTTGGGATAGTCTGAAAGAAAAAAAATGCCAAATCCTAGCTCTCTGCACAACTTCTTTTCTAGCACACACTTCTAATTCCTAAATGAAGGTATTGATGATAACCTTGAAATGAATTTCTTCTTTGCACTGTCCAGTGGGTGTTTGATAGGCAGTGGGTAGGTTTGATGTTGTGTCAAAGTGAGCATATGGATAGGATTTTTCAAAGGTTTGTTAATGGATTTAGAGTTTCACTTGCAGAAGTGACCTCTTTCTTTCCTCTCCTAAATGTGCAAAAGCACCAGGCCAAATGTATAAAAAGTCTTTTAACTTTGAACACTAGTTGAGGTCTACATCAAACATAAGTTTCCCAGCCAGGCGCCAGTGGCTCACGCCTGTAATCCTAGCTACTCAGGAAGCTGAGACCTGGCAGGAAAGTCTGTGAGACTCTTACCTCCAATTTAATCACAGAAAAAGCCAGAGGTGGCGCTGTGGCTCAAGTGGTAGAGTGTCAGCCTTGAGCAAAAGAAGCTCAGGGACAGTGCCTAGGCCCAGAGTTCAAGCCTCATGACCAACAAAAAAGAAAAAAAAAGGGAGGGCTGGGAAGGTGGCTCAGTGGTAGAGTACTTGCCTTGCTTGCATGAGGCCCTGGGTTTGATTCATAAGCACCACATTAGCAGAAAAAGCTGGAAGTGGCGCTGTGACTCAAATGGTAGAGTGCTAGCCTTGAGCTGAAGAGCCAAGGGACAGCGCCCAGGCCCAGAGCTCAGGCCCCATGACTGGAAAACAAAAAAAAAAACAAAGAAGCCTGTTTTGCCCAGGAAGGGAAGTTGGTGAGACTTATCTCCAATTAACCAGAACAAAACAAAACAAAACAGAAGTGGTGCTGTGGCTCTAGTGGTAGAGTGCTTGACTTGAGCTGAACAGCTGAGGGACAGCATCCAGGCCCAGAGTATGAGCCCCACAACGTACAACAACAAAAAACAACTTAACTGGGGAGGAGATGCTAAGGATAGAGAGCTTACTTAGCATGTGCAAGGCCTTGCATTCAAGCTCCTGCACAGTACAACAAAAACCTCATTAACTAGTATCAGCTAGTTTGGTTTGCAATCTATTAAAACACAGGTCCTGTTTATGTTTTTGTTGTTGTTGGTCATGGCGCTTGAACTCTGAAACTGGCACTGTCCCTCAGCTCTTCAGCTCAAGGCTAGCGCTCTACCACTTAAGCCACAGCACCACTTCCGGCTTTTTCTTTTTTTTTTTGGTTCTGGTCATGGGGCCTGAACTCTGGGCCTGGGCGCTGTCCCTCAGCTCTTCAGCTCAAGGCTAGCACTCTACCACTTGAGCCACAGCGCCA
>NW_012267217.1:1092136-1138225 GCF_000151885.1 Dipodomys ordii
TCTACCACTTGAGCCACAGCGCCACTTCTGGCTTTTTTTCTGCTTATGTGGTGCAGAGGAATTGAACCCAGGGCCTCTTGCATGTGAGGCAAGCACTCTGCCACTGATCCAATTCCAGCACTGTTTATGTATTTTTAAATTAATGCATGCTAACTCAGACCAAGAGTAGTCAACCCTGAGAGAAGACCAGATCTGAATTTGAACACGAACACGACCTCTCTGGCCATAGCTTTATCTCAGTGAAGTTACACATATGGAATGGCACTTGGCTTTCCCTTCATGGCGGCTCAAACAATTGGACAATGAACCCATTGCTGCAGACTTTCTTTGGATTCCACATGTCTACCTTCCTTCCATGATGAGACACCAACAAGTGAATGAGAAAATGTAAAATCTGCCAGTAGTACACCCTCCACCTCAGATCAAAATTAAAATAAAATACTTTGTCAAGAAAAGACAGAGCCTGGTGCAGGTGGCTCACGCCTATAATTCTAGCTACTCAGGAGGCTGAGATCTGAGGATCATAGTTCAAAGCCAGTCTGGATAGGAAAGTCTGGGAGACTCTTATCTCCAATTAACCACCAGAAAACGAAGTGGTGCTGTGGCTCAAGTGCTCAAGTGGTAGAGCGCTAGCCTTGCTTGGGCTGAAGACCTGAGGGACAGCGCCTACATCCAGAGTTCAGGCCCCGTGACTGACAAAAAAAAAAACGACAGAACTCAAGCACGGCGGCTCCTGACTATAATCAGCATTTGGGAGGCTGGTATAGGAGGATCAGAAGTTCAAACCATCCTGAGCCATGTAGTGAGATCCCAACTCAGCAAAACAAGAAACAACAGCAAAGATAGGAGACAAGGCCTGTAATCCTAACTACTCAGGAGTCTGAGATCTGAGGACTGAAATTTAAAGCCAGCACGGGCAGGAAAGTCTTTGAAACTCTTATCTTCAATAAACTACTCAAAAAAGTCTGGAAGTGGAGCTGTGGCTCAAGTGGTAGAGAGCTAGCCTTAAGCATAGAGAGGCTCTCAGAGACCTAGCCCAGGCCCTGAGTTTAAGCCCCAGGATCACTGAGTGGAAGGGGCCGGGGGAGAAACACAGGAGATTAAAATATAGCACTTAAGGGTAAACAACAGACCAGTAGCACTTTGACATCTATTGTGCCTAGCAAATGTTTGATGTTTTCATTTAATAGTACATTTAGATGGACTAAAAGAATTTTTTAAAGTCAGTCTTAATTTGGCAATTCCTCTTTTTTTTTTAAACTATTGGGCCCTAGTGGCTCTCACCTGTAATCCTAGCTACTCAGGAAGATGAGATCTGAGGATCTCCATTCAAAGCCAGCCCTAGTAGGAAAGTCCGTGAGACTCTTCAATTAAATCACAGAAAAAGCCAGAAGTGGCACTGTGGCTCAAGTGGTAGAGTGCTAGCCATGAGGAAAAGAAGCTCAGGGACAGTGCCTAGGTCCAGAGTTCAAGCCTCAGGACCAAAAAAAAAAGATCCCAAAAAAGCCTGTCTTGGCTAGATGGGGCATGCAAGGCTTTAGCATAATTTATAATAGTTTGGGTTTTTTTTCTCAAAAACCATACAAAGAAGAATTATTTGGCTTAATAAAGGACTTAGTTGAAATAGGATACGAGTAGCAAAATACGAGTAGCATAAACATGTAGTCTAGCTGACACTGAACTTCCAGTCCTACCTGCTGGAATTACAGAAGTGCAAACACCTGGCTCAATTTAAATAAATGTTACTTAATATCTAATTGCAAATCACAGGACTAATTGATCTAATGCAAAGGAAAAGGATCAGTAACTCCAATACAGAATTTATAACAGAAATTGGGGAAAACAATGAGAAATTCCCCACGGTGACTTTGGCCTTCATGTCCAGACCATGGTTTCAAGTACTTAAATAGCCAAAGCTTTTTTGCTGAGTTGTAACAAAAATATTATCACTCATTAAGTAAAGCTGTGCTTACCATGTTCCTATTTATCTAAAATGAAATATAGAGACTTGATAGATAATTCACATAACTATTTTGATAAATTTATTACTTATCTACTTCTATTATTGTTACATAACCGAGGCTGGTCTGAAATTCATCTCTTGGTCCAGCCTTTCTAGTGCTGAAATTGTACACCTAGATTCAATTATGTGTATTCTTAATTTTCTTCTTTTTGCCCGTCCTGGGGCTTGAACTCAGGGCTTTGGTACTGTCCCTGGGGTTTTGTGATCAAGGCTAACACTACCACTTGAGCCACAACTCCACTTCCAGCTTTTTTTAGTGATTAATTGGAGATAAAGAGTCTCACAGAAAGATCTTCAGATTTCAGCCTCCTGAGTAGCTAGGATTACAGGAGTGAACCACCAGCGTCCAGCTTATGTTCTTGATGTTTAAATAGTAGTCCTGACATACTTGACTTATTTTGCTGCACTTGAACTTGATCAGAGTATTTCAGTGTCCCACCTCAAATGAGTATTTAATGTATAAATTATACATTTCAAATTTAACTTGTTTAAAATGTGAATGAAGCAGTATACAAATGAAACAGTATATGAATGAAAAAGGTATTCATACCTGATGCCATGGCTCACACCTATAATCCTAGCTAATCAGGGGGCTGAGATCTGAGGACTGAAGTTCAAAGCCAGCCCAGGCAGGAAAGTCTGTGAGACTCTTATCTCCAATAAACCACCAGAAAACCGGAAATGGTGCTGTGGCTCAAGTGGAAGAGAGCTTGTCTTGAGTTGAAGAGCTGAGGGACAACGCCCAGGCCCAGAGTTCAAACCCCACAACCAACAACAGCAACAACAAAAAGGTATTCATTCTAAAGTCAAGAATACTAAATATTGTACTACTGAGTTTACAGTTAATAGAAAATAAAAGAGTTATTGGAGAAGTAATTACAATCCAATTGTAATTACACAACAAAGTCCTTAATAGGATCTCAGAACAAAAGATAAGTAGATAAGAGAAAGTTCAAAGTAATTAAAAAAATTATATGGCCAATTTCTGTATTGCAAATGGCTAACATTAAGATTGAGGATGAGGACTAGAGCAGAAGCTCAGTGGTAGAGCACATAGCTAGCATGTATGAAGTTCTGGGTTCAGTCCCTAGTCCAACTGGGGAAAAAAAAAACAAAAAAAGTATACTGAATGAAACATTTTACTGTCTTCATAGTTCAAAACTAATGGTCTCCAGAAGCCAACATTATTTTAGATTTTCAGGAATATGGTTGATAATTTAGATATTCTTAGAAAGAGTTAATGGCCAACCAAGATGTAATTTACCTGGGTTTAAAAAAAAAAATGACGAGCTGGGAAGGTGGCTCAGCGGCAGAGCGCTTGCCTTGCATGCTCGAGGCCCTGGGTTCGATTCCTCAGCACCACATAAGCAAAAAGAAAAAAGCCAGAAGTGGTGCTGTGGCTCAAGTGGTACAGCGCTAGCCTTGAGCTGAAGAGCTGAGGGACAGCGCCCAGGCCCAGAGTTCAGGCCCCACGACCGGACCCAAAAAAAAAAAAAAAAGAGTAGTGGAAGAGATTCGAGAAAAGCCAAGTCGGAACTGAGCAAAGTCATACAAAAGAAAGTGAATGGGTCAGGCTGGCTGAAGTGCATATTCACCTAAGAGAGCAATGAAAAATGGATATTGGAAAGAGAAATTTGGCCTCCATTCTGAGGAAGCTGTATGTCAGACTAAGGAACTTGGACTTTACCCTAACATGTCTTTCCAAATCCATTTTTGGATCTCCTACGCATTTTCCAATTGACCATGAGAGTAATGCTTTTAAAGGGTCTCTAAGCATTTTGATTCTTCCTCAGACTTCTTTAATGTCTTCTTTTGCTGAGAAAAGTGTCCTTTATTTTAAGATCCCAAATGATCTGTTCTCTTTCCATCCCCCACAGGTATCCCTATAACATGTCTCCTGCTTCTCTCTGGCATCAGTTTCTTCTTTGTATACATCCTTCGGGAACACTATTGTCTTCCCACAAATCTCTCCTTCCCTAACCATCCACCCCTACAAATACGAAAAATTTTACTCATCCTTTCAAACACTGAAAATATCTCCCATGGAAGCTCTTCCCCTCTCTCCCCCACCCCCCAGAAACTGAATCCAGAGCCTTAAACATACTGGGAGCGCAAAGAGATCCAAAGAATTTCCTTTTTAGTTGCTAATATACATAAGGTACCCTTGTGATGGACACTCACACTATTCCCTCATTTTACGTCATCGTGCACGACACCAATATAGTTCTATGATAATCTGCGTGATTATTTTTTGATGTCTTTCTTGCCAGTAGGTCTTTTTTAATTTAGTTTATATCTGGATTCCCAGGGCTAAACTTAACACTTGCCATGATGCAAAGGCTTAATGAACACATTGATGAATAAATGGATGGATCTATCAATAAGGAGTGAAGATTTATTGATGGATTCTAAAAAAGAAAATGTATGAAGACATGCAGAGCCATTTTGAAAAACTCAGGTGATTGCTTTATGTAAAATACATTAGAACTGTAGCCTTACTTCTTTCAAATGTTTGGGTGAGGTTTTTGTTGTTGTTGTTGTTGTTTATCTTGTGTTTTTGTGCTGGTCCTAAGGCTAAAACTCATGGCCTGGACACTATCCTTGAGTTCTTGATGTTTTTTTTTTCCCCCCTCAAACCTAATGTTTCACCTTTTGAGCCACATCTCCATTTCTAGTTTTTTGGTAGTTTATTGAAGATAAGAGTCTCACAGACTTTACTGCTCAGGATGGCTTCAAATCCTGATCTTTAGATCTTGGCCTCTTGAGTCACTAGTGTTACAGTCACAAGCAACCAGTTCCTGGCTTAAATGTTTGGAAATAATATGCTATTGATCTTAATTATCTATTATTCTATTAGCCAGAAAGTCAGTTATATGTGTAGTTTGGCATAAAGTTTGTTTTTTTTTTTTTTTACCTAATTTCATCTTTCTCTGCTTACTTTTTCTAAATTTTGCTGATCTGTTTTTCTGTGTTCCATTGTTTTGCCTGGAAACTTGTTGCAGGTTTTGAGGCAGAGTGGGATTTGATATCACAGCTTACCTACTTCTGGTGTAGATTTTCAGGAAAGTTGTATTTTTCTCTCTAAATGGAACTTACCTAACATCTACATGTGGATGATGTGAAGATTGGATGAATTAATCTTGAAGTATTCATACACATGGAAAGTGTATGCTTTTTTTTTTGCTTTTTTTTTTTGTTTTGGGTCAGGTCGTGGGGCCTGAACTCTGGGCCTGGGCGCTGTCCCTCAGCTCTTCAGCTCAAGGCTAGCGCTCTACCACTTGAGCCATAGCGCCATTTCCAGCTTTTTTCTTTTTGTTTACGTGGTGCTGAGGAATCGAACCCAGGGCCTCAGGCATGCAAGGCAAGCACTCTACCACTGAGCCACCTTCCCAGCCCCAAGTGTATGCTTTTTTAGGTATTATTCTTTCTAGTAAAAGACGATTCAGTTTCTTTGTTCACCTTTCTCTTCATTAACCAGGGTTTGCAACAGTCTTCTTGAAGAAGTTCTCATCAGTATATTCTGCCAACTACTTCTACTAATTGCTTATTGCTCAAGAGATAGTTTCTGTAATGAATATTGTATTTTTTCTCTGTCCAGCAACCATTTCACTTTATCTTTTAGATACTACTCTAGGTTTCCTTTTGTGCAATTCATTTAAGTGTTTGGGTTTTGTTTTGCTTTCTTCTTTAGCTGAGAAGGTCTACTTCATCAATTCATCAGCAATACGGAATAGGCTTCCCTAGTGGCAAAGAATTAAATAACAGAATTTAAAAGTGTCTTGTATCTTTGCTAGTATTTAAATCTGTTTGGTGGAGGAAAAAATATTCCCTCATTAATTCCTTCCAGGTGGACAGCATTCAACTGTTCTGAAATAGAAGGACTTTCTAGTACCCTGAATACTAACACAAAGGAAAAAAGATCTACTTTCAAACACAAATAAACAGGAAAAGAGTGAAGGAAGCCTCAAACTTCCCATGATTCTGGACAGAACTTCTCTAACTATTTTGTGCCTGCTTGTCACCTAGGGTTGCTGTTAATATGCAGACTCTACACAGTAGATGAAAGGGTGTGGGGGGGGGACAAGGATTCATTTCTAACAAGCCCCCTACAATGTTACCTACACCATCTTGGTGATTATTCTTGGAGCAACTTACAAAAATTCTGAAAGAAATAGAACAGATAGAACATGTATAGACAGATGACAGATGGACAGACAGACAGGTAGGTAGGTAGGTAGTTGAAGTAGTTATGCTGACTTGCTGGGCTGTCCTTGAACTTGAGATCCTAGCCTCTATGATGAGTACTGGGATTATGTACCACCAAGTCCAATATCAATATATTATAACTTAACTGCCTGATAACACCTGTGGGGGATTTTAATGAATAGAACACTAAATCTCTTATTAAACAGAAAGCTATATTAAAGCATATAAAATATTAGTATTATGAAAACTTACCAATTTCAGATATCAGCATGTATGCCTGTATAACTTTATAAAGGATTAATGTAATTACTCTAAATGACCTAATGAGAACTTTAATGGGTCTCTAGAAAAGCATCAAAAAATTAATTTTGATGCAATACAAACCAACCAGCGAACCATCACTGACTGTAGAACTGAAAGATAGCATCTTATATAGACACCATCATTTCCTGGCTAAATGGCCTTAGATGATTGCTTAATATACCTGAGCACCAATTTATCTCATATAAAGAGAGGATTAAAACTACTTTTTTGGTAGATTGTTGTACAATTAAAACTGTGCTATACTGCCACTGTCTTCTGTACATTGGTTTGCAATGATCCACTACAGATATAATTTTAGCCCCAGTATGTGACACATACCTTGGAATTACAGTATTTGTGGCATGAAAACAGGCCAAAAAAACAAGATTCTTAATAAAGGGTGGGTTTAGTGTGAGCTACTTCATTAAAGCAGGATAGAAATATCACTTAAGAGGAAATATCATTATCAATCAATATGCCCAATCTCAGAACTGTAGAAATTAGGGCCACATCTAGACAAATTCTAAGAATTCTTTCCATTTTGTGGTATAGTGCTCTCTTGTTGACTGGTTGTTTTCAAATCCATGATCTCCTTTGACATTAGATCCTTACAGCTAGCTCTGAGATATTTGTAATATATATGTTAATATTCTGCCTATAAGGGAAAATTGCAGTTTCTATAGATGACACAAATGCTCCATATCGTATAGTAAGCAAAGGAAAATGTTTTGACTTAGCCTTAACTTTTGATTTCAAGTCCAATGGTCTGATTATATCATTGTTATTCCTGTTAGTTCTTTCAAAGAAATATCTCTTAAAGACTTTCTGCACTGCTAAGTCTCTATGCTGGCGTCTTCTCATGTGGGTAATAAATAAAAAGCTAAAATTAGGCTATACTAGCCTAACACTAGTTTTGTTGTCTTATCATTACATTGCCAGAATTCCTTCAAATAAAGCAGTAAATCTTGTCTAGTTGCTTCTCAGTAATTCTATGTCTATAAAATAATGAAAGATTTTGCAGGCCTAATTTTTTTTTTTTTTTTGTCGGTCCTGGGGCTTTAACTCTAGGCCTGGGCGCTGTCCCTCAGCTCTTCAGCTCAAGGCTAGCGTTCAACCACTTGATCCACAGCGCCATTTCTGTGTGGTTTGTTTTAATGAACCCAAATTGAGAAAGTAGTTGAATATCCAATTCCTGATAACCATAGAATGTAATGATTTTGTAGTTGCTTTGCTTACTCAAATTCTGTATTGGTTACTATTATGGTTTAAACACAGCTCTTCCTCCAAAGATTCACATGTTGGAGGCTTGATCCCCATGGTAAGGAAATTGAGAGGTAGAGGAATCTATAAGAGCTTATATCTGGTAGGCACCACCCTTAGAAGGGACTGTTGGCCTATCCCGAAGGAGGACATTGGATGTCTCAGGACTTCTACATGTCGCGCTCTCAGACAGGTCCTACTCGGTGAGCCCTCTGCCATGTTGTGATGCAGCACAGAGTGCTTGCCAGATTTGGCCATCTGAGCTTAGACTCTTCGTATTCAAAACTGTGAGTTAAAATAACCCTCTTTCCTTTATAAAGTATCTAGTCTTGGGTATTTTATTACAGCAAGGAAAAACAGATGAGGAAGTTACTCTGATGGCTTTCTTTTCCTGTAGGAAAGGAAAAGATCTAACCTACTGAGTGCGTTGAATGTATTTTCAGTTTTTTTTCAAATATTGCCTGTTTTATGTTGCATTAAATGAGTCAGTTCTATAAATGTGCTTAAACAACAATAAAGAAAACTGAAACTCCAGTAACAGCAGAAAGGAAATCATCACCAGAGACCAGTGGCTCATGCCTCTCACCTTAGCTATCAGGAGGCTGAGATCTGAGGATCCCATTTTGAAGCCAGCGCCCGAAGGAAAGTCTGTCAGACTCTTATCGTCAATTAAATTACTCAAAAAAAAAGCCAGAAGTAGAGCTGTGGCTCAAGAGCATGGCATTGAGCAAAAGGAGCTCAGGGACAGTTCTCAGACCTCGAGTTCAAGCCCCAAGACTGGCAAAAGGAAAAGAAAAAAAGAAAAGAAGAAAAGAAATAATCTATTCAATAGAGATTCCAGTATATGAAGCTATATACAATCATCTTCTTGCCACTTTATTACTAACCCTTCAAAAAAAGAAAAAAGTCATGTCTTCTTTCCTAGTGCTTATAAGATATTTATTTTCTTAGAAGGGAAGTTCTTGTGTATATAATAAAAAGATGAAGCTAAGATTTCACATTACCCTACTCCTAGTTACCTGCCTAAACCCTTGGAACCAAGCCTGAACTTTAAGCAGCAAGTTAAGCAGTAAATAAATTCTGCTAATAACCATTAGATTACTAGCAAGGGGGATTTGTATAGGGAATAATTCTAATTAAATAGAGACCACTGGAGAGAGTTGAAACATTTCAAGAAAAGATTTTGTGTCCCTTGCCACTTTTGGAATATAAAACTAGCTTCTACCCTAAGAATGACAACCTGCTCTTTTACCATAAAGAGGTTGTATAACCTCCATTTTCTAATTTTAAATTTCTCTTTTAGTAGCAACAGGGTATTGGTATTGCCCAAATCCAATTAAAGCCAAAATCATCATGCTGTATTTTATGTTAACAGTCATTTGTCCCCTATTCAGACACGTTAAAAGTCTGATATGAGCCCCTGTGGCAGAATTTAAGATTTCCAACTCTTGGCTCTAAGGCAGACTGCTTTGTTGCTTTCTCACCTTCCTTCTGTGTCCAGGGCTCACAAACCCTACAGCTCAATATTTTCTTTTTCTTTTTCTTTTTTTTGTAGCGGGGGGGGGGGGGCGGTGGTGTTACGGGGGGAGGAGGTGGGTCTGGTCGTGGGGCCTGAACTCTGGGCCTGGGCGCTGTCCCTCAACTCTTCAGCTTAAGGCTAGTGCTCTACCACTTGAGCCACAGCACCACTTCCAGCTTTTTTGTTTCGCTTATGTGGTGCTGAGGAATCGAACGCAGGGCCTCAGGCAAACAAGGCAAGTGCTCTACCACTGAGCCACCTTCTCAGCCCCTCAATTCTTTTCCTACAATAGTATCCAGCTCAAAGTACATGAATATAATATCTTTTAATAAAATTCACCCTCTCTTAACTGTTCCTCTTTCCTCCACTTGTTTATTAAGGTTTCAATGGGTTTTACTATACCATTTTCATACATATATAGTGCCCTTTGATGATATTCAGCTCCATTACCCTCTCCATTCCAGCTCCTCCTTCCTACAGGTTTCTCTCTAAATATTTTCCTTTTTATAATCATGATGATGATTATATCTACAGACAAAATCTGTGGTATCTACCACTTGAACACAGCTCTACTTCTGGCTTTTTGGTAGTTTATTGGAGATAAGAATGTCCCATCTCACAGATTTTTCTGCCTGGGCTGTCTTTGAACTGTGATCTTCAGATCTCAGCCTCCTGAGTAGATAGGACGATAGGTGTAAGCCTCTGGCACCTGGCTTTTCATTCTCCTTTATTGTCAAATATGTTCCTCTGTGTGTGTGTGTGTGTGTGTGTGTGTAACATAAATATACAGACCACATTTTCTCTAGCCATTCTTCATCAGTTGGTGGCACCTAGGCTGATTCCATAGTTTGGTTGTTGTGAATAGTATGCAGTAAGCATGGGTATGCAGGTATCTCTAATGTATGCTGACTTACTTTCCTTCATATCTATACCCAGGAGTGGTATAACAAGATCATATTGTAGTTCTACATGTCGTTTCCTGAGAAATCTGGGGGAAAAAAAAATATCAGTGTCCATACTGATTTTCCACAACAGTGTCCAAGGGTTTATTCTTCTCAACCCTAATTCTTCCCTGTCCTTCTGACTACTTGTTTATTTTCCTGATGATAGCCATTCTGGCTGAATTGGAATCTCCATTTCCTTTTGGTTTGTTTTTCAACAGATATCATACAAAAGTATAGAAGAAAATTGGAGTAAAGTAACTAGTTACTAGATTTAATCTAAATGAATGCCACTCTTACCAAATCAGAGTTTAACTACATAATTCATTAAATTATTACTTTTAAAGAGTAACTGAATTTTGAAGCAAGCGAAGCAATCAAAGTTCACAGAATAAAATCTCCTAGTTTTCTTTGCTTGTCTTTTCCTCCGTTCATGTGAGGTAGCACTAGCTCTACAACCTTGCCTAGAATTTTGACCTTTGCTTGTTCTACAAATACTAAAAACAGGAAACATTGCCAGGTGCCAGTGGCTCATAATCTTTTCTCTCAGGAGGCTGAGATCTGAGGATCATAGTTCAAAGCAAGCCCAGGCAGGAGAAAGTCTGGGAGATTCTTATCTCCAATTAACTATTACCAAAAAAAAAGGAAAACAAAAACTAGAAGTAGAGTTGTGGCTCAAGTGGTAGAGAGCTATCCTTGAGCAAAAGAAGCACAGGACAGCACCCAGGCACTGAGTTCAAGCCCTAGGACTGGCACCATAGTGGGGAAGAGGGAAGGAGGAGGAGGAGGAGGAAGAAGAAGAGGAGGAGGAGGAGGGAGGAGGAGGTGGAGGTGGAGGAAGAGGAGGATTATTTAATATAGAAAAAAACGTAGTTCAATCTTTTTTACTGTAGTATAATTTTTATAGTTAAAAGTTTAGACAGAGAGTGAAAACTGCCATTTGTAAATGCTTGAAATAAGCTTGCAGGGGATCTTTCTTAGATAGGAACTTGTCCTTGTACGCACTAGTGCTCTAACCAAAAATTCTGTGATGTCCCTTGGAGAATAGCTAGGAAGGAAAAGATGGATAGATGCCCAGTTCTTGCCTGTTCCTCCTCACCGAGTGCCTCCTCCCTCCTGTTTCTCCACGAGGAGCAGAACAAATTATATTGAGGTGTTGTTACTGATGATGTCAAGGCTGTCAAGGTAGGCGGACTTCTTGCCGGGAATATACGTGCTGGTTGGGAGCACACCTATAACTGACACTCCATTGAGTCATTTTATTTATTCGTTTATTTGTTTGTTTTACTAAGGAAGTAATTTCCTGCAGAAATAAATAGTCCAACTTATTTATTTATTCTACACTTGGAAGTGTCCCAGAAAGACCAGGAGCTTTGAAGTCAATGATACCCTAATTTGAACCCTGTTTTACCAGATGAAAAGTGTGTAATGTTGGACTGATGTTATGACCCCTCTGAGTTTCTTCACTCTGCTTGAAGGGAAAAATAATGCTTGCCTCTCAAGATTTATAAGAGAGCTGGGGAATGGTTCAGGTGCAGAATAATTGTGTATTTAGCACAAGGCATCAAAAAATTAAAAAAGCCAGGCTCTGGTGGCTCACATCTGTAATCCTAGCTACTCAGGAGGCTGAGAGCTGAGGATCAAGGTTCAAAGCTAGCCAAGACAGGAAACTTTTATCTCCAATAAATTACCCCGAAAATGCCAGAAGTGGTGCTATGGCTCAGGTGGGACAATGCCCAGTCCCTGAGTTCAAGCACCAGTACCAGCAAAAAAGAAAAAGAAATGAAATGAAAAAGAAAGTATAGAGTTCTATTCTTTAACATGTTAAATGAGAAACCATCTCCCTTAAATGAAGTGAGATGACCCCAGAATAGATGCTAGTGTCTGGTAAATTAATTCTTTGAACTGAGAGGAAGACTCAAGATCACAATGGATGCCTACATCACTAAACCCACTGTCTCTATGCTTGGGTAATAATAAAGCCACTGTTTCCTTGTTGTTGGATGATAAGAGCAAAACAGGAACTCAACAAAAATAGAGGTTATCATCTGATATGGCCACTTATCTACAAAAAGTTTTAAGTGGATCTCCTAACTTAATCTAGAAGATATAAATATACCCAGCCTCCAACTCCTGCATATGAGGGTAGAGATTTTGCTCCTGTCTTTCTATTTCTGCTGGCTTTGCTCAATTTTACTAAACTCCCAAGAAAACTGCCCAAACCTCATGCGGCCTGAATAACGGTTTGCTTTTTGTTGTTGTTGTTTTTTATTTTTGTTTTGTTTTGATTTTTGGTCGTGGGGCTTGAACTTCTGGGCCTGGGCGCTGTCCCTGTGCTCTTCAGCTCAAGGCAAGCTCTCTACCACTTCCGGTTTTCTAGTAGTTTATTGGAGATAAAAGTCTCACAGACTTTCTTGCTTTGAACCTTGATCCTCAGATCTCCGCCTCCTGAGTAGGTAGGATTGCAGGCGTGAGCCACTGACACCTGGCTGAGATGTTTTTTATGAAGGCCCAAGGGAGCACTAGGGAAATGGCAGAGCCAATATTTGTCCCCTTCACACCCACAATCTGTCAGGATATGAAAGAAAAATGATAGTCTGAAAGGAAATCAGGAAAAAGGGGTAGAAATATATATATATATGTTTTGAAAGTATATTTTTAAATGTCCTTGTAAGCACTCTATCACATAATCTATATTCTCAGTCCATTTTGCTTTAGGTTTGGTGGATTTTCCTTTTTCCTTTAGATAGAATCTCAAACTTTTTGTTCACAGCTGCTTCAGACTATCAGCATGGGCCACAATGCCTACCTTGTTTTTTCCTTGGGCTGACCTTGATCCATAATTTATTTTATATCACTTATTTGGGATTGCTTGTTCTGTATTACTATCTCACAATAATATGAAAGAATTCAAAAGGGCTGGGAAGGTAGCTCAGCAGTAGAGTGCATGCCTTGCAAGCATGAGGCCCTGGGTTCGATTCCTCAGCACCACATAAACAGAAAAAGCTGGAAGTGGCGCTATGGCTCCAGTGGTAGAGCGCTAGTCTTGAGCTGAAGAGCTGAGGGACAGTGCCTAGACCCAGAGTTCAGGCCCCATGACCGGCAAAAAAAAAAAAAGAATTCAAAAGAAGTTATTTAACCAATATCACAGTGGTTTCATTGTGAGGAGGGAAAGAGAATTAATCCTACTGGACTCAAATTCTTAGACTGCTAAACTAAGCAAACATCCCTTGACTTGTCTTACAGAGCATGAGTCAGATATGAACATTGCTGTACATAAACAGATTCTCCAGAAAGAGTGTGCAGAGTTCCAAACACCTATGCTGGCTTTCTGAAAAGAGAGTTTCCATATCTGTCTCTGATACCAGAAGTTAATAGCAGTCCAGCAGATTACCTGTTCTCTTCTCTCATGGCAGCCATATTTCTTTCCAGTCTCCTATAAAAACTTCCCTAAACAACTCCCTATCAACTAACAGAATTTTTAACCCTACCTGCAAATAGCAAGGGACATGAATTAGCTTTCAACATCCTTACTTGAAAGGTCATTTGAATCTTTCCTAGTTCTTTTCTTTTTCATGCATTTTCAACAATTCTACTCCTATATGCATCTGGAAATTTATATCCAAAAGCCTTTCAATATGAGTGTTTCTGAAAACTAAAAAATGTATGAAATATGAAATGAGATGTGAAACATAACGGAAGAACATTGTTTAACAGTTTTAGGAAAACAGACTAGTCTTGCATAAACAGGACCATTTCCAGGAATAACAATTCTTAAGCATTAAAAAAAAAATAGTGCATTAAAATGTGTCCCATAAATCACTAAGATGTGTAAATAAAGGAAGCAACAGAAATTCCTGGAGCAGAAACAAAAGTCATTTAAAAATGTATCCACTTGTAAGAGCAAATAAATCCTATCTGAAATATAAATAATTATAAAGTCACAAATAATTTCTTCTTCGGTGGCAAACTTTTGAACGATTTCCAACTTTTCATACTGTAAATAATATATAATTTAAGAGCCTGTTCTTTAACTTAGGAGGAGGATGAAAGATTTTTTTTTCTTTTGAAATGCTGTCATAACTAGTTTATGAATTTGTTCAAGTTAAAAGCCAGATTTTTCATAATTAGATGATTAATGAATGTTTCTTCAGTTTATGGGTCAGATGGGGGTCTGAGTTAAAAATTTCCTAGAATCTATGAGAAAGAAAATATATCTGTCCATCTCCTCTTCTGCCTAGAGAAGATTAACATTGCTCTTGTTTCTGTAACACAGGAAGCATTTGGGGGACTTGACCTGGCAAAGGACAGAACCTCTAACTTCTACACAGAGAGATTTCTGACTACTGAAACTTGGAATTGAGCATTAAAACTTTCCTTCTTTTTTTTTCCTCTTTTTTTTTCTAGTACTTAGGCTTGATCTCAGGACCTCTCACTTTTGCCTAACTTCATTTGTTTTTTTTTTGTTTGTTTGTTTGTTTTTAATTTTTGTTCAAGGCTGGCTCTCACCATTTGAGCTATACTGCCACTTCCAAGTTTTTGCTGGTTAATTGGAGATAAAAATCTCTGGTTTGTCTGCTCAAGCTGGCTTTGAACTGCAATCCTCAGATCTTAGCATCCTGCATAGCAAGGATTATAGACTTGAGCCACTGGTGTCCCTGCCCATATGGTTAGAGATCAAAGTTCACTTAAAGTAGGTAATTGAGGAAGAGATAGGAAATAAGTGAAATACCTGGTTTAATACTGCAAAAATAAAACAAAACGAAACATAAAGAGACTGAAGAACTGCATGGGCCACCTGTACTGTCAGTAGATGTACTTTTTTTAGGAGAGTTCATTATATCTAACATATTATTCTGTTATAGAACAGGTAGAAAGAAGAAGCCATAATGTATTCCCTCAATAGTAATTCAGCCCAGTGCTGGTGGCTCACACTTGTAATTCTAGCTATTCAGAAGGCTGAGGTCTGAGGATCATGGTTTGAAGCCAGCCCAAACAGAAGAGTCCATGAGACTCTTATCTCCAATAAACTACTCAGAAAAGGCCAGAAGTGGTGCTGTGGCGCAAGTAGTAAAGTGCTATTCTTGAGCAAAAGAAGCTCAGGGACAGCACCCAAAACCTGAGTTCAAGCCCCAGGACTGGCACAAAAATAAATAAATAAACAAATAAATACAAAGATATCAGTAATTCTTTTTTCCTGGTATATTGTTAAAAATTCAATTTTTTGACAAGGGATTTCTAAATGGTCTCATTCAATCTGATAGAAGTATAAAGAGAAATCCAGAGTGCTTCAAAAACAATATGGCTTTTGCTGAGTTGGGATTGTTAAATAATCTAGAAACCTGAATTAAAAAGATAATTAGAATTTACAGATAAATAGAATTAGCAAGACTCATTCAAGGAAAAATATGAATAGATGAGCAACTATAGAAATAAGTGGACCAGTTGCTTAAGATTTAGACTTACGAAAGTATTGAGTATTGATAGATTTGTGGGCTATTCTGTCTACACACTCACTTTGAGTGAGGAAATTATATACTATTTACTCAAGTAATTCTAGACACTAGATAATAGAAAGGAGGAAACAGCTTCCTGTTGCAAGGACCCGCAGAAACTATAGGATAAGGATGGGATATTGAGCAAAAAGGCAAAAAGGCGAATGAACTTGTGACTTTAAATGAGCATCATTATTCCACAATACTGTGAATTTCCGGAAATTATGTAATCACTTAATCACAATCAAAAAAAAAAAAGAACCTCGGGGAAGGTAGGGAGGGAGGGGATGGTAGGGGGAAAACAATGGAGGGGGGTAACAATGTTCATTACCACACTCATGTAACTGTAACCCTCTGTATAGTATCTTTACAATTTTTTTAAAAAAAATTTACAATTTAAAAAAAAAAAGGCAAAAAGGCTAAGCCCCAAAGGGTTGCTGAAATGATGTCAGGAGATGAAAAGTATGAAGAGGAAGGATCAGAATGAGGACTTTACTTAGCTCCTAGGGAACTTATCTCCAATAACCATTAAGAATCTGGAAGTGGAGCTCTGGCTCAAGTGGTAGAACACTAGCCTTGAGCACAAAAGCACAGAGACAGGGCCTAGGCCCTGAGTTCAAGCCCCAGGATGGCACGCGTGCGCCCGCGCACACACACACACACTCACACACACACAGAGTAAGAACATGGTAAAATGGTTCCTTAGAAACCAAGGTAAGTTGCTGTATCAGCAGGACCAAGTAAAGGAGGTCCTGCCCCACAGGACCTCCTGCAATAAACAGACCTTCCCTTGACATCAGTTCCTTTTGGATGTGCTTACCAAGGCCTAAGACCAGCATTGCAGTATCTTACTCAGAACATATATACACCCTCTTAAATACACTTACCTCCTTGATCCCTGAAAATACCATGCTTATGGGGATTGTCCTAGATATCTTATACTTACCTAAGAAAAATGAATAGGAAGTAATGAACAACATTATTTGTTTTTAGATGAAATGACTGCTTGTCCTGAGAATAATCAGGGCCAGTGTATCACTGCTACAGTCTCAGCTACTTGGGAAACTGAAGTAGGATGACTACATAGGCCCGAAAGTTTGAGACCAGCCAAGGCAACACACCAATCCTCACTTTCTAGATAAAAATAATAATAAAATAGAAAAGAAAGTATGTTATGAAGAACCATCAGACTTCACAGCGAAGTTCAATAACAGCATATTTCTACGAGAAATATAAACAAAGAGCAACAGCACTCCTTACAAAAGCAAAACCAAGATACTCCAAGGGAAGAAATATGCTATTCACAATGGCAATAGCAACAAAAATGGGGCATTAACTTTAAAAATATATATAAAATCTATAAAATACTGTTTTTGAAAGTGAAAAATTATGTCATATTTATGAGAATTCTACATATTTTTAAAGATATGTTTTCTTAATGAGATATTTGCAAATTTCTTTCCATTCCAATAAAAACACCATTTATTGAGCTTTCTTGATTAACCTTACTAAATACACAGACTTGGCAAAGATGTCTTGGAATTCCAATTATCAAATCAATTTTATGTAGACTTAAATAATATACTAGTATAGTCTGCTAAATCATATACTGATATTGATTAGTAATATACAATATGTCAAGTACAAAGTAATATTGCAGGGTAGTGTGTGTTTAAAATCTCCTATAAATATGCATGGATTTGTAGTCCTGTGCATATGTGAATGTATGTGTGGATCTATTTTTTTTTGGGGTCTGGTCGTGGGGCTTGAACTCTGGGCCTGGGTGCTGTCCCTCAGCTCTTCAGCTCAAGGCTAGCGCTCTACTGCTTGAGCCACAGTGCCACTTCTGGCTTTTTCTTTTTGCTTATGTGGTGCTGAGGAATCGAACCCAGGGCCTCAGGCATGCAAGGCAAGCGCTTTACCACTGAGCCACCTTCCCAGCCCTGGATCTATTTTTAATAAGAGTAAAAGAACTGTTAGGTGTAGGGGATGATGTACATATTTTTCTCTTCATGCATACTACATTGCTGAGTCATTTACTATGGATATTTTCTATTAGTTTTTCCTTTCTTTCTTTCTCTCTCTCTCTTTCTGTTTCTCTCTCTCTCTCTCTTTCTTTTTCTGTCGGTTGTGGGGCCTGAACTCTGGGCCTGGGCATTGTCCTTCAACTCTTCAGCTCAAGGCTAGTGCTCTACCACTTGAGCCACAGCATTACTTCCAGATTTTTCTGCTTATGTGGTGCTAAGGAATCGAACCCAGGGCCTCATGCATGCAAGGCAAGCACTCTACCACTGAGCCAGCTTCCCAGCCCTGTATTAGTTTTTTTTAATATATATTTTTATTGTAAAGATACTGTAGAAAGGGGTTACAGTTACATGAGCAAGGTAATGAGTCCATTTCCTATCGAGCATTGTTACACATGCCTCTGTTTTTCCCTTACCATCTCTCTCCTCCCGACCTCCCCAACTCCTCCTTCTTCCCGTAAAGTTGTAGAGTTTGTTTTCAACATCGTGTCTTGTACATCTCGTTGTTACAATGGGTCATCTTGGGTCCATATTTCAACATTTTGTTTTTTCCCTTTTCCTCCCCAAATTAGAAAAATGTATATACAAGATGCAGGACACCGGAATCAAATACAGTGAAAACAGAGGTTATACCACGGGGAAAGAACATATAAAAGAAACAAAAAAAAATCACATAGCACATTATAAGTACATTAAAAACAACCGTAAGAAAGATAAAAACCTCTTGCGTCCCTATCTTGGGGTTCATTTCACTTAGCATCATCTTATATGGTCATATGTACATAGCTTTTGACCTTTATGCTTGTCCTAGGCATACACTGGTTATTGCAAATAAGGAAACCATGGGACCTGTGTTTCTTTGGGCCTGGCTTACGGCACTTAGTATAATTTATATCATTAAAAATAGAAGCACTGGTGGGAAAACTGAGGGATGAACTACAGGATGGAGTGAGTTCTAGATTGTTTCTTCACACAGCCCCGACAAAGGAGAAATAAACACCCAAGGAGTTGGGTGGAGAAAGGCTTCGCTGAAGGGAAAATAGAGCTGCTTCTCCGAATAGGACTAGCAACTCTGGGTGGAGACAGCCAGGTGAAGTTAAGAGAATTGTGTGCATCTACGCGGAGGATCAAAGCACAGGTGCGGAGGAAACCACTAGTGATAAAGATGAAGAACTGACTTTGAGAAGAGGCGGGATGACTCATCCTCACCAAGGACAAAGCGGAGAATGCAACTCAGTTTTCCAAGATCTCGGATAACTCCAACCACAAAGCCAAGGGATGTAAAGATGCTCAATGGCTTTTGATGGAGACCATATATTTTTATACAGTTTGGGATATGATTGGTTTAGGACATATCTGCAATATTCAGATCGAGTTCAGGATTTACTTTGTTTATTTATTCAGTTTGGGCTTTGTCAGTTCTGAGAGTGTGGGATGGGGGATGAGGTGATAATAGAGAGCTACTTATTGGATTCACTCTTGGAGTTCAAAACTCCAACAGTTCCTCTCCTAGAACTCATTCTCGCTCCGCAATCTTAGACTTGACTCTCCAACCCATCATTCCCTAAACCTTTCTCCTTAACAATAAGTTATTAGAAAATAATCCAATTCTGTTCATCGCTTGGAAGAAAGTGGCTTAACATAGCTTAACTGCATGTTACAATCTGGACTGTGTCTACTTACAATTCATACAGCATTTCACTTAATCTTCACAACAGGTAGATACTATTATCTTACATTTGTAGATAACACACCAAAGCACTAAGAAGACAGGGCGTGCTAAAGATACATAATGATGATAAGTGGCAAAACTTCCTCCCATACAAACTCTTATCTCTTGGAAAGCTTGCATTATCCACTAACTTCCATTCAACTGTATTGCCCTTTGTTGAGACATTCTAGTTTCTTTCCAAATGCATAAGAATGAAAGCAGAGTAGCTGCTACGCTTCAATCTCAATAAGCTTTCTAGATAAACTTTTAATAAAGGTAATTTTCAGATATGTTTCTTAGAACTGCTTGTCTGATATTAAGAGATTGTCTCATATTTCATATATGGATTTTACTGTTAATAGATTTCAAGGCAGAAGCTTACCTGTATTATTTGTGTGGTGGACAGTGGATAAATATCTCTCTGTTATCTGTTAACCTGTGAGAACACAGGTGGAGATAGTACCTCTAAATCGGTATTTTTTCTTTTATCACAAATATTATAAATGTTATCATTGAAGCCACTGAGAAAAGACATTTTTGTTCTTTTGTTGCATGTCACTGAAAAAATAAGGTTCACTTCCTATACAATGGTAATACTGTGACTATAATGCTACAGAGATATAAAAGCTTATTATATACATGGCTGTCCACCTTCTCCAAAACTTGTTTATCTTCCAGTCACCTAGCCCTCAATACTATCATATCAATAACCATTTTAATATCTTGGGACCTGTTTTTTTTTTCTTTTTCTTTTTTGCCAGTCCTGGGGCTTGAACTCAGGGCCTGAGCACTGTCCCTGAGCTTCTTTTGCTCAAGGCTAGCACTCCACCACTTGAGCCACAGTACCACTTCCAGCTTTCTCTGTATATTTGGTTCTGAGCAATCAAACCCAGGACTTTATGCATGCTAGGCAAGCACTCTACCACTAAGCCACATTCCCAGCCCCTGGACCTGTTTCTTTCTTTCTTCCTTTTTTTTTTGGGGGGGGGGTTCAGTCATGGGGCCTGAACTCTGGGACTGGGCGCTGTCCCTCAGCTCTTCAGCTCAAGGCCAGCGCTCTACCACTTGAGCCACAGCACCACTTCCAGCTTTTTTTTTCTGCTTATGCGTGCTGAGGAATCAAACCCAGGGCCTCATGCATGCAAGGCAAGTGCTCTACCACGGAGCCACCTTCCCAGCCCGGGACCTGTTTCTTATACATCTTTTCTATTTTTCTGCTTCAGTGCCATTGTATCTTCTTCAGGCACTATACTTTGTTTGTCCAAATCAGTCTTCCTAAAACTATAGACAAGTCTGGTCGACTGGTATGCTAGGTAAGGAAGTAAGTAAAATGAAGCATTAATTATAATATGCAATTATTATTTCTTATCAACTCTAAAGCTTGGATTGGTCACTACAAATTAGGGAAGGAATTTTTTGTTTTTGTTGCTTGACATGAGAGTCTTGCTACATTGTCCAAATTGTTCTTGAACTAAGATTCAAGAGACCTCCTGCCTCTAGTAGCAAAGACTACAGGAATCAACCATTGCATCAGGCCAGGTCATGCTTAATTTAAAAATAATAATAATAACAAGAACTTCAGTGATAGTGGGTCTACATAGTATTTGTAAGACTCAGGGCCGATCTCTAGTACAACAAAAATAAAACAAAACAAGAAACCCAAAAAATAAAATAAAATAAAGAATAAAAATTTTAGGTCTAAGTTTAAATATGCTGCTGTAGTAAAAACATTCTTTATTTTAATGGTACCAGAGTTTGAACTTGGGAGTCTTCTGTTAGTCTGGACCCCCCACTGCTAAGCCACACTTTCAGCTCAGAAACCTTGAATCTTATTAGTTAAATTCACCCTGACTTTCCTGTTATTCTATTGTCTTATAATGAGACCCATGCTTTGAGGTGGATTCTAACCAAAAAGACTATTCTTAAATATTTTTATGTTAGCTTGAGTGTGCATTGCTCTTTACTCCACCTCTACTTGCTTACCCATAGATTTCAGAAATTCATTCAATCCCCAAACTCATGATTTCATCCTATTACGAAAAGGCTTTGACAAAACTCAACTTTTGCTTGCCACTAATAAGATAGATCCAAATCGAAATTAAGATTCAACCTCCCAGCCTTTACTTCCAAAGGGAAAACTTAAGCAAGCATAAATGCTGTAATTCAGCTTAAGTAGTGACCCCAAAACAAATGTACTAGTCCTTTATGTGAACTTGCTTTTTAACAACTTAATACATCTATTAATAAAGCATTCAACATCTCAAGTTCTCTTTTGTATTGCAGGTGGACACAGTATCTAATAGTTGTCCATTTTTACATTAAAAAGAAACTCAATACTTTCCCTAACCTGGGAATTTTGGTTGAGGTAAGTAACCTTTATCCCTTAGGGAGGGCTAATAACTAGGAGGCAAAGAGTAAAGACACTTTAAATGACAAAAGCCAAACCTTTTACCTCCTACTTATCCTTTCAGGGTGGACAGTGTGAGCTTTTGAAATTCTTCAGCTACCTGACCTAATTTGTATTGCTAGGAAGTAGCCCCGTTGGTTATTTTGTATCTGTGCACTAAGCCTCCTTCTGGAGGGGTAGAGGGCCTCCACTTAGGCCCTGGGGAGGAGGGGCAAAGTTCTGGGAAGAGTTAGGCTGAATTTTAACCTTGAATGTCTCTTGCCAGTCAACAGACCAAGCTTTCTTGATTTTTAGGAATAGGACACACAAGTTGGCTGAAATTTGGATTTGGGGCAATTCTTTCATTATTATGGTAATCACTTAAAATAATGCACAGATTTTCAAAGAATATGAAAAAAAGTGTTTATTAGATCATGGAAAAAACTGGGGATGGGGGAAAGAGAAATATTAAGAAAATACTAAATAGTTTAAGAAAATAAAGGAAGAGGAATTTCTTTTTCCATTAGTAGGAGAATTCAGGCAACAAAACATGCTTAGAGAAAAGTATTTTAATTGAAACCATCTTAACAGAAATCTTTGTAATCGACAAATAGTAACTGAGTTAGCTCCATCTTGTGTTTTATTCTGTCTCTGATGTCACAGTTTAGAGAAAAATGAATGAACTATTTCTGATCTTCCATGTGTAAGACAAAATAACAATAAGCTCTTGTATTTAAAACTATGTAAACAGTAGTGCACAGAAGACAGCCTCATTGTGAATAATTAGCATGTGCAGTCTAGCTTTTAATTAAAAGGGGAGGGGGTGCCAAAATATTCTGGAATCACGCAACCGTGACCCCAGCTCTATAGATATATTTGTTAATCAGTGCATTAATTTCATTTTCTAGAGGAAAAAATCCATTCTCCTCCCTCCCAACTTTATTCAGATTCAATCTTTTAGGTTACACTCGTTGTGCAGTAAATTATACCTTAAATCAGATATAAAACCAGCCATGAGAAAAACCGCATTTTGAGGAGTCGAATTTTGGAGTCTTTATTGGCCAAGTGCCAAGATGGCTGTGCCTCAGTTTCCTCACTTCACACTGGCTTTGCTGCCTCATCAGTTATAGAGGCTGCTCTGAAAATGAGAGTAAATGTTACCATCCAAGATAAACTAAAATGAAATGTAATCCTTTTTATATCCAGAGAGAATATGCAAAAGAAATTTGGATATTTAGGATATTACAAGGAATAGATGTCTGAAGTAAAAGGTTTGAAATCAGAGATCATTTTTCAAGTTTTGCATTCATCTACTTGTTTTAACCTGTCCAAGGAAAGGTTGACTCTGTGACTTGATATGTTCTTGAACTCTGTGTGTGTGTGTGTGTGTGTGTGTGTGTGTGTGTATGTGTGCCCTTCCTGTGACTTGAACTCAGGCAGGGCCTGGGCACTGTCTCTGAGCATTTTTGCTCAAGTAGTGCTCTAAAAATGGAGCCACAGCTCCACTTCCAGCTTTTTGGTGATTAATTGGAGATAAGAATTGCACAGACTTTCCTGCTTAGGCTGGCCTCACACCTTGATCCCCATCCTTTCAGGTCTCAGCCTCCTGAGTAGTTAGGATTATAGGCAGGAGACACACACACCCAGCTTGAATTCAGCTTCTATTTTTTTTTAAATCTCTACAATTAGGTTAATTCTAAGAGACAGAATAACAAATATTTTTCCTAAAATGGATTCAATAGCTTTAAAAACATTTTTAAAAAGCAGATTATTAACTGCAATTAATAGAATAAAAGGTACTGGTTACTTTACTCCCTTTACACCCATTTCTCTCAAGTATTTCTAACTTGACATAGTACTCTCTATCCTCCCAATTTTCATCCTAAAATCATCATTGTTAATGTGTTCATTTTAAACACATGAACCATGTGCAACAAATACAGGAATTTATAATAGATGAAAGCAAACAATGATGAAAGATGAAACTCCAGTTGACCTGACAAACATAGTTTTCAGTAACAACAAAAGAGACTGGGGTTGTAGCTCAGTGGTAAAGCTCTTGAGTAGCTTGTGCAAGGTCCTGGGTTCCCCTGGGTTCCATCAATCTCCAGCACTGCAGGGGTGGAGGGGGTTTGGTTGAAAAAGAACCAACACTGAAAGAAATGTGCTCCTTGTTTGCTCATCTCAGCCTGCCCTGGGTGGTACACTGGAATCCATTTTTCCTTGTCTGACTAAGCTAAGGGTTTAGCCTTTATTCCTTTACTTTATTGAAAAAGCTGGAAACTGGTCATCCTAACCTTGTCATTTATTTTGTTACCTATTTCATATATGCAATTAACACATCTCATCTGAGATTTATGTTGAGAAGAGATGTTGATAGGTCATCCAGAATAATAAGCAAAAACGTTAAGTGTAGGGAGATAAGGGAGCGCAGCTCCCAGGCAGAATGTGAGGGTTCCATCCCCAGGACAAAACAGATCCCAAAGTAACAAGAAAAAAAAAATCGTAAGTGTAAGGGACTACAAAAGTCTAAAGGAACAAAACAAAACAAACAACAGCAACAAACAAACAAACGAACAAACCCAGCCTCTGGAGATGGCAGCAAGAAATCAACAAAGACCATTTGGAATGTAGGTGCTTAGACAATTCAGGACGCTGGGTACGAGGTTAACAGACCTTAGGATATATATAGAGAGAGACCATCTGAAAATTAGAAATTTGAAAATATTTAAAACATTGAAAAAGTCAAAGCTCAAGCCACAAAGGTTTATCCTTATATTTTCTTCTCAGAGTTTTATAGTTTTAGATCACTGAGTTCAGTTTTACATGTACAATATGGTAGGGGTTCCAATTTATCTCCCTCCTTCTCTCCCTCTTGTCTTCCCTCCCTCCCTCTATTTCTTTCTTTCTGTTTTATGTCTTTGTTTAGTTTTATTTTATTCACATTGCCATCCAGTTTTCCCAGCATAAGTTTTCTCAGTTGGAAGCCATCACTGCTTTTTTTAATTAAGTGATCTCAGTGACCCTTTTCATTGCTGAAAAATCGACTAGCCATTTCTTGAGCTTTGTAGTATGTTATGAAATTAGAAATTGCATATCCTCTGGTTCTACGTTTTGGTTGGTGCATATATTCTGAGTCCTTTGAAATTTGATATTAATTTTAGGACATTTCATTTTTCTACAGAAATGCTGTTGTGATTTGGTAAACATCATATCAGATCTATATATCTCTGAGGTAACATCATGATCAAATTCTGTCTTCTGATCTTTGAACATGAGATGTGTTTGAGTATCTGTGAAAAGTATTTGGTACCTTGTTTGAGTGGAGTATTCCACAAATTCTACTAAGTTTATAGTTTTTTTCTCAAATCTCATTTATTGATCTTCTGTCTAGTTGAATAGATAGATAGATAGATAGATATTATTTGTTTCTGTTTATCTTCTTTGTCAGTACTGAGATTTGAACTCAGGGCCTCACACTTGCTCTGCCATTTGGAACAGGCTTCCATCAGTCTTTTTCAACCTAAAATCTATTTTATTTTTAAAAATAGGCTCTCACTATGTAGTCCAAGTTGACCTTAGACTCTCAATCCTCCTGCCTCAGACTCCCACAGTTGAAATTACAAGTGTGTGTCATCATACCTGGAATCAAGTCTATACTCTTCATTGTATGTGAACATACAACATACAACACTCTGTTCCATTATCCATTAACTGTCTCATTACAGTTGGATAGTGTTGTGCTTGGTGGTATGGGAAAGCAAGTAAATTATCTTAAAGACATGTTAAAAAATCATATTAACTGGGGCTGGGTAGGTGGCTCAGTGGTAGAGTGCTTGCCTTGCATGCATGAGGCCCTGTCCTCAATTTCTCAGCACCACCTAAGTAGAAAAAGCTGGAAATGGTGTGCTGTGGCTCAAGTTATAGAGTACTAGCCTTGAGCTGAATAACTGAGGGACAGGGCCCAGGCCCAGAGTTCAGGCCCCATGACCTCCAAAAAAAAGAAAGAAATCATATTAACTTTGTTAAATAAATACACAGGTCCGAATAAGTTAGGTCTCGTTGACCAAGATAGATATAAAAATAAATGATAGTAGCAATGGGTAAATTATTGGATGGAAACTAAAATGAAAACTAAATTGATAGCAAAGGAGCCTGTCAGACACCACCTGAATCAAAAGACTGAAGTGGTCACCTGGTGTGCTGTTGGACATAGTGCTCAAAAAACACAGCACCATCTCTGTTATATACTTATATGATATACTTAGACTTGTGTATACTATGTGATATACTCTGTGATATACTTATGGAACATGTATATATAACTTGAATCTAGCCTACTTCAAAAGGACTGGCCCATAATTCTTTTTTTTTTTTTTTTGTCATTTGTGGGGATTGAACCTAGGCCTGGGAGTTGTCCCTCAGCTCTTAAGCTCAAGATGAGCGCTCTACCACTTGAGCTATAGCACCACTTCTGGTTTTCTGGTGGTTTATTGGAGATAAGAGTCTCACAGCCTTTGCTGCCCAGGCTGGCTTTGAACCGCGATCCTCAGATCTCAGCCTCCTGAGTAGCGCATAACCCACCAGTGCTAGGCCATAATTCTTAAAATATCAAAGTTTAGAAGATTAAGCAAAAACAGATAAGCAGTTCCTCAATCACAAGATGAAGAGTGTTGCTCTAAACACAATTTGTGATTCTGAACTGGATCTATTTCTTAGAAAAGACATAACTGTATTACTTTGGAAAATGTGGATGAGGTCTGAGGATTCAGAAACTATGTGATACTACGTGATACTACTAACTTTCTAACTTTAATGCTTATGATACCCTTACATAGGAGAATGTTCTTATTTATATGAACTACACAGACATATTTGATGGTGATGGGTCAAGTGAGATAATTACTGTTAAGTCTTTAATTTGTCCTTCAAGGATTTGGGGTTGGAAATTTAGTCCACACTGCTAAGGGAAATAGCTTTTAGATCATGAACCTCTGTCCTCATGAATGGATTTCTGAGGGGGGTCATTATTGAAAGAGAGAGTGGGTTACAAAATTGAATTTTTCTTCTACGTGTTTGCTCACATTTTCTTCCCTTCTGTTTTCTACTGTACGGTAATGCAGCATAAAGTACCCACAACATGCCAGGTCTCTGATCTTGGACTTTCCAAACTCCACAGCTCTTCAAAAAAAATATGGTTTTTATAAACTACCAGTATTTTGGATATTCATTTCGGCAGCAAAGAATGAACTAAGTCACTCTTATTTGTTCAGAATAATCAGCCAAGCACACAAACATTCTGGTATATTGGCAATTGGTGTATTTGTTTAAAACCCTTTAAAAATAAAGTCATTTTATATACTTATTTATTTTGTGGTACTGGGGATCAACTCAAGGGTTTTGTGCATGCTAAACTGGCACTCTACCATTGAGCTCCAACTCTAGCTTTAACTCATATTTTATATAGCTAAAAAAAAAAAAAAAACAAAAACCTCAAAAGATCTGAAGACTCTGTTGTCAGGTTGTCTTGGCTCAAATCCCAGCTTCAGCAGGGTGAGCCTGAGGGAGTCCTGGTCCCTCTCTGAGCTGCTCTGGGAAAGGTCTATAACAGTAATGACTACTCAAAGGGAATGCTTCACAGTTTAAATGAAAAGGAACTTCATCCACCTTCTGGCTGTTAGGAAATTTTTATTACTAATTAGAGCTCATTTTCCATACTCATTGCTTCTGTTCATTTTCCTTACTAAAATACAGTGCTTAATTAATTCATTGTATCATAGACTGCATATAGTATGTTTCATCTTCCAGTATGAAAGAATGCATATGAGGCATTTTCGTACTGGAAGGTGAAACATACTAAGTTCTTCAAATGTTTAGTAAAGACTCTTATCAGTCAACTTCACCTTTGAATCCAAGATTTATTTTGTTTAAAACCATTTGAGTAATACATAGTTGTAATGTGTTATCCCTCTATAATAACAGTGATACTACCAAGTTCCAGTTGCGAAATTTCCAAGTACATTTTTATTGCTATCACTAATCAAACATGGACACCACCATGATAGAAATGATATCACTAAATGAACAAGAAAAGATGACAAAATACATTTTCAAATTTGTAATAGTGCCATTACAATTAAGAAAATTCAGCACAGCAAGGAATGAGGATGGCACATTACTTATTTATGGTTGCTCTGATAGTCTTCCACAATTATAATGGTTTAAAGACTGGCTATTTGTTTTTCTACAGTTCTATGTAGCAGAAGTCTCAGGGAGCTCAACTGTCCTCCATGTTCAAGGTCTCAGACAAGGCCAAAATGAAAGTTGTTTGCTGGGCTATACTCATCTGGAGATAAGTGGAGAGTACCCTTTCAAGGTTCTCTAAGTTGTTGGCACAGTTATGTTCCTTGCACTTAGAGGACTAACATCTCTGGTTCTTTGTTGGTTCTTGTCTTGGTGACTCAGAACTCTTCAGACTACACACATTTCATCTCAAAAGGCCTCTTCCATCTTCAAACCAACAATGGCAGGCCAAGTCCTTTGAATAGAGTCTCTCTTAATGCCATGTCTGTAGAAAGTTCTTTGCTTGTTAAGGGCTTGTGTGATAGGGCAGGCCTTCTAGAATAGTCTACCATTTTTAGATCTATACCGACATTTCATACAACAAAGTGATTAAGTCATTATTATAGGTTTCAAGGTCTATATTGTGCAAATCAAATTGTACAGATTTGTACAATTTGTTCTTTGCATGCTTCACATATAATGTGGAGGAGAGGCATTATTGTGTAAGGCAATATTTAGTTTTTTGATGATCAGTTTAAAGAAATATGTACTTATATTTAAATGATAGCAACTTTGGAATATCTACACAAATTAGGGATTAGTTAAATAAAATTGAAATACATTCAAAGTGAAATATACTTAATGTTCTTTATCTTGGATATAAATTTAAGGTAGTATTCAAGACACTTAAAATACACTCTCTATACACATGCATACATGTTTCTACTAACAATACAACTGTTTTTTAATTGTACTTTAAATGACTTTCACTCCTTTTCTGGTTTCATTCGTAACTGCCAGATTGGTCAGACAGTAGAACCTCCTTAACCCTGATCTAAAAGCCATGAAGGGGAAAAAGTCTGATTTACCTGAATAGTATTTATCAGATCTACAGTGAATAGCATCACTGTTGTCCATACCAATTTTGACTTGTCACCCCAAAATAGTCTGATTTTAAGAAAGTTTCAAAATATTTTACAACAGTCGATTAGAAAGCTACAAAACCATCCTTAGACAGTTTTCAATTGATGGAGCAGCATAAAGAATGTCCTAAATATAAACAATAACCTGGATGTTTGTGTACTTTTATGCACACTCTGAGGAATGCCTAAACCAGGCCGGCTTTCCCCTGGTTCCATAGCTCAGAAGCTTGGCTTAGGTGGGGTTGGAAATGCCCTAGAATGGCTCTTTGTTGATTTTCCCTCATGCTAGGGCCTGGTGTTGCTGTGAAGCAAAGTGCTATTGAGTTTGCTCACTCAGGCAAAACACTCAACAGGAAGGAAGGAAGCAGCCATTCTTTCTGGTCCTATTGTCTGACCACCGGGCTTAAGCAATCAAACAGCTCCGTGGCCAGGGCTGAGTACTTACAAGCCTTCTTGTTTCTTCCTCTCTTGTGGTGGGCTAGAGGGAGGGATGAATGGCAACTGGCTCTTTATGATTATCACATATTTTTGGTACAGTCTGAGGTCATCCTTTCAAAGCCCATTCTCAGATACTCAGTCATCAATGCAAAGTCGAAAAGGATGTACACATTTGCAAAGTACAATCAGGGTAACTAGGTACAGTAGTGGGTTTCTGTTGTATTGTGAACATTTTATAAAAAGTAAACTTTCTGTATCACTAATAAAATCCTGTATTAGCATTGTTAATGCTCCTCAACCGTGCTCTTTTTGGGCACTTCAGTTTTGTATTTTGTTCTTGTTTATGAACTAACAAATGAAGGAAAAGGACACTATCTTGTTAAGGTATTAATCCAGTGTATGGAAAAGTACTTAGAAAAATGTTGTCTGTAATAAACAATATTAGAATTCTGAGGAAATGTGTTATTAGCAAAAATGTAATAATGTCCAAGAGTGCTGAATAAAAAGAACAAAGTTTGTCAATGTTTCATTAGTTTCTTAATTGTGGACAGCTCCTTCAAAGCCTGAAGTTTCTTTAGGAAAATTATTGCTTTGGTAAGAAATTATTTGGTAGAAATTTATTGCTTGAAAAAAAATCCTTCCTCTCTTTCTTCCTTTCTTCCTTTCTTTCTCTTTCTTTCTTTCTTTCTTTCTTTCTTTTTCTCTCTCTTCCTGTCTTCCTTTCTTGTTTGCCCCCCTCCCAAGGTATTGCTATGAAGTCCAGGCTAATACATTTACTGAATTTTTATATGATCATTCTTTTCAATACAAATTCAGAAGAAAATTTACTAATAAATTTACTAATAAAGAAATTAGAGAGAGAGAGAAAGGGAGAGAGAGAGTGTGTGTGTGCCAGTCCTAGGCCTTGAACTAAGATCCTGCCTGGATGCTGTCCCTGAGTTTTTGGTTTTTTGTTTTGTTTTGTTTTGTTTTTTGCTCAAGGTTTAGTGCTCTACCACTTCACTTCCAGCCTTTTCTGAGTAGTTTATTGGAGATAAGACTCTCACAGATTTAATGCCTGGGCTGGGTTCAATCCTCAGATCGCAGCTTCCTAAGTACCTAGGATTACAATGTGAGCCACTAAAACCTGGCTATAGTTCATTTTTATGGGAGAAACATAGTGAAGTTTAAGTTTAAACTTTGGTATGTGGGGGTCCCTGGGGCTTGAACTTGGAGCCTGGGCATTGTCTTGGAGTTTCATTTGCTCAAGGCTTGCATATTACCATTTGAGCCATAATTTTACTTCTAGCTTCTTTCTTTCTTTCTTTCTTTCTTTCTTTCTTTCTTTCTTTCTTTCTTTCTTTTTCTTTCTTTCTTTCTTTCTTCCTTTCTTTCTTTTTCTTTCTTTCTTTTTTGTACTTTAGTGGAGACTGGAATCTCACAGACTTTCCTGTCTGGGCTGGTTTTCAACCATGATCCTCAGATCTCAGCCTCCTGAGTAGCTATGATTACAGGTATGAGCCACCAGAACCAGGCTTACACTTTTTCTTTTCTTTCCTTTCTTTCTTTCAAGAGTTCTAAGTTATTCTGATGATAATTCTGATTGTATAAAAATCAGAAGGCATGGGTTTAAGTTACGTTGGGTTATTTGAGGACTTTGATAGTCTCTGAAAAAAGTATGCTATAGTCTTTAATAACTACTAACTTTAATGTTAAAGTTTAATATTAAAGTACCAGGAATGACATCGGCTTTTAGAGACATGAACAAACAAAGGTTGGTTGATGTTTTCAAAGGAACACATTTAAAGGGATATTTTCATTTGATTTTGGTTTAAATGGCTTTTTCTTTCTAAGGACTTGGTATCAAGGGAAGTCTGTGGCTGGATTGTGAATTCTAGGGCCTAAAGCAGGGCTTAGATGGGCATATTGAGATATTAACTACTGATCATGGAGCTTTCCCTCTTTTATTTTCCAGATTTATATAATGACTGAATTTTCATCGATTTTTTTTTAAAGTCTAGATAAAACATGCATTTGAGCTCTTTATTCATTTTCTCTCTGTGCAGCCTGGGCTTTGTGACTGATGGCCAGCTGAGCTACTCCTTTTTTTTGGAGGGGGGGTGTCTGGTTGTGGGGCCTGAACTCTTGGTCTGGGCGCTGTCCCTCAGCTCTTCAGCTCAAGGCTAGCACTCTACCACTTGAGCCACAGTGCCACTTCTGGCTTTTTTCTTTTTGCTTATGTGGTACTGAGGAATAGAAGCCAGGGCCTCATGCATGCAAGGCAAGCGCTCTACCACTGAGCCACCTTCCCAGCCCCTGAGCTGCTCTTTCCATGAAGGTTTCCTGGTTCTTGCAAGAAACATTTTGAGAAACCTCAACACAGTACGATAATGTCCTTTTCCTGTCTGTCTCTGTCTCTGTTACTTTGTTTGTCAGTCTGTCTATCTGTCTGTCTCTCTTTCTCTGTTTTTCTTTTCCTTTTATGGCTTCTGGGGATTGAACTCAGGGTGTAGTGAATGCTAGCACTGAACTTCATCTGCTACCCCTCAACTTACCAAAAAATGCAGAGGTAACAGGAGCAACACTTTGGGTCCTTGAAATTGTGGTGTACCTTGTGTTCCTGTTTCCTTATCATCAGCATTGGGCAACAAGATCTAGCTCTTGGATCTTTTCCACACCATTGTCACCTCTCCTTCATATCCATCAGGCTAGTGTCAGATGAACTTCTTCTGTGGGCCAGCATGATTCCAAGTAGGAAATGCATGCCACTTCCTAGGCAGTGTGAAGAAAGAGACATGCCTCTTTTAGAAGCTGGGTAACAATGCCAGATGGTTTTCCGAGGGGGGGGAGGGAGAGAGGAGGAATTAGTATTCTGGAATTTAGAGAGCTCAGATCTTGTTTCTTCATTGCTACCATTTTCTATAACTTCCTTCTCTCTTAAATGAGAACATAAGAACATGTTTTTTTTTCTTACATGTTTTATTTAAATCTGAAAATCCCTGACCTTTATCAAAAGCATAGTGAAGAACCTGCTTGTATTTACTTCTTTAGGTACCTTGTATCTATAAAACCTATTTATCTAGTTCTTTCTGTGATAAAAAAAAAAAACTAAAATGCTCAATTTTGTAAATGTTCATGAGCCTTTCTGGAAGAGTTGAGGGGTATCCCAAGAATCTGCTAAAACCTCTTCTCTGTGCAATATTGTTTTGCTATTGTGAGGATCTAGTGTCTAAATCTTGAATTAATTTACTACAGTTTTTCAGATAAAACTATACTGCACCTGAAATGTTTAAGTTTGACAGCACAAAGTAAAATCCAGAATGGATCTTTAACTAACATTTTCTTCCAATGAGTTACACCTAAGAGTCTAGAGAGGCTTGTCCTATAATCTCTAGCTATGCAAAATTTCTTGTCTATTTACTATAATTGAACTGTGCCTGAAATTTATCATGCTGAGTGCATACTTATGAAATAAAATCAAAGGTAGATAGATAGCAGTATGACCACTAATATGTACATAATAAACAAGCTTATTATGTTCTAAGTATTTAACATTAAATACATTTAATTCTGGAAACAATTCTACAATAATTATTTCATTTAACAGATTGAAAAACTGGGGTAAAGAAACTTTGTTTTTTAAAGCAGTGATGTAGTTCTATCAACAAACCACCATTATCGTTTAAATGAATCTGTCATAATCCAGCTAAATAGAATCAGAGGCATGTGACTGAAAAGGAAGTACATGTTGATCAAAGGGTATAGTAGGATGTGAATGAATGTGAGTGAAATTTTCAAATCTCAGGTGCAGCACCAAACTATAGTTAACAATACTGTAGTGTCTCTGTGTGTATAATTTTTACTTTATATTTTGAGGTACAATCTCTCTAAATTCCTCAGGCAGTTCTGAAACTGGTGATTATCCTCCTTTGGACTCCTGGGTCTTTGGATTACAGGTGTGTACCATGTCAAGCAATCATACTACATTGTACACTTATATTTGCTGAAAGTAGATATTAAATGTTCTGATCCCAAAATAGGTAACTATGAGGAGATAGATTAAATTAGTAAACTCAACTGTGTTAATCAATTCACTATGTATGTGTGCATGTGATTTTTTTTTAAGACAAGACATAAAAAAATGGAAAGAGAATTTTTTTTAAAAAGTACAGGAACAAACCAAGAACTTAAAATTGCAGAGACCTATTTATGGGGGCAGAAACACACACACACACACACACACACACACACACACACACACACCCTCAGGAAGCTAGCATTGAAAGGAAAACACTAACTATAATGGACAATTTTAGGATACTAAATGTGGACACATCTGAGAATTAAAAACTCAGGAAAGGTTTGGTCATAGGAAGACCCCACACTACTGTGGGTTTTACCTCCTGGAGCTCAACCAGATTCTCCCAGTGAATATCAAAGAAAAATCCCTTCTGGCTTCCTGCAGAGAGAAGAAAAAGTATTTTCAAACACCAGAGCATGCTGCTCTTCAGGCAGACTCAGAAAGGCAAAGTAAATGGCACCAGAAACTCTTTGAACCAGAGCCAAACCTATTGGGGTTTTGTCAGAGCAGGGGCAATCCCTGGGAAGAGGACACACAACTCTAGTCTCTTCTAGGCCTCCTGGCCCACCTAAGGTGTAGGAAAAAAGAGGTATTTTGTAGTTTTCACAGTTACCAAATTTATTGAAAGTCTGAGACTCAATCTCTAAGCCTTAAGAAGACTTCCTCTATAAAATGAGGAAGGCTTTGACTACACCTTTGCTTGATGCTCCTATAAGGAACCTACACTGTCTAACTAGGCCCCCAAAGGTCATACAATTTTCAAATATTACTATCAAATTACTACTCCATCCACGGATTAACCCATCAATTACATCAAAGCCCTTAAGGTCCAATTGCCTTCCAATGGCCAGATCTATGAGTTGAGGATCAAACCTCCAACATCATGTCTTTACTATAATGTATGACAAGCAAGAAAAATAAAATTAAAATAAGTATTGGGCACCTGCAAATTGACCTGATAAAATAAGATTTATAAGCCCCCAGTAATAATGGTCAATATGGCCCCAATGTAAGTTAAAGCAGTCTCCAACTATAAAAATATTATTGCATAAAGTTTAATTGATGAAGAGTGCTCATTCCCATTACTTCTCCATTTCAGTGTGCCAAATTTTCCTATTTACATAACTGAGAAGCTTAAAGGGCACTTAATGATTTATTATGATAGCCTTGCTATCATCCATTAAGTTTATGTTCTTAATACTAGATACTAAAATTGTGAATTCTCTTTTATCAATAACCGCTGCATATTTTTGCTCTTATGTATGGCACCAAGGGGTAAAAAGAAATGTAAAAAAGAAATTTCTAAAAAGAAATATACCCATTACCTGACTTATGTAATTGTAACCCCTCCATACATCACTTTTCCAATAACAATAAAAAATTAAAATAAAATAATTAGGCTACCGTGTTGGTTCAGGACCTATTTCAACTGGCTGTTGGTTGTAGCATGCCTCCTATCTCTGAAAAGACACATTGGTTCTATTGGCAAGGTTTTTTTTAATGTTATTTCTAAAAATAACAAGTACTTTTGTGAATTCCCTTAAAAATATATCTGCAGGGGCTGGGAAGGTGGCTCAGTGGTAGAGTGCTTGCCTTGCATGCCTGAGGCCCTGGGTTCAATTCCTCAGCACCACATAAGAAAAAAGCTAGAAGTGGCGCTGTGGCTCAAGTGGTAGAGTGCTAGCCTTGAGCTGAAGAGCTGAGGGACAGCGCCCAGGCCCAGTGTTCAGGCCCCATGACCGGACCCCCCCCAAAAAATGTATCTGCAGCTTATACCTGTAATTCGTGCTACTCAGGATCACGGTTTGAGGCCAGCCTGAGCAGGAAAGTCTGTGGTATTCTTACATCCAATTAACAATTTAAAAAAATCTAGAAGTAGAACAGTAGAGCACTAGCCTGGAGCACAAAAGCTCAGGTTAAGTGCCTAGGCCCTGAGTTCAAGCCCCAGGACCAGCATCAAAAAACAAAAAAAAGTGCTATAGATGCTTTTGTAAAGCCTCATGGTCACCTCCATTGTTGACCATGATTAGTTACTTCAGTACTTCCAAATGTAAGATATGATCTCTCCTCATTTTGTATTATACACGTTCAAACAATTGCCTAAGCCAGGCGCTGGTGGCTCATGCCTATAATCCTAGCTACTTAGGAGGCTGAGATCTGTGGATTGTGGTTCAAAGCCAAACTGGGCAGGGAAGTTCTTTTTTTTGGGGGGGGGGCGATCTGGTCATGGGGCCTGAACTCTAGGCCTGGGCCCTGTCCCTCAGCTCTTCTGCTCAAGGCTAGTGCTCTACCACTTGAGCCACAGTGCCACTTCTGGCTTTCTTCTTTTTGCTTATGTGGTGCTGAGGAATCGAACCCAGGACCTCAGGCATGCAAGGCAAGCGCTCTACCACTGAGCCACCTTCCCAGCCCACATGGAAATTCTTATGAGACTCTTACCTCCAATAAACCACCAGAAAACTGGAAATAGTGCTGTGGCTCAAAGTGGTAGAGCACTAGCCTCGGAAAAATTGCTCAGGGTGCCCTGAGTTCAAGCCCTATAACCGGCAAAAAAAACCCCAAAAAGACTGGCTTTCTTGGAAATGGATACTGTCACAGACTCTGGGTCTTGTGATTCTTTATAGCTAATTGCTCATTATGTTCTGGATCATGGAAATAGCATTGTACAAGCTTAACACGACTAATGAAGCCTCCTTAAGACTAGGAGTCAATCTTTGGCAGAGAGTGGTTTCCCCTGTCCACGGTCTTTGTCAATTGCCATGTTGCTGATGGAAGACATCAGTCCCTTGTCTCCAAGCTCCTATATTACCTTGGAAGACCTTTGAGATCAATTTATTAAAAGTGATTGGAATTAATAGACAATAAGAATGCATTGACAATCATAGTAAGTCATGGAGCTTCCCAGAAAGACCTTACTAAAGGACAGGTCGCAAGAAAGAAGGTATTTTGCTAAATTCAGAAAATTGTCTTTCTAATTAATGTCGAATCAATAAAACATTCCATCTTTAAATTTGTTGTAAACTATTAGGTTATTACCTAAAATTTCCCCCTTCAAGGTAGGAAAAACTTGGGAATCTCTTGCCTCATAGGTTCCCAAAATATATATTAAATTCACTCATCTGTACACACACAAAAGCCATGAAGAAGACTTTGCTCAAATACTCCTTTGCACGCTTAGAGTTACAGATATCACTAATGAAAACCAAAGCACACATTTTGCTCATGACAATCCACCTTGCTCATCCTTTGACAATAGTATGCAGCATAATTTGATAGACTTTTTTGCTTACTGGTTAGGACTCAAATGATTTAATTCAACTCCTTTTCAAATTCCAAAAGTTCTTTAGTTTGTTCCAGTTCATAACTTATCGCTTATAAATTTTCAGTCTTTAACCCATCTCATAAAAGCTGGAGGACAGATTGAAGACATTCCTCTGGTATTCATTAATCCTAGATTGTCTCACAGGCCAAACAGCTGCTTATCTAATAAGGGATATATTTGAATTTAAGCTTCCATTTAAAACAAAACACTGTCGGGTGGATCTGTACACTGATGATAGTTGGTTGTGTGTGTGTGTGTGTGTGTGTGTGTGTGTGGTTAGGAATAAAATGTATGGCCTTGTACATTTACCACTGAGCTATATCCCTAGCTCTATTGTTGGTTTTATTACAATTAGTTTGTAAGTGCTAGGACATAATTGTTCCAACTAACCATGACAGATGGTGAGGCTACATAAAGCCCTATGCTACTCATTGAAAAGGATACCCAGTCTCACATCCCAAATGGTATATGTCCTGACACCAGATGTCATTCATAGTGAGAACATGGAATCAGATGACATCATTCTTATCCACAATGTTGAAGTTCAAGGTAGCTTCATGGCTGTGCTACAGAGTTCTGCACTCCTTACAACAAGCCTCCAGTGATGCACTTTGACTGCCTATCCTAAGATGCAAATGGTTAGGGCACTTTCTGTTTTTCTTCCTGAAATCATTTTCTGTATGGTTTATGATTCTGGTATCATTCTAGCGTTCTGTTAATCCTATACTTCCATACTTATAGGGAACTCTTATATAAGATGTGAAAATTAATAAGTATTATTGTTTCCCCTGGAGACACCAAACATATTAGTCAACTCCTTGACCCTTGGGGGAGGACCACTTACTTCTTGTGTTTTCCTACCACCACCTTCCAGCTTTCTACCACAATCATTTGCTTCACAATAGTCAGTCGAACTCTTCCTGCTCACACGACAACAATCTTTCTATTTAAAGTATGATTTAAAGCACAAAGGTGTAGAATGTAGTGAAGTGTAGAGAGCTGCGTGCAGCCGCACCTGGAAGATGGCGCCGGCTTCCGCCCTTTGCCTTCCCTATGCCAAGTGCTCTCTGTGGTAAACAACTCCTTATATGGCTAAGGCATAGAATCTGGCTTGCTTCAGTGCACCTGGACCTAATTGGTGGTTCCCACGTGGCGTATCAGGGTTGGCTACCCAGCGGGTACTTAAGGCTGTGGGGGATTCTCCCCGGGGTTGGGGTCAGAAGATTGCTCAAAGGTCCTGAATAAACTGCAGAGAGAAGAGTTCGGTGTCGCGTCTTCCTTGGTGGTCGAGGGGGTAGTGACAGTGAAGTCTTATGATTTCATGTTGGTTGTACATCTATTTTAGTATAAGTTTAATTTTCTTAGATCAGAAACAAGATTCAATCAACCTTGACATATTTTCTAGTTTTACATCACACGTGAATGTCTCAATCTGGTGCTGACAATCCGGGCCTCTGGAGTTCTCCTTGCTTTCTGTAAGTTCGGGTATCTGCCTAAAGAATATAAAGTAACCTCCCTGTATTCCTTTATATCTACTGCTAGTTTCTGTGTCTTACTCTCTCCATTTCTCTCTTTACCTAACTCTTCCTTTCTGCTCTATATGATAGATGATTGGAGAACCGCCTTCTTGACTCCTTATCCCTCCTTGCTGAGGATTTGTAAGTAAAATGGTTTGATCCCATTTCCTAAAAGACAGTGCATTGGATTTGGGCCACCCGTATGAAAATCTAAAGGCTTTTCCTAATGCAAATTTCCCCTAGTTTGCCAGAGGGAGCACGAGGCTGGACTCCCAGTCTGGAGTGATGGTCAGCAGGCAGAAATTGGACACAAGTCAGCCAAGAGCCACAGGGCATCTGCCAACATAAACAGTTTTCCCATCTGAAGGACCGCCTGGTTTCAAGTTGGATAACTAGGCAATAAGCCATCTTCAAAGTAAAAGAAGTATCCTGTAAAAGGCACACTCAACACCCATGTCCAACTCCACTTCATTTCCTGCTAGGGTAAGGTTGCTGGTCACTGGTACTGGAACCCCAATTTAAGTAAGAACTCTCAAAACACTCCCTTCACACTTTACCGCCACATTTCTAAATGGTCTATTGACCAGTGTTCCTCTTACCAGGTATATTATGTGTGATTTAAAAAAATTAAAGGGGGGAAAAAAACCCCATGAATCCATTTGGTGTTGAGGCAGTTTGAAAAGACAGAGCAAGCATCAAAACCAGACTCATATAAAGTAGAGATGTTGGAACGATCAGACGGAGAATTTAAGGTAATTGTGAATGATACACTTAGAATGATAGGAGAAAAGTAGACAACATATAAGAAAAACAAGTAACAAACAATAGCATGAATACTAAGGCACAAAGAAACTCTAGAAAACAAAACATCATAATGAGTCTTTAAGAGGCTTGTAAGTAGATTGAACATGGGTGACAGAAGAATCTGAACTTGAAAATATGTTACTAGAAGCTTTCCAAACCTGAAAAGCAAAGAGGAAAGCAAACAAACAAACAAAAGGACTGAAAAAGGAGATAAAAAAAAGAATATCTACCAACAGTGAGACAATACAAAATGTGCAATGCATGTGTATGGGAAGAACAAAAAACATAAAACGAGAAAGGAACTAAACCAACATGTGAAGCAAGAGTGACTGAGAATAACCCCAAATTAAAGCAATAAATATCCATGAGAGATATTAGTCTGTAGCTTTTTTCTTTGCTTATGGTTTTCTCTCATTTTTGAATTTAATGCTAGCCTCATAAAATGAGTTAGGAAATGGTGTATCCTTTTATCTTCTGAAAAAAATATAGAGAATTAGTAAAATTCATTCCTTAAAGTTTTGGTAGAATTTACCAGTGGAATCCACGTGGACCATGTGTCAATTTGTTTGTAAAAATTATTAATTGCTGACTCAGTTTCTTTTCTTTTCTTTTTTTTAAAATTTTTGATTGTGAACATACTGTACAGAGGGGTTACAATTACATGGGCAAGGTAATGAGTACATTTCTTATCAAGTATTGTTGCCTCCTCCTTTGTTCAGTTTCTTTAAGAGATACAATTTTACTCAGATTGTCTCTTTCATTTTGTGTCAGTCTGGGCAGATCATGTCTTTAAAATACATTGTAAATAATATTCTCTAAATGTTCCAACTGACAGTTTTCGGAATGGATCAAAAGTAAAGACCCAAGGAGATACTGTCTACAAAACCATACTTTAAATATAAAGATACATATAGACTAAAGTTAAAGGGATAAGGTAAAGATTATCAGGTTATTAATGGAGAAATGTCATTTACAATACAATTCCCTTTAGTATATTAGACTAGTACTACATAGAAATAGCATCATCAATGTTTAATAACATATAGTTTAAAAAATATAATGGCAAAAACTAAAAGCATCAAGTATTGGGGCCTCATGTCTTTAGAGAACACAGATATGTAAAGTTGCTTCCCTTTGTTGTCAAATGAACATTTTCTCTATTTTCATTGAAACCCTGTGTCTGTTAACAAAAGAACAATAAAAGCCATCATTCTTAGGCCTTTACAAGGGACTTAAGCAAATAAATGACAATTTTAATTATAAACTTATAGGCTTAAAACTAGGTTTATATTGTTAAAATATTATATGTGTAATTTAGTGTGAAGGAGAGAATTTTATTTACTTTTTGGTTTGGTGGTGTGATGCACTTTGAAATTGAGGTCACCTCCCTCTTTGTTTTAGTTGGTTGTAGGGCTTGAACTCAGGGGGTAAGTTCTGTCCCTGAGCTCTTTTGCTCAAGGCTAGTGCTCTACCACTTTGAGTCACAGCTACACTTCCTGTTTTGAGTGGTTAATTAAAAATAAGAGTCTCATGGGGAATTTTCTGCCCAGGCTGGCTTTTAACTGTGATTCTCAGATCTCAGCCTTCTGAGTAGCAGGTATGAGCCACTAGCTCCCAGTTTAAGGTCTCCTACTTTCTAGGTAAGTGCTCTATACTTGGTCCATGCAACCAGCTCTTTTTGTTTTAATTCTTAATTGTTATTATGAAGTTGATGTACAGAACTATGGTTCTCCATCCATAGTTGGATGACAGGAATGCACTACTGTACCAAGTTTCTGGTTGAGATTAGGTCTTATGTGTGTGCCCAGGCTGACTTTGAACTGCAATCCCAATTGCATTCTCTCATGTAAGGATTACAAGTATGAACACTGGCATCTGACTTTGAATTTTATAAGGTACACAATCCCAAATGTAGGTAGTGACCTTAAAGGTGATCTAATCCATGCTTTGTTGTTTTGTTCAGTTGTTTATTTTGTTTTGCTTTGCTTTTGAGAAAGGATTTTGCTATGTACCCTATATTGGCCTCAAATAACAAACAGTACAGGCTGGCCTTGAATTTGTGATCCTCCTACCTCAGGCTCCTAGTAAGGCATGTACCACCATGGTTGGCCAGGACCATTCTATCACTGAACTACATTTCTAGTCCATATGTTAAATTACAAAATTTTTCATTCATATTTGTGATCCATAGTCCCACAATTTTCGTTTCAATAAAACCCCCAATGAAGAGCGTATTAGTTTTTCAATCTGTCAGGTTTATTTTTGGATAACTGAAATTTTCCCTTCATTTAGAACTAAACTATTTGAGTTTGACATTGGAAGGCAGAGTGGTAAAATGCCAAGAATGTGGCATGTTGAGGCAACTCCATTTGTTTCAGCCTAGTTATTTTATCTAACAACTAGCTGTCTGGACTTGGACAAGACATACAACCTTCCTGAATTTGTTTTTTCCTCTTTAAACTGGAGATGATGATAACAAAAGCTATTACAGTTGGGCTACACATTTTTTCTAAATTGATGGCTCAATGTTTTATATGTAAAATTGAGATCATAAACTCCTTACAAGAGATCTTACTTATTTTTGAGCAGTGAAAATAGCTTTAACCAAAATCCTCTAATTCAAGTGCAATACAATAAAAGATTAATCAACTCTCTATGTATGAATTAAAGCTCCTTTATATAAAAATAGATATATAAAATGAAATAAAAACAGATAGGAGACAACAAAAATGATTATCTTTAGCCAAATAACATTTAGAATTGATCACCTTGAATTGTACAAAGTTGAAAAAGGAATGTTCTTTATAGATGACTTTGAAATGTTTGATCTGAGTCCAATGTCGTTCGTAATTAAAGTATTAGAGAAAATGCCAGCAAAACTTTTCAGCTACAAACTGATAAGGTCTAAACAATTTTGAGAAAATAGTGTTACTAAAGATGTGAGGAGAAAAATCTCATAAAAAATTTAGGATTAAAAATGAAACCTTATTGAATAGAAATTTGCATGAAAATATTAATTTAAAAATGTGACTTGCATTAAGACTTGGCAATTCCATGTCTATTTATCTTGTCTAAAAATGTATTCAAACCCTGGGTGCCGGTGGCTCATGCCTGTAATTCTGGCTATTCAGGAGGCTGAGATCTGAGGATCGCAGTTCAAAGCCAGCCCAGGCAAGAAAGGTCCGTGAAACTCTTATGTCCAATAAACCAGGAGAAAACTGGAAATGGCGCTGTAGCTCCAGTGGTAGAGTGCTAGCCTTGAGCTGAAGAGCTGAGGGGCAGCACTCAGGCCCAGACTGACAAAAGAATTCATACAGTTGTACAAGGAGACATGGATAAGGGAAACTTGTATTAACAATAAACTCAAGGTGACTTAAATGTTTCTGTAGTCATGTGAGAATACCTTATATGGATTTTAAAACATATGTAAACATATACAAATATTAAATGCATGGCAAAATGTATTGTTAAGTGAAAACATATGATACAAAATAATTCTCATTCATATCTTGAAATAAACATATGTATGTGTACATATATATGTATACACAGAAATTTTCTAAAATGACAAGAAACTACGGGTGCCTTTTTTCAGCTCTCTCCCCTCTTCTCCTCTCCTGTCCTCTCCTCCCCTCCCCTCTCCTCCTCTCATGTCTTCCCCTCTCCTCCTCTTTTCTTCCCCTCCCATTCCCTCCTTTTTCCTTCTCCTTCTTTCTCTTTCTTTTCTTTCTGTTTCTTTTTCCCTCTCCCTCTCTCCTTTCTCTTGTTATTTTGTTCTTTTCCCCTCTCCTCCATCTCCTTCCCGTCTTTCCCTCCTTCCTTCCTTCCTTCCTTCCTTCCTTCCTCCCCTCTTTTCCTTCTTTGTTCATTTTGTTCTTTCTTTCTTTTTTTTGGCCTAGCGATTGAACTGGAAGCTTCATCCAAGCTGTACCTTAACCCTTACTGATCGTTTTTCCATGGACTAGGACTATGATCAGATGGATAACAGATTGACTTTATTAGATATTACTTTACATTGCTTGAATTTGTTTCATTACATGTTGTTAAAATAACTACCTAGGATGATTTTAAAAGTCAGATGAAATACTCAGAGTTCTTTGTTGTAACAGTTAAATCTTTCCCTTCATCCATGTGCCAAGTGACTGAAATATCTCGAGATGTTTTTTTGCTTAGGCAGCAAATCTCTTTCTCATCTGTACCCTCCCATCTGGATGCATGAAATGTCAACATTCCAGTAAAAGAATGCATCAAGATCTATTCCTCGGAGGACAGAAATCCTTGGAATAAAGTCAGGATTCCACCAGACTTTCATCAGGATAGAATTCCAATTAACCTAAGTCCATGGAGGACAGAATGTTCCATTAAAATGAGCTGCCATTGAAGAGCTAAAAGAAAAGCCTTAATCAAGGATATCCACTATAAAAAGTGTTAGGAAAGGCAAAGTGATAAGCACATCACAGCAATTATTGGATTACTTGGCGTTTTGTGGGTTGGGTAGCTCTGGCTTGCTTAAAATCCTGGCCCTCTTGCCTCAGCCTTTCTATTGCTGAGGTTTTAGGCATATGCTACCACACCTGTCTTGCTTGGCATATTTATATCTTGTTACTATCAAGTCTAAACTTGGGCATCATACAACTTGGTTCAGGTATCAAAGAAAGAAGAAAAATATTTTAACAAATTTATGTACACATTCAAAAATACTATGTTAAGACAAATTTCAAATCTACACAAAAATGCATAAGAAAACATGAAAAAAAATCTTCCTGTGCCTACCAAGCCAACTATTATCTGGCCGATCATGCTTTTATTATCATATCTATGTTCCTTATTCCTTCCCACATTATTTTGATATATATCTTAGCTATAATATACTTATATCTATAAAAGGTAAGGACGAAAAAATAATTGAACAGGGAAGCATAACGAATGGAAAATTTTGTAGGTAATTTTCAGAAATTAGACAGTTAAGAGATGAGTTCATTCTAAGTGAAATATTAAAATCATCACAAACAAAATATTAAGAATGGCGTTACTGTTATGGAGAAGTAAACTATGTTGGGAGATATTTGGCAAGGAATTAGACAGAAAATGTAGAAATCTACTATAGCCAATCACCATGTTCTTAATGAGTGAGTTTTGGCAATTGAGGGCCAAGAGTAGTAAGTTTTTATGTAGGGACCTGAAAGACTCTGCTTTTTACTTTGATGAGATGGAATATCTGAAAGAATAAAATCTCACTCTCACTTTTAAAGCATTGCTCTGCTTACTGCTATATTGAACATGGTCAGCAGAAATTCTGGGAAGGGACTGACAGACCAGTCAGGATGAAGTTTCTCACATTTTCCCCTGCATAAAAGGTACAGAGCATCTAGTTAGAATATAGGCTCAGTAGATCTAGGATGGCGACTGAGTTCCGCTTCCAGACAGGCTTCCCTGTTGTCTATGCCCCTGGGATGAACAGAAAACTTCCTTTAATGAAGACTTAAGTGAATACATCAAACATCCAAGCAGGAGATGATGGAATTCAAAGTGGTGGTAGTAGGGGAAAAAAGTGCTGTGGTCAGAAAGGGTACAACGCTGGGTTTGTTTCTAAAATGTATTCCTAAGGGTTTGGAGAAAAGATCGGACAAAAGACAAGACAAAGTACACTCGGAGGTTTTTAGCCTGAGAAACTGGAGGCATCAGGAAATAGATTAAGAGGAGCAGGTTTGATTGGAAAATCATGAATTTGGTTTTTCTTTCTTTCTTTTTTTTTTTTGACATCTTCATCTTGAGATGCTTGTTGGACCTACAAATTGGGAAGATGAGTAGGTGATTGGTGAAGGTCACAGGCATGATTAAAAGAGGAGCTGAAATTTATGAGTCTATAAATAACCTTTAATGCTTTGAGAATGGGCCAGATACATTAAAATCTAAGTGCAGATAAAAATAAAGGGATTAAATTTAAGCTTAAGGATCACTCAACATTTAGAGGTTAGAAAGATGGACATAAGCTAGAAAAGAAACTGAATGTTCCTTATATTCCTGACATAGGCGAACAACTGAAAAAGCCTGCCTCTTGGAAGTTCATGAAGAAAGTAAAATCAGAAGATGACTGAAGAGCTGGTGAATGGCTCAAGTAGAAGAGTGCCTGATTAATATTGCTAGAACAAAACTACTACAACAAAAAGAAGGAGGAAGAGATGGAGGAGGAGAAAGAGGAGGAAGAGGAAAAGGGATGAAACTTAACAAATATCACCAAGTCCAGCTCTAGGATGTCGCATAAATCTATATTTAATCTAGACGGTTGAGGATGTAGCTCTATGGTGGAATTTTTCTGCAGCATGCTTAAGACTGTGCATTTGATCTCTAACACTAAAAAACATAATTAACTTAGTAGCCAGGTGCCAGTGGCTCAAGCCTACTATACTAGTTACTTACAAGGCTAAGACTTGGAAGGTGGTGGTTTGAAGCCAGCTTAGGAAGAAAAGTTCAGACTCAATGCCCAAGTGACTAGAACAGTGACAGACTGGAAGCATAAACCAAGTGATAGAGCACCAGATATGAGCATGAAAGTTAAGCAAGATGTTGAAGCCTGGAGTTCAAGTCTTAGTAGTGGTATAGAACAAAAAAAAAAGAAAGAATATTTTAAATTGAAACAATACTTGGATCCAGGGAGCCCAGAATAAAAAGCCTTAGAATATTTGTGGATATTCCTACTACTGGTCAAAATGAAGGAGTCAGGGCTGTAATATGAGCTTTTACCTCATAGATAACTATGAGGATTTTTTTTTAGTTCTAATTTTTATTTTTTATTGTGAAAATACTGTACAGAGGGGTTACAATTACATGGGCAAGATAATGAGTACATTTCTTATCAAGCATTGTAGCCTCCT
>NW_012267217.1:1139270-1163310 GCF_000151885.1 Dipodomys ordii
CCCACCCCCGGCCAAAGTTGTAAAGTTTGTTTCTCAACATAACAACTTGTACATCTCATTGTTGCAATGGGTCCACCTGTATCCCTATTTAAACGATTTTTTTCCCTTCCCCTCCACAAATTATACATATTTATAAGATGAATTTTTTGTTGCTTTGTATGTCCCTCCCCCACGGTATAACTACTGTTTTCACTGTATTCATCTGTCTTTTGTGTTGTTATAAACCTGTCTCCGCAAACTTTTGCTAGACAATAATTAATCAAAGAACTACTGAATAATAGATAGCAGATGAAGTCAGGTCTAACTTGTACACACGCAAAAATATGAGTCTAGAGGTGAAATACAATTGTGCAATGAGTTTCATCTTTGTAGACAATACTAATCTACATAAAGTTGAAAGAGCAGGTTTTTCTAAATTCATGTGTTGAAACTGAATTATCTCAATAATTGTTTTAACTCTCCACTTCACTTGAGGGGCTCTTTCTAAAGCAAAGTTGTGGTGTGGCAAGTCGCCAATCATTCCAATGGTAAAGTAGACAATTCAAGACATTTGCAGCATTTGGAACAGCAAGAAATTTGTACACTGGGCCAGAATGATACCAGCAAAATATTGTAAAACCTTTATGCACCTGCAGTAGATGGAGTAGATCACTCATCTTAACTTTTTCTCCAGTACACTCTTTCTAGTGTGGTTCCTTTCTATCAAGTGATGAACACCTACCTATTGAACATGAGGCCTAATGTGGTCACAGACAGTCATGTTCTGGGAAAGCTTATTGTTTTCTAATTTACATGAGTTATGAAGGGGATGCAGATGGTTTATAAGTAGCGACAATAAAAAATTAGAAAATATAATTTTGCTAGATGCTTAATTAAAAGTAAATATAATCAGATGTAGAAAAGCAATGAATAACAGGATTTTGCTACATTGAAAGATAGGGAGTATATGCTTAAGAAGTAGACATATTAGAAAGTTACTTCCAAACCTAAAGAAGTTTATAGTAATGAACATATTCCAAGAAATTAATAAAGATAAGTCATAAAGTTGTATTTCTAAGAAATACAGCTTAAAGGTTATCTTATATCTTTGTGGCACTTATTAAAGAAGGAGAGAGAGGAAAGAGAGAGCAGGGGAAAGACAGGAAAGAGAGAGAAAGAACTTATTGCCTGAACTAAAGAAGAAAACTTAGAATTGACAAAACTTTGGAGTCTAGGTTTTTCTTGTCCAGCATGCTAAGAGGAACTGTATCACTAACAACTCATTTGAAGATGTTCTCTAAAATTAGAGAACTGACTTTGTAAAGAAGAAATCTTAAAAAAAAAACATTAAAAAGAAGTATTAACTTTGTAAAATCACGTACAATTCTTAAATAACAGGAGAACTGGAAAATAAAGTCAAATAAAGAGCAAGCATCGTTCAACAGATACAGGTAATTTAATATTACCAAATTTATATTACTACTTCTGGTTTAAAATCCTTCCCAGTAATAACCTTTGAAAGATATGCACAGAATAGCCACTGGTCTGCGCAAAGCTCCATTTTTTTTTCCAGTCATGGACAACCTTATTGTTCTTAAGATAGTTTATTTTTTAAAAATAATGCTTTTATTTCTTTCTTGCAATTGAAGATGCAAGTCAACATATTCCCTTATTATGAGCAAATATACTCAGATTTTTATAAGAAGCAGATGTTCTAAGTTTCACATTCAAATGATATTGTTATAAGAAGCATCCTCTAATTCCTTTCTTTCTTATCCTCCCTCCACCCTTTATTCGTTTCATTTCCTTTATTACTCACAGATCTTTTTTTTCCCTCCCCATAGATTTCCATCCTTATGGAATATTATAGTCTTGCAATGCTAAACCACTTAAATCCTCTCCTTCTAATGGAAATGGTTTTTCTCAGTGGTTAAGAAGGACATTGCTCTTGACAAGACTGAGTCTAAATTTCCTCCCTCATTCTTTTGTGCAGCTTTTGGTTTTTTTTTTTTACTGTCCACATTTTCCCCTCAAATGTTATTTTATAGTTTGCTTTCATAATGACATTGCCAATATTATAATACCTGTTATTTATATGGTGTTTTACAGCTTTATAAAGCACTTGCATTTCTTTGGTTTATTACGTTTTGTTTCTTCTCTGTGTATTTTTCAAAACTTTCTTTGATGTAGAAAATGAGTCATAAATAAGGCATATATTGTTATAGACCATCTATTACCAGAATGGTTTTCTTTTAACTATATTCAGAATCATAATAATCCTGTCTTAAAATGCTTTTGAAATTATTAGTTCTGGAATTGCAATCAATAAAGCATTAACAGTTGTTAAAACACCCCAAAATTACATTAGATAATGACATGGTTGTTTTGTTTTGTTTTCCTTTGTTGTTCCTGTAGAGTAATTGTTAAAAGTGTTACCAGTTTCACTGGGTACCAGTGGCTTACAACTGTAATCCTAGATATTCAGATAATAGGATCCTGGTTCAAAGCTAACCTGAGCTGAAAAAATCCATCAGGCTATAATCTCCAATTAACCAATCATTAGCTGGAAGTGGAGGTATAGCCCAAGTGGTAGAACACCAACCTTAAGTGAAAAAACCAAGTGAGCACTAAAGGCTCTAAGTTCAAGCCCTAGTATAAGTACATACACACAATCATTAACAATTTAAGTGTAGAACTATGGAAGCTGGTTCCATTACAAGAGATTTTTGTGGGGAAATTTTTGCTTATGCACATGAGGTATTCTCACATTTTACCTGTTTTCAGTTGTATTCTGAAATGATGCTTGTAACATTTCTTTTATATCAGCAGAACCATTATCTTTTTAGTGCTACAGAGTAATAGCTCCTAGCTCCTAGTAAGGGAAAATAAATATTCTTAAATTTTCCTTTTAAGATAGATTTTTTTAAATCACTTTTCACTGTGAGGCAGAACAAAATAGATTGGGAATTGTCCATAATAAATAACATGGCTTATGATAGTTTAGAGCTATTTTCCTGAAATTTGAGAAGGATATTTTCATAGCTGGATTCATCATACTGAAATCTCTCTTCAGATACTTGAGACATTTTGTCAATTTTTAAAGTTAATGGGAGATGAGATTACTCATAATAATATGTTGACCTTCACATAGACTTTTAAAAAATCATTTATTTTTCTGAGAACTTCCCTTTATTTTACCCTTATGACAATTTTCTGAGCTAAGTGCTATGTTAAAATTGTCCTTAAACTTAGCAGCTTGAAACATTTATTTATCTTACAATTTCTGAGGGTCAGGAATCTGGAAGCAAATTATTTGATTGGTTCTGGCTAAGGGGTTCTTGGGAGGTAGCAGTCAAGATGTCAGCTTGGGTTATAGTGTTCTCAAGATTTGATTCAACTAAAGGATTTGTTTCCAAGTTCACTAATATTGTTACTGGAAAATTTGACTTCCTCATTGTCTGTTAGCCAAAGAAGTACTAACGGCCACAGTTCCTTGTCATAGGGTCCTCTCATTGACTGATTCTAAATGTTTTTCCTGAAAAACTAATTGTTGAAAAATCTGTAAAATTACAGTTGCAAAATAGGAAGGATGGAGACAGAATGCACAGATGGGAGATGTAGTTTTACATGTGGAGGGAAAGGGAAGTTAATCAACTCCTCTCTGAGAAACTTCTTAATTGTTTGGGACTTTCAGGAATCTTGGTCTAGAAAGATTAAACAGATACACCTAAAGCTGTTTATTTAGATGAACATTTCCATTGCCAAGTTCAAAATGAATACTATGTTGCATAAGTTTTAACACATTTTTCTTCCAAATAAGTAAAAATCATGCATTAATTTAGCACAGAATTAATTATAACAATGTGCATTTTATTATTAGTAGGCAACTTACTTATGTACTTCTTGACTTTCAAGAAATGTGCCATGGTATCAAGATAATGAGTTTTTGAAGCAGAGATTTGGGTTGGATCTTTACTTGGGAATTATTGCTTTGGGGCAATACCTGAGTCTCATTGAGACTTAGCCTATTTGCCTATAAAATGGAGAGAACAAGACACAATGCAAGGGCTATTGAGGAAGTGGAATATTTATCGACACCAGGGCGCCTTGTTGGTGCTCAGTACAAAGCTGCTACCTTCACCACCATTACCATTCTTCACTAAGATTAAAAATGAACCAAGCAGTCTGAGCCATTGCAGGTTTTCTGTAATTGAACGGTAGAGATGTCATTAGAATTTCAATCTTTTAAAACAAAGCCCTAGAACTAAATGTATAATTATCATTATCCATGGCTACTTGACTACTGTGTGCCCTTTGGAGAATGTCGTAATATATTCTAATTCAATAATTAGAGGTATTGAAGAACCACAGGTCGCACATAAAAGAACAGGAAATGACTAAATGGCGTTGATTTTGGTAACTTGTGTTTATGGTTATGGTTAGTATGTAATTAGAAACTACTTAGTGAAATCTGGAGTGGGGGGAGTGGGTGAGTGGGGGAAGAGGAGATTCATTATCAGCTCTGGCTAAAGATGATGTAGCCTTTATAGACAGAGAGAGAGAGAGATAATGAAGAGAACAGAGGTGTGGTTCAGGAATATTTGCATTTTAGATTCACGAAGAGAAGCCAGTGAAGAGTACTTGAGAAAGTGAAATGCTTACGAAACTGGAAAGTAACACAATGATAAAACCGAGAAACGATGACAGCCTGGACTAATATGGAATTGCAATGAATCTTTGGGAGACAAAATTGGCGGTGTTTTTTATTGAGTTATATAGATGAAAGGGAGGAATATTGTTCAAGGAAATGGATGACTCAGAGGTCTTGATAGTACTGAAAGGCAAGGACATATTAAATATACATATATTTATATATACATATATATTAATATCTCTATATATGTATATGTACATACATAAACACATATACACACATATATCTGTATATTTCAAGAATAAAAGTTAAGCAGACTTGGTGATACAGTAAACTGATGAGCATTGGAAGACAGAACTATATGAATGACAGGGGCTAATAAAGAAATGGGTTTGGGAGGTAAATTTATGGTTTTTACCTAATCCAATGTGTTAACTCTGAATACTTATGGCACATCTATGTTGTTAGAACAGGTAGACACTTACAATGTGTGTCTACCCTGAAGGCTTGGAGATATGAAGAAACAGGGTACCTTGGGAGTGGAGAGGTATAGGAAAAAAAAGGCTGTGTGGCCCTTGCTGTCAATCATCAAGTCTGTTTGTTAATGAAGAACCAAGTAGTCATCTGATTTGATGATAAAAGATTTACAATGCAGCCAGGAGCCAGTGGCTCAGGCCTGTAATCCTAGCTACTCAGGAGGCTGAGATCTGAGGATGGCAGTTCAAAGCCAGCCGGGCAGGAAAGTCCATGAAACTCTTATCTCCAATAAACCACTGGAAAACTGGAAGTGGCGCTGTAGCTCAAGTGGTAGAGCACTAGCCTTGAACTGAAGAGCTAAAGGACAGTGCTCAGGCCCAGAGTTCAAGCCCTATGACCGACCAAAAAAAAAAAAAAAAGATCTACAATGCATCTTCATGACTTCCAGTTTATAAAGTCAACTTTGTAATTTGAAATACAGTGAGACTCATCTCAAAGTGACTCATTCTACAACAATGGTAAGGGAAATGTTCACATTGTTTTAGTAAGGGGAATTCTACTTGGCATTTTATATTTAAATCTTTAAATTTGCCATAACCTATGTATGTGCTTCATTGCTTATGATCCTTGCACATGTAATGTTCTGTGTGATTGTAGAAAACAAAGTAATGGAGAATTATATAACATGCATCAAAAAGGCTCCCATGCCCTTAGATTTCATGTAGGTTCCATCATTAGGAGGTACTAGAAAGAGATTAGGAGAAGGGAGAGGGGTGGAAGCTATAGAAATCCCCTCTTGCAAACATCCTTTTAAAGTTGTTTAAGATGGGTGGGGAAATGGCCAGTCCCTTAATAAAGGTTATATTCTATCAAGTGAGCAAGCCATCTTAGTTACATACTTTCATTTTTTTAAACTTCTACTAATAGTGCCTACTTCCATTTTCTGCCCTTCAAGTTTATAATGGCCAATAGCTCCTGGATATTGTTAAGTATCCTGGCTTTACCTTTGTAAAGAGAACTTTATGGAAATATTCAACTTGAGAATATCATCTTTGGGTCACAAAGTAATAGACCCACCATTCCTTTCTGTTGTCCTAACAGAACCCCACTTTGGTTAATGTACCCATTTTTCTGTGTCTGGCCCTTGTACTAGAACCCAACACAGGAAATAAGGAGTAAAACTATCTGGGCAAAATACTTCCCTGGTGACTATCATTGTATCACATATGATAGCTACAAAGTTTCCACAGACCTAGTGAAGAAAGAGCTGCTTTAATTCATATTGATGGCACACTTTCCTTTTCTCTTTTCTATTGGACTTGAGTAAAGAAGTGACTTGTCTCATTTGTGGTCAGCTTTTTTTTTTTTTTTTGCAACCACAAGGGGAGCCAGCCTGAGAACAAACTAACCCTGTAAAAGGACAAAGAAATCAGGTAAGCGGCTAACACCTATAATCTTACCTACTCAGGAGGCTAAGATCTGAAGATTTCAATTCAAAGCTAACCTGGGCAGGAAAGTCTGTGAGACTTTGATTTTCAATTAATCACCAAAAAACCTGAAAGTAGAGCTGTGGCTCAAGTAGTAGAAAGCAAGACTTGAGCAAAAGAAGCTCAAGGATAACACCCAGGTCCTGAATTCTGAATTCAAGCTCTAGGACCAGCACCAAAAAATAAAAGGGGGGGCTGAAATATAAAGCTTACAATTATACCAGACTTGGAGCCTATTTTACCTCTAGATCTCTGCTCATAAAATAAGACATTGCTTATACTTGAAAATCTATTAGCGAGAATGCTTGATTCATGCTTCATGCCAGTTCCAAACTGTCTTGATTTGTAATAACTCATATTTACTGAGTATTTAATATTTGATATTCATGGTATCCCCATGGAGGTGAGATTCCTGTTCATCTCAATGATAATGTTTATATAAAGCATGGCAAACTCTTTGCGAAAGCCATCAGGGATAATCATGATGTTCTAGTGTCAATGCCTAAGGCAATTGTACTTGTTTGGTTGCTTGTTTGTTTGTCTTATGATGCAGCCCAGGCTGGCCTTAAACTCACCGTTCTCTGGCCTCAGCTTCCCCAAAACTAGGATTACAGGACTGTACTCTGACTCATAGTTCCAATGTCATGTTTTAAATGTAAATTTTAAATAAAGTTTGATATTATAAACTCCAATTAGGCAACAGAGATTGGTAACATACATGTAGCTCTCTTTTTAATGTTTTTTATTGTGAGCAAGGTAATGAGTACATTTCTTATCAAGCTTTGTTGCCTCCTTCTTTAGAATGTTAAAATAGGAAAAATTTGGCTTGTCCCAAATTTTTGTCCCCCAAATTTGGCATTTGTCTTCACGTAGCTGCTCTTTGGTGAGTTGGATGAAGCAGTTTCATGTGGACAGAAAGACTAAACAGAAAGATTTACAGAGAGAGAAGTCTGACAGCACTTCCCCTAATATAGATATTGTAAGAACAAAAACCATGTTTATTAGTAGTCCTTACAAACAAAACAAAACAAAAACAAAAAAAACAGCAAGTCAAACAAAGGAGGAAAGACGGAAATAGAAGTGCTTAGCACGGAGCTCCCAGTCTCTGTGAAGTGAATTCACATCCGGGTGTGCTGCCCTGAGTGTGCTTCTTTCCTTTTACACTCCCGCTTAGCTTTCCTTCAAGTGTCAAATGAAGCAGGTGGTGGAAAATGCAGTTTGGCATTCCTTTGCAAATTAATCAGTCGGGGCTCTACCATGCCGGGGAGCTTTCAGCTTTGGGAATCTGGCAGGAGTTCAAGAGCAATGTATTGCTTTGAACTCACTTGTTAGCTGTGCAAAATAAACACCATCCACCTTACAATAAAAAAAAAAAAAAAAGCACCAGCAGGAGAAAAAAAAAAAAAGAACATTCTGAACCCCTCCCTTGAGAGACTTCAAAACCCTTCCTGGGGTTGCTAAATTAGGACAGGAAAAAGAAGGCCTGCTTGTGAAAAGAAAGTAGGGGAAAAGAGACACCTGACAACAAACACACACACACACAAATACAGTCACGGAGAACCAATTATGTTTTCATGATCACAAATGCGTTGAGCGTTGGAGAGCTCATGGATGCATCCTGATGCTGCTATAAAATGTTTCCTGGCTAATTATTTGCCAGTACAACTGTTCACTTCCTGTGGTGGATTTATGCTAAATCCTGTTATTAGTCTTGCTCTGCAATTGCTATTGTCTACGACTAGAAGCAAGGCTGAAAGGCTACAGTCAGCCTTTTATTACACAACATGTGAATGGAGATTTGACCCAATGTCTGACCACTTCCCCCCTTTGGATTTTATGTGAGTTTGTTGAGCTCTTCCCAATAAATCACTGGGTTCCAGTGAACTTTTATTCTTTTTTTCCCCCTTCTTCTTTCAACCCCACTACTTGAGGTACATTTATGAATATACACTTTCAAGATAAACCACATAATTTCTTTTTCTTTTGAAATAGTAGTTTAAACTTTTGCATCAAGAACAATTTCCCCAAAATATATGAGACCAGTATTTGATGCTTGGGCCAAAAACACATGATAACATATATAGGGTTTTATGCATGTCCAAACAAACCAACAAAAGATTGCGTAAGTCGAGGAGGGGTTCAATGGTGTAACCCCTCTGACTGATGAACTGTTTAACAAAATGAATATTAGGAAGAAGAAACACGTTGGGAGACAGGAATGGAGCAAGAAGGGTGAGCAAGTGCAATCCTTATATTCAAATGAACCTTATGTAAAAATGGAACTATGTAATGAGGGTAGGAAGGGGAAGGTGAAAATGAGGGTGAACGATGGGAAGATGACTGATCACGATGCATTTGACTCATTACCTGACTTATGGAATTGTAACCACTTTGTACAACTACTTAATAATAATACAAGGTAAAACTGGTCAAAGTAATTAATACAAAAGATTATTATTTCTATTCAGTAAGGATATGAGCCTAGAAAAGTGTAATACTCAAACTAACACAATAGCTATGGTGAAAACTAACACTATCTATAGGAATATAGATGTTGTAAGCCATACAAAGTCTTCTTATATAAGATTTATATTATTCTAAAACTCATACATATTATATGTAATATAATGTGCAATCTATACACATGTATATATTAGATGTATAATAAATAAATATATATATTTGACATGTGATACTATTATAAGCAAGGACATAGCCTTTATACTTAAAACATACTCATGGATATATTTATCAAGTTTTAAAAATTTATGAAACTTACTTCCTAAGATCAAAGTAGATTACGAAAATAAACAATTTAGAATGATAACACATTTATCAGCTTATATGTTTAATTTTTCTTGTTTCAATGCTTATGAACACATCATTATCATTCATTAAAAAAAGTCACTATCAGAATTGCATCTTTGGGTATTTATGAGAGCAATCATTGAAAACTTTCTCATAGGTCATTTTCTAACATTCCCATAGAAAGTTTCATATTAAAATATTTAAAAAATCTTATATAAAATGCAAATATCCTTTATGCTGAAGTTTTGTTTTTCAGAATGAATCTGTTGAAATGTGTAGAGGAACATGAATTTGTTCTGAAATATGTTCTGTTCAGAGAGTTTTAAATTATAAAGTACAGTGAACATGCCAGATACTAGTGGCTGACACTTGTAATCCTAACTACTCAGGAGTTTGAGATCCAATAATTGTGGTTTGAAGCCAGCCCAGGGCAAGAATGTCCATGAGATTCATCTCCAGTTAATCACCAAAAATCCAGAAGTGGAGCTGTGGCTCAAATGATAAAGTGCTAACATGGAGCAAAAAAGCTCAGGGATAGCACACAGGCCCTGAGTTCAAATCCCAGGACTTGCACACTCACTCACACACACACACACACACACAGTAAACAACCAAATAGACACGAGTTAGGAGAGTTAAGTAAATTACTATATATCCAAACCAAAGTATATATTACATAGTTGTGTTGAGAGAGAAAGACAAAGAGGAAGAAGGAGGAGGAGGAAAGAGGGGGAAGAGGAAGCAAAAGAGGAAGTAGATCTGCATTCATGGAAAGAAATTTGTGGCAATATTTTACATGAGAAGAGCCAACAACAAAAATACATGCAGAATACTGTTAAAAATAAAGGCCGACCTAAGTACTTACAGGGGAGTTCTGGAAAGTTATATTGCTGCACATATTTTGAGGACATTCCTGGAATGTGATAGGCAAGGAGACAGGAAAGAAGCCATGAGGCCATTTTAACTGTTTCCCCTATATAACTGGGCAGTAGTGCTGACTCCCTCCTCAAAGCACTCATTTAGTCATTTAAAAAATAAAATAAAATTGGGCCGGGCGCCGGTGGCTCACGCCTGTAATCCTAGCTACTCAGTAGGCTGAGATCTGAGGATCACGGTTCAAAGCCAGCCTGGGCAGGAAAGTATGTGAGACTCTTTTTTTTTTTGGGGGGGGGGGTCCAGTCATGGGGCCTGAACTCTGGGCCTGGGCGCTGTCCCTCAGCTCTTCAGCTCAAGACTAGCACTCTACCACTTGAGCCACAGCACAACTTCCGGCTTTTTTCTTTTTGCTTATGTGGTGCTGGGGAATTGAATCCAGGGCCTCTGGCATGCAAGGCATGCGCTCTACCACTGAGCCACCTTCCCTGCCCCGTATGTGAGACTCTTATCTCCAATAAACCACTCAGAAAACTGGAAGTGGCGCTGTGTGGCTCAAATGGTAGAGCACTAGCCTTGAGCTGAAGAGCTGAGAGACAGCACCCAGGCTGAGAGTTCAAGCCAGATGACCAACAACAACAACAACAAAAAATTGGTTCTAAGGGTTCCATCTCCAAAATAATCAGAAAATAATTCCAGGTGAAGGTATGATTCAAATGGTAGAACACAAACCTGGCAAAGAAAGTGAGCAAGCACAGGACCCAGAGTACAAAGCCTAGTGCACTTGGTCTCACCTGAATGTTCTATTTACTGTGCTTTATCTTTAATGACTGATACTTAATTTTTACATTGTTTCATCCTAGTAGTGAAGGCTGCAACTAGTATTTTATTTTATGTTGTTGTTGTTTGTTTGTTTTGCCAGTACTGAGGCTTGAACTCTGGACTTTGAGCGATTGCTTAGCCATTTCAATTATGGCTGATGCTTTAGCACTTGAGTCATTTCTCTAGTCCAGCTGTTTTAGACTAGTAAATTAGAAAGCCTGTCTCATTGATTTTCCTGCCCAGGCTAGCTTCGAACCACAATTCTCACATCTCAAACTTCAGAGTAGCTAGGATTATAGGTGTGAGCCACCAGTCCTTGGTCTCAATTGAGGTTACATTTGAGATATTGATCTCTTTCTTTCCAAAATTTCAAGGTGGTGTTTTTCAGGATCTTGGTCTGTCTGTCAGTTAGTGGGTTTCCCTTTTCCTCTCCCTCTCCCTTACCCCCTTTTTCTCTCCCCCTTTCCCTTCTCTTCCCTCTCTGTTTTTCTCTCTCCCTGTCTCTCTCTGTCTATCTCTTGGTTACCAGGCTTTGTACTCTGGGTCTTGTGCTGGCTCACCTTCCTTGCCAGGTTTGTGCTCTACCATTTGAGTCATACCTTCACCTGGAACTGCTTTCTGATTATTTTGGAGATGGAACCCTTAGAACCAATTTTTCCAAGTATGACTTTGATCCACGATCCTTCCCCTTTCAGCCTCTTGAGTCACTAAGATCAGCACATAGCTAGGATGTCTATATCTTTCTATATCTGCATTGAATTCCACTTTTTATCCTTCATTTTCTTCCTTAATTTCATTCAGCTATTTATTTTAATTCTTTTATTCCACTCAGCCAATTGTCTCTTTGAATTTACTATACATATCCTCTTTAATTTCATTGATCATTCTTATCATCAGTTAAAGCTTCATTCTTCTTTTTAACAAAAAATAAACAAATTAACTTTATTAAGCTAGTACTTCAGTCTTTACATTGATTTGTTTAAAAAATAGCTTGGAACTTACTGAAAAAGTATACATAATAAATAGAAAATAGAGAGGGCATAATGTTGGAGACCTAATAAAGTTACTGTGGTCAAGTTACTGTGGTCAAGAGAACTTGACACATGATTAGCATTGTTGAAAGAGAAGCCTAAGTACGTGGAAGAATGTTGTGAACTCTTAGGAGAATAACTTAGCTCTGGACCATTTACCAATCAAAAACCAAACCAAACAAGAAAAGACCCACAACAACAAAACACTATCTAGAAACTAACTTCACTATAGCACTATAGTAATTACTAAAAGCACTAGTACTACTATTACTAGTAAGAACAATTTAAGAAAACAAAAATGCCAAGAAACCTTTACAAACAGTTAAATCGAAGTTTTAACTTTAAATATATGGAGATTTCTGAAGTATTCTAAGCTGTAAGACAGGCTCTTTGGCTCAGAAGAGTGACATCAGTGTTCTAGCAATAGCGATGACATTTTATTATAAATGTAGAACCTGCAAATGTACACATTAGTTTGAATTGCACTTGATTCAAAAAAGAATTGTATGTACAAGAGGGTCCGTGTTCTATGTGCAACTTTCAATGGAGCAGTTTATAATCACAGCTAGCTTTAAAAAATGTTTTCTGACTTCTGAAAAGAAATCATGAAAGCACTTCCTAAAAGTTAACAATGTGAATAGTAGGTGACACTGGCTCTTTTTTCTCCTTTGTGTGTGATGAACTTCATGAAACATTATTTCCCAAGGTACGTTTGTTTCTGGACCATACAGCTTACATGCTCTTCTTTCAAAGGCAACTGCCATTTGTTTGACAACTTCATCAAAAAACAACATGGCAAGCTGGAATGTAGAAGTGAGTAGAATTCAAAAGAAATTGAAAAATCCAGGGCACAAGTTCTTGGTTAGCCAGGAATCCTCGGGCTAAAATGCCCAATAGTCTCTAAATGATTGAAAAGTTTCCCATCAGTACAGGATGCCTTTACCAAATGTGATTTCACCAAGGTCACTATAAATGTATATCCTTCCAACACCAGAGGAAACCCAGTTTCAAATTGCATTTTACAATATTCAGATCTCTTTGATATGATATCTGATTTTTTACACCAAGGAATAAAAGGCTTGTAATAAAAGGCTTATAATCCTCCATTCCTGATACTACATCCTACATTTCCTATACTGAGTACCCTATAATTCTTCTTTCTGAATATTCTTTTCTTTTGTTTACTAATGACGCAATGATTTTGAAGAAAGTTCTTGCACATAGATCTTTGGGCAAAATGGTATGTACTGGAAGAATTCTGCTCATCAGCATACAGCAGGAAGTTAAATATCTTCCATGCTGCACAGATCCTCGTGCGGGGTGAAGGCCGCTGTTGCTGACTTTGGTGGGCATCTCTAGATTACCTTTGTCTGAGCCTAAGACCAGTTCGAGCTGCCATGTTCTAAGGTTGCATTCTTAACAAGTATCCTTGGCCATTTCATGCTATAGGTCACCACACCATTCACTGAAAAACATTATTGTGTTTTATTTTATTTTATTTGGTGTTTTAATACTTACTAAAACCCCCTCTAATCATTTTCTTTCCTAAAGCCTAAAGGAAAAAAATTCACAGTGAGTTGGTTGTTCAGGGCCTTAATCTTGAAAAAACAATATTAATATTTGAACTGAAAACATTCTAAGCAACCAATTTAGAAAATTTGTAACCCTGAACATACACTTTCACAAATTTAAGCCAGAATCTGTTGGTTCATGTCACTAATCTTAGTGACTCAGGAGGTTGAGATAGGAGGATCACAGTTTGAAACCAGATTAAACAAGAAAGACTTTGAGACTCTCCAAGGATCAAAGAGCTGGATGTATAGCTGTGGCTTAAATAGTAGAGTGTTTGACTTGATCACAAAAGCTAAGAAACTGGGGCTGGGAAGGTGGCTCAGTGGTAGAGCGCTTGCCTTGCATGCCTGGGACCTTGGGTTCGATTCCCCAGCACCACATAAGCAAAAAGAAAAAAGCCGGAAGTGGCACTGTGGCTCAAGCAGTAGAGTGCTAGCCTTGAACTGAAGAGCTGAGGGACAGCGCCCAGGTCCAGAGTTCAAGCTCCATGACCGGGCCCCCCTCCACCCCCCCCCCCCCCCGCCAAAAAAAAAGAAAAAGAAAAAGCTAAGAAACTGCTCCAGGACCAGCATACACACACAAAAAGAGCAAATTTGATATAGAGAGCACATTGTAATGACAAAATTCCTTCAGTCTTGATTCTTTCCTGTTTCTATTACACTTAATCAAATACCTAGGATGTTCTCTGAGACTGTAAAGAACAATCTGCAAATCTTTATTAGTTTCTTAGAAGAGTAGGTTTGTTACCTGAAGAGTCATTTTAGATATTATGAGGTAGATGAGCCAAATCTTACCTGAAAATCTACTTTAAAAATTTTTTTTCTTTAAGAAAATTGCTTCAGCTGGGTGCTGGGGGCTCACACTTATCATCCTGCCTTCTCAAAGATAAGATATGAAGATTGTGCTTTGAATCCAGAACAAGCAGGAAAGTTCCTGAGATTCTCATTTTCAATTAATTAACAAAAAGCAAGAAATTGAGCTGTGGTTCAAAGACTAGAACACTAGTCTTGAGTTAAAGAGCTAAGGGGCTGTGTCCAGGACTTCAGTTCAAACTCTAGTACTGGCATGGTGCATGTGTGCATGTGCAAACACACACTCACACACACACACACACACACACACAGAAAATTACTTCAAAGTACTTTTTTTTTGGGAGGGGGTGGGTCATGGGGCTTGAACTCTGGACCTGGGCGCTGTCTCTCAGCTCTTCAGCTCAAGGTGAGCAATCTACCACTTGAGCCACAGCTCCACTTCCAGTTTTCTGAGTGGTTTATTGGAGATAAGAGTCAAACAGACTTTCCTGCCCAGGCTGGCTTTGAACCATGATCCCCAGATTTCAGCTTCCTGAGTAACTAGGATTACAGGCATGAGCCACCAGCACCAGGTTTCGAAGTACTTTTATTTGGAAAGTATGTATGTTATATATGTTATATATGCATAGTATGTTATCAGTTAAGTTTTATTTAACAAGTTCTAAATGTAGCACACTTTTGATGTGTTAGATGACAGAGAAGGAATATCTTACCCTCAATGAGTCTTGATTTTGTGCATTTTACAAAGAAATGGATACTATGCTTGTACCACTAACACATGGAGAACTTAAACACTGCCAACAGGTTAGATGAAAAAAGCTATCAAGAGACTTTGGGTGTTAATTCTAAGTTTTCATGTGGATTTACTTCTCTTAAATGTCTGAGATATTAGAATCTAAAACATGCAGATCAAGTAATATTCAATTGTGCAATATAGAAGATAAATAGAATAATTTTCAGTAGAGAATGTGTATTACAGACTATTGTAGCTGTATTATATATGTTGTCATATTAAAGCAAGTATTAAATTTAATTAGAGAACTTAAAGGAGTCCTAAAAATGACAGTAAATAATATTTGCCAACTAACTATTCAAAGTTTTTTATACCTAAATTTGTTTGCCAATAGTGCAAACAGAAACATACTAAAGTTAAATACAGTCTATAAAAAACTCTATGTTCACTATGAGACTAACAGAATACATAAAACTGTTGTAGCTCATGTATGAAACAGATATTGCTCTATTTTCTAGAAATTCATCTGTATTTAGTGGTTCGGTTATTAAAGTCATGTGATCTGCATTGGTGCTTAAGTTCAAAGTTCTTCTTTCTACTATGTTATTTAAAAAATACTTTCTTGACATTTACTTCGGATTTTGTGTATTGAATTTAGTTGTTTCAGTGGATAACAAAGTTTCCCTTTTATGAATTTCATGAGTCATTTTGACATTAAATGATAAATGAGTCGTGCTTTATTCTCTCCTTCCCTAACTTCCTCCTCTACCTTCTTCCTCCCACATATTCATTAATACATTTCATCCATAAAGGTAAAAGTACTTTTTAAAACCATGAACTCCTGAGTCACCATGCCAATCAAATATAATAGCTATATGTCAAGTTATGTTTTCTCTTCTTGATGTTAATGATTGAAAAAGGCTAGTTCAACATGTGTCTTTGGTTTGTTCACTTTGACTATAGTTATTTGTTCCTTTTAAGATGATTATTTTATGTTTATTTTTATGCTTATGATTATTTTATAATTATTATGATCAATTCATATATCAATGTGATCAACAGAGTAATGTTTTCCCAGAGATACTCACATTTGTATCCTCAGAAACTTTACACATGCTATGCTAGAGAAGTTATATACATAGCATAAATAGCTGATGTTGCTCACCCTTTCACCCTCCTTTCTTGATTCTAGGGAAGTTTGTGCTATATCCCCATCTCAATACTATCTCCTTCTCAGCACTAAAAGGGGCTAGATCCAAAGATGTCTTAGTACCCAGTATGCTGATACAATTTCTCTTATTTTTCTGCTATGTGGTCTTTATCATTTCTAAGCAAATGTATTTTCTCCTTCCCCTGAGTTCTCTAGATTTTTCTTATGCTTTAATGTGCTAAAATTTTCACAAAGGTGAATTTTGGATCTGGAACTTTTTCATTCATATGAAAACATTCATGGAACTTCATATGGAAGTTCTAACATACATAATTTCTTCCTAATTTTTCTACTTATCTTTTGGGAACAACTCTTAATTGAATTTTGAGCTTTCTCATCTGATTCTGTGTCACTTATCTTTTTGTTCAATGTCTTATTTCACAGTGTTGCTTTACATTTTTGCAAGATTTTCTAAACTATTATCCACCCAAACTACTGTGTTTCTTCGTCCTCCTCCTCCTCCTCCTCCTCCTCCTCCTCCTCCTCGTCCAACTTCTCCTTCTTGTGCTCTCACTACTTACTTGATTTCACAGAACTGGGTTTGAATTTAGGGCCCCTTGTTTTCTAAGCATGCTCTCTACCATAGAGCCATATCCCTAGCCCTTTTATTGTGTTAGTTATTTTTTAGATAGAAGCCTTGTTTCCTGTCCAGGCAAATGCTTGGATCAGGTGCACATTCCCACATCCATATATAGGTTGGGAGAGGTTTTGTAAACTTTATGGCTTGGGCTAGCCTTAAGTTTTAAATCTCCTATTCTTAGACTCCCAAGTAGATGGATTACAAATGGGAGCCACTGGCACCTGCTGATATTTTTAAATTTTAAATTAGAAATTCTATTTTTAGCTTCTAAGAACATATTTATTTTTCCTCTGGATGTTCCTGTTCATGACTCTCATGAATAAGCTCTCAATTCTATTTGAGCACAGTATTTAAAACTTATTTAGTCTTTTTATAATCCCAGTGTAATTTCTATTTCTTTATCTTGCTCCTTTTAAAAAAAAATTAAAAGATGTTAGGTGGTATTGCATAGCTTTTAGGAATGTAGTTTCCATGAGCCAAGTTTTTGGCTTTTAATCTCAGCTCTATCACTTATTAACTATGTGGCTTTGGACAAGTAATTAAATTTCTATGCTGCTTAGTTCCTTCAGTTGTAAAATAGTGATTATTAACAGTACCTGCTTAACAGAGATTTTGATCCTAAATGATTAAATAAATTGAAAATGTAAAGACATTGAATGATATCTGCTATGCATTGTAGCTCTAATTACAGGTTATCCATATGGCTGTGTGTTCTTACTGGAAAAATGAAGACTTTATTACAGGTGATAAGTGTGGATAAAGCTAGCTGAACTGCAAAGTCGATTTCCACAAAGACTTCTCTCCCAGATGGAAAAGCTGTTCATGGCACAAATGAGTTATATCAATTCAACTGGCAGACTTCACTTTTCAACAGTACATAGGCAGAAAGCCAGAGGTCAGCAGGGCCCTCGAATACCAGAGTGAAGAGAGATTTATCCCCTTCTTCCATCCTGGAAGCATTGGCTTTTAAACAGGAAGCTTGCTCACTTTTTAAAGATAAAGCTCTACAGTGGTTAGCCTGCAGGTAAACACTGAAGGGTTGAAATTCCAGTTTTTCTGCCTGCAGGAAGGATGGGGGAATGAGACTGGCAAAGTGGAGCAAGAGTTAGGCAGCTTGTTTTAATCCATCAATTGGAACTCTATTTTTATTTGAATTCTATCTTTATTTTCTGTCAAAAGCTAACTAAGCATCCTTGTAGATAGTCTCTGAATCTGCGTTTCTTCCCTTTGCTTCTCTGGTCAGCAGCTTTCAGAAGCTCCTGTCTAGGAAGGAATTTGTTGCAATCATTTATGAGGCTTTGACTACACACATTATCTATGGTTCATTCATTGCTATCAGTTTGGTCTTCTACTTTGTCTGAGGCGGAGATGTGACTCAAGGAAGGCATTTTTGTATGTTTAGGATAAAATTTGACTCCTCCCTTCCATCCACCTAAGACAATCTCATTTAGTTTTTATTAATTGTCAATCATTATGTGATATTATTGTTATAATTTTACATAGGAAAGCAAAGAGAAGAAGTTTCTACAGGCCCTCATGATCACAAGATTAGTAAGGGTTAGTATAAGGATTCAGATCCAGATTTTTTTTTGATAAAATTTTTCAAACCGTAAGATCTAAGAATGGAAACTCAATGTGAGCATAAACATTATCAGCACTTGATGTTAAGCATACTGAGGAAAATACCAACATCGATCATGTAGATCTTGATTAGGTGTAAATAAATGACTTGAGTTTTAAAAAAAATTAAGGGCTGGATTTGTTTTGCTGGGGGGGAGAGGGATGAAGTGCTGTTGATGGTGATTGGATTTTGTCATCCTGGACCTTCAAACCTAAGACATGAGTGCCTGTGTCATCAATTATTCTTTCATCAGTTTTGATTAGTGTTTTTGTTGTTTTTTAATCATCTAAGTCACAAGAAATAGTGGGATTTTCACCTTAGGAAGCAAAAGCTCTTAACTCTGTTTTCTGGAATCAAATGCAGAGCAGGTGGAACACCAGAGTTCATCTAAAGCTATCACATAGTCATGTTATCTAAGACAGAATAGAGAAAACTTTAAAGGTCAGTCAGGATTTTTAGGGATTTGCAGTGAAAATACTATCAGACTTAACAAACCAATAAGTAGCTGAATTTTGATTTGAGAAAATAAATACTATTATGTTAAAAAATATGTATGGTAGCCAGGTGTTGGTGGCACACACCTGTAATCCTAGCTATGTGGGGGGCTGAGACCTGAGAATCATGGTTCAAAGCCAGCCTGGGCAGGAAAGTCTGTGAGACTCTTATCTCCAATAAACCATTAGAAAACCGGAAGTGGTGCTGTGGCTGAAGTGGTAGAGCGCTAGCCTTGAGCTGAAGAGCTGAGGGACAGCGTCCAGGCCCAGAGTTCAAGCCCCATGACAGACCAAAAAAAAAGAGAGTCTCACAGACTTTCCTGCCAGGGGCTGGCTTTGAACCAAGATCCTCAGATCTCAGTCCCCTGAGTAGCTAGGATTACATGCAGGAGCAACCAGCACCCTGCCCTGAGACTCTTAGCTCTAATTAATCACCAAAAAGCTGGAAGTAGAGCTGTAGCTCAAATGGTAGAATGCTAACCTGGAGCAAAAAAAGCTCAGGGACAGCAGGCAAGGCCAGAGTTCAAACCTCAGGTCTGACACAAAAGAAAGAAAGAAAGAAGTGTTATGTTGCCTTATTATCATCTTTTGGTAAATGTTCTCTGACAGGAAAAGAATATTGTCTATGTATTAAAAATGATACACTGTACAGCTGTGAAATAAAACAAAGGGCAGTCTTCCTCAGTCCTCTAGTTGAGAGAAATGATCAAATCTTAGGCAACTGGCTTCCTTATTACTTATTTATTATTTGTTTGTTTATTGTGCCAGTCTTGGGACTTGAACTCAGGGTTTGGGCAATGTCCCTGAGATTCTCTTTACTCAAGTGTAGCACTCTACCACAGACTTTCCTGTCTAGGCTGGCTTGGAACTGCTATCTTCAGATCTCAGATTCTTGAGTAGATAGGATTATAGGCATGAGCCACTGGTGTCTGGTTATTTTTTAATTTTTTTTTTTGTCAGCTGTAAGGTTTGAACTCAGTGCCTGGGCACTGTCCCTAAGCCTCTTTGTGCTCAAGGCTAGAAGGCTAGCGCTATTCCATCTGAGCCACAGTGCCACTTTTAGTTTGGGGGTGGTTAATTGGAGATAAGAGTCTTTCGGGGACTTTTCTGTGTGGGCTGACTTTGAAACATGATTCTCAGATCTCAGACTCCTGAGTAGCTTGGATTATAGGCAAGAGCTACCAGCACCTAGCTTAAATAAGATTTTTTTTTAATGAGTCATTTGCAAAGAAAGCTATTCTAGAAGTTATTGCACATATATTTCTCCTGAAGATTAGTGACAGCAGTGACCACATGACCACAATAGGATTAGAATTTCCCTTATTTACACATTTATTACACAATGTATTACACTGATCTAGTACAAATGCCCTATTGCATTGGTATGTAAATACAATTTCAGTTAATTAATATGTGACTTTAGTCTTGCATAACCGAATTTCTTTATTAACTGTCCATTTTATTAACATTGTTATAATTTTCTCTTTTAGATATAGAAACAGTACAAATATAAGAGGTAAGAAATGGGGTCTAGGTTTTAGAAAGTCAGTGCTGTGGTGAATGACAAGAGAATATCCGTGTATTTTAACGACCAATGCTGTAGCCAAAACATGTCTGCCTGCATTCTTTATTTCTCTTAAGTGGTATTTCTTGTGAAAGCTTTTGTTTGTATTGCTGCAGTCCGAGAAAAAAAATGCACTCAACGGTGAGTTGGATGTGGAAAGTTTCCAGAAAGGATGAAAGCACATGCTCTAACCATCACCACTAGTGTGTTTCACTCTCAGCTCAGAACAGAGCTAAAAGTTTAAGAAGTACCTAAAATTCAGGGTGAAGGAGTGTAGTTCAGTAGTAGAGCAGCCGCCTAGTTTCGACAAGACCTTGGTGATTGATTCCCTAGCTCAGGAAGGGAAAAAAAAATCTCTCTCTATATTTTTCAACATTTTATATTAGCATCAGTTAGTTGCACAAGGGAGTTTCATGCAGACATGTTCATATACACATTCAATAAACCTTGCCCAGATTCACCCCTCCATCAACCTCATTCCCCAATCCCAACTTTCATATCAGTCACATACAGTCTGGGTTTCCATGTTCACACATGTATGCCAAATATTTTAACCATCTTTAAGGGCTAAAATGTAATATTTCTCGTTATGATATGGAAGCATCTCATTCTAAGATGACACCTAAGAAGCCAGGGTTTTCTAGAAGGCAGTTTACTTAGAGAACATGAGGAAACCTGAATATCTTCCCTTGAAACTTTTGTTGCAAAGAAATCAGTATCTTTTGTATTCTATAAAGCAGTTTATGCCTATTTCAGAATAAATTGGTGTTGACCCATGTGTGATCAAATACTTTGTACCTGTTACTTGTAGTACAGTTGCACCCCTCATAAATCCCACTTTAATCAGCCCATGGTCAAGCTGGGGAAAAGAATCTATTTGGTTGATTTATGTCTAAGACCACTCTCTAAATGAAAATAAGCATAGCCTCCATGCCTCCCAAATTTAGAGCTCAAATGTGTTTCATATTACCTGCTCAAATATATACAATTCAGTTAACTTGTTTAAAACATATTGATTCCCACTAGGCAGCTCGACCTGGGAGGAAGTGATTTCTGTCTAACTATGGCCAAACACATACACAAACACACACACACACACACACACACAGAGAGAGAGAGAGAGAGAGAGAGCGCGCTCAGAGTGAATGTTTTCACGTTGAAACTGAAGATGTAAATGAAGGCCGGCAGTCTCTGTCTGGTTCTAGTTACAAGGTCTGTTTGTTGACATCGCAGATGAAGGCCTGCTGTGTCTCTGGCTCTGTCTACTCCATTTCCCTTCTAATTAGGCTTTGCCTTCAATTAAGTTAATGATGCAACTTTTCCTATAGATCATTTGCCCTTTCAATCAATTAACAGAATATGAAGGGTGCATCCCTCCTTGGCTTGGGATTCATTTGCCCGAGGGCAAACTGTTCAGCTCTCAGAAGTACCACATAAGCAGAAGCAGGATGTTTACTATATCACATATTATCCCTGAGAAAATCAGGCCTAATGGAAGCCTTCACTAATCAGCATTGCATTATTGATTTGAGTCATGGTAAAGAATGTATGTAAAAATGTTAAATCAGGTTATAAAAACAAAACTAATGAGTATGTTGTGAATATAAAACAATTCAAAAGTAAATTTAGGATCAACAGTACAAAACAGCAGATAAAGACTATTGCCATGTCAAGTAGAATGATGAAGCACACACATATGAACATAGATACACATGCACACACAGACACATGCAGGCACACTTGTTCACACAAATGGTTGTGAGTCAAATGGTTGTGGTTTTGTTTTCTAAAGGGAAAAATAAAAATGATTTTTCTGAGACAAGATAATTTTCCTTTATGGCTTGTCTTTAAACTTTCTGAAATGGATTAAAAATAATTTGGTTTATAATAATAAAAACAACCATAGTAAGATAATTGTGAAACCCATATGTCATATAGATCAGAGTCCAAGGCTTGAAAACCAAGTACATTTTATTACTTGACTTGAAATTTGTGAAAGAAATTTGTAAGAAAAGTTAAATATGAAGGTCCAGTATTTTACTGAAAGACAAAATGGAAATAAACATAGAACTGCTACAGGGTTGCATGTAGATGAGAAATACTAACTCCATAAAGATCATGATTGCTCTCCCAAATAGTGTGCTGTCTAGCAGAAGGTTACTTAGACAAAGGTAGGTACACCTTCATATCCATTTTTTTCCCTATGTAATGAAATAGATGCTTGTTTTCTGCTCAGCTTCATTGAGGTGTAATTGACAAATAAAAATTATATGCATTTGAGGTGTAAAAGAGCTGTTTTGATATGCGCACATGTTGTGAAATTCCACAAAGAAGCTAATTAACACATCCCTTAGTTCAGCACTTCTTTCATGTGTGAGGAGTGTGTTCACTAGCTATTCTCAGGAATTTCAAGTACATGGTCGATTCTTTTGTTTTCTTTTTCTTTCCATAGTCAATTCTTACTAACTCTAACCACCATGCTCATACTCATCCTTTGTATCTATTAGATTGACTTGTAGAATCTACACATAGGTACTTAGCATTGGACAGAAGGTTTAGAAAATTTAAAAACTATTACCATGCTAATAGGGTTTAAAGGAATAGGGTGAAGGGAGGGGGAGGGAGAAGGGGGAAAAAGGAATAGGGTTTATAGAAATAACATAAAACATATGAGAAGGGATATTATTTAAGTAGATTTTACCCATTTCTCTCTCATATCATGGAGTATAGCCATTCCAATTAGCTTCTGGTGTCCTCTTGCTCTATCTGTAGATGAGACGAAGCTCTTCTAAGGCTGTCAGTACTGAACCTTTGCATGCCCACAGCCGAGCAGCTCTAGGGGCAGGTACAGAGGCTTACATTTCCAAATCTTGATAGTTAGGGGTCTATTGCTTTAGCCTTTACTAGCTTCAAACTTAGGGCTCTAAGTAATCAGTGGAGACTCATTGCTCTAGGCTATAATGGTCAGTGGCTGCAGGATGTAGCAGCTACTGGAATCCTTGGCTTCCAGCATCAGAGAACACAACATAGACATCAGTCAGCCATGGCAGGCAGTGCTGCTAGTATTACAGGGCTTGGATAGGTCTCAGGTGTTCCAACACTCAGCCTTATAGCAACAAAGCTCTTAAATGGCTAGTCTGACAGCTCTAAGACTTGAGGTGTCTGAGGTATTTAATGACGTTGTAGTTCTCTGCAACTGCCAGGGACCTAGTGATGAGGGTCCACAATTGCTATTCTTTTTTTTTTTTAATTGTAAAGATACTATACAGAGGGTTACAGTTACATGAGTGAGGTAATGAGTACACTTCCTCTTGAACATTGTT
>NW_012267217.1:1169775-1180730 GCF_000151885.1 Dipodomys ordii
GGGGAGATTAAGCGTTGGAACTCGAACTCTCTTTTTGGTTGGAGAGAGCTGTGGCGTTTCCCTACTGCCCTGTCGCCATCTTGGTCCCCCCTCGCTATTCTTTTCTTTACAGCCCTGTTTCTCTTACTTCAGTATCTTGTTGTTTCTGCCCTGGCTCCTCTCTGGACATTTTTTGTTGCCTTCCTGTAAATATTAACACTATTGCTACTGTCTTTGCTGCTACTGTGGCTGCTGCGGACTTTGCTATTGCTACTATTCTACTGTCATTTCTGCCACCTTCTCTTCATGGTGCCAGCTCAGCCCAACTCTACTAATCATAAAAATCCAAAGTAGGTATGAAAAGACCAGGCAAAAGAAGATTTTCATTGGATCTAATGTTGCAATACCAGAGGACAGCACAGGAGGATGTCTACAGCTGTCTCAAAAGCAAGCTGAACAATCTATTTAGGTAGCCCCAAAGCAGTTTGGCAAGAGTGTTTGCACCAATCATGACAGGCTTTCGTGCAAATGAAGGACTATGTTTTCCCCAATCATAGGCCTTTTGATGGGCCATCAGGAGAACTGTTTCCTCTCTGGCCTGGGCATAAGTGGTTATAATCAGGCTTGTGATGTCATAAAGTCTGGTACAAGCTGTTTGAAATAATTGTGGCACTAACAGTATATTTTAGGGCTGGACTTCTGCTCTGGCAGGAAGCAGCTGTGGTTGCTGTATAGCTTTCTCAAGGTATCCATGGAGTACTCAGAGTTGCTGGTCTGGAATAAGACAGTGTGGCTGGCTGCATGGCTGACAGTTGAATTTCATTCAAGAGAGTTAGGGCTGTCAGGGAGTCAAATCATCTTAGCCACAAACAGCTTAGTTTATTTTAAAGCTTACAATAAAGATTTATCATTAATTTGACAATGATTTAATGGTATGTAACAGTGTTCTAACAATATTGAACTCCTGCCCTGGCACCCCAGTGAGGGGTGGGTCTTCATTTCTTATAGTACAGCAGGAAACTTAAATTAGCCAGGACTTATTACACCTGGAAAGGATCATAAATAATGAGCTATATACATAGGTTATAGAGAATTCATCTTCACAAATGCTGAATATGAAATTACATCATTATTTCAAAGGGATAAGACTTTTTTTTCCCATTTCAGACCTCTGCATTGAGTGATCCCTTAGATTGTTTTCTTCACACCCTGATGAGTATTATCTGTTTTACACTGTAACCTCCAGGACGGCAATGTCCATATAACAGAGCCTCATCATTCTTGGAGAATGGAAGCCAGGAAGAATCATATAAAGAAGTGCCCATGGGAAGACTGGGGCCTTATATCATCAGAACCTGCAAGAGGTAAGAAGGGACTTTCTTCCAGAGCTTCAAAGGGAACATAAGCCTATTGATGATTTGCTTTTGGACTTTTGGATTTCAGAACTATGAATATGCTTGTGTTGTTTTAAGGTACCATGTATATGATAATTGATTTTGTCAGTACTAGAAAATTAATGAACCTTCCCTAATTGTACAATTTCAAGTAGCCATGAATCATATTTACATATAATTTTCTTCACGGTACTTGTCATTTTATTCTAGTATTTATTTGTTTCCTTGTTTATGCCCCCTTACCCCTGGCAACTTTAATTACAAGGTAAATTCTCAGAGGGCAACTACATTTTGTTTTCTATATCAATATTACTTTTAAAATCTACATCCATAGCTAAGTATGCAGTAAGTATTTGTGGAGTACAGGAACAAATCATATGTTCTGAATAGTTTAGGGAAGCAGATTAAATGGCTCTTGGGTTTCTTCTGATGTAAGATGTTTAGAATTTCCAAATTTTGAGTGTGCAAAAATGTTTTTGGTAGCCGGGCCCTGGTGGCTCATGCCTATAATCCTAGCTACTCAGGAGGCTGAGATCTGAGGACCATGGTTCAAAGCCAGCCCCAGCAGGAAAGTTCATGAGACTCTTATCTCTAATAAACCACTAGAAAAAACCAGAAGTGGCTCTGTGGCTCAAGCAGTAGAGTGTTCCTTTTGAGCTGAAGGGCACAGGGACAATGCCCAAGCCCAGAGTTTAAGCCCCACAACTGACAAAAAAAAAATTTTTGGTATAAAAATAGATTACTAGTAGAAAAACTATATATTAAAATCAGTATTGTAGGGTGATCAATATGGTAGAAACTTAAATGTAGATTATACAGGAAAAGACTGTAGAGAGTTTTAATACTTAGGAAGGAAATAATCTAGTTGAGAGTGATAGATTCTACTATGTAATTATAGGAAGGAGGAAGAAAAGAAAAATATGAGAAACACATGTATATTGATTAGAAAATCAAACCAGTAATAGAAATAATGGATAATGTCAGTATGACAGGAAATTTTCTTTTATCAGCTCAAAAAAATTTAAGCTACCCATGGATTGTGGATTTGAGCTTTCTAACTGCATCATAAATCAAGAGATGAATGTATATCCAACCAGTAAGTGAAAAACATTTATTTATTTTTATCCTTTTCTGAGTGATTTGGGTGAGTACATTTGAAGGTTGAATGTATCAAGCTGATTAAAAAAAGTAAAAGGGCATTTTCTGTGAATCAGTGAGTCATCTCATCTGTTTGTTAATTAATTCTAACCAAATGCCAGAGTATGTTATAAAGTTTCTTAAGCTTTCAGTGGCAATTTTAGAATAGTATTCAAAATCCAGTAAATTGTTATGTATAATATGAAAACTGAGGGCTGGGAAGGTGGCTCCGTGGTAGAGTGCTTGCCTTTTGCATGCATGAGGCCTTGGGTTCGATTCCTCAGCACCACATAAGCAAAAAGAAAAAAAAGCTGGAAGTGGTGCTGTGACTCAAGTGGTGCCTTGAGCTGAAGAGCTGAGGGACAGCGCCCAGTCCCAGAGTTCAGGCTCCACAAGTGGACCCCCCCCCAAAAAAAACTGAGTATTTGCCAAAAAATTCATTTGAAAGATAAATGCTAATTGACTTAAAAATAATTATAAGAAACAATGTCAATAAGTACAGAAAAATGTTTTCTTTTGCATGTGATATCATATCCTATATAAAATGAAAATAATTCTGTATTGAAATAGTATTTCTTAAAGTTTGATTCTGTAGTAATAATATTATTCTGTAGCAATAATAAAAGCAACTTAAACTCTTAAAATAAGAGAGAAAAATGGGTCAGTAATCACATGATTCAGAGATTAAGAAGAGAAATTGTTGTCTGAGTTCACTTTTTTTTTTTTTTTTGTCAGTAGTGGGGTCTGAACTCTGGGCCTGGGTGCTGTCCCTCAGCTCTTCAGGTCAAGGCTAGTGCTCTACCACTTGAGCCACAATGCCACTTCTGGCTTTTTCTGCTTATGTGTTACTGAGGAATTGAATCCAAGGCCTCATGCATGCAAGGCAAGCACTCTACCACTGAGCCACGTTCCTGGCCCCCTAATTTCATTTTATAGAAGAGGTAATCAAAATGAGACATCTCAATGATGATAGATTATTGGATCTTTTTCCTTCCCTTATTCATTTAGGTGATACTAAGCTTTGAACGCAAGACCTCAGGTTTATGAAGCAGAAATTTAGCACATGAACCATGCCCTAGGCCTGTGACAGAATTTTTCTCAACTACTTTCCCTTAGCAATTTATATTACGAATCATGTATTTTACATAGATGATTTGAGGAATGAAAGCTTACATGTTGAAAGTTACATTGTATTTCTACCCCGACCCCAATTTACTTGTAAATAAAAAAAAACCTACTATAGTTGATAAAAATCAGAATGCTATGCTATACAGTAAGTCAGATGATATCAGTCTGCTTATGAAAGAGTAATAATTCTTGCAAATGAATTAGGAAACGTTAGGACAGACTGTGATATTACAGTTCAGTTCAGGCAACTATAAGGGTAGATTGTAAAGTTCAGAAAACCTGGAAGTTTGGAAAGCTGGGGACTTGAAGGCTTCCAACTCCTCTTGGAAGAATGCCCTATGCTGTGAAAAGTTAAGGCCATTCAAGGGCATTTAACTACAGAGTGAGAATTCCTATGTCTGTGTTTCACACTTGCCTACAAACTCATCTGAGAATCAACTTGAACAGGTGTCAGAAACAGTGAGTAGTAGAGAGAACAGTATGCCAGATTCAGATCAGAAAGCTTGGCCCTTTCAGGCTTCCATGAAGGGATATGACTGAACTCATCACTCTCCCAAATCGATGTTGAGTAACACGTGACCTCAACAGTGGGGCCACCTTTGGCCATGGCTGACTCATAGCTCACCTGGAGTTTAAATCTCTATCCTGACTCTAACATAGGCTATGATCATGACGTGTACATTGTAGGAATTAAAATTGTGGAGGAACGAGCATAAAGAATATGCAAGGGAAGTTATTCAAAGAACTGAGGGGAGGAAGCTGATGGATGTTGATGTATGGCTGCCTCCCTTAAGCGCTTACGTATTTGCCTATATTCTGTGCTACTGAGTTCTCTCAATAGACTCCCTGACAATAATGTGACCAGGCATTACAATTTTTCCTGGGAGCATCCCAGTTACCCTCTGAAAGTTCTATGCCAGGAAACACCTCTTTCTCTAAAATAAATAAATAAATAAAGGGATAGTTCTTCACCATCATATCAGAAAGTCCTTCTCTTGCCACCTTCCAAAACTATCTAGATCAAATTTTACTCATAAGATGAGTAAACAGCCACTAAATTAAAAAATATAAAAATCTGATTGATAACACTGATGACCAGTAACAGTTTCACTGTACAGCTGGTCACAAGCTTCTTCCCGGCCATGCCTCACCTATTTTTCAGATTCCAGCCAAAGGCAACACGTAGTATTTGATTTCCTTGAGGAGATGGTGGAGAGCTGGGAAGTATTACATTTTATATAAATACCATCTATGTTTTAAGACACAGCTGTATATGACTTTATCGTTACAGGTGGTAGTAAGTATAGACAACAACATTAAATGCATGTTTATGAGTGTAGAACGCTTGAATTTTAGGGCACTTTGAAAAAATATCTCATTTTCCCCCCTCACAGAAACATCAGGAAAATTATAGAGACATCATGACAAAGCCATAAATAAACCAAACTGCAGAGAGAACAGACTCTTGCAGGTTTCCTTGATCTTTGTCAGTCAAAGTTAAAATATCCTTTCTATTTCATCCTGTCAACAAATATCCCCCGGGGTGGGGGGGGAAAGATGGGGGCAGAATGAATCACTTTTGTTTGGGGCTTTTCTGAACACAGAACCTTGTACATGCTAGGCAGGTACTCTACCACTAAGGTACAACCCTAGCTCTAGAAACATCATGTTTTGTTTCTTTTTTTGTTTTTAAGAGTTGATTATAGGTCAAATACAGCACTTTTATAATAATTTAAAAACTCGACTATGCATTATTCTTTATCGTGTTACCTTTAATATATATTTAATGTCTGTCTGTTATCTCTGCATGTACATATTTATCTATCTAGACACCTTTTCCTGGGAGGCTTACCATATTTCTCCAACAAAGTATGCATAAATATGTAAAGCAATATCTAAACTGGGCACTGGTGGCTCACGCCTGTAATCCTAGCTACTTAGGAAGCTGAGATCTGAGGATCGTGGTTTGAAGCTAGCCAGGGCAGGAAAGTCTATGAGACTCTTATCTCCAAAACATTACCCAAAAAGCCAGAAGTGGTGCTGTGGCTCAAGTGGTAGAGTGCTAGCCTTGAGCTGAAGAAGCTTAAGCACAGTGTCTAGGCCCTGAGTCCAAGTCCCAGGACTGTCAAAACAAATGAACAAACAAAATCCCCTAATATCTATTCCTTGCACAGAAATCCAACTTGTCAATCTAAAGGAAAAGCCTCTTCTAAAAAGTCCAAAGATGTCTTATAAGCCACAGTGGTCACATTGCTAGGGGAAGTAAAGAATTTATTTTTCAACTGAAACTGAAGAAAAGTTTTAGATAGAAAGTAAAGGTATAATTATGTGGTTTGGAATTGGGCCAGGGCACTGGAATTCAAGCCTCTTTACTTTCAAGATGTGTCACGGAGTCTTTAATTACTCCACATGGATCACAATCTCTGTTCTGTCTATCTCATCAAAAAGACAACACACCTTTCCTTGATGCCTTATTGAATTGAGCACTTCACTACACAAAATGCAGAACTCATCTTGACCTCTCCTATCTATTAAAATATTTGGGGTTATCTCTCTGTCTCTCTGTCTTTGTCTCCATCTCTCTATTAAAGTATTTGGGGTTATCTCTCTGCCTCTCTGTCTTTGTCTCCATCTCTCTGAAATCTTGCCAAACACAAGCACCAAAGGCCAGGAGAGAGTCATCCTCCCATGGGAGGATTGATCACAGGTGTCCATGAAGTTCTCATGCAAGTCCTAAGGCTACCACCTACCTGGCATCAGCCTGCATTTAACATTGACCTCAACTGTTTATTAACTGTACAATAATGCATATGCCCATTAACATTAGCTTAAATACGAGCTGCAGTTTCCTCATCTATAATGCCATCAATAAATGTTTATCTTTTTTTTGTTAAGTAAATAAGGTGATGTTCAACAAGTTCTTAGCCTCCCACAACATAGCAAGTAGACAATGGATATAAGTATGTGATAATTATTTCTATGCTTTTCTCTAGGTCTCAAACCTGGCACATCATAGGCTATGCCATGAGCAGACGGGTAGAATCAAAGTAAGAAACATAAGCTATAGTCTACTTGTAAAGAGCGTTCTGCATCAGGTTACAAAGTTTAGATGCCTCTCCTATAGCCTAAAAGGAGGGAGCCATTGGAGGGTTTGGATCAAAAGAATAACAAGATGGCATTTGTGTTTTAAAAGTAGGACTTTGGTTACTGGGAGGAGCAAGGATTTGGTAGGAAAAAGACTGAAAATAGTCTCAAGTATAGTGCAAATTTGATCCAAATTACTAAATTGCCTTTGATCCAAATTACTGAATTGTGTAATATTTTCATGCCTTTATTGTCCTTTGGGTTATACATAAGATTGTTTTTTCTCCTTATATCAGATGTCTCCAGAATTCTCTTTTTATTAAAAATAATTTTTTGTGTGTCAGTTGTGGGGCTTGAACTCTGAGCCCAGGCTCTTTAGCTCAAGGCTAATGCTCTACCACTTGAGTCACAGCACCACTTCCGGTTTTCTGGTGGTTTATTGGAGATAAGAGTCTCACGGGCTTTCCTGTCCAGGCTGGCTTTGAACCGTGATCCTGAGATCTCAGCCTCCTGGCAGATGACTCTAAATTTCTAATAGTATTTTTTTCTGTACTCCTTCTAAGGCAAAATGTCTTAATTGTCTGATTCTATGCTTTAACATGCTTATTTCTTCTATTATTTCAAATTCTTATTTGTGATTTCTAAATGTTAGGAACAGAGAATTCAGATAGCCAAACTTGTTAAGATAATGCCTAGCCTAAGAATAAACAGATCTTAGTTTCTTGTTACTTAGCTAATATAAATTGGGTTCCAACACACAAATATCTCCACTTACCAATATTCAACTTATAAATATTCATGGAAATAAAACAAAACAAGCTACAGATGGAGCAAAAGTGCTATAATTCTGATTATTGCCAATAGTATATTAATAGTCACTCGAATACTCTCACTGGGACCTGTGAGAGACAATGTCACTTACATAAACAGAAGTTGAGGCCCTGCTCTGAGACAGAGGGACTAGGGGTCATGTCTTCGTCCTACACTGAGTAATTTTGATTTACTATGTACCATTTCCTTTCTAATAATGGCTCTTCATCTATAGATGGACAGTAGAAATACATGAGGATATTTTTCCCTATTCCAATCATCACTCACTTTTTAAGACAAAACATTGTTTTTCTGAAAATATTGTATTGGAGGTAAGCACTGAAGCATTATAAGATGAAAATATTGCAAATATCAATTTGTTGGGTGTTATGAAGACCAAGATGAGGCCTGGGTACTGTCACTAAGTAACAGTGGCTCTAGAGTTGTGAAGTAAAATTCACCCATTTGATTGACACCATGGCGCATGAACATATAGACACAGAGGTAGGGCAAACCAAAAATATCTAGAGTGTTCAGAATCATGGCAATAGAGGGACAATAAATAGAGGACCCAAACAATCATGGCCAGATGAACAAGAGAATTGTAAGAAATCTAAACGAAAATGCAAGACTGAAGAAGCAGAACAAAACACTTCACAGAACAAATCTGAGGTATCAGACCTATGAAAAGGCTGATAAATGAAAATGATGTCTGTCTCATTCCTCTGGTCTCTCCATGTTTGCTTGTGGCAGGAACCAGTGCAGGTGTGACCCTCTTGGACACCCCTATTGGTGTTGTTGGCACAACTTAATATGGAGGCCAGGAAAAGGAGATGGGAGATGTGGGTCTCTTGTCATCAGAAGTAAGGGTAGATGTGAGGAGCTGAGCATAGAGGGGAAGTAAGTGTACTAGAATAGCCTGGGGAAAGTTGGTTTCAGGGGCAGGACCAGAGTTGCAGAAAGAATATCTGAGCACCTGGGAGATACGCTAAAAGCTTACAAAAGAGAGGTAGCATTGATTCACTCTAATTCTATTCCTCTGTTTTGCTTAAGATATATTCTTGGTTCTAGAACTATATTCACTATTTTAATAACCCCTCCATTTTTAGGCTGCTGGAAAACCTCATAGACCTTGTGAAGAGACACACTGTGGAAAAGTTCTGTGATGGATAGAAGTGCCATCAGCAGTAAAAGTGGAACCATGTTCCTATAAAAGCTTTTTTTTTTTTTTGGAAATGTACAGTTGTGCTTCCAACAACCTTAGTTTCTCCCAAATCATGCATTCATAACACATGAACAGTGCTCTATAATAATTCCAAATTGTGCTAAATGAAAAGAATTGCCTGTCTTGGATACATGCCTAATTGTGAAAGGAAATAGCTTAATTTCAAATATGAGATAGTTTTAAAAATTATATAGTGCACATGTGTAGATTCCTTAAAAGAGTTCTTAATAGGGAAGACATAGTGACCTCTTCTTTGAGAATATTAGAACAATAGTCCTGATTCATTGATATATTATGTACCTAGAAAACATCTACATACTTGAAGTGATATTTTATATTTGGAAGGTCTATGATATTCACTACAATCAGTAGGACTAATTATACATTTTATATCTATCTATCTATGAGGAACAAAGGTGAATTGTTCTTTGAGTCTTCTATTGATAGAATTCTGTATAATTTAAGGTAATTTCTGTCTAATATTTAAAAATCAAGTTGTCCTTCTAAAATAAGTAATTCCATACACAACCAGCATCTGAGGCTGGACATGGAACAGAGTACCTACTTGACACATTGGAGGCTGTGGCCCTAATTTCCACCATTGCAAAACAACAACAACAACAAAGATACTTTCTTACCAGGATTCCAGAGGTTTACAAGTTTAGGAACATCTTAGGCTACATAACAAGACACTATCTCAAAAAACAAACAACAAAAACTCTAAGCCAACGAACCAGATGCTTTCTCTATTTCCCTTCCCTTCCTCTTTCCTTCCCTTTCTCTATTTCTTCTGTTTGGCTGCTTCCTTCCTTCTCTCCCTCGGTCCCTCCCTCCCTCCTCCCTTTCATCCTCTTCTAATACCACCAGTAAAGTTATTTTCCAAAATAGAACCAATGGAGTACAAATAGCTAAAAATGCATTCACTAATAATTAGATATGGGTTGTCTAAAATGTTCTAGATGCTATAACAAGCCCAGAAACAACTGTGACCTAGATGCAGTACTCATCATTGCTGTTTATAGCCTGGTATGGACCCACAAAAGAAGAGATGTATATACTTGAGGATGTACATAGTTCAGGATAAGGAAGACTTAGGCAGTGGCATATGGTGGAGACCTGTGAAGAATATGTCATTGTTTTATGTTGGGATGTGGGGAGAGGCAGAGGATTAAAAAGTGTCTAAGCCGGAGGAATATATAAGGGCAAGAAACAAGAAAGAACGTGGGGAACATTGAAGAATCTTATCTGGAGTTTGGAGGCAGGTGGTGAGACATTTTAGCAGTCTGTAGAGGCATTAATGGTGAGGGATAAATGCTGTGCACACCCAATAGCTCCTGAATACATATATTTAAATATTTCCAGATTACTTAAATATCTAGATCCTCCTCGTGACTTCCGTTTTTAGTTGTATCCTTTGTGAAAATCAAGGCTGGCTTAGCAGCAAGGAAAAATGAACCATCCTGTTCAGACAAGAGTAACACAAGTACAAGCTCTTACTTTGCTTTTACCAGTGGTTCAATAAACAGGTGAAGGTTATGTCACAATAGTCAAATTCAGACGGGATGGACTTGAGGCATCTTTTGGAATCAGAACATAATGTAAGCAATTTTAATCCTGAATTATATAATATTTGAAATTACATAAAACTTCCTTAGGTGGAGGTTCTGGAAATCCATTAGGCCCTCTGTGGGTGCCTCAGCTACTGCTGCCAAAGCAGACTCCCCAGATGAAGGAGAGCAGGCCCAGCCACAGGAAAGGAACTCTGGAAGACCAAGAGCACATCCCAGAGGCAGCTGCCCAGCATGTAGCAAGAACTGGGATGACGCAAGGATTTGGTGATGAGTTTGAGTTTTTCCTATTTTCTTGGAAGGAGATAGGATTCCACAGGCTTCTTGTGCTTTTGAGCATTATGAAATATTACACAAGGACTCTCCCAACATGGAGAGAAGGGAAACGATCAATTTGCTCTTACAGATATCACTGTTTAGAAGCATGTTTTAAATTGTTTTATTTTTATATTTTTTAGCATTTTTAATGGGGTACATAGCATAATCAAAACCTGAGTGGTGACCTCAGAATATGCAATGTGTAAAATCTTTTTTTGGGGGTCTGGTTGTGGGGCCTGAACTCTGGGCCTGGGCACTGTCCCTCAGCTCTTCAGCTCAAGGCTAGTGCTCTACCACTTGAGCCACAGCGCC
>NW_012267217.1:1182860-1189727 GCF_000151885.1 Dipodomys ordii
CAACCCAGATGCCCCTTAGTAGATGAATGGATCAAGAAAATATGGTATATATATACAATGGAATTCTATGCCTCCATCAGAAAAAATGACATTGCACCATTTGTTAGGAAATGGAAAGACTTGGAAAAAAATTATATTAAGTGAAGTAAGCCAGGCCCAAAGAAACATAGGTCTCATGGTTTCCCTTATTTGCAATTACTAGTAAATGTCTGATACCAGCAGAAAAGGTCAGATAAGTTGATGTTAGGTAAAACGAACTCCAAGATAAGTATTCAAATGTTTTTTTCTTTCTTAAGATTGACTCTAACATATTTATAAGGTGATTTCTTTGTTGCTTTGTATGTCCCTCCCCCACGATATAACCCCTGCTTTCACTGCATTTGATGTTGGTATAATTTGTGGATGGGAAGGGAAAAAACAAATCGTTTAAATAGGGATACAGGTGGACCCATTGCAACAATGAGATGTACAAGTCGTTATGTCAAAAAACGAACTTTATAACTTTGGCTGGGAGTGGGAGATGGGAAGGGATGGTAAGGGGAAACAAAGGAGGAGGCTACAATGATTGATAAGAAATGTACTCATTATCTTGCCCATGTAATTGTAACTCCTCTGTATGGTATTTTCACAATAAAAAAAAAAACACAAAAAACCAAAAACCTTTTCCTCAGAGCCCAGAGACACTTCTCACAAGGTTATAATATAAGAGAAGGCACAGAAGCAAAGCTATCAAGATTTCCCCTTACAAGTGACTCAGAGACATATGTGAACACTGACAAGCTTATTGGATAACTGCCAAAAATAGCCAGGGTTTGATATGTATTATCGCACTTGAAACCCACAGTACTCACTTACCATGAAAGGATCCTATTTTTACCTTCATTTTATAGAGAGAACTATAGGATTAGAGTGAACGAGTTACTCAAAATTGTGTAATCAGTGGTTACTTCGTATGGAAATTGTCATTTAATCCCTTCCACTACAAAATTCATGATCTTAATAATTTTCTGTGCTATCTCATTTTCTGAAAAAACTTTCAAAAATTAATATTTTTAGGGTTAAGTCTCTCTCTTTTCACATTCATATATATAGTAGTCACAAGAATGTACCTATGGACTTCTGGCTTTTTGTCCTCGTTGTTTGTTTGTTTGTTAATTGCAGATCACTAGCTTTGAACGGCAATGGTCAGCAATCGATCTCCTGGGTAGATATAATTACAGGCGCGAGCCTCTGGTACCTACCTGGACTGCTCTGTAATTGCTGTAGTATTGTGGATCATTCTGACTTGTGGATGCCCTTATGTTTAAATATTTATGTTCATTCCAGTGTTTCCCCAATCATTTGCTTCTGTGTAAAACTCTCATTCCCCCTTTTGGTAAGTGTAAAGCATAGTGAAAGGATCCATCACATCCATCCCAGGGGACCACGCAGAGGCAGGCAGGCACAAGAGAAAGATTCTTAAGAGGTTTATTAGAGGAGCCGTATTTGCTACGGAGAGAGAGTGCATGGCAGCCTTCACTATCTAGGTAGCAGTAGGGTCTAGGGTTAGGAAGTGAGGCAGATGGGAGTTGGGGTGGGTCTGGGCCGCGAGAGGGAGGGGCCAGCTGTGGGGTGGGAACTCCAGGTCAGGGAGGAGCTCAGGTTTGGGTGGAGCTGAGGACCAAAGGTGGGCATAATGCTTACACGTAGTGCTCACCAAAGTAGGTATTATATGAAAACAGAATCAAATAATACTTGAGTTAAGTACAATGGGGAAAAGCAACGTGCAACTGTCATCTCTCCTTTGGAAAGGAAATTATGCCTTCCCAGTAGGAAAATAATACACACCAAATAAATACTGACATAGTATTTCCCTACTCCTCTACTATCCAAAATAGCTACATGGCTGGATATGATAGCATGCCCTTGAAATAAATCCCAGGCAGGAAGATCTTGAGTTGAAAGCCAACCTAGGTTACATAATGAGACCCTGAGTCAAAAGGCAAAAAACAAACAAGAAAAAAAGAAAAGGAAAATAACAAGATTTTGAATGTGCACCAGAGCCTCAGAGCTGCTAAGGGTAAGGGTAGTCAGAAGGAGAATGAGATAGAGGAGTTATCACTTGATTATGTAAATAACAATGCAACAAGTAGCTTTAGGAATATTTTGTTTAAACTTGTATCCTTTTTATTTGCTTACTTATGTTTTGGAACTGGAGACTGAATCCAGAGCATCATGATGGTAAACACACACACCTTAACCCAGCCTTAGACTTACGTTTTAGTTGTAACATCGATACAGAACTTGATTTTTTTTTAATGTAAGACTTACATATGTAAATTACTAATTCTCATAGAGATATGATTGGGGCTTTTCCTTGGCAGACTCCAAGGTCTACAATCACATTTGTTTATAGAGTAACTGGCCGGTTAGCCCCATCTCCATTTGAACTCATTCATCTATTACTGATGTGCTTGATTGGAGAAGAAGGTACAGCTACTATTGGGAACATCTCCCTCCCATCTCCCCCTTACCATACCTAGCCTTTCAAATCCCTCCTGGATTCTCTATTACTCTCAATGGTATGTCCACCTGCAAAGACAGAAGTGCTCTATCTGGTTTCAGAGGTTAAGCAATGAGGCCTGGGTGCACTTCAGTAACATAATGAGAGTCAGGTACAAGGTTGAACACTTTTGGTGCCATAGGACAGAGCCCTGAACCAAGGAAAGCCTGGCTTTCTATCTACACCATCATTCCATGTCCTCTGAATTCATGTGGTAGTGCCCAAAAGCTACCAAAACCTCTACCTATATAGGTTTCCTGTAACTCCTTATCTGCCATGTCATTGGGCATAAAATCCTATAGTTTCCCAGAAAAAAATTTGCTTTCTATGCCCAGTGCCATTGTGTTAGGGAAGATTACCTCAATTCTTAACTAGATCATTGTAAATTTCCTAACTAGTTCCTCTCCCAGTTCCCAACCTTCTCATTTTTCTCCCTAAAGCTGCTCACAATTCTAAAGACAAATTGCATCACACTGCTGTGGAGGCCAACATTAAAAAGGGGGAATAAAAAGAAATAAAAAACGGAAGCCCAATTTTGAAGAAAAGGGAGACCAGTTAAGGGCAGTCTTTGAAACATTTTGCAAATTGCTCCTATCTCTGGCCTTTTGTTGTCTTTACTGTTCTCTTAGAATACCAAGGACAACAAACTTTCTCTTGTTCCCTGAATAATGTACAACACCCTCTATTTTCCTCATTGTCTTCTATGTTCCTTATCTTCTCATTTGCATACTTAGTCCCAGCTCTGTGAAATCTCAGACAACTTCAGGCAGCCTGTCCCTCTGTGGTTGGAAGATCCTCAGTTCCTATCTCGGTTAGTATTGAGGCTGTTGAATTATAGTGGCTTCATTTTGTGCCTGCATCTCTACAGAGGTGTACTAAATATCTAGAAGCCAAGACTTAAAAAGAATTATCTTTGAATCTACCAAGAAAATATTCTATAAAGAAGTCATGAAGAATGCACAAAGAATTCAGGTGCCATTTGCTATTTACAGAGGTGAAACTGGCAGCATTATAAATGTACATTGGGTGAAGTTAGCTTTATAGTTCCAGATCTTGAATCATATTTTACATTTATTTCTATCTCCTAGATGACATAAATAGATTATGCTAGAGAAAATACACCTTTCCACCTATGCTTTTCTCATTGACAGAAATGAAATTGAACATTTGTTCCTACAGGAGGCAAAAATAACTCTATGAATTGACTTGACAATGATATGGTTGGGGCTAGTTGTTAGCCAGATTTTCACCAGCAATAGCAAGTCCCTACTTGTATGGTAAATACTGTGCATGAATTTGAGAGCACAAAAGCCTGTTAGCAACACATTCAAATGGTATACCCAAAGCATTTTGCTGGCTTTGATTTGAAGACCCAGCAGCAGTTTGTAATGGGGTCTCTTGATAAAATTGTACTTTTCTGTCAGCAATAAGGAAGACAGTGAGAGGAGACAGTTCCATGATTTTCATACCTGGTGTGTGACCAGTGACTTCTTTCATTATTTAATTTAATTTAATTTATTTTTTTTTATTGGTGGTGGGGCTTGAACTCTGGGCCTGGGTGTTTTCCCTGAGCTCTTCAGCTCAAGGCCAGCACTCTACTACTTGAGTTACAGCACCACTTCCAGTTTTCTGGTAGTTTATTGGAGACAAGAGTATTACAGACTTTCCTGCCTGGGCTGGCTTTGAACCATGATCCTCAGATCTCAGCCTCCTGCATAGCTAGGATTATAGGTGTGTGCCACCAGAGCATGCCTATTTACTTTTTTTTTTTTTAAAGAAAAGATCTGCTGGACACTGGTGGCTTACACTTGTAATTACAGCTTCTCAGGAGGCTGAGATCTGAGGATTGTGGTTCAAAGCCAGGCTGGGCAGGAAAGTCTGTGGGACTCTTTATCTCCAACTAACTACCAGAAAACTGGAAGAAGTGCTGTGGCTCAAGTGGCAGAGCACTTTCCTTGAGCTGAAGAGCTTAGGGACAGCTCCCAAGCCCAGAGTTCAAGCCCCATGACTGACCAAAAAAAAAAAATCTTGCTATATAGCTCAGCTGGTCTTTGAACTCACAAGCTCCTCAGTGGACAAATGGACCAAGAAAATGTGGTATATATACACAATGGAATTTTACTCCTCTGTTAGTAAGAATGATATTGTACCACTTGTAAAGAAATGGAAAGACTTAGAAAAAAATTATATTAAGTAAAGTAACACCGAACAACAAGGGTTGTATGGTTTCCTTCATTTGTGGTAGATATAATGTACCTATAAATCTGTAAGTAAACACATTGGGTTGCATGCAAGTGTTTCCAAATGAATTACTTAAAGCATAATAGACTCTCTGGAGAGTTCAAATGGTATAATCTTTAAAAAAGACTAGATCAAATCCCAAGAAAATCAACATCAGTACATCCACAGGTGGGTAAGGCCAAGGGAAAAGGGGTAGACAAATGAAAGGGAGATGGAGGAGAAAATGTAGTCAACAATTCATTAAATATACCACCAAATTATTAAAAGGAAAGAGGAGGGTCAAAGGAAATGAAAATGTTGAAAGAGGTAACACTGTTCAAGATGCATTATACTCAAAAACTGCTTTGTTTCATTTTACCTCCTTTTACAACTACTTAAAGACAATAAAAAATGTGAAACAAATCCTAAAAAATCTAATCATAGTCCTCCCCTGTTAAAATTAAATATAAATATGAATGGGAGCTAGTGGTTCAGGCTTGTAATCTAGCTACTCAGGAGGCTAAGATCTGAGGCTCACAGTTCTAAGCCAGCCTGAGGCAGGAAAGTCCCTAAGACTCTTATCTCCAGTGAATCACCAAAAAGCCAGAAGTGGAGCTGTGTGGCTCCAATGACTGGTAGGTTGCTAGCCTTGAGCAGAGAAGATAAGGGACCACTTCCACGTCTAGAGTTCAAACCCCTATCTAAATAAGCTACAGAGTGGCATTGATGTATACCAGGCACTCTTCTAAGCTCTTCTCAGGTCCTATTTTAATTCCTACAACTTGTAGTAAATACTGCTACTATTACTGTCCTCATTTTATGTATGGGGAAATTGAGAAACTGACAGGTAAGAGATTGGCTCCTGATCCCACTCGGAAACTGGGCTCAGGAGTCCATCCAGATGAAGTCAATAGCTTTTCTTTAAGAAAAGGTGTATGGGGGAAACAAAGGAGGAGGCTACAATGCTTGATAAGAAATGCACTCATTATCTTGCCCAAGTAATTGTAACCCCTCTGTACAGTATTTTCACAATAAAAAAAAGAGAAAAGGTGTCACACCCGCGCGTGTTCACTGATCCACAGCAGTGGTGCTCTCACCCATGAGTTCTTCAACCCCAAGTGCCTTTCCTCTTGCTTTCTCGTTTCCACTTTCACTGACTGCGTTTCTGTTTCTAGAAGTCATCTTCTATGTGTTAAGGCAGGGCCGTTGCTCCCTCCTGTCACTGCCCTGCCAGAAACGGTCTCCCATCTCATTGCCTGGAGTAGGGCCTTCTCTGTCACCCCAGGAACCATGTGCCTCTTCCATACCAACTGTCACCTTTGCAATCTCCCTGGTCCATGTTTATGGACATGCGCTCTGGAAGAGCTTGAGCCTTTTAGCTCATATGTCTTGCTTGCTAAAATTTCTAACCTGAGTGAAAATAGTGGTCAAAAAGTTAAGGTTCACTTATTGATTCACTGTGCATAGTGATATAAGACATGCTGGGGGTTCAATGAAATTGCACCGAGAGATATCTGTCCATGGTAAATTTTGCATTCTCTCTTTAAGAAAAAAAAGGAAGATGGGGCTGGGAAGGTGGCTCAGCGGTAGAGCGCTTGCCTTGCAAGCCTGAGGCCCTGGGTTTGATTCCTCAGCACCATATAAACAAAAAGAAAAAAGCCAGAAGTGGCGCTGTGGCTCAAGTGGTAGAGCGCTAGCCTTGAGCTGAAGAGCTGAGGGACAGCGCCCAGGTCCAGAGTTCAGGCCCCACAACCGGACCCAAAAAAAAAAAAAAAAAGAAAAAAAAGGAAGAAAAGATGAGGGTTTTAAAATGTCATTTTCTCAACTTAGAAAAAATTATATTAAGTGAAGTAAGCCAAGCCCAAAGAAACACAGGTCCCATGGTTTCCCTTATTTGCAATATCTAGTATATGTATGAGTCAAGTGGAAAAGGTCAGATAATGTGATGTTGAGAAAATGAACCCTTAGATATGTATTTTAATGTTCTTTTTGCTTTCATGCATGTGTTTCTAATGCATTTATAAGATTATATCTTTGTTGCTTTGTATGTCCCTCCCCCACAGTATAACCCCTGCTTTCACTGTATTTGATCTCAGTATAACTTG
>NW_012267217.1:1189777-1191736 GCF_000151885.1 Dipodomys ordii
CTCTACCACTTGGATCACAGTGCCACTTCTGGCTTTTTTTCTTTTTGCTTATGTGGTGTTGAGGAATTGAACCCAGGGCCTCAGGCATGCAAGGCAAGTGCTCTACCACTGAGCCACCTTCCCAGCCCTGCAATGTGTAAAATCTTGATAAAAGCTAGGTACTGACGGTCATGCCTGTAATCCTAGCTACTCAGCTGGCTGACATAGGTTCAGAACCAGCCCTGGCAGGATAGTCTGCGAGACTCTTATCTTCAATTAACCATCGGAAAACCAGAAGTGGCACTGTGGCTCAAAATGATAGAGCCTTGAGTACAAAGCTCAAGGACAACCAGTCCTGACTTTAAGCCCACTACATACAACATAAATAAATGTGCACAAGGGAGAAATATGAAACGGGTGATACTGATCAAGAGGCATTGTACTCATAAACTGACACGTTGTATTGAAACGCCTTTGTACAACTACTTAAATATACTCCAAAAGGTTTTAAAAATAACAAATATTATAAAATAATAATAAAAGTATTTTCACTTGTTAAAAATATATGTACACATGCATATATATATACATATTTGCATACATACATATATACACATATATACATATGTATAGATCCATCTCTCTCTCTCTCTCTCTCGCTCTCTTTCTGTGTGTACAAAATATATGCACAAAATTCTGCCTAGTAGTTCAGAAGACTCATAGTTTGCCTTGGGCCCAGATAAACAATATAATAGTTATAAGTTCTCAGCTCACAATTATATATTTTTTATCTGATTCAACCCTAATGATGACTGTACATTGTAATTATTATACCCATTTTATTTTATTTTATTTATTTATTTTTGTCAGTCACGGGGCTTTAACTCTGGGCCTGAATGCTGTTCCTCAGTTCTTCAGCTCAAGGCTAGAACTCTACCACTTGAGCTACAGCACCAGTTCCGGTTTTCTGTGGTTTATTGGAGATAAGAGTTTCACGGACTTTCTTGCCTGGGCTGGCTTTGAACCGAGATCCTTAGATCTCAGCCTCCTGAGTAGCTAGGATTACAGGCGTGAGCCACTGGAGCCCAGCTATTATACCCATTTTAAAGATAAGCAAACTGAAGTTTAGAGGAATTAAGTAATGTGTCCAAGCACAGCTACGCAGAAGGCAAAGATAGGAAGATCATAACCTAGCCTGGGGAGTCAGTCAACACAAGCTGGGTGTGAAGGTACACTTCTGTAATCCTAGCTACTTGAGAGGTAGAGGGAGGTAGGAGGATTGTGTTCTGAGATCAGCCTAGGCAATACCCCATCTGACAAACAAACTAAAAGTAAAAACAGTGTGGCTCACAAGTTACAGGGCTTGCATAGCAAGAAGGGGGCCCTGAGTTCAATTCACAGTACTGCCAAACAACCAAATAAACAAAAGTAAACAAGCCAGGCTATCTCCAGATCTCAAGTTCTTAAACTGCTCAGACTCCAGTTATCTTTACTATTGACCAACACAGATTGATAAGGACACAAAACTTTCCTCAGACACCCTGCACCAGAATCAACTCCAAATGGATCAAAGACCTCAGAGTCAAAGCAGACACTCTGAAAACATTACAGGATGGAATAGGAGAAATCCTAGGTCTCCTTGGCACAGGCCGAAATTTTCTTAATAAAGACCCAGAAACACAAGAAATCAAAGAAAGGTTGGACAATTGCGATTGCATGAAATTGCAGCGCTTCTGCATGGCAAAGGACATAGCTAGCAAGATCAATAGAAAGCCCACGGAGTGGGAGAAGAGCTTCACTAACCATACAACGGACAAGGATCTCATATCTAAAATATACCTGGAACTCAAAAAATTAAATCCCCCAACAACAAATCCCCAAGGAAACAACTACCCAATAAATAAGTGGGCTAAAGATTTAAAGAGAAACTTCTCTGAAGGGGAAAGAAGGATGGCCAATAGACACATGAAGAAATGCTCA
>NW_012267217.1:1203926-1226118 GCF_000151885.1 Dipodomys ordii
AATCCAAGGCCGGGCGCTGGTGGCTCATGCCTGTAATCCTAGCTACTCAGGAGGCTGAGATCTGAGGATTGCGGTTCAAAGCCAGCCCAGGCAGGAGAGACCCTGAGACTCCTATCTCCAATAAACCACCAGAAAACCGGAAGTGGCGCTGTAGCTCAAGTGGTAGAGCGTTCGCCTTGAGCTGAAGAGCTGTCCCTTGAGCTGAAGAGCTGAGGGACAGCGCCCAGGCCCAGAGTTCAAGCCCCAGGACCGACAAAAAAAAAAAAAGGAATCGAACCCAAGACCTCATGCATGCAAGGCAAGCACACTAACATTGAGCCACCTTCCCAGCCCCCACTACCCACTTCTGTTTATGTGGTACTGAGGAATTGAATCCAAGGCTTCATGCATGTTAGGCAAGCACTCTACCACTAAGCCACATTCCCAGCCTTTTTTAAAACTTTCTTTATTGGGACAAAGGTATGGTCACAGAAGCTGGCTTCAAACTTGTGATCCTCTTTCTGGGATTAAAGTTACAGGCCATCATGACTGACTTAACCTGTGTCTTTCTTTATACATGGTTTGATGAAGGAAAAGTATGTATAGGCAAAACAGCTACAATCTATAATAGAAAAAGAGGGGAAAAAACCCTACCAAGGCCTTTAGTTCAGGGCCTCTGATCCCTGTGTCTTATGAGATAAGAATGATCTTTGTTCTGGATTAGGAGGGACATATCTCAAATGTGGTTCTGATGGCCTGTGTCAGCAGATGAAGGCAGGAAGGTAAAGTGGCCTTCCTAGGCTTTGCTCAAATGCCAGGAGGAGGGCAGGGAGGGGGGAGGGGTGGGCGTGGTGTCACATGTCCTGAACTCTGTGTGTGTGTGTGTGAGAGAGAGAGAGAGAGAGAGAGAGGAATGCTACATCAGCAGGAAAAATTATCAATATTTTCTAAGAAAGACATGATGGGCTTAGGTTTTAGTTTATAAGTAAGTGGAGTATATTTGTTTCAAATCAAAGAAATTCAGATTGCATGAGAAGTTGACTTCCTTTACCTAAACCTTTCTGTCACTGCAGGACAAACTCATTCTGAGATGACTACTGTCTTCTAAAACTTCTTGTGGTCAGTCAAATCCTGCATGTCTCTCTAGGATTCCCTCTCTTCATGAGAAGTCCCTCCACTGCTCCGTTTTCTCTTTGAGTCCGTCTTTCTTGCTTCACTTCTAATTAGAGCATGTTTATCTTTTTGTTTGTTTGTTTGTTAAACAATCCTTTGTCTATCACACTATTTCTTAACAATCCTATAAAACAAGATATTGTTATTCCCATGAAGGTAAGGGAAAGGTTATTGTACCAAGGTCACACAGCTGTTACATGACAGACAAGTTCTTGTTAAATTTGCCATACCATGCCAGCCTTTTCAATTTTGGTAAGAGCATCACAAACCACTTGGGTTCACAATGATCTCTCACGTTTTCAAAATCCAGAACACTTACTATCTATTGGATACTGATATTCAAGCATAAACTTTGACATAATATTTGAGTTATTTTATTAGTGCTTCATATACTAAACCAAATGGAAAATTCCTGGAAGGCAAAGATTTTATCTTGTAGTCTTGCTTCATGGTCTTACAAGGTGAAATATGCATAGAAGTTGCCCTCCTTTAGTGATTCAAACTTAAAAAAAAACAACAACACAGATTTGTGTGTGTGTGTGTGTGTGTGTGTGTGTGTGTGTGTGTGTGTGTGTGTACGTGTTGTTCTTGGGATTTAAACTCAGGGTCTGGGCTCTGTCCCTGAGCTCAAAGCTAGTGTTCTACTACTTGAACCACAGATATACTTCCAGCTCTTTGGTTGTTAATTGGAGATAACAGTCTCATGAACTTTCCTGTACAGGCTGCCTTTAAACTGAAATCGTGAGATCTCAGACTCCTTAATAGCTAGGAGAGAGCCACTGGCACCTAGAAAACACATACTTCTTGAAGGGCCATCTAGCCATAACTTGGATTATGGTCTTTCTGGCCTATGAGGTGTTGTAGGAAATTCCCATTTTACAAGCAAGCACATGAGACTTGAAAGATTGAATGACTTGTCTAGAATCCCCCAGGTAGGAAACCAGAAACCAATAAAACGGTGTCCAAACTGATGTGGGGGGGGGGGACTATTCCAAAGAAAAGCATAATAATTATTTTTAGCTGTGCATTTTTTCCTTACATAATTCTCTTCTCAGTATGTTTTACATTATGACAACACTGCAATATCACTTTATTCATAGAAAATAAGTTCTGCCACTGAAATCTACAATGTTTGCCACATTTGTGAATTAACAAGCCTGATGAGGTGCATCTGTTTTCAGATGTAGACAACATATGCAGAATGAATCACAAAGCAGATTATAAATTCATGCAAGTGTCCTAACGAGAATGCTAATAAACAGTGGGAAGGCTCAATGCCAGGTGCTGAGACCAGAAGAAAGGGGGGCTGAGTAATTCTCATGAACATGAATTAACCTCTAGCCTGGGGCTGCCAGGTCAAAAGAGATGAAAAGGAAAGATCATTACAGTTATAAAGAATTTTTAAAAAGGAGACAAAATGTGAGAAAAACGCAAAGGAAAAAAAATCACACCTAAAGACTGGAAACTAAAACAAAGGAGAGCAAGAGCCTTCTTCCGGCCCCAACCATAAACAACAGGCAGAAAGGAAATGGCATCAATTTTTAAAGTTCACAAAAGAAAACATACCTACTTTTAATCAGATCCTCTCCACTTTCCCTTATAGCAATGTTCCATTTGGCTTGGGCAGCTTACTAACTGGTTGCATATGCAGCCCTCCTATAACTTTCCTTAAATTATCCCTGGTTTGAATATCTCTGGAAACTTTTAGTAAAAGAAAACATTGTTTTGTTTTATTTTGTGTTCTTTTTCTCTGTGTCCCTTTTTGAGTAATTTCTGTTATAATCTAATATTTAAGGATTGAAAAATGTTTAAAGTTGCAAATAAATAGCTCATAAATTATATAAATACTTTATAGCCATTTTCTTTATTCAGTAGAGATTGTTGATTGCTTACTATATAGTGAGCCCTATGCTAGAGACGTGTTTCTACTTAGTTTTGATCCAGTGGTTATAAATACCTTAATATAAACTAGCACTCACTGAAACATGTATATATATATATAAATATATACATGCATGCACACATACATACATATATTTTATTCAGCTTTCCTTGTTACTAGCCTCTGACATTACTGTGATATATTTCTTCACAAGTAAGTATAAGTAATTGTCTAATACTATGAAGAAAACCCCATACTCTATTTAATTTCACTAGTTTTTTCCTAATAATTATTTTTGTTTCTTTCATTGTGTCATACAGGATATAGCATTATACTAAGTTTTCATATCTCCTTAGGCTCATTTTGACTCGGACAGTTTCTCATTTTTTAACAAGTAAACAAGTGGAAAGGTTTATTTTGAATCACAGTTTTGGGGTCTTCAGGCCATGGTTACTTAGCTGTGTTGTCTTTGGGCCTGTGGTGAGGTAGAACAAGAGTACAAGACAGGGGAGGCCCATTCACTTCATGGCTGGAAATAAAAGAGAGGAAGAGGAAGAGATTAGCATCCCACAATGCTCTGAGCACAGACTGGAGATCTAAGACTTCCCAGTAGGCCTTCCTCTTAAATGTTTCCACCAACTTCAGAACCAAGCTGAAGAGCCAGCATTTAACACATGGGGCTTCAGGAAACATTTTGGATTAAATTATAGCAATTGCTAACAACATCCACACTCTTCTTGCCTCTTCACTGAGAAAGCTCAGATCTTCCCCTCTCAAAAAAAAAAAAAAAAATGGAGGTAAAAACTTTGCAAGCTTCTCTCTATGCAGAAACTTTCACTCGCAACCCACTTGCTAACCACCACAAAACCCCCAAGCCACTTTTCTATTTTTAGTAAGGAGGGTGTTTTTGAGAATCTCCTTCATTGTGGAGGGAGAGAGAAAGATAAAGAATGGAACAGGATTTTCTTGATTGTATTCTTCTGTGGTCACTAAATCTATGACTGTGTATTCTAATAGAACTTACTATATGGCAGAAAGTAGACATGAGGGTTTTGTGTGGTAGCTGAGATGAACAGCGAGACAAGATCTACATATGATGACACTCTTAAATACTAGCCCTTATTATAGGTATGTCCCAATCAGGCTTTCAGAAAATAATATGTGAATTTGAATCCTAGTTGATCCCAAAGTCAAACAGGAAGTCTAATTTCTAAAACTGAGGAATCATTCTTTCCTTCACTCAAGAAGAAAAACAGTAGCACAGGCCAGCCACAAAGATACACTGGGCTTAACAGCTCAACAATCACTTAAATTTTATAGAACAGAATGTAAACAGTGTTTCTATGCAAATAATTCAATTTGGTTGAATTAACCCACTGATGAAGGCCCATTAGACGTTAACAAATTAGGACTATACAAAGACTGCTTCAGTCTACACAAAGATTGGGGTTGAACTCCTTTAGCACCAATCACCTGCAGGATTTCTTTCTGTGCATGCAAAAACCTCAATGATTCAAAACATAAATCCTCACAGAGGCCCAAAGTGGTGAAACAGGTTGCCACATACCAGATCATGTCAGCTCTAACCCCGAGCCCCATAATTATGAGATGACCATGAATGCCATATCATTTATATAGCTGCAACAGTATAATTTGGATTCCCAAATGTTTGCTTTGCTGACCATGAGAGCTTGTCTGATGGGTCAGAGCTGGTGTTAAGTGTCCATCCATCATGTGGCTACTGGATCTCAACCTCTGATGGTGCCAAGGGAGGAGCTGGTATTTCTAGGCCATTCAACTCAAAGGTCTGAGCTACTTTTACATGTCTCCCTCTTGGAGATGTCTGTCCAGGATTCTTTAAGCTCAAGAGAATAGTACACATATTCTTGTCCCTACTGTTGAGAATATGTTTTAAATAAATCTTGTTCTGACAGTTTTGGGAATGAGCTGCTTGACAACTTGCTACATTTCTATGATATCTATCAACAGTAGCAAGGCATAGAGAAATTATTACTTGCAGGTAAGTTTTACCAGTCAATGTAAAACTGAGAGATGTCAATCTAAGCCATGTTAGAATATGCTAGAGGAGATCCCTTCATTTAAAAGCAGAGGAGCTGGGTGCTGGAAGCTCACGCCTGTAATCCTAGTTATTCATGAGGCTGAGATCTGAGAAGCAGATCTTATTTCCAATGAAGTTCCAAAAAGTCAGAAGTGGAGCTGTGGCTCAAGTGGTAGAGAGCTAACCTAGAGCAAAAAACCTCAGGGACAGCACTCAAACCCTGAGTTCAAGCTCCAGGATTGGCACAGGAAAAAAAAAAGGCAGCAGAGGAACCTAAGAAAACACTGTGTAACTTAAAAATGAGGACAGAGCAATCTTAGCCACTCCAGTTCTGTAGGATTAGCAAATATTCTCCAAATCCATGGTGTGTGGCTTGGAGAACCCAGTGATTTCCTATTTTCTTCAAGCTAGTTTTATGTGGAAGTAGTGTGTGTGTGTGTGTGTGTGTGTGTGTGTGTGTGTGTGTGTGTGGTGTACGCCAGTTCTGGGGCTTGAATTCAGGGCCTGTATGTGTGTATGTGTATGCGTGTGTGCGTGCATGTGTGCCAGCTCTGGGGCTTGAATTCAGGGCCTGGGAGCTGTTTCTGAGCTTTTATGCTCAAGGCTAGTGCTCTACCACTTGAGCCACAGAGCCACTTCAGATTTTTTGGAAGTTCGTTGAAACTAAGACTAGCTTCAAACTGGTCTCCTGAGTAGCTAAGATTATAAGCATAGGCTGCTGGCATTTGGCTGGGAAAATAACTATTAAGAAATATCTAGATGCCATAAATCTAGCAAATAAGTACTACTGATATAAACATGGAGGTTTCTACTTTCAAGTAGTTAAGGTTAGTCGAGCAGAATTATAGATTGAATGTCGTTCTCCCACGGCTCTATTGCAGAACTCCTAACCCTTAATGTGTTAGTACTATAAGCTGGGGATTTGGGGAGGTAATTAGGTCCTGAGGATGGGGCCTTCACAAATGGGATTAGTGTCCTTACAACACGGATCCCACAGGGTAATCCCCCTGCTGAAGAGAAACCAGAAGTTAGAATTCTGAAACCATCCTCCCCAGAACCCACCCAGGATCTGGCATCCTGATCTCAACTTCTATTTTCCAGAACTGCAAGAGCTACCCTGTATATGTTGTTCATTGTAGCATCCTTAACTAAGGGGCCAACAGTTAAAGTGATTAGTGTTGTAATGATCTGGGCATGTAGTACCATGGCAGCATACAGGGAGAAAGACCAGATACTATTTGGGAAAAGTTGAGAGGACTTTATAGAGGAGGTGACATTTGAGATTTGCTTAAAGGCGTTGGCTATACAACCCACTTGGAGGTACATCATTCAGACTATCCCAACTACATTTAGTTAAGATACATCTGTTTCTAGTTACACATAAGCTTTCCCTAAAAGCCTGGACTCAACATACATGGTCCCCTTGACATTTGTAAAGGAAACATCTTGAAACTTTCCAGAATGCCCAAATTCACAAATACTAATTAAGGTTTAGAGGGTAAAGGTTGAACTTCAGCCAGGCTTACTCACTGGCTATGTATGTGTTTCTACACACGAGCCAAGTAGCAGCATACACGTATGTGCTCAGTCTCCAAATGTTGAAAGTGTGACTACACTTAAATCTAATGTCATTCAGAGGTGGTTTCTAAGTTGGTAGTAAGTGACAGAGAGATAGTGACTGAGGGCCAGAGAATCATGTTCTCCCAGAAATATTACTAGGGCATAGTAAAGGGATCATACTGTACATTTGATTGGAAGACACAGGAGGAGGAGATTGGTGTCAGGCTTATGTGACTCAATGAGTTATATAATATCATCTGGAAAAAAATTACTGATCAAGTAGCAATACACTATGCTAAAATATCACCAATATGTCAACACTTTTTCCCCCTCCAAAATCTTTGTGAGTTAGGCTCTGGGCTGTCCTCCTTCCTGAGAGAGGATCGGAGCCTGGAACGTTCTATAACTTACTGTAAGTCAGACAAACCAGGAAGTCACAGAGCAGGGTTTAATTAGCATGATCTAGCATCAAAACCTTCAGCCTTTAACTTTCAACCCTTCTTCTTCAATTAAAGCTGAAAGACTATTAGCATTTGTCTAGAGATGGAAAAGGCACTCTTGATGGATGTGGTGATGGGTAGATCATTGTCCTTCAAGATGGCTTTTGCCATGGCTGTCCAGGACATTTGGGCAGGACTTATTTCACCACTGGCAGGAATCTGGGTTTTATATTTCGCAGGTTGCTATGGCCCATGACAGGAGCTATACATGTCAGGGCCAAATGTGTATTACCAGAAATAGATTGCATCAAGAAGTCTGATTTATACAGTTTAAATAGAAGTGAAAATTCTGGAAGCAAGACCCAGTAGTTTAACTGTGATTGAATCATGCACCATAATTAAGCCTCCTCATTTCCTACTCCTTCCTTCTTCATGTTGCAAATGTATCCATCTGTGACTCATCTTTTTTGAAACATTCCTCCCTCATATTTCTTTTTCTTGTCTTGCTATTTTCTCTATCACTGCTACCTTTTAGCTTTTCTACCAACATCTTATTGATTATCAAAATTGCCAGACTAAGGTGGGATCCACAGTTCTTACATAAGCATTAATAATGCATAGTATAAAAATAAGGACCCTCCGCAAAGCCAGAGGTTATAATTTAATGATTAGTGCAATTAAGAACCTCATATACATGATTTGAGTCTATATATTTTTTAAGAGCTTAATTTTTGGCTAAAAATTTGATGAGTGCTGGAGATATTAAAAATGTAGATCTTTGCTTAGAATTAATAATGGATACGACTAAGGCAAAAAGATATTGTGGACACAATGTAATACTATGATAGGGACCTATTGTAACTAGGTTCCAGAAACGTTTTTGAAGGAAAACTTATCCGAGCCCAGTCATAAATGGTGACTTAGAAATTATTTAGGAGATGCAGATGTGTAAGTAGGAGGAACATGGTATTTTAAACCCTGAGAGAACTCTGAATGTGCGAGAAGACACAAACATGAAAACATGTGGTATGATTGTTGAACTGTACGGAGTGAAATATTGCTAGAAGGTGGAGTACTAACTCCACAGGACCTCAGGACAAAGGACTGTTATGTCTGTAAAAGGAGTATGGGGGCGTGGCCTTGGAGAACCCTGTTGGTATGACATTCTTGAAGAGTTTCTAATTGCTTCTGAGCTATTGTCACATGCTCTCAAAGCCCAGAGTCTTAGGAGAGAGCATGTCTGAGCTTGGCTACTGGGAAATGGGGAAGAAATGATTATGTCCCAGTAACTTCCTCTCTCTCTCTCTCTTTCTCTCTCTCTCTTTGGTTTCTTTCCCTCTCTTTCCTCCCCCAAATATATTTCTATTCTTAACTTCATGTGTTTCTATCTGTATCACTTCATCTCCACATCCTCACATTCATACAACTACATTTGTGTTGTGTACCTGCCAGACAGTTTCCATTAGGGTTCAGTAAGTCTTATTCTTACTGTGGTATTGTCAGTACCAGGCTTAAACATACCCAACAAAAAGGAGACAGTCAATATGCAGCAAATATTTCTTAAATAGAACCAGCGAATAAATGTCTTTTTTATTTTTATTTTTTTTTGGGTCCAGTTGTGGGGCCTGAACTCTGGGCCTGGGTGCTGTCCCTCAGCTCTTCAGCTCAAGGCTAGCACTCTACCACTTGAGCCACAGCACCACTTCCGGCTTTTTTCTTATGTGGTGCTGGGGAATCGAACCCAGGGCCTAATGCATTGCAAAGCAAGCGCCCTACCACTGAGCCACCTTCCCAGCCCCATAAATGTCTTTTTTAAAAAAGGCATTTTATCTCAAATCCCTATAAGATTTTAGTAGATGTAGACTATGTTGTTGTTGTCTTCTTCTTCATCTTTGTTTTGTCTTTGACTTGTTTTTAACTTCATCTTCTTTTCTTCCTTTGGTGCTCCATCCTGGGGCTTTGAACTCAGGACCTGGGCACTGTATCTCAGCTTTTGTCGTCAAGGATAGTGCTCTACCACTTGAACCACAAATCTACTTCGATTTTTGGTAGTTAATTGGAAATAAGAGTCGTATGGACTTTTCTCCCTGGTCTAGCTTCAAATCATGATCCTTAGAACTCAGCCTCCTGAATAGTTGGTATTTCAGGTGTGAGACACCAGCACCCAGCGACATTTCTTAACTCTTATTTATTTATTTAGTGCTATTACTGGGGCTTGAACACAGGGCCTGGGCACTGTCCTTTAGTTTTTTTCACTCAAAGTTCATGCTGTACCATTTGATTCTTGTCTCTGCTTGCAGCTTTTTGATAGCTAGTTGGAGATAATGGTATCACAGGCTTTCCTGATGAGGCTGGCTTTGAACCACAATCCTCAGATCTCAGCCTCCTGAATATGTAGGATTACAGACATGAGCCACTAGCACAGACTTCTTAACTCCCCTCTTGAGACAGTAACTGGAGTCACTCCCACTTTCTGCTTGTTTTAAGGGGCTTATCAAGCCCCTACTTAGGGAAGCTCAAACTTTCACAAAGGAAACCTAGAATCCATAACTCATGCTCACAGGAAAGCCAGCAGCATCCCTGCTCCAAGCTGAGCTGCTTATCTTTCTGGATCTCCAGACTTGGTAAGATAGCTCTGGGTGCCTCTTTCCAGTGGACAGAAGAGCTCCTTTGTCATGTTCAGATGTGAGCTTTCTATTGTACCTCATTGATCAATAGCAATATTAAAATCTAGACCAATATAGTAACGCTTAAAAATGGATCACTTGATTCTGATGTTGCGATGATCTAAAAAGTATGGTAGGCAAGGACACATTATAACAATGACATAAAGTGTAACACTCTTACGGTGGTAAGCTTAAAAATCATAATTATAGCTTTTCCAAGGATCCAATGATGTCATTCAATTGTTGCTGCTGTATGTGAGATTTCCCTGACGTAAAGTGTTAAGCCACTAATGAGGTCTCTTTAGCAATAACTGTCATAGGATGAGTATGCTTCACAATTCTATTGGTGTCAACGATGCCCTGATAAACATCGCCCCACCTGCGGGCAGGCTACTTTTATTTTTTTTATTATTATTATTACAAATTGGCTGTATCTCTAAATTTCTTTCCTTTTGGTATTGGTATTGGTAGCTGCTTCCTTGAGCTGATAGTCATAATTTTTCCTGCTGAGAATAAAATTTGTTCTCAGAATAAAGCACATTTGACTCTTTCTATGCTGCCAAAATGTGAAGTCTTGTGGTTAAGTATTTTGGAAAACTGGCAGGTTTTGTTTACATATTGTGGTCTTTCTCCAAATGTATCCCACACTCCACAAGTCTCGGACCCCTTCCAATGTCATTGCTGTGGGACAAGTGCACGGCAAAGACTGCTGCAGTCACCAAAGCTTTTCTACCACTCAGTCACAGGCTCAGAGGCAGTAGGTGCCAGGAGAGTTTCTTGTGAAAAAAAAAAAAAAAAAGCTGACCTACAGAAATCCCTGAATCTAATTTGCTATACAAATGGAAACCTTTTCTTCTCTAGATTGCATGCAGAGGATTTCTTTTTCAGTGTTTATAGAGCCTTTCATCTGAAAGCAATTTACGCATGTTGGGCCCAATTATCTTAACATTCTTAAACCTTACCAGTATTTTTCCTCTTTAACCTTAATGCATTAGTCTCCTTGGATAGGGTCCTTATACCCACAGCTAATCCGAAACTTAATCATAGAAGTGCTTTGTGAATAAAAATGCTAGCAGACTCTTTGTATTAAGGAAAGAATAAAACATTGGAAAATGACAATGTGTCCATAGAGTCTTACAAAATTAAAACTTTAGCCTTTGAATGACATTCACCTATTACTTGTAATATTCAGCTAGAAGAGATATTGAGTCATGAACCTAACTGGTTTTGTGTCACTTCATTTTAGAAGAAGGCAGCATGGGTCTACCTGCAGCAAAATGTTACCTTAATCTAGAGTCAACCAGTAGTCTAAGCCTCTTGTGGTGGCCTTTGTAGGACTTACCCAGACAATTCATTCAAGAGATATTTACTGAAGTGAAATACAACTTGCCCACTTCCTTGAACGTGGTCTCTGGGATTCCAGAAATATCTCTATTTTCTCTTTCATGAACATTCCTTCTTTCTCCTCTTCATCTATCTGACACCATTCATGTTTCACCTTGCCTCCACTTCTTCCCCCTACCCACCCAATGTTTTTATTTTCATATAGTTCAACATGTTATGTATGTAATATATATTAATCACTGTCATCCCTGCCCTCCTTCTCCCTTTCCCATCAATCCCAGCCATACCTGTGTCTCAAGTTTCCTGGTTCCCTTTCTACCTCTGATGACTTGTTTGCTAACTCTTCCTCTTTCCATGCATTCATTTTCCCTCCTTCCCTTAGCCCCCACTCCCTTCAGCCAAGACAGGGTTCAGCTTCTTCTACCTTCCCTTCTTTGGGAGTCACCTTCCTACCTTATGCCTGGGTCATATGCTCTTTCTAAGACGGAGCTCTACCATGTTGATCACTGACATGTGACAAAAGATGTTGACAAAAGTGAATGCAGTTCATGAGGACCTTATAAACTTGAAGCATTTGGCCTTTTTCTTGAAGGGAATGAGGTGCTTTGTAAGGACTTTAGAGCAACTGTGGGAATTGCTACTACTTATGAAATGTCTTGGCAGGAATGAATCTGGACCTTCCCTGTCCTGGGGAGAGGAGGTACATGAGTTGTTTTGATGGATGGCAGTGACCATGAAGGTAGAGAAAAGTTGAATTATTTGACTAAGAATCAATTGGGTGAGTCTGTCACAATGATGGCCTAGATGCAGGACAAAGTGGAGGCAAAGATAAAGCTCAGGGTTTTGCTTATTCCTTTCCCTACTGCCACTGAGGTAACACCATTGATCCAGTGTTCCTGAATTCATCTGTGTGGTTTATTGGGTAACAATCATCTTCATTCCAGACACTCTTGAGAGGAAGCAATATATCAGCTCCTCAGACATGGCTGCATTATGCTAAGTAGTAAACTTGCAGAATGTGACAGTAACTGACAGGCAACCTGAAATAAACAGTGTAAACACTGATAAATCCTGCGACCGTTTCCAAGAACCCCTTTACCTCATGTGCAACCTTCCCTCCACCACCCCTCAGCTCTCCATGCACCATGATTTCTTGTCTGTTCGGTTTGTAAATGACAGAAGAGACATGTGAGTTCTGAATCTGTGTTCCCTCATTGAGTAGGGCTCAGTCCTGAAATTCCTGCCTTTGGTATCCGCTTCCTTCCTTCTTTCGCCCAAATTTATATACCCAACCTGCTCCAAAAAGAGAAGCTCAGCTTTAACTGTTTTATACAACTGGTTTCTGCAGACTATTGCACTTGACTAAAGTAACAACAACAAAAAAGAGCCACAAGAAAAGATGTTGAAGTTACCACGCTTTGCAGCTATCTCTTCCCACCCTGGGAGTTAGTTAAGTTACTAGCCAAGGGCAAATCGTCATATCTCCCAGACTTCAGATACCTCCCACATCAGCTCACATTTCCATCTACTCATCTACTGAGTCAAAATAGAATTGGTTAAGTGGCCCAAAGAGGTAAAGATCACTTTAAACGTCAGTTTTGGTAGGTCAGTGGTGACCCACACCTGTAATCCTAGCTACTGAGGAGGCTGAGATCTGAGGATCATGGTTTAAAGCCAGCCGGGGACAAGAAAGTGCTTGAGACTCTTATCTCCAATTAACTACAAAAAAAAAAAAAAAAAAGCTGGAAATGGAGCTGTGGCTTAAGTGGTAGAGTGCTTGCTTTGAGTAAAAAAGCTCAAGCACACCACTAAGCCTGAGTTCAAGTCCCAGGACAGTTTCATTGTTACAACTTATGCCTAGTAAAGTGAATCAATTTCACCAATACAATTTGGTGAGTTTTGACCAAGTGTGCCTGTGTGAAACAAATGCCATTATTTCCGCCTGGTTCCTTTCACATAGTATGGTCATTTTCAAGCTCACCCATTTGATTTAATACTTACCCTTCACTTTTCATTGCTGAGTAGCATTTCATTGTACAGATGTGCATTTTATTTATTTGCCCGTTGATTAATATTTAGATTATTTTTTATTTGTGTCTATAGTGAACGTAGTTGCTATGAATGTTCTTTTTTGGTTTGTTTTTGGTGTGGCTTAAAAATGTTATCTGAAGGGGGGAGGGGGGAGGCTGGGAAGGGATGTGAAGGGTAAACAAAGGAGGAGGCTGCAATGCTTGGTAAGAAATGTACGCATTATCCTGCCCATGTAATTGTAACCCCTCTGTACAGTATGTTCGCAAATAAAATAAAATAAAATTTAAAAAACAAAGAGAAGATTAAAGGGTGAACAATATCCAAACCCATTGTATTGGTGGATAAAGAAAGCAAAATGAAAATGAGGGGAGGTGTAACAAGTTTGACAAGCAATGTACTTACTACCTTACTTATGTAACTAGAATTCCTTTGTATATCACCTTGACAGTAAAAAAAGAAAGAAAGCAAAAAAAAAAAATGTTATCTGAAGTGCAAAATGGCATTTAAATATACTTACTATAGAATAAGATCATTCTGGCTTCTGTAGGATATTTGTTTCATGGAAAAGCAATGATTATTTATTGATTTTTGTGAGCAAATATGGATTTAATGCATATAGCATTTTCCTGCTATCAATATACAATGTTATTTTAAAAAGAAATTGCAACATTTCCTTTTTTGGGGGGGGGTCTGGTCGTGGGGCCTGAACTCTGGGCCTGGGCACTGTCCCTCAGTTCTTCGCTCAAGGCTAGCACTCTACCACTTGAGCCACAGCGCCACTTCCGGCTTTTTTCTTTTTGCTTATGTGGTGCTGAGGAATCGAACCCAGGGCCTCATGCATGCAAGGCAAGCGTTCTACCACTGAGCCACCTTCCCAGCCCCAGAAATTGCAACATTTCTGATAACAGGTATGCACAAACAAAAATTTCAAGGCAATATAAAAAATTTAAATATACAGGGTTTTTTTGTAAGAAGCAGGGTTTAATCAGTAAGTATGTTAAGACTTCAGGCTACATTCACATGCACTGAAATCCCTTTGACTCCAGGGAACTTGTGCCCATAAACTGAGGGAAAAAATTACATGCAGCGATTGTCTTAATCACAATAGAGTTGCTGTTGAGATAGAAAAGGATCTCACCAGGGCTCTGCATGGGGGAGGAGGTGGGGATTGACTTCTTATTTGTTCTCTGACTATTGAACTTAAAGGAATAGCCACTTGTTTCATATTTCATATTGCTGCTGCTCTAAATAAAGATCAAGTGAATCGAGTTTTACCTTTATCTTGAAGCCCTTCCAGACTGCAAACAAAGCAAACACCCCAAATGCCAGTTTCATCTATACACATCCCTTACATAAAAATAATCTCTTTTTAAAAATTTATTACATTTTTGAAAAAAATTCTTTGATTTCTAGGTAACAAATGTCATGAATCTACTTCTTCCAATAGTGTTGCAATATCATATCCTTGAAGAGCTTTCTGTGCCAGTATTAGGAGACAGATACCATGAAAAGACTTAGATTAGCCGGGTGCTAACTGATTGCTGGCTGATTGGGGTTAGCTTGCCCTCTCTTTCTATCTCTTCCTGTTTGATTGTTTAATCCTGCATCCAATATAGATTTCCAGTGTGCATTTCAAATTTGCCCCTCGGTGTGTGTCAGCTACCCTGTCTATGCCCACATGTGGTTTTGCCTACAGTAGATCCTGAGAGGGCTGAGGTTTTCCTAGGCCTATGTTCATCCTATTATAGCCTTGATTCTATGAAGCGCATCAGAGCCTGTCTTTTCCTGGGTATGCAACTTTAGAGTACAGTCATGAGCAACATGCAATTTCCTGAACAACTCTCAAGGGCTTACAATGACTAGAGCCAAGTGTTGAGTTGGGAGAGTTTCCCAGAAGAAGATGAGAATGCCCACAGTACAAGCAATTGCATTACACTGAAGTTCACTTTTATTAGTCACATAGTATATAATTATGCATCCCTCCACAATGAGATCTCAAGTTAGAACCTGAACTCACAGTTTTTTTTCCACATGTGCTTTCTATGTTTAATGTTCTTTTGGTGTGTCTACTTTATAGCTAATGCAAGTATTAGACATCTAGTCCTACAGATTAGACAATCTCATTTCTTTGTTTTCTGTTTACTCTGATATTGTGAGTTGGCAAGTCTTTCTTTTGTAAAATAATCTTTTGAGACAGAGTCTTGCTATGTATTCTAGATGACTCAATTCTTGATTATCCTTCCTCAGCCTCCCAAGAACTAGGTTATAGGAGTGAAGCACTATGCCTGGTTTGCCAAGTCCTTTTGATGCTACATCTACATCTTCTTTTCAAGTAAAGTTTCTCATCATTCTCTACTAGGACTATTGCAATGCATGAATCCCGGATCTCACTTAGTTCTACTGAACAACAAATATTTGAACTGCTGACAGGGTCATCTTCCAAAAACACATTTCAGAAACACCAACCTCCTTTTTTTCTTTTTGTGGGGCTTGAATTCAGTGTCTGGGTGGTGTCCCTGAGCTGCTTCACTCAAGGCTAGCACTTTACCACTTTGAGTTACAGCTCCACTTCCAGTACTCTGCTGGTTAATTGTAGATAAGAATCTCACAGCTTTTTCTGCTTAGGATGGCTTTGAACTGTGATCCTCAGATCACAGCCTCCCAGGTATTTAAGATTATAGGCCTGAGACACCAGCTGCAAGGTTTCATAGCTTTGCTTTGTTCAATGAAATAAATTCTAAAGCATATATAGGCTGACAGGTTGTTGTTTTTTTTAACCAACCTTTGAATCTTGTTTTCTTGTTACTCTGTGTGATTGGAATATGAAATCAGCCTTAATTTGCTCTCTACACATTTGACCTTTCTTACTCTTATGCATAGTTTCTGCTCATCTTACTTTAATGTGTTCCTTTTTAGATCTCAGTTTTTGCTAGAAATGTGGCACTCAGTGAGTATTTAATGATTGAATTTCTCCATGATTATACATTTATATAAGATAGAGAACCATAAGCTAGATATGAATACAAGTAGTATTGGATTGAAAACAATTAGTATTGGATTATTGGAAGATTTTGTCTAGAAGTTCTTGACTGATGGTTTCTTGCAAACCTGAAATTAAAAGACATACCTGGCAAAATGTCTTGCCTTCCCTCCATAGACCATCACACTGTTACGCCCTCATCAAACCTCATCCTGACCCTATGAAAAATCAGCATGTTATCAGAAACAACAACAACAACTATAGTTAACACAGCTTGAATCTGGACCCCAAGGAGTCATAGCAACCTATGACTTCACACTTGAATTTTCATGATGGTAACATGGACATGAACTCTGGATCCTCCCCACAGAGAGCTTTTATGAACTATAATGGGATCATATTGACAAAATGCTTTTGAATTTGTGGTTTGAATTTTCCTGGAATATCTCAATGTATATAGGATTTGGGGCTAAAAGAAATGAGGCCAGCTAAATGATGTCTTTCTGTTCAGGGCTTAAATTACATCTTTCCTTTAGCTGCTGTGATTCCTGGAATTATTCTGCATATTCCATTTTTCTTTTAATAATGATCTTGTGATATTTTTTCTTGTGAAACCCTATTATTGGAAAGTGGTAAAATTCTCCAGTGATGATTGGATTAGGTTTCTGTAATATTATTTGTCAGTGGGAAAGGAATGCAAAGCAGGAACAGGGACTCACAGCCTGGTTTCACCCACGACCCTACTGAGCCCTGGTTCTGGCCAGTTACCCCTCACTTTGGCCTTGCTTACTCTCAACTCAGAGCACTGAAAGCCTTCATCCTCTCTGGCTCTCCCTTCTTGATAGCTATTATTTGCTAGGCACTGACTTGCTGACAATTTACTTAACTCTTCCTCTCCAACAAAAGCCAATATCTTGTCAACTTAGGTTTTATAATTGTTGGCATAGAAAAATGAAATTAGTAACCCGAATAACATAAAAATCCTTAACAAATGCTTGGTAGTATTAGTCTTAATATTCATACATACATATATATATATATACTTATATATGACATTAAGCTTAAATTTTAAAGGCCTTGTATATGTATTTTCCTACTTAAATAAGCATCAAGAAACTATATATGCTTGATAAAGTTTATACAAAACCACAAGTACTGGTTCAGCTTTCTATCACAGTGAGAAAATCAACTTAGTGGAAGAAGTATTTATTTTGGCTCATTATTTCTGAGGTTTTAGTCTGTGGTTGGCTCCATTGCTTTGGGCCTGTGATGGCTTAGAACATAATAAAGATGGAAGCTTGTGGGAGGAGGAGATTGCTTATCCTATGATGGCCAGATAGCCAAGAGAAAGACTAAGAAAGAGGCTAGGAATGTGTCAGTAACCTTCAGGCTATCCAGTATTGACTTACTTCTAACTAGACCCCACTCCCTAAAGTTTCCAGATCTCCCAATATACCATCAACTTATGAATCCATCAATAGACTAATCTAATGATGAGGTCAGGGCTGTAATCATCTAATTATCCTAAGGCCCCACCTCTGAATGTAGCATATGTGGACCAGCCCTCCAACATATGAGTTTTGGGGAACATTGCAGTAGCAAACTGTATGTTGTGTGTTTCTGCAGCTTTTATTAAATGGCTAATAAGGTCTTTGGCATTGTGCTAGCCTGGCTGTTCAGTGAATACTAAAGCCCTGTTTTCAAAGGAGTGGCAGAGAATAAACAGAGATGTCCCTATACATGAGCTTAGAGCTATAGATACACTTAAATTGTAGAACAGCTGTTAAGTATCTGGAGATGCAGAAAGACAAATACCACACAAACTCACATATGTGAGGAATCTACAAGTCAGACTCATAAAAACAGAGTGAAATAGTAGCTGCCAGGGATTGGGGAGGTGGGGGGACTCTGGGGAATAGAAGATTAGAGGAGTTGCTAATCCAAAGGACACAAATTTCAGCTAAACAAAAATCTACTTTGCACCATGGCAACTAGAGTTACAAGCATCATGTATTGGAAAACTGTTAAGAGAGTAGATTTTTAAGTTCTCTTACTATTTACAAAAAAGAAGGGGCTAAATACATGAAATGTTGTATACATGAATTCGCTTGATTTGTCCATTCCACAATGTATTTATGTATCTAATCATCATGTTGAACAACACATATACAATATCAATTTTAAAGTGCTATAGTTTGGATATGGAATATTCACTAAAGGCTATGGGACTGTTGGCATGTGGAGGAACCCTAAAGAGGTGGCATGTATAGAAGAAAGTTATGTCCTTGAAGGAGAAATTAGAACACTGGGTATTCCTATCCCTCTCTCTCTGTCTCTCTGTCTCTTTCTCTCTGTTTCTGTCTCTCTGTCTCTGTCTCTCTGTGTCTGTCAGTCTGTCTGTCTGTCTCTCTCACCATGAGATGCACAGATTTCCTGTTCCCACCATGAAATATTGCCTTACCACAGGCCCAAAAGCAATTTCAGTCCAACTATGGACTGAAATGTCTGAGCCAAATGAAACTTTTCTCTTATATTTTGGTGATACTGAGATTTGAACTGAGAGTCTTGAGCTTGCAAGACACATTCTGGGCCTTAAACCTTTTCTTATACAACTTGTTTATCTCAGGTGTTTTGTTAGAGAAATAGAAAGATAATTAAAACAACAACAAAAAAGCAGTACACATTTTCTGGGGGAGATGACACTTGAATCTGTAAATAATGTTAATATGTTCTTGAGAGACAAGGAGGTGGGAATTTGAGAAATTCCCGCAGGGAAGTGGAAAAGGTGTAGCACTTTGAATCTGCTGACTTTTGGGAAGTAGTTATGAATGAAATACCTATTTTTTCCCTGCGATTTGGATATCATCTTTCTCTAATAGTAAAGTCAAATATCCTGCAGCTGAACAACATAACATATATGTGCATGTCATATTTCAGAGCCATTTGGGTGCTTTTTAGGAATTATACGTGTCTGATCCTAACAGCACCCCTGTGAGTAAGACAGAAGACTATTTATCAAAACCGTGAAGACCACGATAACTTTTGGAGTAAAATAGACCTGCCTCAAATTCCCAGTTAATGAATATTCCCAAGCTAATTAACATATTCACCACCTCCTATAGTTAAATTTGGTTTAGTCACTTACTTTTTTGGAGACTCGGCTTTTATTTATCTCACATGCCTATAATGTCACCCTGATGAGCCTTCCTTCATATATTCAACATCCCATTGGATTGTAGGCAACCCAACCTGTGAGAAGTAGTAGAAAATGGAGAAAGAAAGGGCTATGGAGTCTTACTGTCTGGCTGAGAATGGCAGCTCTGTTTCTGTGCACAAAAGTCAGAGCTTCTGCTCCTTTTTGGAGGTTAACTTCTGACTATCTTCCCACCTCATTTCCTTCTTACCTGTTTTCTGTCTTGGGCCATGGTTTCCAACACAGATAGAAAGTCCTCCAGGACTGCCTGTAGCATGGGCTAAGACAGTGCTATAATATGACACTACAGTGGATACACTGGGTATCCACTTCTGTTGCTGTTCAAATCCAGGCATCCTTAGTCTATTGCAATGGGAAAGAGGTCAGGGCTACAGCCATAGAAGGGCATTTGTGCATGGCTCTGTACAAACAAGGTCAGTTTATAGAAAGTTTGCAGAAGAAGGGAAGTAGAGTCTAACAATCATCACACCTTTCCCTTTCCCTTAGGAACTGATGAGATTAATACATTTTAGCTTCATTGTCTTTTTGCCTTTTTATTCCTCTATCTACTGTCAAATAATTACATTAATTTTATTAAGTGTTTGTTATGTTTACTTATTAGGTATACTACTAGCATTTGGCTTATTGGCTCTAAGGATACATATGGTTTAAGTTGTAAAAGGTCTACTTTGTAAGGATGAGGCCCCAGATTCATACTCTAATACTACCAAAATCAAACAGAAGCAAAAGATTCTACTTATTAGCTTTGAATAATATTTCTCATTTATATAGGTGAGTAATATCTATTTAAAAAACCCTTCTGTTCCTTTCCTCTATTTTCTTCCATGCTTCTATTATTCAAACGCACACATGATTTGACTCTGATCCTATAATGCATGCACTTGTTATATATAGTCTTAGTTGTACAGATGAATACAGTCAGTTCTCAGGACCACTACCAGTCCTTTTATTATGGTCTCTTTAGTCCTCTAACAGATTTTTAAATTACCTGAATAGTTTTATTAGATGGGTAGAGGAATGATGGGATGAGTGAGCAGAACTTACTCTGTGTTTTGCATAATTCTAAGAGTGTTAACAAATGTTAGTCTATTTAACCACTCCATGCAGAAGGTATTACCTTGAACTCTGTTCAACAAATTGAGGAAACTGAGTCATGGTGATGCAAATTAGTTTATTCTAGAGATATATAAAGCAGTCTGCTTCCAGTCTCTATTGCATTAATGACTCTGTAGTTCCAGGCTAGGTATTCTCTCTTTCTTTTTGGTATTTTGTATTTCCTCTTTGTATTTTCCCCTGTAATATCATCTTATGGAACCCAGACTTGTTTTTTCTTTTGGATTCATCTTTGGAAAGGCACATATTTCTGGTCCAACAACTGCAAGGGTTTCAGGCATGGTGTGTTGTGTGCAGGCCACCAGGGTTGCTGCATATTGGGTACAGGTAGTAAGTGTAAGATAGTACAAAGGCTTTTGTTGTTGTTGTTGTTGGTGGTGGTTGTTGGGCTTGAACTCTGGGCCTGGGGGCTGTCCTTCAGCTCTTCAGCTCAAGGCAAGCACTCTACCACTTGAGGCATAGCACCACTTCTGGTTAATTGGAGATAAGAGTCTCAAGGACTTTCCTGCCAAGGCTGGCTTTGAACTATGATCCTCAGATATCAGTCTCCAGAATAGCTAGGATTGCAGGCATGAGCCACCAGTATCCAGCTTACAGAGGCTACCTTAAACCCGCTCATCACTGGACAAGCAGGTTCCCTTTACATATGACGGTGACGTGCATCATTTTTCTATTTAGATCTTATGTTGTATGTCAAAATCAGCACGGGTCTTGGGTTGCTGGTGTTGCAGGCCATACTACTTAAATACTAGGTTGCAAAGAGGATCTAGATTTAGCAAACAGATTGCATTCTCACTTCTGGCAGCTGAATTTTGCTTCTGTTACTGAGCCCTTGCTGCTATTTCTCTTGGTTTCCTCCTACATGGTTCCGGCTTTTACCCACTCAGCCTCCACTGCTCTTGGCAGCTTTGACATTTCATCTGGGCTCCAAGGATTTTAGTCTTCTACTTTCACTGAAAATGGAGTTTGCACATTTTTGTTTCCCATTCTCCTTGTTGCTTTTGGATGTTTCCCAGCTGGAGAAGGGGATGTGCTAACTGCATGGACCCTGTTCAGACCACAAGCGCTCCCTTTACATTTTTGTACTTCCATTTTTTCCCCCACAGAACTGAAGACTCTGAAATGAAAGTTATTAGACCTCTGACAAGGATGTCTAATAACATGCTTATTAGAGTGGTCATGAACGAACTGTTATTAGCCAGAAACATTACCTAAGTCGCACTTGATTGGGCTAACACAGCCCAATCAAATTACTCTGTCCAGTTCTCATTGATAAATGACATTAATATGTAGCTTCCTCTTGTCCTGGATTATCTTCTACTGACTGCAATTTGAAATGCTAAAGCCCCAGGGGCTGGGAAGGTGGTTCAGTGGTAGAGGGCTTGCCTTGCATGCATGAGGCCCTGGGTTTGATTCCTCAGCACCACATAAGCAAAAAGAAAAAAGCCGGAAGTGGCGCTGTGGCTCAAGTTGTAGAGAGCTGCCCAGGCCCGGAGTTCAGGCCCCACGACCGGACCCCCCCCCCCAAAAAAAAGAAATGCTAAAGCCCCAAACCTATACACTGTGGTCTAGATTGAACGCAGCCCTCAAGCATTTAGTTTAACACATATCACCTATCTAGTATACACCATAATATCAATTTTTTATTTTATTTTATTGTAAAAATACTGTACAGAGGTGTTACAGTTACATGAGCAAGATAATGAGTACATTTCCTATCCAGCGTTGTTGCCTCCTCCTTTGTTTTTCCC
>NW_012267217.1:1228768-1290034 GCF_000151885.1 Dipodomys ordii
TCTACCACTTGAGCCACAGCGCCACTTCCGGCTTTTTTTTTCTGCTTATGTGGTGCTGGGGAATCAAACCCAGGGCCTCATGCATGCAAGGCAAACACTCTACCACTGAGCCATCTTCCCAGCCCCTTCTCTACATTCTTGACAACGCAAGGTATTTTCTGTTTTGGCCATTGCTGTTTTATAATCGTCTTCCTAACTGGTATGACATGATAGACCATTGTAGTATTAATTTGCTTTTCCCAGATGATTACTGATGCTAAGCATCTTGCTTTTTATATGTATTACTTATTGGTCATTTTTTTTTAATTGTGAAAATATCGTACAGAGGGGTTACAATTACATGGGCAAGATAATGAGTACATTTCTTATCAAGCATTGTTGCCTCCTCCTTTGTTTCCCCTTCCCCTCCTTTTCCACACCCCGCCTACCCCCAGCCCTCCCCTTCCCCCCCCCAAGTTGTAAAGTTTGTTTTTCAACATAATGACTTGTACATTTCATTGTTGCAATGGGTCCACCTGTATCCCTATTTAAATGATTTTTTTCCCCTTAAAAATATGGAACGCTTCACGAATTTGCGTGTCATCCTTGCTCAGGGGCCATGCTAATCTTCTCTGTATGGTTCCAATTTTAGTATATGTGCTGCAGAAACAAACACTGGCCATTTGTTTATCACCCTTGTGAGAAAGGCCTGTTTAAGTACCTTTTCCATTTGGTTGTTTGTTGTCTATCAGTTATAATAGTTCTTTATATATTTTGGCACTAACACGTTATCAGATACGTATCTGCACTCTCAGGTCCATTGCAGTGTTATTCCTCATAGCCAATAAAGCAGAAACCATCTTCATGTCCTTCAACAAATGAATGCTTTGATACAATGTGGCCTACAGATGCAATAGGATAATATTCAGCCATAAAAAGAAAGAAATCAGGTTGGGAGAGTGAGGGAGAATGAGGAAAGGGATGCTAATGATCAAGATGCAATTGTGCTTACATTATTAATTGGCATGTTGAATGGTAATCATTTTGTACAACTGCTTAAAGATAATAAAAATGTAATTAAGCACAGAAGTCATGTGACACGTGGTAACCTGGAAGAAACTTGAGAACATTATGCTAAGTGGAATAAGACAGGCCCAGGAGATGCACTGCCTGGTGGTACTTTGTATGAGGTATTCATTCTTTAAGTTCCTGGATGGACAAGGTGGTTGCCAGATGAGAGAAAATTACAACTTCATGTCCACAACAGTTCAGTCACATAAAATGAAAAAGTTCTCAAGATTAGCTGTATGACACTATACGGTTTAAAATAGTGTGAGAGGAAATTGAATGTTAGTGGCCCATGCCTATAATCTTTGCTACTCAGGAGATTGAGATCTGAAAGATAATAGTTCAAAGACAGCCTGGGAAGAGTCCATATTGAAAATAACTAACAAAAACTAGGCTAGAGTTGTGGTTCAAGTGGTAAGGTGTCAGGCAAGCTAGCAAGATCAAGGTCCTGAGTTTAACCTGTACCAGCAAAGTAAATAAATAAATAATAAAGTACAAGAGAATAAACCCATGGTGGTGGGTTATTGTTGTTGTTGTTGTTTTATGCAGTTTTAAACAACAAACAAATGCAAGAAGAAGGAGGAGATGGAACTAAACAGCAAAATCTATTTGATATTATTACTTGACACTTTGTAAATATAAAATCTACTACAGATAATCACAAATCAGGCTTGTTCCTTGGGCCAGTCTTTGTATCAACAATTAGCAGTTGTGGCAATGACATAGAGAGTCTAGCTGCTAGGAAATGAACCTAAAAGAAACCAGAAATAGTTACCCATCCAATTACTCCTTCATCCCTCCCACCCACCATCATGGCCGCACAGGTTTGCCTAGCTTTCCTTCCCAGTATGAGTCCTTTCTTGTGAGTCCTCGGAGTGTAGCTGCTCTCAATTGACTTCCTTTGAGAGGTGGGAAGGTAATGTGACCTTAAAGCAAGTTAGGAGGAAAAAATTCATTTTGGGGCCACAGTCAAGGAGATCCCTGGTTTATGAGTATACACTCGGTTACATTTTCAGTTACAAAATGACTGCCTGTCTCAGGAAATACAGATGGATGGTCTGGAGGCAGGAGAAGTGTGGAAACTCTGACGAAGAAGGTGTGGACCTCGCCAGTGGAAAGCATTTTGGTGGGTCTAATGATTTTTGGGAAAATCTCTGCAAGGCTGGAACATTTTGCCACACATAAGTGGTTATTTCCTTAGCCTCTTCGGCATTCACTGAGTGCTCTGTGTAACCAGCTAGAGAAAACACTCCCAATGTGAGTGTGTTAAGAGATATTTTAATTTAGATTTTTCCAAGTGTGTTGCATGTAACAAAGCCTGTATTTCTTCCTTCCTTCCTTTTTTTTTAATTTCTAATGAAATCTGCCTCATTCTGCTTCATTTAATTCTTGGAAACATAGTTTTATATGTCCAGAAAGCCCTTGGAGCCCTTTTGCGTGAATACTGCACAAGCATTCACCACCTTCCCCCTCTTCTGGGGAAGCAGGAAACAAGTTCTGCCAAATGCAAATGAGCTCAGACTCCCAACAGGCAAAGTGTCAAAATGCAGAATGCTACAGGGTTTACCCAGAGCTGGCCCTGCACAAATGATACGGGAATTCTAACCAGCCAGAGGAAGTCATCAGGGCTCAGAAACTCACATATGTGCAGAATTGTTTTAGATTGAGATGAGTAAAACAGAATATTTTCCCTTCCGGTGTGAGGAGGCTTTAGTACCTGCGGATGTGAGCAGAGCCCCCTGTTTCTAGAGTGCTCTTCGTTGTTTTTTAGAAACAGAAAGTTTTCTCTTTGATTCCTCTGACCTAGTTGGTTTAATAAAGATGACTGCATGAAAGGAGGGCAATGGCCTTCTTTACTATAAATAAATAAATAAAATAATAGGATCTTGGTCCACTGCAAGTTACTGCTGCTGTTTCTCAAAGGGTTAACCTAGTTGGGTCCAAAGGAGTCGGGCAAGCCCTGCAACAGGATAATAAATGTGACACTCTCAGACTATCAGTAGCAAATATTTGAGCTTATCAAATAACGGAGGAAGTAGTTTAGTTACAAATAAACCAATCTCTCATAAAACAAGTTTTCACACAGGGTCATTTCATTGAGCTGGAGACAGCTAGAGGCCACTCCAGGCAGAACTCCCACTCTCCGGACTTCGCAACAGCCCCTCATGATTAATGGACAGCGGGAGGAGGAGGTTGCGCCCTGCAGCTCCAGCACCGACCAACCGACCAACCGAGCCAGGCTTCCTATCAGCCCCACAGCCATAAACAGTGTCTCAGGATTACTGCGAGGAAGTGGTTGGTCCTCTGGGAACATAGCTGGGTTTATGCGAGTTTCCCCTTTCTCTTGCTTTCTCCCTCTTTTCTTTCTTTCTTTCTTCTCCCAGTGGAGCAGAGACCATCGTGTCCTAGAAACTATAGTAGATGTCACTGCTTGGCACTTGCTGTGCAGAGAGGACAAGTATGTGGGTATGTGTGTGTGTGTGGGGAGTGGAATGTTACTCTTAAAGTCGCAGCAACTGTGCTGGCGGGAAACTGGAGGCTGTTACTCTGCAGCCTTTGAAATCAGTGAGGTTAAGGCATCTAATTTGGATTCCAGAAAAAGCACACACTCCGTTTTAGGGTAGGAAAAAGGAAAGAGGAGAGGGAGAGGAAGAGGAGGGAGGGATCCTGTTTTAAAGTAAAACAGGATTAAAATTGAGATTACAAATAAGAAAGATCCCAGCCTAATTAGATTAATTTTAATTTAGCAAGAAAAAAAAAAGCAAACTGTCCGGGATTATAATGAATAGACATACGTATATTTGTATACATATGATTACTTTAGAAAATATTAGTTTTATTCTCCTTGAGGGTTAGATGAAATATGGGAATAGAAATATAAAGCTGAAAAAAAATCAGCCATGACACTGCCATTCAAAAGCAAGCAGCTTGAATACTTTAGGATATTTTCCTCCAGCCTTTTTCTGGTCTTATTTTAAAATAGTTAGTTGAGACCTTAACCATATGCAGAATTTTGCTTCTTACTATTTTCAGACAAAATTTTCACATAGTCACAGCCTGATTGTGTTACTAATCCTTTTGGTATATAGAATTTTAACGCAAAATTTTTATTTTTATGATTTTAAATAACACGGGGAAGTTTTAGAATAAGTGTGTGTTCATGTTAAAAACTAATGTTTCACTGCTTTAGTTTTCAGATATATCTATTTATTAAATTTTTTGTTTCTCTGTTTCTAATAAAAGAGCTGAAGAGAAGATTCTATGCTATTATTCTGATAGTTAACTCATTAGCTGCTCTATTCAAAATAAATACACTGGCAATTGAATTTTCCACCTATTCAGCCCCTATCTCCTGGCCTTGTAATATACTTAGTCTTGCTAATGTTGATCCCAAATGCTTAAGTCTTCATTGGCTATCTTTAGAAGTCACAATGAATTAAAATGTGAAGGCATGCTATTTACAGTCACTTAAGCCTTCATCCCCACCTATGGTACCTGCATTTAGAGGCATTTTGTTTACATGGGACATCTAGAACTGCTTTTCATGATTATTATTTTTCTGAGCCCAGGAACTGGACATATTTTTCATCCAATCAGCCCAGGAACAATTCTACATCCCGCACAATCATCCCACTGTGTCTCACCAACAATGTGTCTCCCATTCTTTAATCTGGAACAAAAGTCACATTGCGAGTCTTTGCAAAGAAATATGGCACTGAATATTCAGCATGCCCTCTGGTATATGATAGAAAGATGCCCAGTATGGGTTAAAGCACTGTGGTAACCAGTCCAAGGGGGCGGAGCTTGTAGAACCTGGCCTGCCTGCTGCCACAGCCTGGGACTCAGCGTGGCCTCCAAACAACTCTCTCCTAGTACTCCCTCTTCCTGTCTCACTTCGTACCTGTTACTAACCCTTCCTCTTCCTGCTCCATCTCCTCCACATCTGTCTCACATTGTAGTAGCAGATGTTTCATATAGGTCAACATAGCCAAGGGAGAGAATTTCAAATAGCTTCATCACAAAAAAATGATAAGTATTTGAGGTGATAGATAGGCGAATTAACATGATTCAGTTCTGGAACCTAGACAGGATACCTCACGTTGCATCTTATATGTAATTGTTATGTGGCAATTAAAAATATAAAATTAAAAGTAAAAAAAAATGCCTTTAAACTGACACTCTTTGATCCTAAAGAGACTATGTGAACAGGAAGAAATGATCTATAGAGTACATAGCATACCTTAGGTTTTACAAAGGCTCAAATATTTAATTCAAACCTTATAACAATATTCCTTGAGGGTAGGCATTATTATCCTAATTTTCTAAGTTTGTCAACTAACCTTGTATAATTAGAAAAGTATAGAAGACAATCACAAAATAGGATTACTTTTAAACATAGATGCCTTTCCTAGCATAACATACAAAAATGGAAACATGACACTTAAAAGTGAAATCCAATCACAGAGAAAAATTCTAACAGGAGTTATAAATGCAAGCTCGATGATGGTATAACATTATTTTCTTCTCCTAAAAATTCAACATTGGTATTTTTCAATTTCTAAGATCCATAGGAAAGTTCTATGATAGAAGGAGCCAAGGTAGTCAAAAACTAACCAAAGTGTGGATATAGTTTTAGTACCATAGTGGGAGGTTCTCAATAACCCTCTTATCTTTTTTATCCTGATTAACTAATGCTTTCTTTCTACTCACAATTATTGCTTGCAATCTATGTTAGGTCACCTGATCCAATCCTATTTTTGCACCATCAAAATTGCTTGCGTTATTAGAGTAGTAGACTTCATGGAAAGCCCTAGAAAGGAAGTAAATGAGTAAAACAGGAGGGCCAAAGTAAAATGTGCTGTGGTGACAGCAGCTACTATTTACTAAAGGCCAACTCTGTGGCCCAGATGATGACAGATGTCTTGTTTGTGACTGTCACAGAGATGCTGTGCGGTAGGCATCCCATTGTTTTCATTGCTACTCAAAGGAGCTTGAGGTCCATAGGTTAAAAAAAACTTGCCAAAGGAGATAGCTAGGAAGTGGTAGAATGTTTTATTAAAATCAGACGTGTGACTTCAATGTTTACTCCTCTTGTTTATCATATTGTGCATCCACAGTTGTGGTGAGTTTTCTAGCAGTGTTGCTTTTCACATTTTCTGAGGCGGATACTGGCAAATAAAAACAAAAAGGTCCTGTATGGAACTTGTATAAAAACCAAGATGAGCTTGTCTGATCCTTTTGCTTTAGGTCTTGAGCTGGGAAAATCGCGCTCTGTTTCGGATATATGGAAGAGCCAAGTCAGGGGATAAGCAAGCATTTTCTCAAATTCCCTGAGTCTCTACAATTCTGTGCTCGGTGGCAATTATTTCTAGCACAGTTCCTTGAAGGAATAAAAAGTGCCAGTTGATGCTTCACCATGTAATTCTCTCTACAATCCCACTTTCCCAAAGATTCCCAATTAACGCCATCTTAAAATTCACAGAAAATATAATGGGAAGTCAGCTGGCCATTAAATATCCTTTGTTGGGTCAGCTGAGAATTGAGGAAGCTCATGAGCTTCAATATGTCTTAAAATAGCTGAGAGCTTTGATGTAATGTCCTAAATGACTAGATGACTAGTCACACTCTCTGAGGTTAGTGTGTGTGTGTGTGTGTGTGTGTGTGTGTGTGTGTGTGTGCATGTATACACACACAGGTGCATATTTATAGTATAGGAATAAGATTTTTTTTTGTGAACAGGAAATCAATTCATTTAAGTCATTGCCTCTAAATTCTTTTGCAACATTTCAAGGCTGAATCTTAATCTGCCACTTGATGTGGTTAAAAGAAAAAAAAGCAAGCAATGGTTCTGAAAGGCAGGCTTTGTGGCAAGTGTACTGGCACCTGCTAACTCCCATGATCACAATCGGCTTTCCCTAATTCTTCCTACTGTACCTTTCCCTGCAGCACACACACATACACACACACACCCCTTAACACTTCCACAGGGCCAAGGAGACCTCCTTTCTAGAATTCTTACTTGTAGGGAAAATATCTACACTTACTCTTCATAGTCTAGAGGTGACCATTTGCAGGCAGGGAATTAGAGCCATCATTGTATTTCCAAGTGATTATGGGAAGAGAAGGAATAAGAAAATTAGCTGTAAAAATTATGTTTTCCCTCTGCCATGCTTTGTTTTTTAAACAGTGCCCATGTCCACTGTTGAAAATATATCACTGGAGCTAGCAGGTAATAAGACAGAGCTGACCTGGTTCCATCGCCTACTTCAGGTGGTATAGAAAAAATACATAATGCAAAGAAAGGCTTGATGCACATGGAGAAGTTAACAGAGAGGCCTCCTAGCATTCTGAGTGTGACATGTGTGACTAGCTTTGAACTGTGATCCTCTGATCTCAGCCTCCTGAGAAGCTAGAATTACAGGCATTAGCCACTGGCACCCAACTCCTGAGTATGACTTTAAATTCTGCATGTTTAGGTTCTTGTGAGAGTCCCCAGACAGACTCCAGCTGGTGACCATTGCATTTTAAAGAGATCTTGGGGCTCACTTTCTAACCCCCAGAGGAAATGGCTAACTTTAGGCACACCCAAGCAAAATCTCAAAACTGTCTTTCTTTCTTTTTTTTTTTTTTTTGGAAGGTTGTGGGGCTGGAACTCTGGGCCTAGGTGCTGTCCCTGCGCTTTTCAGCTCAAGGCAAGCACTCTACCGCTTGAGCCACAGTGCCACTTCCAGTTTTCTAGTGGTTTATTAGAGATAAGAGTCTCAAGGACTTTCCTGCCCAGGCTGACTTTGAACTGAGATCCTTAGATCTCAGCCTCCTGAATAGCTAGGATTACAGGCGTGCGCCACCAGCGCCCCGCTCAAAACTGTTTCTTTACATAGTTCATTGTCAAAATAAATTTGGACCCTCAAATGAATTTGCCAACCTGTTGGCACTGCAGTGCTACTCACAAAATAGAATCAATGGTACATTAACTCTAGTGATATATGAGCCCTGTCTGATAAACTAGAAAGACACATCATTCACATGCCCAAATGAGTTTGATGAAAACATTTTCAAGGAATGGGTCTCCAGCCCCAGTACTTTCCAAAATCTCCCCAGGTAATCAGAATGTGCAGCTAAGGTTGGGAATGAATGAGTTTGTTACCTGCAATTTACTAATATTCAAGGGTAGCAGGCAATTTTAACTAATTTGTCTCCTGCCTGAGCCAATGGCATGCATTATCTTTTCTCATCACTCAGAGAGAAAGTATTTTCATCACAGAAGGATATTTCATCTACAGATGGATACTTGGGCCATTTATATCATAAAGATGTTCTAACAAGATGGATAAAGATGGTATAAGAAGAACTTGAATGGAGGCATTTGATTACATCACAACATAAGCATTGTGTACCTCCCACACATGCCTAGTATTTTTAAGACACACAACCCTTGGTGGTATAATCATGCTGGGTATGATAATTCTTTTTATGGGGAAGCTGGTCTGTACATTGTAGGCTGTCTACTACCATTCTTGACTTTCACTCACTTCATACCAATAGCAATCTCTTCAATTGTGACAACCAAATCCAGACAATAGAACAACATCTTAGAGATATTTACTTTAAAAGAAAAAAGAAAAGAAGAGGTAGAAGAAAGGCAAAAGTAGGCAAACAGTAATCCTGAGGGTTAATCCATTAGTCAAAACTGCTGTCAAGATAAGTCAAACTTCCAGTCTAGCCACCCTTGACAGCTACTTCCTCCTGAGGATCTTTTTCTTTCATTGTGACTGTCATTGGTTTTAAGGAATGCAACTGTGTCTGTAACTCAAGAAAGTGAGGTGTCAAATTAGGGGCCCTTTAGAACTCTAAGTTTAGTCTGGATTTATCAAGAGCTTTGGGTTTCCCTAATTTCATTTGACTACTTTTTTGCTCTCCCAATTCCTTGCTCTGTTTTTAGATGACAAGCTGGAAAGTCATTAAAACCAATCAGGCTCTAGTCCATTCCATGACATGTCAAAAGATATTTCATCATAGTGACTATTGTATTTAAGAAATTAATCTGGTTAAGCTCAATTTGTGTGAAATATATCAGAATGGAGATAAGAAGCTTGTGATAAAAATGTGACTGTTGTATGTGAAGACATCCTTTTGTTGTTGTTGTTCTTTTGGGAATTTGAACTGAGGGCTTTATGCTTTATCAGCTTGTTTACTTGGCTGGCTACCTACTACATGAGGCACACTTCCTGCCCAGCCTTTTGCTGGTAATTGGGGAGATAGTGTTTCATACAACTTTCCACCAGGGCTGACAAGCCTTTGGATCTCAGTATCATGAGTAGCTAGGATTACAGGCATGAACCTATAAGATACCTCTTTTCAATATATCATTTAAATAATATAATATTAAAATTCCAAATTTTGAAAATTTAATGGGCAGTCTTCATTTGTTTTTATATGTCAGTACTGAGACATGAATGTAGTAGACTTTTTTCTGTTCCAGCCTGGAGCTCTGTCACTTGAGCTGTACCTCTGCTTCCCTAATGGGCTGTCTTTAAGAAACATTATCTAGAATAGATGAAATATAATGTCATAAAGAAAGCCAGACTGGTCAGGCAGTATCCACAAGCCCACTGGCCCATGCAATTTATATAAGATCCAAATATATCCAACAGTTGGGTGATATATGATTTTTTTTGCAAATTTAAAAAGTATTCTCTCATTTAAGCAGTTTATAGGATGCTTCCCACTGGCTGAAAAAAATCAATAAACTCAAGGAATTTTCTTAACTCCATGAAAAGAAAAAGGCATTCCCGTATAATTTGGTTTTGACTATCTAGAGATTAAACCAACAAAAGCTATGGAGAACTTATTGGGCTTTTCAGAAGATTTCCAACAGCAAAGCCCAACAAAGAATGGTCCTAGTACAATAAAGAAGAATTTAAATATACTTTATGGATTATGAACCTACTTTCCTTTTTTTTTTGGGCGGGGGGTCCAGTCATGGGGCCTGAACTCTGGGCCTGGGTGCTGTCCCTCAGCTCTTCAGCTCAAGGCTAGCACTCTACCACTTGAGCCACAGCGCCACTTCCGGCTTTTTTTTTCTGCTTATGTGGTGCTGAGGAATTGAACCCAGGGCCTCATGCATGCAAGGCAAGCACTCTACCACTGAGCCACATTCCCAGCCCCTACTTTCCTTTTTTACTCTTCTGTCTGAACTAGATTAGTACACTTCCATTTCCAAATATATGCCCACCTTCTATGACATAAGAACATATTGACATAGACTCAGGTCAGAATCTTGATAAAATATGAGGCCCATGAAGTTATTCCACTCAGCATTTTCACAATACTAGACATAGAATAGCCTAAGGTTAGTTTTAGGAAAGATGGGGGTGGATGTATTTTTTTCCAGGGGTGTTTCGGCACCTCTGACTTAGGCAAATATTTCCATGTTAACATGTTTTGTTACCTTCTAAATTGACATGTTTACAAAGTTATTTAGAAAGTTTTAATTATGGCTAATCATTTTTGTTGTAGAGATTACTTGTTGCTTTTAAAAAGGATTGTGTAAGTCAACCTTTATAACATTAGCTTAGTCTTACCACAAAGACATAAAATTACTTAGTACAATTCTAGTTCAGGTGGCTCACCCCAGCAATCCTAACTACTTGGGGGGCGAGATGAGGAGGATCTCAGTTTGAGGCCAGTCTTGGTAAAGAAGTTCTCAAGGCCTCTTTCTAACCCATAGCTGTATCCAATGGCACATATCATCCTAAAGTATGAGAGAGGCTGAGATTAGGAGGATTTAGGCTAGTCTAGGCAGAAAAGTTCATGAGACTCCGTCTCCAGATTCCGTGGTACATGCCTGTGATCTCAGCTACAATGAGAAGTCTGAAATAGAAGAATTACAGTTTCAGGCTTCTACCTAGAAGAGGAGCAAGATCCATACTAAAAGTTAACCAGTGATAAACAGGACTGAAAGTGTAGCCTAGCAATCTGAAGGTCCTGAGTTTCAAACCCCAGTACCAACCCCCCCCAACCAAATATACTGAGTACAATAAAATACTTTCCAAATAAATCAATCCTGCTATGATTTTTATCATTTCTCTAAGATTAATTACTACATATTTCATCTTAGAACACTAGGATTCATTTTAGCATTTATTTGTATATTTGTTGACTGAAAACTTCAAGTATAAAATGAGAAAAAATGACTTTTAAAGAAGTTTTGATTTTTCATGCTTAAAGTTTGTCACACTTTCAGCCAGTAAATTGACTAATCAAATAAATCTTAGAATGATCCTTAACATTCCAAGAATATGTCTGGATACTGTTACAACTATCAAATTCCAAAAGACTGAAATGTTTGGATTTTTTTTCTGGATTTCTACTGAGTCATATTTTCATTCATAATAACTGTTTCCATGTCTTTCCTCAATGTTGTAACTATAGTCTTCTTTCTAGCATTCACCAAATTCTGTTTCTGAGTGGTTGTTCATTGTCCAGAAATGGAATGTGTTATAATCATGGGAACTGAAGGAGCAAAATTGCTGTCTTAAGGTAGAAATGAAGGGTGAGGTCAGCTTCTTGGTATAGTATGCCAGACTGCTACATCCCACAATGCACTTGAGCTTCAGTATCACCTAAGCTAGTACACCCTGTGGGCACAAGGTTATTTGTCAATAGTTGCTCGTTTCTGTTGTTTAAGAATGTAAAAAGAGACATAAAAAATGGAGTGAGTTGACTTTTTCCCCCTCTTCTTCTCCTTTTCTTTTCCTCTCTTTCCCTTCATAAAGAGAGAGGCAAGCAAGATGGTGGTTAAGAACTTGGACTTCGGAGCCAAATGGCCCCACACATAAACCTTGCTCCACCACTTACCAGTTGTTTAACCTTGGGTAAATTATTTATTTTTTTTTCTGTGCCTGAGTTTTTTTCCCACTCGTAAAACCTTTCATTTGAGTTATTGTGAGGATCAGATGAGTTAATATGCATAAATGTCTGCAGTGCCTAACATCTAGTAAGCACTCACTAAACAAACCCTCCAGGAAAACAGCGGAATTTATATTAAGTATTAGGTACCTAGCTAGGCACTAAAAAAGAAATCTCTGATGTGAGGAATAAACACGAGGAGTATTCTCTGTATGTGGCACTACAACCCCCATTGTATGTCCCCCAAATTAAGCCTGCTAGAGATGGATGGTTCTGATTTTCAGTCTTCATTTCCCAGGACAGAAAATGTAAAAATGTTCTCTAGGTGACTATCGCTAATCTAGTTTCTGTGGCTGTTAAGACTGAGGGCCTTTAAAACAAATGCGTGGCTTAAAGACTCATTTTCCTTGGAGACAGTTCTTAGCAAATGGAGACTCAGGAGCCAAATACATCCTCACAAGCACCTGCCACTATAGATAGACAGGTAGGACTGCCATCGTAGTTGAAACAACAGACATTTTTTCTCAGCTCTGGAGGCTGAAAGTCCAAGAGCAAAGTGGAGCAGGACTAGGATCTCTCTTGAGGCCTCCCCTCTTTTAATTGTTGGTAGACAACTTCTCTCTGCGTTCTTGTGTGGCTTTTCTTTCTATGCAATCATCCCTGCTGTCTTTCTCTTATTTTAAGGGCGTCATTCCCATCAGGAAAGAAATGATCATCTTCTCTATCCTTATAACCTTGAACACCCTACCTACAAACCCAAGTACATTCTAGGGTAGGACTTAAACTTAAGAACTTGGGGGACATAGTTCAGTGCATAACAAGGACCTCAGAAAGCTCCTTTCTGTTGGTGTGACGTGTTTGTCATGGGAACTGGTGTGAGTCAAATGTATCTGGCCTCAAACTAAACCTAAACTTAAATCTTTAAGTTAACATGATAAGCAGAGGATGGAAATTATTTTCTTTAAACTACTTATTGAGGATATCTGGCATGCCAGAATTTCTAATAAATGTATTAACAAATTATTACTGATGCCAGAGTTGTTGGTATAGCATATTGATTAGAGAATATATGTGTGTATTAGTTATTGAATTCATAAATGTTTGAATCTAAGCCACAAAGAAGACTCAACTACAAAGATGCATTCCTGAGTACACAGCCCTCCCATAGAATTTTTTTGCAGCTTAAAACATTTTCTTAAGATATTTATTTATCTGGAAATAAAAGCCTACACCTCTTGATTATGTTGTAAAAGACATCTATACACCAGGTTGTTAGCTATAGCAAGGAGGTCCTTCCTAAAATAGAACAGTCTAAGTTAAGCCAGAACTAAAAAATGACTAATGCCATTACTTTAGGTAGAAAGTTATGCTCAAATAAATCAAGTGAGTCTATTTCAAATTCCTATACTACTTTTTTTCTTCTTTGAATATATTTCCTTTCTTCAAACCGTAATTGATAGTGTCTCCTTGGAAACAACCCTAAGGGACTAGCTGAGTTACAGAAAATCATGTAGTTTAAAAACTTAAATTAGAGTGAACAATGCCTCACCATTGCCTATTAATACCAACCAGTCTTGCCGGTGTAGAAAATTTGAGTATCTTTCTAGCATGTTCTAGGTTGACTGTGTTGAAAAGATGCTACAAGTTAGAAATTTGAGCTGAGAAGAGTACATGTACAGTTTTTCATAGAAAGTCATATATATATTTATAAAACATATTTATAAGTAAGACATATTTATTTTGTACTTTGCTTTCTTGGGCCAGGTTAGTGGGATTGTGGGAAATTCCCTAACCTTACATCATGAAGCTTGAGGCTGAGGAAAGGAAGTAAGATTTTCTTTCCCACAATAACCTAACCTATTCTAAGATAAAAGCCATTTAGTTCTAGGTAATATAATTCCCCTCTCCATCTTCTCTTTCTTTTGTCAGTCAAGAGACTTGAACTCATTGCTTGAGCACTGTCCCTAAGCTCTTTAGCTCAAGGCTATTGCTCTACCACTTTGAGACACAGCTCTGCTCTTGGCTTTCTGGTGGTTAATTGGAGGCAAGAGTCCCATGGACTTTCCTGCCCAGCTGGCTTTGAACCACAAGACTCATATCTTAGTCTTCTGAGTATCTAGGATTACAGGTGTGAGCCACCAGCACCCACAGCCCATCCTCTCTTTTAATTACAGTATACTAAGGGCCTTGGAAATTAGAAAGGGAAATAGACTTGGCTCCAAAAAAATCCATAATTTCACTAAGGGAAATATAGAATGACTTCACGACTCAGCACAATGCAGTACGTGGGACATAGATACATCTACCACGGGAACATAGAAGATAACAGAGATGTGCAGGCAGGGCGAACAGACTGCTGAGTGTGTCCAAGACTCAGTCCCCATACTAGAACTTTCTCAGCAGGAATCAGAGCCGGTGACTTTCCATCAAAGCCCCTGAGTGATTTTGACATGCTCAAGCAGCAGAAAAACACGATACTTCTTTGGATGCCAGTATTAAGTTTGTTATTAACTACAAGTTGATTTTTTTTTTTTTTGCTACCAAGAGGCCATTATATTTGGAATAAAAAAAACTAAGTTGGTTTTCTAGTGATACTTTAGAATAGGAGCTTCAACCTATGGTCCAGACCAGATGATTAGTGTCAGGAAAGTATGATTCAAGTGGTAGAGTGCTAGTTTTGAGTGAAAAAGCTAAAGGCCAGTGTTCAGGCCTGGATTTCAAGACACAGGATTGGCACAGTTTTTTTAAATTAGCTTTTGTTGGACTAGAATCTACATAAAATAGGACTTGAATTGCATATCCTCTTCCTTTTAAAATTATATATCTAAAAAAAAGGCTACATAATGTTGTAATCACATTCTGCCTGTAGTTATCGTAACTTATAGAGAGGAGTTGAGAATAAGCTGAGATGATATGAAGATAGGGACAATTTAATATCATGCAGAAATCTAAAACCTCACAGGTTTATGGCTGGAATACTGACTTAAGCCAGAATAATTTTATAGGGATTTTTTAAAATACTCTAAGAATAAACATTGGCCAAATGTGTATCAATATTAAATATCTATGATTGCCTATTGTCCTTCTAGATTCCAAAACTATGACATTTTTATATTTATAGTGATACTTATCATCCTCTTACTTGTTTTAGTTACTTATCTTACTTCCTCTAACAATTTCTGAGCATGATACATATTGGAAATGTTTTGAAATGTTCATAACACCTATACCAGGAATCAATAAATGAGAATGACAAATAGTTACTCTGACATCAGCGTTCCAGAATCAAATTTGTTGACAAATTTATGTCAGCTTGTAACAGATTTTTAGAAACAAAGCTCTACGCATATGGCACTCTAAAATAATACACAGTCCTGCATTAGGGTGGACAGCAGATGACTTTAAAGCCACTAACTGACCATGTATTTATCTGGGATCATGAACCCTGGGTAGATAAAAGGCAAAGGATGTCATGCACCTTGAAATTTTTTTTCTTTTTCTTAAAACAGAGGTTTTACTACTGAAAGCCTCTTTAATTCATTGGGTTCTGCCCTACGAAATCATTCTCCTTGAAGCTGAATCATTCTAAATCCTAGAATAATAATTTGGGGAAAGACAGATTGCCTTAGAAAACATAGCATATGGTAGAGTTATAAGTCAAGCATTAGGAAGATTTGACCGGGTTAGAAGTTTCATTCATGAAAACACTGTGGTTAGAATCGGTGGAAAACCACCCAGCTCTAGTGCTTGCTGAAAGCAACTAACAGGAATATAAGTAGCAAGAGATGCCTTTCCACAGAGTTGTAATAAATCTGCAACACAACCGTTATCACAACTCTCCCCCTTAAACGGAAGCAGGTGTTTTCATACTTCTGAATTTGGTGTTGGGTTTGTTTGTTAGTGTTAAGCAAACAAAGCAGAGGCACTGGAGGAAAGTATCCAGAATACTTTTCTTAGGGAAAGAAATTTGTAATACTGGCAAAGAATGGAAATCTCATCTCTGGAGCTAGATAGGTTCTACAGGCCCTGGATGCACTGACCAGATTTCATTTTTCCTTTAGATTTGGCAGCTCTGGCAGCGATTGCGGTATTGATGAACAGTAATTTTCTTCTTAAAAAAAGTCACAGAGACCTACAAGTGTAAAACTTTAGACTTTTAAAATGTGCTAAAAATTTTGTCACTTTGTAGGTTTTAATTTGATTTCTTTTAAAAGCCTCACTATTCTCTTGATACTAGCTGACAGATCCAATCCGATTCCCATATGCTTTCTGCTATTTTAAAAGAAACATACACAAGTGCCTCAGAGAAGCATCATGTGTTTCCAAAGTGTGAATCTGAAAGCCACCCATCTGGCCATGCTGGCATCTCTTGCAATTGTATGTGATTGAAAGAAATATATTCAACATTTTGCACTCCTTTGGCTAGACAAACTATAATAAAGTGAAGGAGATCCTTTTCCTTCAGTTACTGAACATCAAATCTGTTCCTACAGCCTGTAATTCATTGCCCATCCTTGTACCATAACAGCTCCAATTATCTACCAAGGCCCAGAACAACCATTGCTTCTTCTGCAAGTTCCTGTGAAACCTGTCTGTGGATTCAGCACAAATTTAGACTGATGTGAAAGTGTTTTGGTTTACTTTGATTAAAATAGTCTCATTGAAGGTGGCTTCTACTGTAATCTGTGACCTCCTAAAGTAGAAGGCAGATATTTTCCAATGCAATTCAATTCATAAATATTATAAAAATGTATAGGCTGGCCAGGTGTCAGTGGCTCACACATGTAATCCTAGTTACTCAGGAGGCTGAGATCTGATGATCGTGGTTTGAAGCCAGCCCAGGCAGAAAAGTCTGTTAACCACCAGAAAACCAGAAGTGGCACTGTGGTTCAATGTGTTACCACTTTGAGCACAAAAGCTCAGGGACAACTCCCAGCCCTGAGTTCAAGCCCCATGACCCATCAAAACAAAAACAAAAACAAAAATGTATAGGCTACAGAGACATCCCTGCATAAACAGAAGTCATTTTTGCCCTTGAGCAAGTTAAGAGGATACTTTGTGAAAGACAATGACACCTGAAACCCCATGGCATAGAAAATTAAAAGTGGAAGCGCAAGGTTTTTTCAATGTTGTTTTCATTAGTGCCTGGGCACTGTCCCTGAGCTTCTTTTGCTCAAGACTAGTACTCTACCACTTAAGCCACAGTGCTACTTCCAGCTTTTTCTGTTTTTATGGTATTGAGGAATCGAACCCAGGGCTTCATGCATGCTAGGCAAGCACTCTACCACTAAGCCATACTCCCAGCCGAATCTCATGTCTTATATGGCATAAATATTTGAATTGGTTTTCTTCAATCTTTCAATCACTGAACATAGCTGATAAATTATGGGCGCAGCACAATGCTATACAAAATAAATATGGTATCTATCTGTTCATACAAATATGATATAACAATACAATATGTGATGGTTTAAATATGAAATGTCTTTTACAGGATCATGGGTTTGAACATACGGTTCTCAGTTAGTGAGGCTAATTTGGGAAGCTGTAGAAACTTTAGGAAGTGGAAAATAACTGGGGGAAGTATGTCCTTGAGAGGGATGCGTTTTGAAGGTGGCACCTGACCGGTAGTCACTGCTGTGTGGGCCTCTGATTGCTGTCTGCTAGTGAGACAAGCAGCTGTCCTCTGCTCCATGTTCCTGACACCACCATATCCTGCCACAGTGCCTGCGCTAAGTGACTATGGCCTGAACCATGGCCCGAATAAATCCTCTCCCAAGTTGTTTCTGGCAGGTATTTTGACCACATGGATAACAAATAATGACTACTAATGTAATAGATCATAAACTAATGTAAGATAAATAATTTATACTTATGTAACATAAGACTTCTACACTCAAGTTATTTTACTTTATTGAAACTTTACAATGGTAAATAATCACCAAAGTAAATATTTCTTCAAAGTCTTTTATTTATTTATTTATTTTTTGAGTCCAGTCGTGGGGCTTGAACTCTGGGCCTGGGCGCTGTCCCTCAGCTCTTCAGCTCAAGGCTAGCGCTCTACCACTTGAGCCACAGCGCCACTTCTGACTTTTTTCTTTTTGCTTATGTGGTGCTGTGGAATCGAACCCAGGGCCTCATGCATGCAAGGCAAGTGCTCTACCACTGAGCTACCTTCCCAGCCCCTCTTCAAAGTCTTTTAGAAGCAGATACATTATATTAAATAATGAGAGCTTCAAATACATATAAAAATATCTCCACATACTAAATGAACTGTACTGATAATTTTATGGTACGATAAGAGATTTAGGCATCTTGCCAGCACATACTAAGGGCAAAATTTTTAATTATGTGAAGGAAAGGGAAGTTCTAGATCAAGGCCATTGCAGGTTCAGTGTCTAGTGAGGGCCTTTCTCCTAGTTTGCAAGCGGTCATCTTTTTTAAAATTTTTATTTGGCCAGTCCCGGGGCTTGAACTCAGGGCCTGGGCACTGTCCCTTGCTCAAGGCGAGTGTTCTACCACTTGAGCCACAGTGCCACTTCTGGCTTTTTCTCTTTATGTGGTACGGATGAATCAAACCCAGGGCTTCATGTATGCTAGGCAAGCACTCTGCCACTAAGCCACATTCCAAGCCCCGGTCATCTTCTCATTGTATCCTCACATGACAAAAATTCTCTTGTGTCTTTTTATAAATATATGAATCTTACTCATGAAGAGTCCATCCTTTGATCTGCTTATTTCCCAAATGTTTTTCTTTCTAATTAATTACATCATGGTTTGACATTTTTAACATCTGAATTTTAGATGGACATGAACATTCAGTCTATAGCAGATTAACTGGATTAATTGCTAAAAAATTCAGTGAATAAATAAAGACCAAAAAAAAAAAAAGATCAGATTCTGAGTAACAAGATGCACACACAAGTTGGTTAATTAACAACAGTACCTATTTCTGCCCTAAATGATGATATGTTGATTATGGATCCTAGTAGTAGAGATCAAAATTCCTAAGAGCAATTACCATCTCTGCTACTTTGAATCACATGAGTGTTTCTGGACAAGATCTTTGCACCTTAGTGAAAATAAAATAAATCATCATGTACCCTCTTCTACCAGTATTACAGAACAATAAATTTTATTACTACATACTTTAATCCACATAGCTATCTCCAGCTATGTGATTCCCTCCTGTCATGGAAGTTCTTCCACTGTCCAAATTCTCAGGAAGCCTTGGAGCTCATGGATTTCAAGCAGCCTTTGAGAGATTGTTGAAAGAATGAAATGGCCCATTCCTCATCAAAGATGGGGAAAAAGGACTGCTGTTTTTAAATGAATATGGGAACAGCCTAAAAGAGAGAGAAGAGATTACAATATCATTTCTTGCCTATAGGAAGTGTTTACTTTTATTTAAAGTAGCTCATGTTGTATATTGAAAATAAAATTGAAATCTGTATTATTGTCCATTATTATTGTCCATATTTGATGGTCTGTCCAGTTTTGTGAGTTCTTCTGCAAGTTGTGTGATTTCCAAATTCATGCAAGGAAAAAAAATCCTTGAAAATCTCTCACTGTGTCATGCCTGGGCTAAGGCAGATGACTCACTCTATGAATTCAAGCTAAATCGCTTAACCTTTTTCTCTTATTCAACCCATCTGGGAAGCTGAATACAAGCACTTCGCTATGAAACAGATGGTGTGCCCAAGCTAAATTTTCCCAGATTAAAAAAAGAAGAAAAATGTGTTTTAAGCACTAAAAGAACCAAATATGGAAAAAGACCAAGGATTAAAAGGAAAAGAGCCATAAATTGGATCAGACCTTTTCCCCTGTAGAAAATAATGTAATGCTTAAAAAATACGTCCTGTGAGATAATTTGGAGACCAAGTTACTACAATGTTTCATCAACACCATATGTGTGATGGTGGTCATGAAGTATGGCATTTATGGTAAGAAAAATGCTCTCTGTTTATGGGATCATTTACCAAGATGGCTCAGAAAACAAATATGGCTATGTTGCTGCTTTTAGGCTATTTGATAACAGTATAGTCAAATACTAATAAAAACATTTTGTGAGAAATTTTATGAAACCCTTCTGGATTATAGCCCTGGTGAAATTTAATATTGGTTGACAAATAAAAAGAATTTCCAGTATCTTCTAGAATAATTATGATTTCTAATTTTTCTATAAAAGTTATATATTGATTTTTTGGAAGATAGGCAAAATATTGCTTCTTGCTAAATTTGTGGAATCTGCATTTTACTCTGTGTGTGTTCTATGTTAAAATGTATTTATGAGATATCTCAATATTTTATAGGAGAAATATCCTGTAGTAGATAAGAGATGTTTTGCTATACCAAGTAGAAAGAAGAAAGACTTGAAAGAACCAGTATCTTCCAATATCCCATTGTGATAAACTTAGCAGAATTTAGCTTATCTAAAAGACAGTTTTTGGATGAGGCTGGAAATGAAACTTGAGAAATTCACATGATAAACTTCCAGATGCTACAGTGTAAAAATCCAGAGTGGACTTTAGTCTAAGAACTAACCCCAAGTGAAGGCTTCATTACTGTTGAGACAAATAGTACTTCACTAACTCAATGCAGGCTTCCTTCACTTGGTTTCCAAAATCCTATTATATGCCAAAGTAAAAACATGCACATTTGTTTTCTTCATAAAATCACTTTTTTATTGAAGTTGGGTCATACTCTTATTACTCAGAAATACAGAAGAGTCATGGCTAAGTAGCTAAGACACTGCCTTTCTTAAGGAGCGTCTCATATGTCTCTCACTATAATTACCATGTAAGAAGCAAATAATTGACTTCAATTATGACTTCTCATGTCCAGAGCAATAATAAAGAAAATTTTCCAATTTAATGTTAGCTCTTGATCAAGAGAGCAAATGCTGTTTATATAAACACTGTTTATATAAATAGCCTAATACAAACCAGTTCAATCTCTCCAGACTTCCAAAGCAATCTGCAGATCCCTTCACTATTCTTTTTGGTTATTTTTAATATATGTTTATTCATCTGTACATTATATATATATACATATTTCAAGCTCTGTTTTCATGATTCTTTTATAAAAATCAATATACCAATGATGTGTAAAATTAAAATTCCAAAATAAAATGAATTTTTGATTTAGTTTGACATGGAGAAATGGGGCCTACATGTCAGTTTTTCAAAAGGACTCTTTCCAAAAATACCATCAGTATGCAGAACTCCTAAAGATTTGCACTTACTCCTTGGTCTGTAAGAGCTTCTCACAACATTGTGCTTTCAGAGGGCTCATCAAGGAAAATGCAGAATGGGTAAGACCATCTTGCTTGCTGCTGGTACACCATGTGCAGCACTTTGCCAATGATTTTGGTAGGTTAGACCAATGTTTCTGTCACTGGAGAGCATTTGTCTCTCTTGGATGATGCATTCAATTTTTCCACCTTTCCATACCTTGGGAGTATGATACTTTCATACAGTCCTCCTCATCTACATAGTGAATAGCAATTCCTTAGTAATTAGTGCTAAATATTCCTATTTCCTTTCCCAAAAGTAAACCAGAGAAGAGGTTTGGTATTTGGTGTCCATATGGCTTAGGGATCATTTGAATCCCATCACCATACTCAGATGCAAGTTGAAGTTAATGACGGACAGTGGATAAATGGTTAGCCTCACGTAAGGAACAGTGTATTTACATTTATATATTGCTTGCCCATAATGGAATATGCATAGAATTATCTTCACATAAACGCTTTCACATTTGAACTCTGTAAATGAAGCGCAAGAGCATCTTTGTTTCTGTGTCTATGACTGACATTTAAAAAAAAAACACAAAAAACTAGTGTTTTTTCTTTTCTTTTCTTTTTCTGTCGGTTGTGGGGCTTGAACTCTGGGCCTGGGCACTATCCCTGAGCTCTTTGGCTCAAGGCAAGTACTCTACCACTTGAGCCACAGCGCCACTTCCCATTTAAAACTAGTTTGTTTTTTTTTAAATAGAATCATTATCATTTCTTTGTAAGTATCGGGTATCCCTCCATACAAAACGTATATATTAATTCCCTTTCACATTGCACATCAAGAACTGCATGAAAAAAAAAAAAGAATGGATACAGTATAAGCAGTCACCAAATTGGTGGATTCAAGTTTTACCTACTGCAAAGCTGGACTAGCCTTATTTAATGCTTGCTTGGAAACAGTCTCCAAATAGCTAGTAGATTAAGAAGGAAGATGTGAAATTTTCCATTTAAGTGAGAATTTTCCAGATTATTGTCAAAGCTCAAATTCTATTTTAAACACTACTCTAACTGTAATAGCATAATGACATTTAAATTAATCATGCCTGATTCATTATTTCTTGGCTTTGATTTGAAATAAAACACCATTGGGTTTCCAGAACGGTATCGTCATCTTGATCTCACTATTCTCTGGTCAAGCATGCTAACCACTTGGGAAGCTTTTCAAGGACGCTACGGCTTGACCATTAAAAGTCAGGTAGTTGGCAGATCACACACCACAAAACCTCTGTTCTTATCTCCTCTTTAAGTGGCTACAAAGATTCCAAGTGGGAATCTGTTACAAATAAATAAGGCCTTGTGGTTGTTGATGGTCTTGAATTTCTGTGATTTTGTGTCCATTTTCTCTTTTCTTTTTAAATTTCAAGTATAGAGGGTAAAAATACAATCTGCTTTCTTTTTAGTGCTTAATCAAAGCACCATGTTCATTTGTGGTATGAGAAATAATATTCATTTTAGAAAACTTACTTAAGTATATATGTAGTGTCCTAAAATACCATTAGCAATCCATCTGTTTTTAACTACACTTCTACTAGAATAGTTAAAATAAATTATATACATATGTATGTATGTAGATAGACAGACAGATAGAAAGACAGACAGACAGACAGACAGACAGACAGACAGACAGACAGACAGACAGACAGACAGACAGACAGACAGACAGACAGACAGACAGATAGATAGATAGATAGATAGATAGATAGATAGATAGATAGATAGATAGATAGACAGTGCCAGAGAAAGCAAGAATGTGGATCCCTCATAAATTGCTGATGGGAATGTAAAATGCTACAGCCACTCTAGAAGTTTGGCTCTTTATTATAAAATTAAATATACATTTAAAACATGTGACCCAAATAACACTTCTGGGCTTTTATTCCATCCAGAGAAATGAAATTTAATGTTCATACACAAACTTGTAGACAAGTTTTTTATCCAGAGCCTCAAACTGCAACAGTCTAACCCTAAAAAGTGAGAGATAAATAAATACACTGTAGCAATGTGTACCACAAAATACAATTTTGAAATAGAAAAAGAGCAATTGATCAATAAGCAGCAATATAAAGGAACACATGTAGTTGTATTGAACTTAAAAAAAATCTCAACATTAAAATGTTATGTCCTCTGGGTAATATTTAAATAACATTCTTGAATTGATGAAACTATGGGATTGGAGAAAAGATTAGTGATCCCCAGGTGTTGAAGAAGGAAGTGACATTACAGAGTTGTCAAGAAGGGGTTCTTTCATTGTGATGGATCAGTTCTGTATGTTTGCTAACAGCTTTTCTGTATAAAAGTTATTAATGGAGATCAGCTCTTTTAGTGCTGACTTCGTTTTGTGCACATCTTAATTGGGAAGAAAGTGAAATTCAAGGGTGTTCACTCTGTTGTTAACAATACAGTTTAGGAGTCTAGTATTTTTAATGGTGTACCTTAATATACATTAAACTTGAGAACACCATGATAGGATCTTCAAACATTCCTGAGAAATATTTCAAAGTCATCCAGAAAGCTCTACAAGATTGGTGAAGTGGGCTTTCCATTCCACCTTAGTAGGCAATCTATATGGTGATTTGAAGGCATCAGTGGTCTTTGCCAGACTAATATGCTTCTGTGTGCATGCTGAATCACAGAAAAAATACAACCCAACCTTTATATTTCTACACTCTTTTGTCACACTGTGTCTACCCTCGATTTTATGACAAATTCAATTACAGTTTGAAGAAATGATAATATAGATTTTTTATTATAAATTATCCCATTTTGAAAGTATGAATTATTTTGTAATTGATACAACTAGAAATACTATGAAATCCAGCAGCTCACTATTGGGTATATATCAGAAAGAAGCAAAACTCAGAATCATTCAGGAGGTTCAATGAACCGGTTAATTTCATGGGAGAAACAGTAATCCAGGCATTTATTTGAGATCATATACAAATGAAGTTGATCACTTTAAACTGATTTTTTTCTTTTTTTTTTTTTTTGGTCCAGTAGTGGGGCCTGAACTCGGGGCCTGGGCGCTGTCCCTCAGCTCTTCAGCTCAAGACTAGCGCTCTACCACTTGAGCCACAGCGCCACTCCTGGCTTTTTTCTTATGTGGTGCTGAGGAATCGAACCCAGGGCCTCATGCATGCAAAAGGAAAGCACTCTACCACGGAGCCACCTTCCCAGCCCTAAACTGATTTTTTTATTATGATCTGTACCTGAGATGTTAAAAGCATTTGGGAGAGCCTGGAGTTTAATTCTTAGGTTGGAATCCATTGAGCAGGGTTGCTAGAAGAAGTTTAGGTTTGTTATTCAGATATGTTTGTATTGCCATGATTTATTTCAATAGAAAATGAAGTGCTTAGGATTTCCCTCCTTAAAATAAATGTGTGGGTGTATATATATATATATATATATATATATATATATATATACACCTTTATCTATTTTGGGGAGGGGAAGGAGAATAATATAATGTTGAAACAAGGACACAGTATGACCCAATGCAACAATGACACTCACAAGACACTGTTGGAAATGATCTTTACAACTTCAGTGGGGGAGGGGGGAGGAGAGAGGAAGGGATAGTAGGAAAAAAACAAAGGAGGGGGTAACAATGCTCCACAAGAAATGTACTCATTACCTTACTCATATAACTGTAACCCCTCTTTACACTATCTTTACAATAAACTAAAATTAAAAAAAGAAGAAAATAATACACTGGGCCCAAAAGACTTTGTACACTAGTAAAATGACACCATAACAATCTCATTAGACAATTCAGTGACAGTTTTCCTATTTTAAGTATACTGAATTTTAATTCATATTGGCCCTAAAAAGGGTGGCTTGGTGGGATGGGGGGGAGAATAATTACCTTCTTTTGCATTTTAACCAAAGATTTTATTATAACATCGTTTTCTCAAAATAACATTTGAGAGGTTTGTTAGAATTCCATTGTGACTTTCAGAGCAGATGCCAGGTCATATGCAAAATGCCAAGACCACAGAAAACTATTTTTAGCTGGATAAAAATATGTGACATTTAAGAAAGAAACGTTACTGCCTTGATTCATTTGTTAATTAAGCATTTCAATGTTTTCTGTACACAATCATTTGAAGGCCATAGAATGTCAAATAATTAATATGTCAAATAATATAATTCTTGCCCCATAGGGTTAGCTTTTGTTTTTATTTTTGATGGTTAAGCTAAGATGTTCTTTATGATTTATCATGTGTGGGAGGTAAAAGGAAAAAAGCAAATGAATAAATCCAATGTGTTCTTGGTCTGAATCATGAATTTAATAGATAAAGGATAATAGAGGGAAAATGGCTTAAATGAATAAAATTAATTGGAAATAGGAGAGAAACTGTATGATGTGAGGAAAAAAAAAACTTTAGAAGACACTAGTGAGTTGGAGACATTAACAATATAAATTGGGTTAAATAGTTGGTAAGTTTTTGTTTGTTTGTTTTTGTCGGTCATGGGACTTGAACTCTGGGCCTGGGCACTGTTCCTCAGCAATTCAACTCAAGGCTAGTGCTCTACCCATTCAGCCACAGCACCATTTCCATTTTTCTGGTGGTATATTAGAGATAAGAGTCTTACGGCCTTTCCTGCCCAGGTTGTCTTTGAACTGTGATCCTCAGATCTCAGTCTCCTTAGTAGTTAGGATTACAGGTGTGAGCTCCTGGCCTAATTGGTAAGTTTTTTAAGAAGCAAAAAGTAAGGTAAGAACAAAAACAGGTGACATTTTAAGATGTTACACTCTGAACATGGGCAGCTAAGGCAAATTACTTAAAATTGAAAAAAAAATTCAAAAGTCATATGGGCATCAAAGCTATCATCAGTGAGACTAATATATGTATAATAATCACTTACATATATGTACAACATATATATGGTATTTCTTACTATGTAAGATAGGACTTTAGTAATTTGTAAACTTCAAACATGGAAATTTAAATGCCACAATTTGTTTTCTCTCTCCAACATGGAGACAAATTTAACTGTAGAACAGATTATTTCCTAATGTATAAAAAACAACAACGTCAATTAGTCATCCAGGTAGGAACATCAAGAAATTACATAGTAATATAAATCATGTGATAAGTTTCCATCCAGATGGATATGGATTTTAAAAGTTCTTAATAAAATCCAAGCTCACCAAAAAAAAATCATTGTTTTATGAAATAGCTGGATATAAATTAAGAATCTGACGGAGAGAATGTTTAGTAAAATTGTATTCTATTATAGCTTCATGCTTCAAAGTCCTGATGAAAAGCTTTAATTTCATTTCTATGTCCATTAAAAAGAAAATTCTTTGCTATAATTTCTACCGCTAGAATATCAAAGCACTTGGCAATCACACCACAATTTTTTTTTTTTTTTTTGGTTGTGGGACTTGATCTTGGGGCCTGGGCACTGCCCCTGAGCTTTTTTTGCTCAAGGCTAGCACTCTACCAATTGAGCTACAGCACCACTTCGTGTCTTCTAGTGGCTAATTGGAGATAAGAGTCTCCCAGACTTTCCTGCCGGAGCTGGCTTTGAACCATGATCCTCAGATCACAGCTTTCTGAATAGCTTGGATTACAGGCATGAGCTACCATTGCCTGGCTCACACAACAAAAATTTATTCTTATATTTTGATTATTTTTAAATGGTGTTTGTTTTCTAATAGCATTCAATCTTATCTACAACTTTTAACATGAGAGAAATTTTAACTAAATTTTAAATGTAGAAAAAGTGACATTTATGTTCAATATAATCTTAATCAGTAAATGAAAAAAAATATTGGTGACTACTGAGGAAGGATCACATATATTTATGAAGGGGAATTTATAAATTAATGAATATTGAGTGGGTACCTACTCTCCATCTAGAGGTGTTTTTAAATAGTGAGAAGTTGAGAAGTCTAAGAATATTAGCCACTTAGCAATGAATGCACCAAGACTGAAGTCTAAGTCATTAAGTATGGAACTTTTTTTCAACCAGCCAGATCTACTTCATTTAGTAAAATGAAGTTTTAAGGAATGTTTTCTCTTTGTAATCTCATGCATCACACTTTCAAACTTTTACATGTGTTGGATATAAGTTACGAGCACATTGCAACAGTATATCAAGACCAGAGCAGCCACAGCCATCGCAGGACCGGCAGGAGGGGGAGAAAATGGATGGAGAGCCATGGAAAGAAGCGTGTCAAGGGTAGGGGAAGTACCCAAGTCTGCAAGGAAGGTTCCAATGAAAGCCAAAAGCAAGGCCAAAAAGGTTTCTGTAGGTACTGGAGGGAGAAATGTTTGTTGTGGAATGAATTTTATGCTAGCAGTTTCCACCTCAAATATTGTGTAACAAAGAAGGATTATTCTTGAGTCAACATTAGAAAATCTTCATGATTCACCCTAAGAAATAAAGGTAACTCTTGGTGGCCAGGCCTGACTCCATGGGGCATAATCACCTCACCCACCTTCATAAGCACCACCATGTCCATCCTAGCAAAACCACCATCTCTAAAAGACGAAATGTTACCATTGGCAGAATGACCAAAAGAAAAAAGTGCAACTCACAGGAGAGCCAGAACAGACTCATCCCATCCAGCAACAACACTGAATGGTGCTCCAGTCACCAGCACAGACAAAGAGACTTAGAGCTGGTCCAAAGTCAAGGAGACAGAAGAGACGACCACTCAACTCTTGTATGCTAAAGATCTCAACTATAAAGGAAAGGGCCAAATATAATAAGTGTGTAGACTGAACTGATGTCATATGTTGCTGTTCTTCAGTCAAACCTATCTTCATCTCTCTGTCTCTCTGTCTCTCTCCCTCTCCCTCTCCCTCTCCACCCCCCTCTCTCTCTCTCACACACACACAGTAAAATATTACAGAGCTCAGGCCTCATCCTAACACTTTATCCTCATTAACTTCTAATAAATAAATTAAGCTCTACCCTATTCACATAAATGAATCTTATACTATTCATATGAAATTTCATTTTTCTCTTTATATTTCAATGATATGTTACAATAAGTAAATTAAGTAGCAATTGTCAGAAATACAAATCATGCTGGGCTCTGGTGGCTCATACCTGAATCCTGGCTACTCAGGAGGCTGAGTTCTGAGGCTCGTGGTTGGAATCCAGCTTAAGCAGGGAAGTCTCTGTGAGACTCTTAGCCCCAGTTAACCACTCAAAAACTGAAAGTGGAGCTGTGGCTCAAAGTAGTAGAGTGGTAGCCTTGAGCAAAAGAGCTCAGGGCAGCACCCAGGCCCTGAGTTCAAGCCTCATGACTGAAAAAAGAAATGAAGGAAGGAAGGAAGGTAGGAAAGAAGGAAGGAAGAAAAGAAAGATTATGTGTTCCTTAAATAAAATTATTTAAAAGAAGAAAGAGGAGTGTGAGCCCAGAAATAGGAGAGGAAGGAAGGAAAAACCAAAATTGGACCATTTACACACTGGTGGGTTTGTAATAAAAATATGTCTACCACAGAAGCCTGCTAAAATACTTACTTCAGATTCTCTCTCCAAAATACATACCATTTTCAGTCTCCAAATAAGATAGGCAGAGATAGAAAAAGAGAGAGACAAAGACAGAGACAGAGAGAAACAGAGACAGACAGACAGACAGACATAGAGAGAGACAGAGAGAGAGAGAGCAAGAGAGAGAGAAATTGAAGCCAATATTGAAGTTCTTAAAGGAAGGAGATAGAGGCGCCTTTAATATATAAAATTTTTAAGGTTTGAAAAAGACAAAATATTTAAATATAGGCCAGTAGTTTATTCATATCATTCTTAAAAAATAACTGCAAACCATGGACAATTTTAAGGCTGACTTCTAGGTAACAATAAAAACTCACTGGCAGCATAACAAGCAATTCTAATCAATTTGAAATGATGCATAATATTTGTAGTTTATACTCTGATATTATTCATCCCAACTTAACCCCCAAGCTTCAGAGCTGGAAAGAGCTAACTTGAATGCTAAGGGGATTATTATTTTGATATTATTTCCTAAGAAAATTACTCTGCAAGGAAGTAATATAATAGAAATAAAATCCCAATGTAAGCACTACAGGTGAGTGTCTCATCATCACAAGCTTAGAGAGAACTCAGTATATTAAAAGTAAAGTACCAAATGGACTAAAGCAAATGATCACATCGTGGCCCTGAAGTTGTTTATGTACTTGGAAATGATACGTTATTCATCATGTTATTAGTATACAAGAGGCCATTTAGAACATTGGTGTTTGAGAAAGAACCATATAAGCAGCAATTCTAAATCTGAATTACTGAACAAAATTTAGTACACATCAAGGCCTAAGACATGTGTCTTTATCAGGAGAAAGGTTGTTATTTCAACTTAAACAATTCAGGCATGTGTTATTTTGTGTTCTTCTGGAGGAGGCAAAAGTGTAGATGGAGAATTTCATGTATGTTATAGCTTGAGTTGTAATTCTCTCAAATGTGTGTATGTGTGTGTGTGCATGTGTGTGTGTGTGCATGTGTGTGCCTTAACCTTTAGTATTAGGGTCCTTAAAGAAGCCATTACGGTTGTAGCTCTTGATGTGGACTTTAATCCGGTATGGTTAGCATAGGAAAAACAAACATGGACACAAACATCTACAGAAGAAAGACCTTGTGAAGATGAAGGTAGAAAATTGACATCTATATGCCAGAGAGAGAAGTCAGAAGGAATCAACTGTGTGGACACTTTGATTTTGACTTCTAGCCTGAACAATCTGAGAAAATAAATTTCTGTTGTTTAAGACTCTTGTCTATGGTTCTGTGTTATGGAGGTCTTAGCAAACTAAGTTTGTTTTTGGCCTGTTAGGTTTCATAAGGGGCCACATAAGCATTTCTAACAGTTAATGACAGACCACACACATCTTCTATTAGGTTTTGCAATCCTGTTATGAATCTAGAAAAGTTGCAGTCTTCATGGTTCTTAAAAACTAAAGCAGTTGGGTGCCGGTGCCTCACGCCTGTAATCCTAGCTACTCAGGAGGCTGAGATCTGAGGATCGCAGTTCAAAGCCAGCCTGGGCAGGAAAGTCCGTGAGACTCTTATCTCTAATTAACCACAGAAAACAAGAAGTGGCACTGTGGCTTAAGTGACAGAGCACTCACCTTGAGCTGAAGCGCTCAGAGACATCACCCAGGCCCAGAGTTCAAGCCCCATGACTGACTAAAAAACAAAAACAACAACAAAAACAACAACAAAAACTAAAGCACAGTTTTTATTAGAAAACTCCCCTACTTCTTAAAAACATTAATTTCAACACTGAATTCTAGTTCTTTTTTCAATCCTCTAAGGGTTAATGAGAATAAATGACAAAAAAAAATGTCCTAGGCCTAATATTAACTGTTTTACCAATTGTAGACAAAACATAAACCAGATTCCCTCTTAGGTAATGATTTCTTCTTCAATCACTGCCTGCCTTATCTATATTTCTTTGGTTTGTGTGTGTGTTTGTGTGTGTGTGTATGTGTGTGTGTGTGGTGTTTGTTTTTTAAACTGATTTGTGAAGTTATGTTAGCAGATTAATAAAGTAATACCTCAGTAAAAACCATTCATAAAAGAAGAGACACTTATGAAAGATTGATACATTTGCCATGTCCTTATCAAGTGCTTACTGAGTACTCTGGCATTTTGTGGAAGGTGTTGGGTGTATGCACTGAACAAGACATGGTTGGTGCAAGATGCTTAAACTCTAACACCAAAGATGCACATTTCACCATCAAGGGTCCTATGGACAATTGAGGGCATCCGTTAACTTTTTTTCCCCCTAAAGAACCAGGTGGTGAATACTAAACATTACAACCACTCAATTTTGAGTCTAATGAATCCTCAGTTCCGCCATCACATCATGAAGGTAGTCCTAGGGGTTGGGATTTCAAATGACATTTCTCAATAAAACTTTACTTATGGATACTGAACTTCAAATGGCATGTACTTTTCAAGTATTAAACTTCTTTGATTATTTTCAACCATTCATAAACATAAAAAATACTTGCTGATGGTCATATCTGGGACATTCTAACACATTGTTGGAAGAAGAACTAAACTGAGAGCTGACACAAATCCAAGGAAAGTTGGGGTTTAGTGTGAGAATTCCTCTTGATGACATTCACTGAGGAAGAGGAGAAAAATTGCATGAAGATAGTCCACTCTTCATGGAATCTAGCTTAACCTTAATAAAAGGGGATACAGACTAAGGAGAACATTTAGACCTTGTCTGTGACATATGGTATCACCTAAGCTGCCCACCAGGAAGTGGGAACCACGCTTCCTGCACCTGTGCTCCTATGCTCTTGACCATTCATTCACCCATACATCTGTGAAAGCAGCAAACGATTCCCTTATTCATTTGCTACATTGACAAATCAAGTATATTATTGCACAAAAATCAGATTACAGTAGTGTGGCAATAATGCTTTGGCAATAGGTTCCTGTCGTTGTTTAGACCCATACACACAATGCTTTGTGACAACTGACGAGGTACTTCACTCTTTTATGTCTCCATTTGTACCTGCTAAGTAAGAATAATAGGTCCAATCAAATGTATCATAGTACCATATGCACACACACACAAGCACGCACGCACGTGTGTGCACGCACACGCACACACACACAAATTGAGATTTCATCAAAAGAAACTCCTCAATTTTTAGATCAATTAGACCAATTAGATGAGTCTGTGTGACTCTACAAACAATAATATTGTCCAAAGGAAAAGTCACACGTGCAAATTCTGATTTGGAAAAACTTACTGGGTATGTTGCTGCACATTTGGAAATATTTTATAGCTTTTGCCATTTGGCTAGTTCCCCAAACATACCCTATTTAGACTAATTTAGAGAGGAAACTACATTGTGTATGTGTATGTGTGTGGGTTTTAATTAAATGTGAAAAATAAAGTGGATCAAGAACATTCAATTTTAATCAATATAAAATGTTGTTCAATGTGGTGATTATTCACTTGAGTGGATGTTTGGCAAAAAGGTTTTGCTGTTGTCCAGAACAATATTTAAGTGCCTGAATACTCACATAACCACAGCTACTAAGGTGGTAAGTACTATCAAGGGTTTTAATCCACAGAGGTAAATAAATAAGTAAATAAATAAATAAAGCAGCCCTTCTGTTCATTAGGAAACTATCCAAATCGCAGAACAGAAAATAAACTTCTTAATTTATGAATTAACCACTAAAACAAACAAACAAAAAACAAAAAAGAAGAAAGAAAAGAAAGCTAATGCTGCCATTGGTACAGCTTTTCCTCATGTTGATCTTTCTGGAAAGACATTCTTTGGGGACTTTTTGGAATCATTACTAGTAAATTCTATTACACTGTCAGACCTGGAAAAAATATGTTTCACTAAGTCTTCAAACAAGAGACTGAAGAAATAACTATGGCACATTGTTGTTCTTCATTAATTAAATTGATTCATATAGCACACTGTGTAACTTAAAAATACACAGAAAAATACCCTTAGATAGATTCATATTGAAGAAAAATAGAAAGGAACCATGGGAGAATAGTACTCCCTGAACTAGTTCTCTAAGTGAGCTCTCTATTTAATATTCATTGCTGCTAACATCATTGACCAGTGGACAGAGATTTAGCAGAAAATTGTTGACCGCAATAATTAAATTCTACAACACAGTTTTCACAATGGACGTCATGCTAATGACCGCAGGACAATTCAGAAGACACAATCTATTTTGCTTTTAATTTTCCAAAGCTTGAGTTTGTGTTATGCTTTTTTAAACTCCCCATTCAATTAACTTTTTCTTCCATTCTCATTGTCTCTTTTGCTTCTGGTTCCCTCTCTCTACGGCCTCTCCTGTTCTCTCTAATTCTGACCCACTCTGGTCTCCTGGCATTGTTCTCACATTTGCCTGGCAGAACATAAAACAACAAACATGTTCAATTTGAGTGGTTTCCTGCAATGTTATTCTATCAAACTGGCAATTTCCAAAAGGATTTAGAAAGGAGCATACAATTCCTCCGACTCTGGGAGGTCCCACAGCAACTGCCAGAGCGGCCTATGCTTTTCACAGGCCTTAATACTTGACCACATAAAAACATCCCTTTCTCTCAGGTTGGGTTTTATGCTTAACATCAGGCAGACCTTCTGAGACCTTCTAAAGTGGTCCGAGGACACTATTATTATTTATTTTTTTAGCAGCTTCAAGCTCAAAGGAGTTTAGGATACATTTGTACCTATGGTGCATGGAGATTCAGCTTTTTCTCAAGCACTCACATAGACAATGAAGAGTGACTCAAGGTGTCACTGAAATTGAAGTTGTTCAATGAGTGGATTTACCTAAGGACCAGATGCAAAATTATTATTCTTATTCCCTGGTAGCTATTTGCTCTCTTTACCCTCGTTTGACATTTCCAAGACAGTAGCAGCTTTGGAAATTTTATGATTTGATTGTGGCTTGCCTTGAATTCAAATTCTAGAATCTGAATTTGATCCAACTCGACATTGAATGCCTCAAGCAAGAATAGTACATGCCAGTGTCAATGGTGTCATGTTATACTCTAATACTTGAGACAGACTGCTGCAAACCCTCAAGGGTTTGAGTTTGTGTCAACACATTCACTTCATGTCCACAAATTATCAAGACCTAAAACCATAACGCATTTGTGTGGCCTGTTACGTATTATGATTTTATTTCCTGAAGTCTAGCAATATGGATATCTTGTGGACCATTCAATGTATATAGAAAAAGTCCTTTACTCTCTTCTTTCTTCTGTAAATGTTGTATGCTCAAGGAATGGCTGTGGCATGTGTGGGTGACACCTCCATTTCTGTTGTCATTAATGCACTCCTTCTTTTTCTACATGAAAGATTTTGGCAATGTGCTAAACACTATTTTAGCTCTTCAGCTTAAGGCTAGCACTCTACCACATTAGCCACAGCACTACTTCTGGTTTTCTAGTGGTTTATTGGAGATAAGAGTCTCACAGACTTTCTTGCCTGGGCCAGCTTTGAACTGTAGTCCTCAGATCTCAGCTAAGATTACAGGTGTGAGCCACCGGTGCCTGGCTATACTTTGTTTTGAAAGAAGAGAAATAAATTAATAGATGCTAATTCGGAAAAAATACTTAACTAAACCGGCTTTACATATACTGCCTCATATTCTGAAATGCTTCAAGCACAGGGGACTTCTAAAACAACTCTGAGCATCTTGCAATGTAACAACATGGCCTTTTGGCAAAGCATCCTGGCACTAAGCATGTCCTAAATAATGTATCGTAAACAGTTGTAAAACTCTCCGCGCTGGAAGGGTTCTCATAAGTCTGTCCTCTCCTAAATTTCTGAGACCTGATGCTACTAGAGAAAAGGCTTTTCCAATCTTGAGCCTTACATCCTCAACCTTCAATCTGCTTTTCTAATGTGACTCTAAAAAACATCTTTTCTCTGGACCAGTGTGTGGACAAGTGTGATGGTGTGGAAAGGGGTTATAGATTGTTGTATTGATTCACCCTTTGGCCTTTGTCTCACCATTTTTGTTGTTCCTCTTCCCTTCCCCAAATCAGATAAACGTATACAAGAGACAGGGTACCAAAATAAAAATCAGTGACAGGGGATAAACCAAAGGGGGAAAAAATGAAAGAAAAAAGAAGTAACTTCATATAGTACATTAAAAACAACAACAACAAGGAAAAACCTCTTGTGTCCATATCTTGAACAGCGAGACTCACAAAATACTATGTTGGAAATGAACTTTACAACTGGGGAGGGGGTGGTCAGGGGGGAAGGGAAGGGGGAGAAAAACAAGGGAGGGGGTAACAATGTTTGTTCGACAAGAAATATACTCATTACCTTACGTATGTAACTGTAACCCCTCTGTACATCACCTTTACAATAAAATTAAATTAAAAAAAAGAAGAAGTTATAGACTAAGGCTCCAGTTACCTGGCAATTGTGTCTAATTGGTAACCGATTACATGCCCTTGAGTGAGTCATTCTACTCTAGAGACATTAATTTATTCATCCACTCAAGTAAGAAGCCACAGTCATGATTTAATACCAGAAAGAGTGAAGATCTCTGTTAGCCTGCTATTTCATGAATGATTCCTATCTCCAGTCTGGTACTTTAAAGTCAACAGAACACAGCCATGAGATGATTAGGAGCTAAACTATGCCTGGGTCACGGCCAAGACTTATTGTATACACATTTATCCGAATTAGGGAAGGGAAGGGGAACAACTAAATGTTGAGACAAAGGACTAGGGGGAACCAATGCAACAGCGACACTCACAAGACAATATGTTGGAAATAATCTGTATATCTTGGGGGAGATTGGGGGGGAATGGGAGAAAAATGAGGGAGGGGTAACAAGTTTGACAAGAAATGTACTTATTAACTTACTTATATAACTGTAACCCTTCTGTACATCACCTTGACAATAAGAAAGAAAGAAAGAAAGAAAGAAAGAAAGAAAGAAAGAAAGAAAGAAAGAAAGAAAAAGAAATAGAAACAAAGAAGAACAGCGCAAAGGAATCTGAGAATTATAAAACAAGAAAATAAGTTATTGTATATCTGATTTTCTCTTCAGTTCCATGCATTTTCGTCTATCTATGACTAGTAAGTAGCTATGTGTTTCTTAGAGGCTTTTATCTTTCCAATACAATTGCTAACTTCTCAATATGTTCTGTAAGCTGCAGTCTTTTTTTTTTTATTGTAAAGGTGATGTATGGAGCAGTTACAGTTACATAAGTAAGGAACTGAGTACAATTCTTGTCGAACATTGTAACTCCTTCCTTAATTTTCTCCCACTTTCCCTCCCCACTGACTCCCCTCCCCCTGCCTTCCCTCCCACCGAAGTTGTAAAGTTCATTTCCAACATAGTGTTTTGAGTGTATCACTGTTGCATCAGTTCACCCTTTGTCCTTTGTCTCACCATTTCTGTGATTCTCCTTCCCATTCCCAAATCAGATAAACTTATACAAGACAAAAGGTACCAAAATCAACAGGTGACAACAGGGGGTAAACAAAAGGGAGGGAAATGAAAGAAAAAAGAAATAACTGTATATAATATAGTATACTAAAATAAATAAATAAATAAAAGACCGAAAGAACAACCTCTTGTTTCCATGTTTTTAGAAACATCTCATTACAACTTTTAAAAATAACTACTTAACTTCACCACTGATTGACTTTGGTTGCAGTGAGAAGCTGTTATGGTTAGGGTTATTTCTTAGTTGAACAGAAAAATGAAATTATAATAGTATTTTTTTTGCCATAACATACTGCTTCATCCAATATATTGCTCTGAATCCTGGCCTCATATAATTAAGAATATGAGAAATGAAGTAAAGATGATCTTTTCTTGGCCCAGTGCTAAAAACTGACAAGCCAGACAAATAGATTCACTTAGTTCAGATAGCATCATCCTGAAAGGAGTTGAGGGCTCAGGGCCTGCAGTTTTATTAGATCCTCAAGTTCTGGGCTGTCTCAGATATATTCCTGGTTTATGTTTTATACATCTTTAATCTGTCTCAAAAATTTAATAAGAAAAAGATGCTTTTGTCTTTCTGTTTTTTCACATGTTATTTTTATAATTCATGAGTTTAATTTTGTTGAAGATTTCATTTTACTTTTTGAGAGAAATATATTTTTATTCACACATGTGAATATATAGTCATATATCCATATGTGTATGTATATACATATATATGCATATACATATGAACCTTGTGATATACTTTTTAAATGAAATTCCTTTCAGAAAATATTTAAAACATTACTTGTATTCAAGAATGCTGTGAGGAAATATTTTCCAAATACTGGAAAATATTTTAAATACATACCCATATATGATTATATATGCTTGTCCATTTTATTTTCAAAAATAAATAAATGGCTCAATTCTAGTTGAGATCAATAAACTTGGGGAAATGGGATTCTAATTGTGACTTTCTCATAGAATGTTTCTTAAGAAATAGAAATGAACAAGATGTTTTCTACTTCTTGAGAGGTTTCTCTCAAGAATGTATGCAGTTTAATGATTAAAGTATACCCTTTTTTAAAAAAATAATGTAAATCTAAAAAGTACTAACATTAAAAGTAAATGAGTAAAATAAATATTTGATGAAAAAAAATATATATATATACATATATCTATTTCTAAACATCCACAATACTTTTCAAGTGATGTACCTTTGTGTGTGTGAGGGGGGTGGGGGTTGAACTCTGGGCTTGGGCACTTTCCTTGAGCTCTTCAGCTCAAGGCAAGTGCTCTACCTCTTAGCCACAGTGCCATTGCAGTTTTCTGGTAGTTAATTGGAGATAAGAGTCTCATGGACTTTCCTTTACAGGCTGGCTTTGAACAACGATCCTCAGATCTCAGCCTCCTGAGTAGCTAGGATTACAGGAATGAGTCACTGACACCTAGTTCAAGTGATGTACCTTTAGTGATCCTGTCTATAATACAAGTCAGCAATGGTCTGCTAATTTCTGTACAATATAACTGTTGGTATAATCTTGAAGTGTTAGTCTTTGTCTGAAAATTTAAGTTCTAAGACATTTCTAGGTTTTACTCGTCTTCAAGAGTAATAATACTTAACAAGTACACAGAAGTAGAAGAGAAAGCAAAAATGGAGTAAACAAGTTAGGTCACCCCAAGCACTTGAAACCAACAAATATGTGGAACAATGTAATTGTTAATATAGCCCTGTTGAAAGGCAGGACTGTATTCAGAATCATACATCATAGTTATGAACACAGTTTAAAGAAATTCATTTATTGAATATTATTATACTATATGTAATATAGTACATTATATTACATATAATATAATTATATATATTATATGCTGAGTATAATATTAGTATAGATTAACTGAAGGATAAATCGGGATTTCTGCCTTCAGGGAACTTAGAATAGTGTACAGCTTTGTAATAGTGAGGTCAAGTGCTAAAATTAAATTAGCTACATTAAATTAAGCTAAAATAGTGGCATTCTGGGAAATTAGAAGCAGCCAAGCAACAGTGTGTCTGAGTGGAAACTGTGGATCGAACTGCATAGGTTTGAATCCCAGTTCTGTAGCTTGTTAGTTGCATTCTCAATTGTTGTATGCCTCATTAACAAACAAACCAAGAATGATGAAAACAGTACTCATCTCCTAGGGCACTGCTGATGAGATGAGTTATTATTTATGAAGCAGTTGGATTCATGACTGGCTAATAAGTAGGATGTAAAATGCTTGCTAAATAATGAGGCCCTGAACTCGGTGAAAATAATTAAAGAGGAAGAAACTGTTTTGAAGTACAGAATTAATTTTTAATGGTGAAGAAAGAAACATGTTATCCATACTAGGCACTTGCTCTAGTCTTGCTAGGATCCTACACATAAGAATTCTTCCTCTTAGCCTAGAAATTCCATGTTCAGGTGAGATTTCTTGACAAAGGCCAGCCTACTTTAGGATTTATAACTGTGTAAATCTTCCTTGTGTGATCAACCATCTGATTCTTGGACCCTAATGTTAAAAGTAGATGCTGAGAGGAAGGAATATCAACAGATACAATGTAAATGTGTATCCAAAAGCAATTGCTCACACTGTTCCCTACAAAAGTGTGTAAGGAATTTCTACCAATCACCAGAGTTGCTTTTGCTCCCACATAAAAAAGACAACTATAGGGCCAAGACTGGCCACTTCTATCCCAATGGTTTCAGTGTGTATCGAAACCATAAAACTAAAGGAGAACTCCAAGCACAAGGCAGCGAACCTCATCCCACTGCAACTCTATTCCTAGTACATCCTAGTCACAAGAGTATCTTGTGTTAGCAAAAAAGATACAAAGGACTTTGCTACTTTGGGAAATACAGAGCAAAAATGACCATTGAGTGGTTCAAAATCTCCTGCTATGTAGTTGCACAAGTATTTTAGATATGCTTTGCTCTTTCTATTGAAGTATCTTTATATTTATTTTAGAGAGTGAATGATCCTTTCTTTTGGAAAAAAAATACATGGGGCACATGAACTCTTGGTTCTGTAAATGTAATGCACAGATGTATTCTGGAATACACGGATGACAATGTGGTGCCCAAACTCAAATGATTTTGCTTACTAGGCAAAGTTTTCTTCCCAAGGATATTTTGATCATCTTTTGTTAGGAAATTTCTTTGAGAAAACTCATCTACAAGTATGGATCACAAACTACTAATGACAATATGTAGGGCTAATTCTTCAGAATTCTGTTCCTCTAGTCTCATCTCAGATATTGTGTGGAGTGAGCCAAGAGTTATCCGATGAGGAGTATACCACTTCCTATGGACTAGCGGGGGAGGGGAGCCTAATTGAAATAAGCTATTGAAGTCCAATAACACAGGGAAAAGAGAAGAGAAAAAATCTGATTAAGAAAACCTTTGAACTTACAAGACTCTTATCTGATCAGGCTCATACACTGTAAGACAAAAATGTTTCATGTAAGCTCAGAAGGTAATGACATGGCAGTAGGAAATACTTATAAGGATTCAATGCAACGTGACATAAAACAAAGTTTTAGGATTTAATATTAGATTCCCCTCCATACCTTCCTTGTGAGGGAAAGGCTTGAAACATTTGCCATGCAAGAGACTCCATTTCTGAGCCAGTGTTCAACAGAGCAGGTGCAACTTGGAGATGGTCTCAAGAGCCTGGAGAGAGATGATCACCACTCTAAACTGGGTGATTACAGCCAAGTGCAAGGGATTGCTTCCGTTTGCCTCAGAGCACTCTCATGTTAAAGGGTAAATGGTAAAATAAAATAGAAAAAAGTATCTGAGCAGTGTAGTCTTTGTCTGAAAAAAAGCCATCTGAAGCCAGGCGTGGTGGCTCATACTTGTAATCCTAGCTACTCAGGAGGTTGAGATCTGAGGATCGCGGTTCAAAGCCAGCCCGGGCAGGAAAATCTGTGAGACTCTTATCTCCAATTAACAACTCAGAAAACCAGAAGTGGCAGTGTGGCTCAAGTGGCACAGCACTAGCCTTGAGCTGAAGAGCTGAGGGACAGAGCCCAGGCCCAGAGTTCAAGCCCCACGACCAACAACAAGAACAACAACAGCAGCAACAACAAAGCCATCTGAAAAGCTTCCACTTTAATTCTGTTCTCTTGCCAACAATAAATCCACCTTGGGGACATTTGCAGTCCCAAACAGAGGTGTGTAGGTATTTGGATAGCAAACATCACAGTGGCCGTCAGGCCCTACTGAGTGATTTGTGAATGAACAGGAAGACCAGATGGTTTAAAGCATGTCTTTTAATTTAAGGCTTACTTTTCATGCCTGTGACTTTCTAGAAATCTTAAAAACAATAACAAGATAAAAATAACACCTTGATAAACTTAAGTCAAAGTTTTCCTCTTCTTTCTACTATGAACTACTAATTTTGTATTGAATTCTTCCTCTAGAGCAACCCCTTCTAAGCCTTTCACTTAGGTTTTCTCATCTCATTCATTGCATTTTGTCATTACCTGTAACTGAGACTTAGATATGAAGTCCTGAAAGTCATATAACTTGGAGGTGTCAGAACCATGCCCGGTGCCCAGGTGACCTGACCACCTGACCACAAACTAGGACATGGCCCCTTCCTCATAGTCTTACCAAGAAGTGTTCTTGTACCTCCAACATCCCCAGGAGGTGGACTCATTTGACTGACAACTAATTAACTCATTAATGAGTTCATTTCAGATTTACTGAAATGAAAAGATGGGCCTGGGCACTGGAAGGCCAGGAAAGAAATCCCAGATCTGTGCTTAAAAACTCAAGAGGAGAGATGACATCTCAATAAGTAACAGCTAAGCAGAATTACATGTATAATGACAGAGTTGGACATAAAGTATGGAGGTGAGAGAAACTCTGCTTTTAGAATAGTTAGAGAAATCTTCAAGGACCTAGGTATCAAAGTTACACAAATTCATAATATACAATCCTTGCGTAAGTAAAATACTTTCTGGACAAAAGAAAATACATGCCATTTACCATCCACACATTGTCTTCCTTAGTAACTACCTGGAATCTTCAGAAAAGGTAACATTTCAGAGTTGACTTCTTGTGTAGAATTTGAGGTTATGCCCCCCCCTTCCCTAAATAGTATTCCTGTAACAACTGTACACATAGGCTCAGTTCCCTCCTCTCCTATAGTGGTGGCATCACAGTTTCTCTTTATGTTTCTGTCTTCCACCCCTGGGATTATTTGAAAGCAGCTTTCCTTGTCAGAACATAGCCTGGTCTCCAGGGCCCAGGTCCACAGGAAATTGATCTCTTGAGTCTGTCACAAAAGTATGAAGCTCTGCGAGCTAGAGTATAGTGTTACAGTACAGGTGCACTGGCGAGATGACAGAGTTGATGGCTAAGGAGGTGAGGAAGCCCTGCTCCCTTTCACGGTTGTAGACAGAAATGTTGCCGCACCACACAAATGTCAACGGGCATGCCTCTCATTCCTCAGCGCTGAAGACAATAAAAGGTGGGGGAAGGAGAGAAAAATCAAATTTCTACAAGGAGATGTCAGCAGTAAATTTAGCACAGGTGCAATATTCTCCAAACAAAGGATGTTTTGTTTCCACTGCCTATGGTTCCAGGAAAATCTGTCCTTGCCTCCTCCCTGCTCTATGTATTTCTTTTCTTTCCTTTTTTCTTTTCTTCTTCTTCTTCTTCTTTTTTTTTATCAGTGTAAGGCAGATTAAAATATTGATACTCTCTCTTGGAAAAACATATTTTCTTTTTAATGTTCTTAGTACAACTGTTGAAGATGTATTAACTTCCCCCCAAATTCTAACCTCTCTTGGTAACAAAGCTCTGTAATGTTTGAATTTTATATAATGAATATGTGTTACTTGAACAATCTAGTAAATATAACTGCTGAATAAAATTAATTCAATAAGTATATATAAATCTAGAAAGAACCTAAAAGTGTTTGCCGTCCTATGGGAACATGTTGATTGTATAATGCTAAAGAACATCTATGTTGAAATAAAACAATGTATTCTGACAGCGTATTTTTCCTAATTCTTTCTCCTATACTGAAACCAAATGCTTGTTTAATATTTGCTGCATATTGAGAGAATTTCCTTCTGCCTGAACTACCATCAGGCAATCTGGTGTATAAAAGTTGTATTAAGCTCATAAGATTTTAGAATAGTTTCTAAAGAAAGAAATTTAGCGAGAAACTAAGTATTTAAACCATAGGGAATAGATTCTTCCTCTAACCAAGTCTCATCAAATATCTTGCTTTTAAAAAAGGAGCAAACTTTATTGGAGGAGTGTGTGTGTGTGTGTGTGTATGTGCGTGTGTGCATGCATACACACACACACACACACACACGAACACATTCCAATCAGCATGAATGCATTCCAATTTTATACCATTTTTCATCTAGTCGTGATTCATTCATTCTAAAAACATTTATTGGAAACCTACAAAGTAATAGTAATTGGTTTAAGAAGTAAGGACATAAAATTTAAGAGAACTTGCCATTGGCACACATAATAAGTATTTTAATAGAGTCATAGGAAGAAAATTATGAGGAAACAGAAGAACAGCCCTCCATCTTTGCCTGAGGGTAGTTCGAGGAGGCTAAATAGAAGACATAGATCTTCACCTGAGTCAAGAAAAAATAGTAGCTATCTGTTAGGAAGATTCTTTGTAGGAGAAAATTACTTTCTAGGCAGATGTTTGAGGATTTTAGATAATTTGGGGGAGAAACTGGCTTTCTGGACAGATGTTCAAGGATTTTTGAGTAATGAGGGAGTCTTAAATCATTTTTAAAGTACAGCAGGAAATGAAATTTGAAAAACGAGTGCACACTAAATTATAAAACACTGAATATTTACCTGAGATTTTGGATATATTAGATGGCAAAGGCAAAATATAGAAAAATAAAAATAGACATGGTCAGAATTGTCTGTATCCATTTTGGAATGAGTACATATTGGAAGAGGAACTCTGAACTCACTGATGCAAAAATGGGAAATAGCTCTACTTTCATTGGCTCAGAATCAAGTCCAATGGTAGAGGTAGATATTAACTAAATACTCCCATTGATGAATACATAATTGAAGTAAGTGCTCCGAAAGCAAGGAGCAGATTCAATGAGAGCTTATGACAAAGTTCACTTAACTCAATGTTGTGGCAGAGAAAGGGCCATGGACATAATAAGGAACCATAATGAGAATGACTTGGAGTAAAGTATGTTACAGTTAGTCAATTTGCATGGCCAAAATGAATATCAGAGGTAATTATGGATGAGATAAATTAAAAGTAGGTCTCAAGGTGGAAGGAGGGTAAAAGATACAGTGATGCTATTGGTAAGTTGAAGCTCTGTCATAATTGACAACTAGAGGCAAGGTTTTCATAAAGAATTAAAAAAAAGAATGTTAGAGGGATTAAGAAAGAGAAATATTGAACATTACATTGAAAAATCTTTTTCTTCTTCCTCTTCCTTCTCCTCCTCCTCCTCCCGCTTCTCCTACTCTTCTTCCTCCTCCTCCTCCTTCTTTTTTTTTTTTTTTAAAATTGTGAAAATACCATACAGAGGAGTTACAATTACATGGGCAAGATAATGAGTACATTTCTTATCAAGTATTGTTGCCTCCTCCTTTGTTTCCCCTTCCTATCCCTTCCCATCTCCACCCCCCCATAGTCCCCCCCCATACCTACCCATAGCCCCTCCTCAAAGTTGTAAATGGTTTGTTTTCAATCAGTCTTTTGGAATTATCAGAGGTACTTTGGGGACTTAGAATCCAGAGGAAGAAAAAACTAGACCTAGAATGGCACCCAGGAATATATCCATTTGGAAGGAAGACTCTACCATCTATGAGAAGAGATTAGCTCATCTCTAGCAGACAGCAGAACACAAGTTGTGTGTGTGTGTGTGTGTGTGTGTGTGTGTGTGTATGATTTGTTTACATATTAGTATTTTAGAATTAAGAAAATTGAATCTGGGGGACGGGAAGGGGGAGCAGGGAAGGGAGGAGATGGGAAGGGATGGAAAGGGAAAACAAAGGAGGAGGCAACAATGCTTGATAAGAAATATACTCATTATCTTGCCCATGTAGTTCTAACCTCTCTGTATGGTATTTTTACACACACACACACAAAAGGTGAACAGGACACACAATAATGCTATCCCACTTCTAAAAATCCAATTTTTTGGATGCATATTGGAAATTTTTGAATATTTTTATCCTCTAATAATCGTAAAACATAATACCTAAGAGGAAATGGACTTAGATATAAAACCTAGAATGCATGGCCCTAAAATACTTATTATTATTATTAATTATTTTGGTAAAGGAGTTTGAACTCAGGGCCTCAAAAGGCATTTGGAGAGGCCCAATATGGAAATTCATACATGTAATATAATCACAACTTTACAAAATATGCTTTCACAAGGGTTAGGCATAGTAGTACAAACCTGTAATCCTAGATATATGAAAGGCAAAAAAAGAAAGAAAGAAAGAAAATTGAATCTAAAAAGTTTAACAGCATTTTATAGATTATGCAATAATTAAAGAAGTTGGAGGTAAAACAACTATCTTGTTCATTTTTGGTTTTGGTACCAATATTGGGGTTGAACTTAAGGCATGGGTACTGTCCCTGAGCTTTTTTTGCTACAGCTCCATATTTGGCCTTTTGGTGCTTAATTGGAGATAAGAGTTTCTGAGACTTTCCTGTCCTGTTTGGTTTTGAGCTTTGATCCTCAGATCTTAATCTGCTGAGTAGCTAGGATTATAGGCATGAGTTATCAGCACTGGGCTTAAAACCAACCATTTTGAAAGCACAAATTCAATGATATGTTCTTGGTGACCCTTGTGTTTCAATAATAAACCATTAGTTAATCTGTCACTGCACTGATACTGATCATATGCAAAGCAAGTCTGTTGTGCTAGGGAAAATGGTGAAATAAAGAAGAATGATTATGGGGCTGGGAAGGTGGCTCAGTGGTAGAGCACTTGCCTTGCATGCATGAGGCCCTAGATTCGATTCCTCAGCACCACATAAGCAAAAAGAAAAAAAGCCGGAAGTGGTGCTGTGGCTCAAGTGGTAGAGTGCTAGCCTTGAGCTGAATTGCTGAGGGACAGCACCAACGCCCAGAGTTCAGGCCCCACAACCGGATCCTCCCCCCAAAAAAAAAAGAAGAAGAAGAAGAATGATTATATACTTAAATAAAGATTAGAAAAACAACTTGATTTGAAAGACAGACTCCCTCATATGACCTGGAAGCCATGCTAACTCTCATCATTTCAATCCTAGAAAGTTGAACAAGTTGTGTTTCTCTGTTTTGAATGGAGGAGAGCTTCCAAGAGACAGTTTTAGATGGATACCTTGGGCTTTCCTTATACTTCTATTAAAGTTCTCTGCCATAAACTAGCAACAATTATTAGAGGAAATTTCTAATAAATGCTTGTTTTCATAGGCAGATTTGTTTCTAATTACCTCAAGACATTGACCAAAAGGAGGTTGGAAAAATAGTCAATTCATAGAAATTAGTAGATAAAAGACTTTACTATTTAAAAAAAAAGTCTACAGAGGATCCTCTGCTATTGTTATTCAGGGAACTAGCTGACGCAAATAGCCTGGAAACATACAAAGTTTTAAAGGGCCTATGTTGTGCAAACTAACAAACTAAGGAACAAAATACCCCAGGACAGGACAACATCTGCATGGGACTATTCAAACTCTCAAAGCGATGCTGGGAACTTACAAAACACCAGAAGCCCATGCAAGCGTGAAGGTGCCTTCCTACTGCAGCGTTCAACTATGGAGTGACTGGAGAGGATAACTAGACTAGTGAGATCCTCAAGATCCCAAGATACTAGGTGGTCAATAGTTACTCTTACACTAGGGAGTCAAAAGTTACTCTTACTCGTATGATCTGATGAATACCCTAACCATCGACTTCACTATTTTCTTAATGAGATCTGTTATTTTTGCTAATGTTCTCCCTACACCAACATGCTATATTACATATTCTGCAAGTATATATCTACTTGATTATTACTAGATTACTGGGTAATAAAATGTTACACACAGTGAAAGGCACATTGTTCCTGAAACTCAGAGTTTGATCTGGAGGAGGAATGGATATGAATTTAGGATATTATCTCTTGTCAGAAGAGAAGTAGTATTTCTATGCTTGACCACATTTCTTAACAGGAGGCAGTATTGCAATTCTGCATGAGTTAATTCTTTGTTATTCGGGAGTATTTTACATGTTACAGGGTCTTTAATATCAATAGCCCCTTGGTACTAAACAATAGTAGCAGTGTTGTTGTTGATCAGCGTTATTAAAAAATGTCTCCATGCATTTTATAATATCTGCTAAGGGGTAGAATACTAGAATGAATGTATATATGGATATTGGAGAGCCTAATGTGGAGGCCGTGACAAATAAAAAGAATTGCCTGTCAAATATACATTTCTATCTTTTATAATGTAGGAACCTCGCTTTCTTTGAGTGAATCATACTGTCAAGAGAAACTATTCAACGTCTCAGAGTCTCTGTGCTTAGCTGAACCCCAGGAGAAGTATGTAGAAATCCTGCAGGGCATCCTGGGAAACTTTCAGGAAAAAACTTCTAGCTTAAGATTTTTGTATTTTCCCATTCATTCCCTCCCCCACCCCTTGCCTAGAACATGAACAGGGAGTACTGACTTGATAGAACTGTCTGGTGTGCATAGGTGGAAGCTAGCCATTACGCTCAGGAGAGGAAGCATCTGCTATGGTGTCCCTGGCTCATATCTGAGCTTCACAAGCTACTTAGTTGCATAGGCCTCTCTGTAGGAGTTTCTGTTACTTGCAGACAAACTTACTTTCTTTCCTTCAGTAAAGATGGACCCGGGAAGGATAAGAAAGAGTGGAAGAGAGAAATTACAACTTAGTACTTTGAATTCCAATTCCATCACTACAACAGGCTAGATCTCAAGCAAGGAAGGACTTGAGAAACCCAAGCAGATAGAAGGATCAAGAGAAAAGGGAAGCTCTTGCTGTATTTTTCTTGTACCTAAATGATTTATTTTGCTAATACCTTGTGTGTATGTATGATTTGTATGAGTGTTTTTGTTTTGCTTTGTTTTGTTTTTGCCAATAAGGGAAGTAGATCACTCAGAAGAGTTCCTTCCCCAAGACTGTATGTACAATGTACTGGAATGGTCAGGGGAGAAAACAGGTAGAAAATGGAGATCATTCCTGCTGTGAATTTTTACTCCAATTCAAGGGGGAAAAAAACCCCACCATTATGTGACATGAATGTAGGGACATTCCTCATGGTAACAAGAATATGTGGCATTTGCTAAAATTAAATGGCTTATTGTAGGCACAGCTTTCCCTGAAGTACTGAGCAACTAGGGAAAAAGATGAGAATGAAATAAATTCTCCCTCTCCAGGTAAAGAAGATCTATAACTTCAGTTGGGAGTCTACTAGAGTATTGCACAGGAAGTTTCAAAAGAAGTTAGGAGTGACTCATGCCATTCCTCTCATCCTGAAAATGTCCTAGTAAAGAGTTAAATGAAGCCGGAGCTACATAGTGAAAAATCTGATGGCAGCAGCTGCACCCTGAGCCCTTCTGCAGAAAAGAAAGAAAATGTTTTAATTAAATTGTATTAATTGGTTTAGCTGATCTGGAAATAGAGGAAAGAGCTCTGTTCTAATTTTGCTTTTTGGCTCAAGTCCACTTGTCCTTGACATGAGAATAAAGGAATGAAGCAATAAAACGTCTAGAAATGCCCTGGTAGAGACTTTTAAACTGTCTAAGGTTAAAGAGCGATGCTATCTCTGGGATGAACTTAAAATTCTGTGACCAACTCAGAGAAGTCAGAAGTGCATGCAAGAAAGAGGACTGTGATTAAAACCCCTGCTTCCTTAAAGCTTGCAAAGCTGCAAAGAAAAGGCAAGCATTCTTCCCATAATAGTGAGCACTTGTTACAGAGAAAAGGAGAAGGTTGTGAAAGCGTCAGGGTATAATGACCTTATTTCAGGCCACCCAGCGTAAGTTTTCGTATATAAGGTAATTGGAAATTGCAAATGAATGGAGCACCACCATCTGATCTTCCTGTGTACAAAAAACGTTTTCTTTAAAACACTTAAAACCATATTTGAGCCAGGCTCCTGTGGCTCACCTCTGTAATCCTAGCTACTCAGGAGGCTGAGATCTGAGGGTCATAGATCCGAGGCCAGCCTAGGCAGAAAAATCTGTGAGACACATCTCAAATTAACTACCCAAAAGCCAGAAGTAGAGCTGTAGCTCAAGTGGTAGAGGGCTAGCCTTGGACAAAACAAGCTCAGGGACAGCACCTAGGCTCTGAGTTCAAGATCCAGGATTGGCACAAAAACAAACAAACGTATCTTAATTCAATGCCTGTGTTACACCCTTTACAATCAGTATTATTTACAAGAGAAAATCCTTAGAAAGGTATAATACTAATATACCAGTTTTCTCTTGCCTATATGGTCCTATAAATTGAAAGGTTAAATATAATCATAATCACCAGAACCATTCCTTAGATGACCAAATTCTGTGACAAATAAAAGATACTCTATAAAGAAGAGTCTGACATTTGCTTTCTAGAAAGCATATAGTTAAAAGTTGGTGTGAGAAAATAGATTCGAATGGATTTGCTATTGACTCAAATATTTGTGACCTTCAAAAACCCAAGTCCTAAACTGCGTGCAGCGTTAGTATATTTGGATGTGGGGCCTTTAAGAGATAAAGGGGGTTAAAGGAGGTCATATATGAAGTCAAGGCCCCTCCCCCTTCTTGAGGGAACTAAACCCTTTCTTTTAATTGTAAAGATGCTGTACAGAGGGGTTACAGTTACATGAGTAAGGCAATGAGTACATTTTCTCTTGAGCATTGTTACCCCCTCCTTCGTTGTTCTCCCACCATCCCTTCCCTCCCCCACCCCCCCTCACTCCTCCCTGCCCCTGGAGTTGTGAAGTTCATTTCCAACATAGTGTCTTATCTCTGTCTTGCAAGAAAGCCTTTTAAGAACAGACACAGAAAGCTTCTTCCCTTTCTCTTCTTCTCCCTCACTTCTCCCCATCAATCAGAGGACACAATGAAAAGACAGCTATCTGCAAATTAAAGATAGCACTCCTTAGAAGCAAACTATGCTGTTGCACAGATTTTATAGTTCCAGTCCCACAAGCTGTGAGATAATACATTTGGTTAAGGTGCTTAATCTAGTCACCATAGCCTGATATGACAAATATAAAACCAATGGGAAAAACCCAATAGATGTTATTTAGCAAGTGTATGTGGTAAGGAGATTATATGTATGACTTCTAGGGTTAACCCATGACTGAGAGTGTCTGATCATTAATCTATTTGTCTTTCACATACCCTTGCTTGGTGACACATTTTTCCCTTAGTGACAATTACTGACAGCAACCATTTTCAACACTGGTGAGGCAGAGAATCACTGACTGTGAATGTGGCCCATCTGTGTTACATATTAGAAAAAGTTGTTCCTTCAGAACTCAAACTATATCTTTGTGTATGTATATGAGTGTGTGTGCATGAGTGCATGCATGCATGTGTGTGTGTGTGTGTGCGCGCACACACACACCCATCCTGGGACTTGAATTCAGGGTCTGGGTACTGCCCCTGAGATATTTTTTTTTCCCTCAAGGTTAGTATGGTTAATTGGAAATAAGAGTCTCATGGACTTTCCTGTGAGGTGAGCTTCAAACCATGATCCTCAGATCTCAGCATCTTGAGTAGCTAGGATTACAGATGTGAGCCACCATTGCCCAACTTCAAAATGTAACATGATAAACATCTACTTTAGCTATTTCTCTTTTACTAGAAGACTGTAATTGGGCTTCACGAATTGGGGTCAAATGACAGTGTGAATGTAAGTGGATTCTCCACTACAAAAGAGAACTCAGCTTCCAAGTTCACTGAATGTAAGCATTTACATGGGGCAGAGGTAGGTCTAGGAGGAAAAAAGACAAGAAATAATTCATAAGGGACAAGAGCTTCCTTCCTAAACTTCATTGTTTCTCTCCTTGCCCATTTCATCACAGTTTGTGTCACCTGAAGCCCAGCTTCAGGTAAATCCCAGGATCAAGCCCCAGAGGGGGGAGACAAAGAATCGCTATTCCCATCTAAAATGATCTTATCTACTGGACTCCTCAGCCAATAGCATGGCCAGCATTAGAACGCTTCCATTCTGTAGTTTCTGACTGAGGTGGAAGAAGAGATCTTCAGTGTTGTGGTGCTTCATTTTCCTCCTTTTCTGGAGTGAAACCCTATAGAAGTGAGTATCTCTCCTGAATTTATTTTTGACAATTTCCTAATTGCACAGTGAATACACTACCTTTCAGATTTCTCTGAAACAGGAAAAGGATAGAAACCCAAAAGCTGAAGTATTTCCGATGATCCCTTCTTCCTGTAAATTCATGCAAATATTCCGTGCAATTCAGGATGGGGCCCATATGCTTTTCCCAGGCAGAGAATTTGCTTCTAAGTGTCATTTTGAAAGGAGATATTCACAAAGTCTTATAGCATTTCCAATTCATTTTATTTGACTACCTTTAAAAGAGGTTTATTATTATGCTATAAAAGTAGTACTTTCATATCTTAGTTAATTATTGCTATATAATAGACTGTTTCAAAATTTAGTACTTTAAAATAACCCAGTTTTATTATCTAGGTTTAGGAACCTGGAACATCTTAAGTTGGATGTTAGTTTCACATTCTTCTACAAGTATTCAATCTGAATACTGGAAGGGTTCATTTCTCAGCCCCATTAAGAGTTTTTGGTGGCATTAATTTCCTCACAGGTTTTTTGGAGCAAGGCCTTCTGCTTCTTATTGGTGTTGAGAAGAGGATCCCCTCAGTTACCTACCAGGAAAGGTTTCCAAGATGGCTTTATACGAAACATAAAATAATGAGAGCAATAGAGAAAGTCTCTTACTACAATGGAAGTCACAATCTTGTATATCTAGTTATAAGGGTGCTATCTCATAAACAAGCACAGCTTGTATTCAAGAGGTGGAGATTATATTCATTGTCAGAGCTAGGTATCACTGAAGCCATCTGAGAGGCTTTCTATCATAGTGGCAATTACAGAAGGCGTAGAAAATGAAGGAAGATGGACTGGGAATGTGGCTCAGTGGTAGAGCACTAGCGTTAAGAAGCTCAGAGACAGTGCCCAGGTCCAGAGTTCAGCCCTAGGATGAAAGAAAGAAAGAAAGAAAGAAAGAAAGAAAGAAAGAAAGAAAGAAAGAAAGAAAGAAAGAAAGAAAGAAAGGAAGGAAGGGAGGGAAGGAGGGAGGGAGGGAAGGAGGGAGGGAGGGAGAGACAGAAAAAGAAAGAAAGAAAGAAAGAAAGAAAGAAAGAAAGAAAGAAAGAAAGAAAGAAAGAAAGAAAGAGCACAAGAGAGAGAGAGAGAGAGGATGAAGGAAGAGGGGCCCTCCCTTGGAACCTCTCCTGTCTAGCAGAAGCTCTGATTATCTTTTCCTTCAATTAATTTTGGCCATTTTACTTTTCAAAGAAAGAAAGAAAAAGAAACTGAAGGAAAAATTTTAAAGGAGATATCAATGGGATAATCACATTTTTTATTTCTTCTTTTCCAGTCTTGGTATCTATGAGTAAGTTAAAGAAGCAAACAAAAATTTTAGTTAATATTACACATTTTGCAGTGATTCTAATTTTTTTGGGGTGGGGGGTCCGGTCATGGGGCCTGAACTCTGGGTCTGGGCGCTGTCCCTCAGCTCTTCAGCTCAAGGCTAGTGCTCTACCACTGGAGCCACAGTGCCACTTCTGGCTTTTTCTGTTTATGTGGTGCTGAGGAATCGAACCCAGGGCCGCATGCTTGCAAGGCATGCACTCTACCGCTGAGCTACCTTCCCAACCCCCGATTCCTAATTTTTTTAAGACTCCAACAGAATAGAGACATTTGCATATCATTACAGGTTTTTTCTTTAGGAACGTATTTTTAATGGTGACAGTAAGGTGTCCTGTATCATTTATGAGTATTTATCTCTTTTTTGCTGATATTTTAAAATTATTTTCCTATTATAAACAGAGACACTGAGCATCTTATATACTTACCCTCATACTTGAAGTTTTGAATTCCTTTATATCTTTGAAAGTGAATAATATGTTAAGACATTTGAAAACTATCTTGCAGTTTCCCACTTCTTTAGTACTAAAATATTGTGGTGGCAGGTGATTGATGACACTTTAAATGGGCCATAAACATAAGGAAGGTCCAAAACAAAGTAACAGGTAGAATCTCAGGCAATGTCAGTGAGGAAGAACAGGGTGATGAGGAAAAACCAACTGGGAGAGAGGAAGAGATTTAGGCAGGACATCAGTTGCTATTAAGAAGTTTGCTGAGGGGCTGGGAAGGTGGCTCAGTGGTAGAGTGCTTGCCTTGCATGCCTGAGGCCCTCGGTTCGATTCCTCAGCACCACATAAGCAAAAAGAAAACCAGAAGTGGCGCTGTGGCTCAAGTGGTAGAGCACTAGCCTTGAGCTGAAGAGCTGAGGGACAGTGCCCAGGCCCAGAGTTCAGGCCCCACAACTGGACCCCCCCTAAAAAAGAAGTTGTCTGAAGTGGGGACACTAGTGACTCATGCCTATAATCCTAACTACTCAGGAGGCTCAGATCTGATGATCATAATTCAAATCCAGTCTGGACAGAAAAGCCCATGAGACTATTCCTACTAAAAGGTCAGAAGCCAATCTGTTGCCCAAGTAATAAGGCACAGTTCTTGAGTGAAGTAGCACAGGGACAGTACCCAGTACTAGCAGTCCAGTACCATTACTAACACAAACAAAATAAAACAAAGTGACAATAACAAAAGAAGTCTGATTGAATGGATGGAATCAACCATGAACCTAAGGTAGTAAGTAGGATACCAATATGTAAAAGAATTAGAGGGAGAAATGAAAATAAGGCATTAGAATGAAAAGATAATAGTTTACCCAGGAAAGTACTCAGAGATGGCAAATATGTCCAATATTCAGCTACCAGAGGTAAAGATGGACATTTTATCTTTGGAGACTGATCAGAAGCCTACCTGCTATCAGAGCAAGAGTAAACAAGGTTAATTTGCACTGCTATAATGCTCTCCGAATTATAAAAGAATTATTCCTAATGGGTATATTTTAGTGAGCTTGGTGAGATTTAAACAGATAATGGTGTAAAGATGGGTGATGAAGAAATTCTATCAGAAAAAAAGACTCACTTCTTAGCAAGTTTTTATCATCCTGTAATATGAGAACAACATACCTGTGAAGAGAAAAAAAAGAATGCTCTTAGAAATATAAAAACTCAGCTGGGCGCTGGTTGCTCACGCCTGTAATCCTAGCTACTCAGGAGGCTGAGATCTGAGGATCGTGGTTCAAAGCCAGCCCAGGCAGAAGAGATTGTGAGACTCCTATCTCCAATAAACCACCAGAAAACCGGAAGTGGCGCTGTAGCTCAGGTGGTAGAGCGCTTGCCTTGAGCTGAAGAGCTGAGGCAGCGCCCAGGCCCAGAGTTCAAGCCCCACGACCGAAAAAAAAAACAACCAAAAAACAAAAACTCAAATGAATTGGAAGTAGAGCTAAGAAACATCTAGTTCTAAAGATATCTGATTCAGTCAAATTTGTCGGTCGTGGGGCTTGAACTCTGGGCCTGGGTGCTGTCCCTCAGCTCTTCAGCTCAAGGCGAGCACTCTACCATTTGAGCTATAGCGCCACTTCCGGTTTTCTGGTGGTTTATTGGAGATAGGAGTCTCACAGTCTCTCCTGCCCGGGCTGGCTTTGAACCGCGATCCTCAGATCTCAGCCTCCTGAGTAGCTAGGATTACAGGCGTGAGCCACCAGCGCCCGGCTTCAGTCAAATTCTTATACATATATCTGAATTGCTTTTCCTCTTTTTGCTTTGAGGAATGAAAAAGAAAAACATCCATTATATATGTGAATGGACTTTTATATGTGGATTTTTGCACCAACTATTATTGTTATTCTTGCCATTATTATTATGATAGTTATAATTATTTGTGTGTGTGTGTGTGTGTGTGTGTGTGTGTGTGTGCACTTGCTCCTCCTGGGGCTTGAACTCAGGGCTTAGGCAATGTCCCTGAGGTTTCTTTTGCTCAAGGCTAGCACTCTACCACTTGAGTCACGGCTCTACTTGTGGCTTTTTAAATGTTTTATTGGATATAAAAAGCTCATGGACTTTTCTCCGCAGGCTGGCTTTGAACCATGATTCTAAAATCTCATCCTCCTAAGAAGCAAGGATTATAGTATGAGCTACCAGTTTGTGGCCTTGCACAAACTTTTTTTTTTTTTTTAGTCCAGATTAGCTACATTGACACATTGTAAGGAGATAAATCATCATTACTACTTTCTGTGTTCTTAGAAATATCCAAAGGAATGACATTTTTCCCCCAAATATCAATATCAGTAAAAGCAGGAATAAAGAAATTCTAGAGCTGAATTCTGCATATTATTATACACCTCTTCCTTTTTACCTCAGATTTTGGTTGGAGAGATTTGAACTCAGGGCCTCTTAGTTTCTAAGTGCACATTCTACAACTTGAGCCTATACCTAATCCCTTTTGCTCAAACTTTTCTTGAGCTGGCCTTGGATTGTAATCTCATACTGGTACCCTGGACTATAGAACCAAAGGCATGAATAATTATTTTCCTTGTTTGTAAGATAAGGCCTTGAGTTCCTGGGGCTGGCCTTGAGTCATTATCCTGCTATCTCTCTCCTGAATAGTTATCATTATAGTCAGATGCTACTATGTCTGGCAGCTTTGTTTTGTATTCTTAGTTATGTTTACCCTAATATGATGTATATTCTTTGGGAAATCTTTTATGCTTACTTCTTATTTTTAAAATGTTTCAATTGAATATTAGTAAAAGATACAATGATTATACTTTTTCTCTTTATGCAGATCTATACATGATACGTTTGACAGCTAAAGCTGTTTATCTTTGAATAGGTAGTAGGGAGATACCCATGAATCTGTACTCAGAATAAAAAGTAGAATTATATCCAAATTCTCTCTCAAGAAGAAACGATTTACCTATCTAAGTCCTTGCCTATGGCATTATGAACTTGTGATCATATTAATTAAATAACATCAATAAAACTATATGATTATTAAAATACTTAAACACTTGCCACCACACCAGGTTACAAGTGGGAATGCTCTGTGCTTGTCTGGTAGCTGCATCACCTTAACTACACAGGTCTTCCAAAGTTCCCGCTGTTGCACCAACTTTTACAATGAAATTTGTCTCTTAGCAAAAGGAAGGGAATCCAGATCTAGTCGATGAGTTTGGGATTGCTGCCATAGTGTTTGGATATGGCACAGACAGTACTTGGTCTGTTGCTCTGTCATCTCTCCCAGAGCAGGAAATAGCAGAAAGCACATAACTGAACTCAATCAAGCTCAGAAATATCCATAATATCGCATCCTTCCTAAGAGAAAAATGTCATCTGAAAATGTCCTCCCTTAGGCTTTGGATGGGAAAATAAAGGGCAAGTATTTGGTTCTACTTCAATTTTGTTCCTGTTATAGAAGGTGGCCATAAAAACTTTTCTGATTGGTAGAAGTCTGACTGTAGGAACTTGTAATGAAGGCTGATTGAGATGGTAGAAGCCTTGCATTGGTAGGAAGTATTAAACAGAGAACTTCTGTAAAACTCTCCTAGCCCAGAGTTACAGTACATAAGCATCACTATGAGGAACTTAGACTTTGCCATGAAAACAAATCTGCTTAGATAATCTAGCAGATTACTGAGAACAAAAATTGAAACATAGCCTTGTGATCACACTTGGAAGTTTTTATATGGTTGCCTAATAAAAGTCACAATTATAGGACATTCATTATGGAATACTGACAGTATTAATTAGCCAAACAATATATAGAATATGGACAAAATGTTATATGGAGTTAAGTCTATGACAATGATACTAAATATGAATGAATAAAAAATAAAATAAACATTGAACTCACAAAATATAGAAAGGGGCTACAAAGTTGAAGTAAGATGAGCTGTAGAAAAATTTACTGATGATATATGTAAACTTTCTTCTTTCTTCCTTATCTTGTTTTCTTTGGAGCTATTAAAAACTACTTTAAGACCCGCTAGTACTGAAGATATTAGATTACTAAGTCAACCATTCTCCCAGAATTCTTTATAGTGCTCTGCCAAAGTGGTATATCTAGTGTCTAATTCCACATCAAGAAGCTCAATAAAACTTAGTGAATGTGTGAATAAGTTCTAATGCCATATGTTCCAAAAATCCTTACATAATCTCCATCCAGTTTGTCAGACAAATATATTGTCAAGCTTAATCCTTATTAGCATCTCATTCTTTTCGGTACAGAGATTTCTCGAACATCTATCCTGGTTAAGAACAATTCCATTGTACTTTTTGTGATATCGCACCTTGACTAATTCCCACATGGATTTCAGAAATATGAATAATGCCTTCATGCAATTCATGCAAGGCACAGAAAATAGGTATCATTATTTCTGTTTTAATGACAGATTTTGAGGTTAGGGTGACTCATGAGCAGCTGAGCAGCCAGTCAGTAGGAGAAACCAAAATAGAACGGAAACGCCTCCATCCCGCCCCACGCTCAAACCTCGAGTGCACCCTGGGCCGGGAGATGGATGGGAGCGTGATGTGCCTGAGAGCGAGCTGGCAGCGCGTCCCGCAAGCTAATGAGCTGCAGGGGTGGGGGCTGAGCTAGCCCTGGCAGCCATCCGCCAGCGCCACTCACTCTCAAGCTATTTGATAAAAAGAGAAGGGAGAGAGGAACTCGAAAAGCCAGCCCCTTGAAAGCGGAGCTCACTTTAGTCTGAGGAGTTCGTTTCATTTATCTTGAATTGAGTCACTTTCAAAAATCACTCGGCGTACTTGGGAGATTGAGGAGGGGGGAGGCCAAGGGGAGGCTACATGAATGAAGAGAGGAAGTTGCGGGAGGGAGGGGATGCGGTCGTCAGATTCAATGTATATCCTGGGGAACTAGGAAAACTGAGGGAAGGGGCGTTTTGAGAGGGATAGGAGTGAATGATGGAAGGGGTGATATCAATCAAGATACTTATAAACTGACACATCAAATATTAACCAGTTTGTACATCAGCTTAAAGATGATTTTTAAAACACCACCAGCCAAATCACTGAAGTGAGCTCTCTCTCTCTCTTTTTTTTTTTTTTTGCTTCTGCATTCCAGTGATGAGCAACTCTGAAAACTAAAGCTATTTGTTTTTGTTTTTGGTCGGTCGTGGGGCTTCAACTCTTGGCCTGGGCGCTGTCCCTCAGCTCTTTAGCTCCAGGCTAGCGTTCTACCACTTGAGCCACAGCGCCACTTCCAAACAAGCTATTTGGTGTTTTGTTTTGTTTTGTTTGATGGGTTCACTGTAAGCCTATTTGACTCTGTGAGGGGGAATATGTTTTATTAGATGGGATTTTCTGCTACATTTATGCATACAAGAAAAAGGCAGTGGTGTGTGCTTGTGCTTGCTTAGTGATTTCTATGCCTAAGTTGCTTTTTGAAATAATTTAAAATGGAATACCACACTCTATGACAGTGCAAAGAAATTTTTCTGGGATTTTTTTTTTTTTTTTTTGTCGGTCGTGGGGCTTGAACTCTGGGCCTGGGCGCTGTCCCTCAGCTCTTCAGCTCAAGGCGAGCGCTCTACCACTTGAGCTACAGAGCCACTTCCGGTTTTCTGGTGGTTTATTGGAGATAGGAGTCTCACAGTCTCTCCTGCCCGGACTGGCTTTGAACCGCGATCCTCAGATCTCAGCCTCCTGAGTAGCTAGGATTACAGGCATGAGCTACCAGCGTCCGGCTTTTTCTGGGATTTTTGTGTCTGTGTGTGTGAAGATACTGGGGGCTTGAATTCAGGGCCTGAGTGTTGTCCATTAACTTTTTTACTCAAGCCTGGTGCTTTACCACTCCAACCATACATAACTCTATTTCTGGCTTTTTGGTAGTTAGAGAAAAAGAGTCTCATGGAGTATTCTGCCCAGGCTGCCTTTGAACTGTCATCCCCAGATCTCAATCTCCTGAGTAGCTAGGATTACAGGCATGAGCCACCAACATCCAAGAACTCTGGAATTTGTGAGTTGTGGTGTGTGTGTGTGTGTGTGTGTGTGTGTGTGTGTGTGTGTGTGTGTGTGTGTGTGCACCAGTCCTAGGGCTTTAACTCAGGACCTGGGAACTGATGGTGAGCTTTTTTGCTCAAGGCTACCATTCTACCACTTGAACCACAGCACCACTCTGACATGTGTGTGTGTGTGTGTGTGTGTGTGTGTTGGGGAGGGGGGGCATTAATTGAAGAGAAGAGTCTCACAGACTTTCCTGACTTCGAACTGCAATCCTCAGATCACATCCTGCTGAGTAGCTAAATTCCGAGAATGCTTAAAGAGTTTAAGAATATTCTTAGGAAAAAAAAAAAGAATATTCTTAGAATATTAGAGCTGTTTTATGGTACTCAATATCCACCCATTTGACCTCTTTTTTTTTTTTTTAAGTACTTGAATACAAAGCTGTAAAGCCACTGGATAAAAGGAAAGTAGCCTGTGAATAGAGAGACACCTCATTGATAGAATGTAAACTAGACATGTTACACTCACACTGGGTTGGTCATAAAGAACGGTCTGAATCCCGTAGAAGGACTTCAGGCAGAACAGAAATTCCTTGTGGCGCATGGGCACACACGGTCAGCCTGGAAACACCTCTTGACTTCTTCCTGTGGGCACCTGAATCCCACAGGCTTGCGGATGGCAGGAGGCACAGAAAAAGGATTCCTTAAGAGTTTCTGTTTGCTAGAGATCTTTAGCATGGTACATGCTTAGAACATGATTTCAGTTCCTTGAGAAAACTCAGAAAATAGTGGAAGAGTGTTTCCAGCATTAGAAAATGTGACACTATTCCAGTGGAAGGCAGCAGGGAGGAGTTGAGAGGCCTCCAGGGGCTAAGCATTTGATGTGCACAAGAGGAATCGCTCCAGTATATTTCCTTACCCTTTGGACTAGTCTAACAGAAAAATGATAGTTGGCCCAGGGCTTCATTTAAACTCCTTGTATCTGTAGAGAATTTGACAATAATTTATTTCTGTCTGGAAGCTATAAGCACAGAAATGTTAAAGATGATATTTTAATTGTGATTAAGGTAAGCGTTAACTCTCAAAGATAGTGAATCTGGAATGGTTCTCATATATGCAATTAAAGGTTGTTAAGGCAATTTCTTTGGTTTCATATTTTGTCCTCCATAGCCTGACCTAAACTAAACATGTTTGAAACTAATGCAGAGCCAACCGACTTCTTTCACTTCTGCATATTGCAAGCGAGAGTTGGATGTAATAAATGAAATTTCAAAGAAGTAGCCCTTTTTGATGGAACCCCAACTTCATTCTTTTTGAATGAGCCTGTCATTGGTCAATTTCTAGAATTCTGATGAAACCTGCCTGATGAGAGGATCTTAGATGAGGCTCAGAGTATCCAAGAAGAACCTGAAATTAGGTTCAAATAATAGAGTCTGCAGAGAGGTACATGACTCAAACTCATAAGCTCTAACATCAAGAATCTTCTTTTCTTGTTTTCATAAAGTATTTGGTTTTTCATAAAGTGCTTTCTCACCAATTTTAGTCCTTTTACCAGTTAGTTTGCCTGCTTCTACAAACACATTTTCCTTCATTCTAAAATATGCCAAGGTCTTGTTCTATATGCTGCAGAAAAGAGTTATTTAAACAAAACAAGATGCATTGTCTTCATAAGCTGCTTTGTTGAATGGCAATTCCACTTTACAACTACTTAAAAATAATAATAAAAAATCAACAGGACAAAACATAAAAGAAAAACCAATCAACCAAACAACAACAAATGTACACAAAATCCATTGCTTCAAGAAGCTGTTGGTCTAGTGAACAGTGATCTTAGAAGTGTATGAAACAAATAAGAAGATAATGTCAGCTATCTTTGACCAAAATCCCTTTGCACAACTATTTGAAGATTGTAATAATAAAAAAAGTATAAAAAACCAATTTCAGATTGTGATAAGTGGATAAAATAAATCATCTAATGAAAGAAAGTAAATTGAATTAGATGGATAGGGTTCAACAACAAATAGTTTATAAGTACTATGCTTCTTAGTTGATGTCACCCTTTCCTTGTACAACTACTTAATGATAATGAAAATGTCATTTTTAAAAAGCTTTTGGGGGATGGCATCATTTGAATTAACACTAGAGATGTGAGCTCGGTCTAGCTTTGAGGAGAGTCATAAAAGGTAGAGAAAGCATTAAGATCAAAAGCCATGAGAAGAGAAAGAGAAGAGGAGAGTTACAGGACAGAATCACGATCAGTGCCTGGCTGAATCACAATGGAGAAGGGATGAGTCAAGTATAGAGAAATATCAAGATCTTGTAGATATCATTAGCCATGAGAAAGACTGAAAGATCCAACTAAAGTATTAAAGGTTTTTAAAGTGTTTTATTCAGCTGCTATAACATATGTAATTGACTGCGTGGCTTACGTAACAAAATATTTCTTTTTTTATTGTAAAGATACTGTACAGAGGGGTGTCAGTTATATGAGTAAGGTAATGAGTACATTTCCTATCAAGCACTGTTACCCCCAACTTTGTTTTTCCCTTACCGTCCCTTCCCTCCCTACTTCCTAACTCCTCCTCTCCCCCCTGAAGTTGTGAAGTTCATTTTCAACATAGTGTCTTGTACATCTCATTGTTATAATGGGTCAACCTATATCCTTGTTTCAGCATTTTGTTATTTCCCTTCCCCTCCCCAAATTAGAAAAATGTATATACAAGATGCAGGGCACTGGAATCAAATACTATGGGACCAACCCAGATGCCCCTCAGTAGATGAATGGATCAAGAAAATATAGTGTGTGTGTGTGTGTATATATATATATATATATATATATGAATTCTATGCCTCCATCAGAAAGAATGACACCACCCCATTTGTTAGGAAATAGAAAGACTTGGAAAAAATTATATTAAGTGAAGTAAGCCAGGCCCAAAGAAACATAGGTCCCATGGTTTCCCTTATT